>NC_053493.1:169369921-169969921 GCF_905171775.1 Rana temporaria
TATTCACTGTACCTATAATGAGGCTTACCTGTAGGTAAGTTTGTGCACTAAGAATCGCATATCAAAAGGAGTACAAGCCAATCATTTAATCACCACTGACACCAGCCTCTAGATTGCATGTTCATGTAACCAATTAGGGTGTCTTTTTTTTTTTTTTTCTATTTGAATATAACTCAAAAGATTACAAATGTTGACTACCCCACGTGTATGCATACGCAAGGTAAAAGATGCTTCAGAGATGCATAATAAATGAAACCTAATGTATAACTCTTGATATGTAATCATATTAAAAATATGCAAATATTAATGTGGATGTGAATATTCTTTTAGGAGATACGAATGGGAACCTTTATTGGAGTATACTTGCCATGTTTACAGAACATACTTGGCGTAATACTTTTTCTACGACTAACGTGGATTGTAGGAACAGCCGGAGTACTTGAATCTTTTTGCATTGTTCTTATGTGCTGTTCATGTGTAAGTATTGAAACTATTTGTTTCCTTTTTTTCAGGGCATAAATTGTTTTGTTAGCAAATGCAGACTTTGTTAAAAAATGTTTTTCCTTTTTTGATGTTTTATAGTAGCAGATGCCTAAACGGGACTTCTGTAGGGACCAATTAAATGGGCAGGTTTGAAGCTCTTGTTTTGTTGCTATTGTTTCCCTTGTGATAAGTAACAACAAAAGCATCCACCTGTTCCTTCTCCTCTCTTCTATGTACATACATTCATAAACCTATAGATTGAGCCAAATGTGCATGTTTTGGATATTGCCAGGCAACAAATGTTTGCTTGATCGATTTCTTTGACTTATTCATGTCTTATTTGTAATGAAAACAATCAAGAAAATAAGTTTAAAAAAAAGCGTATGTTTTAAATAATGTAAACCTAACCAAATGGCCAAACCATAACTAAAATTGGCCATACACATGCAGTATATATTGTGTATGGTTAGTCATGAAAAGTCTAATGGATTCCTCCATCCATTCTTTACAGTGAGGGTGGATAAAGCTCTAACTGCGGCTATTGTATTTTGACAGCTCCAGAGGGCCATCTACTTAGCAAGTTCCATTCGTATCAAGAACTGACTGAATGTCCTACAGTGTATGGCCAGATTAACCCCTTCTTGCTGACAGTACGCAGCCTCACTGGACTAGGCTTATTTCATGGGGCTGCATATATGCATATCTGTCTTTGTGCTGGGAGCGTGCCCTTGCAGCTCAGAGACCGGGTCTCGCCAGAGCCCCATGTCCCATATGAATGATCAGGACCCAGAACTCCCAGTCCCGGGTCACCTGATCCCTGTGATAACTGAAATAGCCAAATCAGAGGCTATCAGTCACTGTGAAGCCTGCCCCATGTTTTCTTTCTCTCTGAGTGAAGGGGAGAGATACATTGGTGGTTATTTACTAAAGGCAAATCCACTTTGCACTACAAGTGCAAAGTGCACTTGACATTGCACTGAAAGTGCACTTTGAAGTGCAGTCGCTGTAGATCCGAGGGGGACATGCAAGGAATATTAACAGCATTTTAGCTTGCACATGATTGGATAATAAAATCAGCAGAGCTTCCCCTCATTTCAGATCTTCCCCTCAGATTTACAGCGACTGCATTTCCAAGTGCACTTTCAGTGCAATTTCAAGTGCACATTGCACTTGTAGTTTGCACTTGTAGTGCAAAGTGGAGTTGCCTTTCGTGAATAACCCCCAGTGTATGTAACTCTCTCCTTGAAGGGAGAAAGAAATAAACAAAATTGCATGTGTAAAAAATAAATAAAAGACAAAATGGCTCGATCAGGGTTTGATCTAAGTCAGGGTTATTACTGCTTGGGTCAAGTAAGGGTCAATATCGGGGGCAAAGGTAATTTTTTAAACTGGTATGTACCAGTGTGTTTTAGAAGAATAAGAAAAAAGCAAAATCCACACTACTGCTTCTGGACTATCGCTGCGATAATCGGGAGCAAGAGAATTTGTTTTAATTGTTCTCTGGTGGTAGGTTATGGTAGTAGCAAGAAATATATAGCTAAATAGGAAAAAGGAATACAAAATTTATTATTATTATTATTATTATTATTATGCCAAAGTTGCAAAATTTGTTCTTAGGCTTTAACATTTGTTTTACCTTTTTAGGCGCGAAGAGGTTAAATGGTACTGTTAAAGGCCGATCTACAAATCATAATGCCACATAGTAAAATGTTAACCGAGATTCTAACTTGGCAGATTGGTATACTTTGCTATATCTTGCTCTGAGGCCTGCAGCAGTGTTTACATCCCTCTGCTGGCTTCCTGACCTGACAATAGGGCACAACTGCACAGATGCAGACATCAAATCAAAAAGCCATCAGGGTGATGTAAAGAAAAGTTGGCCTTTTCTGATGTTTATAGTAGCAGATGCCTAATCGGGACTTCTTTAGGGACCAATTAAATGGACAGGTTTGATGCTCTTGTTTTCTAAGTATAGCAATTTGGGGGGGGGGGGGTGGCTAGTGAGGTGGGAGCTAAATTATAAGGAAACTTTGGCTTCCCTTACCCTTTAAATCAACTGCCAAATCTCTTGTGAATTCTATTGGAGATGCTGGAACACCAAAGGTGGATGGGCATGCCCCAAAGACCAAGGTGGATAGGAAGAGAGTCATGAATGATGTCCTATTTACTGAATAATGCAGAAAAGTCTGGGTTGCTAAATTGTTAGAATTTTAAACAAGGGAAAAAAACATAACAATGACCGGGCTACGCTTGAAAGATTACATTGGAGTGTTCATTCAAAAAGTGAGGTTTAATATGTTGGGGGTCAAAGACATTTAGGAAGAGTTTCTTAAGTTTTATTTAATTGCTTTGAATAATGTATTTAATAACTATTTCCTTTTTCATTTTAGACAATGTTAACTGCTATATCTATGAGTGCAATTGCAACCAATGGAGTTGTACCAGGTAAGCCAAAAATGTGATCATCTCCTTCACCTGAAATAAAATCCAAGCTTAAGTATACCACATGTTCCTCCTATTGATGCTGTATGCTTTTGTTCAGAATTGAAGCAACCTGAGTCTACTTACCCCAAGGTCTTCAGTTGTACAGGCCTACTAAAACTTTTTCAGTCCAGTCCCTATTAAAACCTGTTCTATACAGTGACTGCCCTTATCATGCTCCTCCCAAAACGTTTTTCTCAACTGTGTTCTATCAAGGGAAGCAAACATGGTCTGTCCCTGTAGTGGATCCTTCCACCTGTTGTCTTCACACAATGCTCTCAGTCCCTGTGGAGCAGGGGTAGCTAAACTTTGAGAGGTGGACATCTACCTGAATAGCATAGAAAGGGTCAAAGATCACTGGGATGCTGCACCCCCCCAAACAGTGCATATGCAAAATCCCCAAAAAGGAGGACCAGCATGAAGAAAACTTAATACATAATTTCTTTATTTTTTGTGCACCCTAAACACCTCTTAACCACTTCAGCCCCAGAAGGATTTACCCCTTGATGACTGATTCATTTTTTTTTGCGATGCGGCACTGTGTAGCTTTAACTGACAAATGCAATGTTGTACCCAAACAAAATATATATACCGTATTTTCCGGCGTATAAGACGATCCCCTAATTTTCCAGGAAAAATGTTGGTTTTGGGATATACTCGCCGTATAAGACTACCCCCTTCCTTCTAGTATTTCTGGAAGCTGAGGGTTAGCCAGAACAACCGCTGACAGAAACAGGCTTTTTTCAAGCCCCACTGTGCCATTACATGCCCCCACTGTGCCATTACATGCCCCCACTGTGCCATTACATGCCCCCACTGTGCCATTACATGCCCCCACTGTGCCATTACATGCCCCCACTGTGCCATCACATTACATGCCCCCACAGTGCCATCACATTACTTGCCCCCACAGTGCCATCACTTGCCCACACAGTACCATCACTTGCCCCCACAGTGGTATCACTTGCCCCCACTTTCCCCCCACTTTCCCCCCCACTGTGCCATCACTCACGTTTTGCAGGCCGGTGACAGTCTCCGTCTGCTGCGAGCGTCCATGATTTCAAAGCCGCGCCATCTTCTCAGCGTGTCCTGTGATTGGCGGAACACAAATTTCCCCAGTAGTGCCTCTGTTCTGTGTTCCGCCAATCACGGATGCCTTCTCATCTCATCCGAGGATGAGAAGGCATCCGTGATAGGCGGAACACAGAACAGAGGCGCTGCTGGGAAGATTTGTGTTCCGCCTATCACAGGACACGCTGAGAAGACGGCGCGGCTTTGAAATCATGAACGATCTCAGCTGCACGGAGACCTTACCCGGCGTATAAGACGACCCCCGACTTTGGATGCATTTTTTTCCATCCAAAAAGTCGTCTTATACGCCGGAAAATACGGTACATATATCTTTTTTTTTTCACAAATGGAGCTTTCTTTTGGTGGTATTTGATCACCTCTGTGGTTTAAATTTTTGCTATTTTGTGCTATAAACAAAAAAATACCTGACAATTTTGAAAAAAAAAAAAAAAAAAAATATATATATATATATATATATATATATATATATATATATATATATATATATATATATATATATATATATATATATATATATATATATATATATATATATATATATATAGTAATGGTGAGGATCAGTGATTTTTAGCAGAATTGCGGCGGACAAATCGGACCCCAAGTTACAGTGTTTGGTGACCAATGACACCAATACATTGATCAGCGCTATAAAAATGCACTGATCACTGTATAAATGGCACTGGCAGAGAAGGGGGTTAAGCAAGGAATGAAAAAAAAAACTGGCAGCTTGTGATTATGTATAAAACCTTTTTGGAATGGCTGTAGGACCTAAAAAAAACTGGGGATAGGCCACTGTTTACACACAGGTTCAACTGTAAATCACACCGGATCAGATGCGCAGCCCGAACCCAAACCCAATTTTTTTTATTTTTTTGCTGTCACAATGTAGAGTAAAAGATTTCCTATCATCTGTGCCCAGTCTTGCCACACAGAGTTAATCCAGCTCTGAGCAATCCTCTTTTATGGTTTAGTGAGATAAAACGGACTAATAGAGAAAAACCTTGGTCCATTCTGCCCCCCCCCCCCTTGCCGTGAGTGACAGGTTATTTACATATCTCATGCACTAGCTTGGAGACGGGCATTATTTTTTAATCCCCCCCCCCCCCCCCCCTTTTTCTGAAGTCATGTGGTTACTTTTCTGGATTTTGACTGTATGTTACTGATCATAGCAGAATTTAGTGTAAGAAATACATAGGACAAAATGCATGTTGACAAGGGGAGTGTAGAGGAGGGCGGGGAGTCTACGACCCACAGAATCTGCAGTTCTTATAACAGACAGAGGGGAGACATTTGACAGGTAAGGATACATGCCGGAGGCATCTATATCCTTCTAGATCAGCACCATGGCAGTAGTTTAGAAAGGATGAGTGTGGGTTTACATCCACTTTAATATTAATGAAGCTGATGATACCCTGATGACTGAGTTAAAGAACCCGCCAAGGGACTTTCTCTAGACCAAAATATGCCAAATCAGTCACTAGGCTGTCACAGAAATAGGGCTGCTACAGGTGTAACAATTGTAATGTCTGCAGCTCCTTAATATGCAGTGAAATCTTTGAACACCCACATAGCGCCAAGCCATACCGGATACAGAATTATGTGAACTGCAACACTGAATATTGTGTATATCTTTTAAAATGCCCATCTTCATTGGTATACCTTGGTAATACAATAGGACAGCCTTGGCTAAAACGGCAAAGGATGTTCCTATTGATGTCTCCAAACCTGTGGCTGTGCATTTTGTTGTAAAAAAAGTCCGGTACATGACCTTAGGGGCATGCTAATCAGGGCTCAAGTCCTGCGGGAACGGAGTTCCTGCACTTTTTTCACAGCAGGAACTCGGTTCCCTTTGCAGGACTAGAGCAGCCGAGCCACCCGAGCCAATCCTTCACTAAGCGGCGATGCCCAGCTCGAGTCACCGTCAGGGGCAGGCGAACCTTAGTAATCCTTTGTTACTGGCTGCTTCCTGTATATGGATTTATCAGGTAGTGTGCGGGTATTCTGTCACTTCCTCGATGCCGCAATGTCTCCTGGGAGCTTTTGTCATTGTTCCCAGGAGACATTGCGGAGGTCTGCCGCGAGTTATCACAGGATTTAGAAAGAACTTACTAAGGTACAGTGGATCAAAAAAAAAAAAACATGCGGTTTAGCAAATATGCATATGAGCGTATCATTTTTTTTTTTGGTGGGGGAGTGGATCTTGGGTGGGATCCACATGACTAAGCGCTGATACCCCAGTGCGAAACGCGTCAGCTATCCACCCCACTGTCTGCTGTGACTTGTAGTGCTGTTTCCATTTTTTACAATTAAACAACTTTTTAAGAATTTCGTGGAAGTGCGGCTGTCCAGTCTTTTCTCCGGTCTTCGCTTTGTGCATTGCCAGCACCCACGCTTCTGAGAGGACACTGATTGCTGAGTGCACTCACCTAGAGCGGTAGTTTCCCTTTTCTCTACTTTTTTCCCCAGGACTTGACCCCTGATGCTAATTGAACACGTCCGGTAAGAGACTGTCACTTACGCAGGGAGGTCTTCTTTTTAAGGTCATGTTGTCACGTGATCTTAAAAAAAGCACACCACTAGCGCCTCAAATGTCCAACGTTTTATCTGCAGTTTTTGCAGCACTTCAATGTGAAAGGGGTTTAATGATTTAGAGAAGATCTCTAAAGAGTGGACCAAAATTCCTCCTAAAATGTGTACAAACCTGACAACCAACTACAAGAAACATCTTATCTTATCTCTGTGCTTGCCAACAAGGGTTTCTCCACCCCAGAGAGGCCTTTTCAGCCACATTTGCTGTTGAAAGAGCGCACCACTAGGCCGCCATCACTGGGCGCCTCTCCGTGCACGTTTTATTGCTAAACTGCTGAACTATAAAGACCAAGACTCAGCATTACGCATGGCACGAGTGAAAGGCGATATACCCATCTTCCCTGATTTTTCCACTGAAGTACAAAAGCGCAGACAAAGTTTTACAGAAGCCAAAAGACGCCTAATGTATTAAAAACCTTAAATGTTCAATGCTGTTCCCTGCACGCCTCAGCGTAGAAGATAATGACCGCACCATTTTCTTTGAAACTCCCGAAGACACCATCACCTGGCTGGAGCGCAGAGAAACCAACAGGAGAGCAAGAAAAAAACGGGGTGAATATTGCGCTAACTCAGTAAAATTAAAACTAAAGCAGCTACACTACAATAAGACGAATATTGAACAGTGATGTAGGTAAAAAGGTGTAGCGCTGTGGTGCCATAGAGACAATAATTCCTCTAGGTAAGGTGCTAAATCAATAGATACTATACTGAAACAGTGATAAATACCATAAACAAACGTATAGTGATGAAACCGGGAGAGCCACCGATTAACCTACAATATATAGTACACGGCTGTGTAATGTAACCAGGGTCCACAGACCTTCTTATCTACACTTTTTTCAGGTACTGCAAACTTCCTACCGGGCCTCCCTTTCAATGTTCCCAGTTTGCCACCTGCACTAAAATACTTAGGCGGTGGCTGCAAACAGCATAGACATTCCCCTCCACAGACAGAGAACTGCTACTAGGAGTCACAAAAGTCTTGCTATATGCAAGACTTATTCAGTGAAGTTTCGCCCCCCTTGCACTACCTGAGAGACCTGGATTGGGGGTATGGTTTCACCCAGGAACCTAACCTGCCATGCCACACAAGCCTGACTACAATATGCCCTGTGAAGTTTGATCCCAAAGCTGAAATAATGCACACATTTTTATCACTCAAGGCCCAGATCCAGGATTGCTCAATGTTAATGTGTTACTTGAATGAAGTGTTTGATCCACTTCACATGCAAGTTACTGTTTTGTTATGGGAACATGCCTACACCAGTTGGGGTCTGTGTTTGGCTGGGTTGGAGGTAAGAGGGATTGTTAAGTCAAAAGTACAATGCGCCAGGTACAAATGCTATCATTTACAGAATGCATTGTTCAGTATACTTCTACATGCTTTGCTATATGGAGGGCTTGCCCACATGTATTGGGGTTGGACCCCCTCTTGTGTGACATTATGGTACTACATGATCAATCTCCTCTATTTACATCACACTTTACCATGACAGCTCTGAAACAATCTTAACTTGGAACGTTAGAGGATTACGAGACAGATAAACGCACAGCCATCCTATTAGTCATAAAAAAAACAAAGGGCAGACATTATAGTTCTTGTGGAGACACATATAGATGGACGTTTACAGCTTGCCCTTAAAATCCCCTGGATTGGCTGGGCATATCATTCAGTTTATACCACACACGCAAGAGTGGTGTCATTGCTCGTAACTAGGGGTGCAACAAATCAAAAAACTTCGGATCAGAGTCACGGATTGGATCATTTTTCGGATCAGCAAAAAAAAAATTTGTACCGTGGCTCAAGCACTTTCAGCATGTGTTTTAAAGCCCTCATTTTTCACCACCGAATTCGTTTTCGCTTTCGTTGTCACTCCTGTCAGTGAAACACCAAGGTGATGTCGCTTCAAATGCGCGGCCATGCTTGATGTATATGGCTTTCTTTCCTTCATCATTATATTTGACAGGGAAGCCAACATGCTTCCATACAGGGGATTTAAATGACGTGGGCCGTTCAAGCTCCTTCGTTCCTCCGCTTGCCATAACCACGCTGTGTGTGGACTGAACATGCGCACAATTTTTTTTTTTTTTTGTTCCTGTGATCTACTAGCAACTGCCGACTGGGTGACAAATGATTTCAAGACCTTGTAGTCTCCCCAGTTTTGGCCATCGAGCGTGTGCTGGCTTCTAGCTACGCGCTGGGCTTCCAGGGGTGGCCGGTGAGCTACGTGCTCCGGGGTACACATATGACCGGGCTCCATGTTCGAGTCAGTGTGCCTAGCCGACAGTCACCTCCGTCACCATGCGGAAGATGATCTGTCATGATGCTCCCAGCAGGTCTGCACAGGAAGGGTAAGTAGTAATTTCCCTACTTCGGTGGGAGGACATGGCTGAGCATTTCTGGAGAAGGGGGTTTCCACCTTCCTTCTCCCCTCTCCTTCCTCCTCCCTGTGCTCTGGGCCAGACTAGCTGTGTGACTGGGGTTCCGCCTGGGGGGGGCTCCATCCGATCGTGGGGGCTGCTCTGTCCGTCTCCATGGGGGTTAATTTGGCTGTTCTATGTGGGGGCTCTGTGTGGGGTCCCTGAATGTTTGTTTTTTGCGGCCTACTGTGTTTCTGCTGTAAGGCCCGGCTACGGTTCATGACCCAGATTCTGAAGCGTCCGAGGTAGCGGACTGCGGCCATTCAGATAGTGAGGATAACTCCGGGTCAGCACGCGAGAAGGCTCTGGTAAGTGATCTTATCACTGCGGTACGAGATACACTGAAGATTCTGCGGAAGCAGCTGAGGCGTCGGTTCCCTTTTGGGTTCCGCAAGCCGGTCCGCACTGCCAAGGTGTTTCCTTGCGTTTCTTATCTTGATAAGCTCTTATACAAGGATTGGGAAAAACCACAGAAGTTTTGTTCTGCCCCAAAAAATTTGGCGGTCCGGTACCCCTTTTGAGGAGAGTGTTTCCTAAAGAAATGGGCCTCTCCTCCGGTAGTGGACCCCCCTGTGTGCAGACTTAACAAAGTAACCACGTGGAAGGGGCTCCTGCTTTCAAGGACCCTGCGGACAAGAAGGCTGAGGAAATCGCCCGCTATCTATACACAGTGGTGGGCTCGGCAGTGCGTCCAGCGGTGGCTGGGGCTCTGGTGTCTCAAACTCTGACTGAGTGGGAAAAGATACTGCTCCAGGGGTTAAAGGCTCGTCAGGCACCTCCGGATGAGGTGGCCTTGGCTGACCAGCTAGTGCAGGGCCTTAAGTTTGTCTGCGAGTCTGACCTGGATACTATTCCCTTGCTGTCCTGAGCCTCGGTCTATGCGGTGGTGTTGCAACGCCTGATTTGGCTAAAGTGTTGGTCGGTGGATCAATCTTCCAAGAAGGCCCTGATGGATTTGCCTTTTAAGGGCGACAGGCTTTTTGGTGCTTCTCTTGATATTATCAAGAATGACACAGGAGGCAAGAGCACACTGCTCCCGCAAACCAAAAAGAGTCAGGAGCCACACCGTATGAGCTTATGAGTAAGCACTGAGTATCAGTGCGAAACGTGAGCTGTGTATCCCGTTTTCACCTTTTTGCTGTGGATTGTAGTGTATTCCATTTTACCATTAAAGGACAATTCCGGAATCTTTTTCCAGGAGTGCGGCTGTCCAAATATTTTTTCTTTTTTGTTTTGAGCCACACCGTAGGCAGGGCCCCTCCTTCACCACGCACAAGCATTTTTTTCCGTCCGCCCAGTGCTGGGGGTAAACGCTCCCAGGCTGACAAAGCGCCTGCTAAGGGTCAATAGCGACCCTGGTTTCGCAAACACAACAAGCCTACGGCAAAACCACAGTCCGCATTAAGGTCTGCCCCCACCCATCTCTCGGGTGGGGGGACGTCTTCGCGAATTCGCGACTCGGTGGTCGTCTCTGATCTCCGACCGATTCGTTTTCAAAGAGGTTTCCTCGGGGTACAAGATTGTGTGTTTTTTGTTTTTTCTCGTCCGCCGAGCAGATTTTTTCCCTCCAACCTCCAGCTTCAGCCGGCGCGTCTGGAAGCCCTGTTCGGGGCGGTTCAGGATCTGCTGGCATGTGGGTTGATCATACCTGTTCCGACACAGGAACGGTTTCAAGGGTTTTACTCAAACCTATTCGTAGTGCCAAAGAAGGACTGGGTCTGTTCAATCCTGGATCACAAAGCCCTCAATTGCTTTGAGAGAGTGCAAAGATTCAGGATGGAGTCAGTTCGCTCTGTTGTCACGGCTCACCATCCGGGGGACTTTCTGGCGTCCTTTGACATCAAGGACGCTTACTTGCATGTCCCCATCTGCACCAGACATCAGAGATTCCTGTGGTTTGCGGTCGGGGAGGATCACTATCAGTTTTTGGCTCTCCCCTTCGGCACCAAGGGTGTTTACCAAGGTGCTGGCTCCGATTTTGGCCCTGCTAAGGCAGCGTGGCATCGCTATCGTGAGCTACTTGGACGAACTGCTTCTGAGGGCCACTTCAAGCTCAGAATTAGAGGAGTGTCTCTAGCCTGTCAGACCCTCCGAGGATTTGGTTGGGTGTTGAACACCCAGAAATCGGTCTTGGCCCCGACTCAACGCCTGGAATACCTGAGGTTGATTCTGGACTCCTCAGTGGCGAGGGTGTTTCTCCCAGTGGAAAAGTTGCAGTCTCTTCGAACGGCGGTGCAGCGGCTGACATCCCAAAGCTGATCGTCACTCTGTTTTTTGCATGCGGGTCCTGGGTCTCATGGTAGCTTCCTTTGAGGTGGTGCCGTATGCTCAATTTCACACTTGAGTGCTGCAGAAGGAAATTCTGCTCAGATGGGACAAGTGCCCTTCGTCCCTGGCTCGTCAAATCCGCGCGAGCGACCGGTCAGGGCCCCCCTGGTTTGGTGGCTGACATCACCGGCACTTCTATCCGGGAAGTCGTTCCTCCCTATTCACTGGACGGTGATCACGACGGACGCCAGTCTTACTGGCTGGGGGGGGGGGGGATCTGTGGGGGTTCAGTCGGCCCATGGTCGCTGGACTCCGGAGGAATCTCACCTGCCGATCAATGTCCTGGAACTCCGGGCGATCAAGCTTTCCTCTTTGCGTGGTCTCAGAGGGTACAGGGGCGTCCAGTCAGGATCCAGTCGGACAATGCCACGGCGATGGCGTATGCCAATCATCAAGGAGGAACAAGAAGCGTGGCGGCAGCTTCAGAGGTCGCTCACTTCCTGAGTTGGGCGTAACGGAGCGTGCCGACCCTGTCGGCCGTATGCATTCCGGGTTGTGGAAAATTGGCAGGCGGACTACCTGAGTCATCAGATGCTGGACCAGGGAAAATGGTCTCTACACCCGGATGTGTTCCGCCTCATCTGCCAGAGATGGGGCACACCGGATGTGGGTCTCATGGCGTCTTGGCTCAGTCGAAAGGTATTGAGGTATGTGGCCAGGGTGGAGGTCGAAGGGATCCCAATGATCCTAGTTGCTCCGGATTGGCCTTGGCGTCCCTGGTACGCTGAACTAGTGCGTCTCGTGGCAGACATTCCCTGGCATCTACCGCTGTGAGAGGACCTTCTGTCGCAAGGTCCCATACTTCATCCTGCTTTACAGTCGCTGGTTTAACGGCCTGGCTGTTGAAAGCCAGTGTTGAGGGACCGAGGCCTGTCGGATTCGGTGATTTCTACCATGTTAAAGACACAGAAATCTGTTTCCAGGAGGATTTACCATTGTACCTGGAAGGCTTACATCTCTCCTGTGTGAGGAGATGGGGTGGTGTCCGCGTACCTATGCGGTTTCCAGGGTCCTGCTGTTCTGCTGGACCAAAAGCTTGCCTTAAGTACGATTTAAGGGGCAGATTTCTGCTTTAGCGGACTTTTTTCAGAGACCCTTGGTGACTCACTAGTGAGTATGTTTTGTATAGGGGGTTCGGCATGTGGCCCCTCCGGTCCGTCCTCCACTTCCTCCGTGGGACTTGAACCTGGTCCTCTCGGCACTTCAGAAACCGCCGTTTGAGAACATTAGGGAGATTCCCTTGCTGACACCTTTTTTAGAAGGTGGTCATATTGGTGGCTATAACATCCGTCAGGCGTGTTTCTGAGCTGGCGGCCTTGTCCTGCAAGGCTCCGTTTCTGGTCTTTCACAAGGATAAGGTAGTGCTGCGTCCGCAGCCTTCCTTTCTTCCTAAGGTCGTTTTCGGCCTTTCATCTCAATGAGGTTATTGTACTTCCATCCTTGTGTCCTCGTCTGTCGCATTCAAAGGAGACTGCGTTGCATTCCTTGGACATTGTTCGGGCTCTGCGGGTGTACCTGTCAGCTACTGCTCCGTTCCAGTGGTCTGACTCGCGGTTTGTTTCGGTAACTGGTCCTAAGAAGGGCCTGTCGGTCTCGTCGTCCACCATTTCTAGGTGGATCAGGCAGATCGTGATCCAGGCTTATGCCCTAAAGGGACGGGCGCCCCCCTTTCCTGTCACGGCACATTCAACCAGGGCAATAGGTGCCTCTTGGGCTTTCCGACACCAAGCGTCTGTTTCCCAGGTGTGTAAGGCGGCGACTTGGTCGTCCGTTCACACTTTCACAAAATTTTACAAGGTTGACCTAAGTGCATCTTCGGATGCTTCCTTTGGCCACAAAGTTTTGCAGGCGGCTGTTTAAAAGTTGCAACTCGCCTGGCGATCCCCCCTTCCCCTTTGGATGATCCTGGCCCTGGGAGCGCTTGACTGAGCGGCCTCCCTCCTGATAGAGAGCGGACCCCTGTTGTGTGCCATGCCCCCCTCTGTATGATGAATGATCCCCCGGACGATCCAAATCCGGACATGGTTGAGGCCCGACAGGCGCTGTGCAGGCTGCTACGGTGGCCCCCCTGCATGAGAAGAAAGGAGCCGAGTAAGGAAGATGTGAGAACCGGGGACCCAGGTCTGACATTACCCCTTACGCGGTAGTGGACGCGGGGTTGACGGGCTGGGGGGGAGGGGGGGAGCCGCGAGACTTGGGGGGGATCGGGAGGGGGATACTGAAGGGGCCCCGCATTACACGGAGGTGGCCACCCCCCCTCTGGGGTACACGCCCTGGGGTGGTGGTGGTCGCAACTGTTACCTGGGGGACTGAGTTATGGGGACCAAGGGGCCCCCGAAGGACCCGCTAATGCTCGGGGGATGCCTGAGGGGAGACGTTTTTTCTGTTAGGCAGGGGGTGGGAAATTGGCTCGGAGGTTAGATGGGCCCCCAAAAATCAGGAGGACGATATCCATCGTCCAGGGAGGTCCACGACCACGGGTTTTTTGTTTGCACTTGCTGCACTAATCTGCCTTTTCCAGTTGTATGTACTTAAAGCGGGGGTTCACCCTATCGACGGGAAAAAAAAAAAAAAATTATTTTACCTTAAAATCAGGCATTGTAGCGCGAGCTACAGTATGCCTGTCCCGAATTTTTTACCCCCGTACTCACCTTGTAGTCGTCCATCGAAGATACCGGGGAATGGGCGTGCCTCTGGAGACGGAGGATGATTGACGGCCGGCTCTGGCGCGTCACGCTTCTCCGGAAATAGCCGAAATAGGCTTGGTCTTCACGACGCGTGCGCATAGCCTGTGCGCAGGCGCCGTGAAGAGCCGAGACCTACTCCGGCTGTCTTCGGGGAGAGTGACGTGCCAGGGCCGGCCGTCAATCATCCTCCCTCTCCATAGGCACGCCCATTCCCCGCGGGAGCCGGAATCTACGATGGACGACTACAAGGTGAGTACGGGGTTAAAAAAATCGGGACAGGCATACTGTAGCTCGCGCTACAATGCCTGTCTCGATGGTAAAATCATGGGATTGTGGGTGAACTACCGCTTTAAACTGCTATTTTTGCTGCTGGTTCTGTTAGCATTATTGTTAATATTAGATCATGCCGGTTCATTTACTGTGATCTCATGTTGTACAGGTGTTGGCGCAGACGGGGGGGAGGGTCGGGGGCTCGTTTACTGTCCCTGTTTAGTACATCTCCCCCACCTAGGGCTGCGCTTGTTTCCTGGGGATAACCCAGAGAGCGCTTATAGCTGTATCCGGCTACTTTAGTTAGAAGCTCCTTTGAGGCCCCGTCTGGGACCTTCCCTTTGAGCTCCTTTCCTTCCACCTTTCTCTACCCTTTCCCTCTTCTCCTTCTACCTTTCTGTTCCCTCTTTCCCGCCCTACTCCTCCCCCCCCATCCCCCTAACCTAGACTACTAGTGTACTCCTCCACCAGGGCACATCTGCCCAGCCCCCATCCCCCCCCCCCCACTGCACGAGCATGGAAGTGCTGAAGGTGACGTCGTTTTAACGTCAAGGGCCTTAACACCCCCGAAAAAAGACGCATGATGCTGCAGGACATGCGGCGCATGGGAACAGACGTGGTACTCCTCCAGGAGACGCATTTTAAGAAATCTAACCTACCGCTCCTGAAAAACAGGTTCTTCCCCACGGCACACCACTCTCAATATACGGAGGCTAAGAGTAGAGGCGTCTCTATACTTATTTCCGCGCGGGTGCCTTGGACACACCTGGATACTCTGTCAGACGGAGAGGGACGGTTCCTCTTCCTGAAGGGCAAGATAGGAGACAGATTGGTCACGTTTGCTAACCTTTACGCTCCCAATGCTCAGCAGGATGTTTTCCTGAGAAAATCCTTGATACAGCTCAGGCGTTTTGCGGAAGGCCATTTATTGCTGGGGGGGAGACCTGAACGTATCCCTGATCCCGACTGAAGACACGTCCACTGGAAGGTCATCCTCGACTCGAGATATGCGGAGGCGTATTGACGCTACCCTACACTCGATGCAACTGATAGATGCCTGGCGTCTTATGCATCCTGGAGAGAGGGATTATACCTTTTTCTCCAGGACACACCAAACGTACTCGAGGATCGACTACTTCCTCCTACCACACGGGCACCTAGACGCGGTCCGGGACGTTGAAATTGGCTCGATCACGTGGTCAGACCACGCCCCAGTAACCCTGAGATATTCTCCTTTCTGAGTCCCTGGGAGGTCAGAGGCAACTGTGGAGACTCAACGAGGGGCTCCTACAAAACACTGAGGTCATGACAGACGTCATCGCAGAACTAGGGCACTACTTTTCCACTAATAGTACCCCCGACAGTGACGTGGGCGTAGGGTGGGAGGCACACAAGGCGGTGATCCGGGGGGGTATTCATCAAACACAGCGCGCGACTGAAGAAAGAATGTTCGGCACAATTAGACTTGCTCCTTACTAAGCTACGGACGTTAGAAACCACACATAAACTAACCCCGAGTAGACAAGTCGGCGCGGAACTAGATGTGATTCGCTCACAGATCACGGATCTTCTGCACTTTAAGGCCAAAGCGGCTCTGCAAGACCTGTCGACGCTACACCTATGAGTCGGGTAACAAATGTGGCAAGTTGCTAGCTAACACACTGCGCTCCCGTCGACTGGCCTCCTACATTCCACACGTACTATCCCCTACGGGGCAGAAGCAGTCCACTCCACAGCAGATATCTCGGGAATTTAGGCAGTTCTATAGCTCTCTATACAACCTGACCAAACCCCTCACTCAGGCGGACTCGATACGAGACTACATCACCAAGTCCCTAATGCCCTCTCTACCCACTGAGGCTCGAGACAGCTTAGAAGACCCGGTTACACTACCAGAGATCCAATTGGCACTGAAAAACACCAAACAGGGTAGGGCCCCTGGTCCTGACGGCCTCACCATAGCGTACTACAAAACTCTGCTCCCAACAGTGGGGCAACATATGGTGAGGCTGTTCAATGAGTTGGGCGCCGGGAAATCGTTTCACACCACTACACTGGAGGCCCAAATATCTGTGATTTTAAAAGAAGGTAAAGACCCCGCTTGCTGCGGTAGCTACCGCCCCATATCCCTCCTTAATACAGACCTCAAAATATTCACCAAAATCCTGGCATCTAGACTCCAGGGACACCTCCTGCGTCTTATACATCTAGACCAGGTGGGCTTTGTGCCCACGAGGGAAGCCCGGGAAATACGATTAAGGTGCTTAACCTTCTGCACATGGTGTCCTCCAGTAAAACACCTAGCCTGTTTGTCGGTACGGACGCCGAAAAGGCGTTCGACCGAGTGGACTGGCAGTTTATGATGTCTACCTTGGAGCACATAGGACTGGGAGATAAAATGAGGAGTTGGGTAGCGGCGGTGTACAGTGGACCGACGGCACGGGTGAGGACTAACGGGACGTTATCGGATTCCTTCCCAATAGCTAATGGGACGAGACAGGGGTGCCCCCTGTCACCCCTGCTATTTGCACTATCGCTGGAGCCCTTCCTGTGTCACGTACGGCTGAACCCGGACATTAAAGGCGTACTTACCACAAAAGCACATTATAAAGTTTCCGCATATGCGGACGATCTGCTTTTCACCCTCACGGACCCCGACGACTCACTCCCGGCCCTTTTCCGGGAATTTGATACTTACGGCGAGCTCTCCAATTTAAAAATCAATCGGACGAAGTCAGAGGCCATGGGTATAGGGATCCCACAACAACAGCTAGCCCGGCTTAAAACTGGGTTTAGCCTGAAGTGGACGGAGGTGGCGCTAAAGTACTTAGGGACGCACATCCCCCCTTCCCTCACGCATCTTTACCGACTGAACTTTCCCCCCCTCCTGACGGAGATCCGGAAACTATTGACTCAGTGGACCGGGGGACTGCACTCCTGGGTGGATGCAACATCTTAAAAATGACAATCTTACCCAAATTTTTATACTTCCTACAGGCCCTCCCGATCCACATCCCAGGGGACTATATTAAACAGGTGCACTCCACGTTCATTCAATTCCTCTGGGCGGGGAAAAGATCACGAATACAGAGAACAATTCTCTCCCTCCCTAAGCTACACGGAGGCCTAGCCTTACCGGACATCCGGACCTTCTACCACTCAACACACTTGGTAAGGTTAATCGACTGGTGCCGCCACGGACAAAACAAGTTGTGGACACAGGTCGAGCAAGGTCAGGTCAGAACTCCTTTACACCGTGCCCCGTGGTGCTCAGCTTCACTTCCCTCGACGGTAATGAGACACCCTTTAGTTGGGAACACGATCAAGGTTTGCGAACTCTTTTCGCTCGGCTCTCCCTGACTTCCAGGAACTCTCCTCTCAGACCTATCATTGGACACCCGCTCTTTGAACCGTGCTTACAAGACAGGAGATTCCTTGACCTCGGAAGAGCCGGTCTTCTGCAGGCGTCCCACTTTAGCTTGGGGGGGAGGTGGAGATCGGCAGCGGAACTGACAGACCCGGACGGCGCCTACCGCCTTGACTTTTTTAGAGCGAACCAGCTGACCCACTTCTTGAACAGCATACCAGCCCCACCGGCTGGACAGACACCACTGACAGAATTGGAGGAGCTGTGCGAGGAGACTGGAGTGCTCCCACACGCTCTTTCCGTGCTTTATGCCATGTTGATCACCCCCTCCGGAGACTACCAGATACGGGCCCTGGCAAAATGGGAAAATGATCTAAATACGCGGTTCCCGCCCACCACGAAACAGACCATAATCCGCTTCGCGCACAAATCATCCTTGTGCGCGAAAACTCAGGAGACGAATTACAAGGTTCTTACCCGCTGGTATAGGACCCCAGACCTCCTAAAGAGACTGTTCCCCAACACTTCCAACGCCTGCTGGAGATGCCAGCGGGACAGGGGCACCTTGCTCCACGTCTTCTGGGCCTGTCCACGGATCAGGGGCTTCTGGGGAGAGGTACGCCGGATCACACAAAAATTTACAGGGTACGTTGTCCCGGATGACCCGGCCTACTTCCTCCTGCACGCAACCAATATACCACCGGGAGTCTATAAGACATCAGTGGTGCGCCACCTTTTGGACGCAGCCAGGGCCTGCGTGCCTCTCCGCTGGAAGTCCCCTCACCCTCCGACTGTTGCTCTCTGGCTGAATAGAGTGGACGAGATCAGCCGAATGGAGGACCTGGTCCTCTCCAGCCAACAGCGCCAGGAGACATACTCTGAGACATGGCAGCTGTACAACATTTTTAAATATTCAGACGAAGGTCAGAGCCTCCGAGAAGTTGACTGCCCGATCTCTACTCAGCCGCAGGTATAATGCCTGTTGGCCTATTCTAGACATGTAGAATATCCGGAAACGGATTAGATACACCTTACGCCCTTCGGGGCGCTTTACACCGACCCTGCTCGTGCAACCCCCCCTCCTTTTACTATACCTTTTTCTACACCTCTCTACTCTACTCTCTAACCTTTACCCTTCGTCCTTTACTGAAAACGGAAAATGGTCCTGGAGGCCAGTCCGACCGGAATGCGCTATCAAGGCATGAGGAGATAGCTTTGAACGCTGGGGGACATATCCCCTCCAGGGCTTAAGTTACACTTTGACGCCTCACCGAAATAATGTTTATTTATGTATGGACCCATGTACAGATTTGTATATGTATACATGCTCTATTATCTCTGCTGTTATTATTGTATACTGATGGTCCGTGTGGACTGGTTTCTTTGCTGATAAATAAAAAATAAAAAAAATAAAAAGTTGCAACTCCTCCGTTGAGGAGCTCTGTTTTTTTTGTTGGGGTGAAGTTTGTTTTAATGCTGTTCCCACTCCTCTTTTTTTTTTTTTTACACTGCTTTGGGATGTCCAACTTTGTCAAGAGAGTGCTATGTCCATTCATGAAGGAAAGAGAAAATAGGATTACTGTACTCACCGTAAAATCCTTTTCTGAGTTCCTGGACGGACACCGCACCCACCCCTCCTCCTTTTTTTATGTTTGTACTGCTTTTTGACAAACTGAGCTGCTACATGCAGGGAAAGGAGTTGTACCTAGAGGTACCACCCCCGGGGCGGTACTGTACAGTTTTTGACGTGTTTAAACATTTTAACCTGTTTCTGCTTAGTCCTCTCCTGGTTGAAGGCTGAATACCCACTTTGTCAAGAGTGCTGTGTCTGTCCATGAACTCTGAGAAAAGATCAGATTTTTCTCTAGGCAGAAACTCTTTGAACATTGAGAGAGAGCGAGAAAGCTATTGGCATACATGGCTCAGTGAGGATAAACCTCCAGTGGTGATCTCTCTGCGAAACCCATCAAATGAGATGATAACCAAACCTACAGCAGTAACTGCAATGTTTCACAGGTTTTTTAGTTCCCTATACACCACCACTACATCCAATGATTGTCAACACCCATTGATCGCTTCTTAGAAGAATTCGCTTTCCCACAACTGACCTCAGCCCAGATAGAAACACTTGAAGCGCCACTAATGACCAAGAAGATAGCAACGGCAATATCCAGCTTTGCTAGATCCAAGTCCCCTGGATCCGATAGGCTACCCATCAAATTTTATTCACAATGTTTCTTACACAGAATGACCTCGCAATGTTTTACGGAGGCCACCATCGAACCCATGTTACTATTGGACAACCACCCCTATAACACTGACTCTGATGCTCCCGATGAGACGCACCAAATCCGTGATCTGGAGACTAGACGACTCCCTACTGTTAGATTCGGATAACACCCTAAAATTATCTGAGCACCTTTCCCAATATTTCACAGAAAATGAGTATATCCCCTACCGTTATGTGGGCCGCCCATAAATATGTCATTAGAGGGGAACTTATCTCTTTGGCGGCCAAAAGAATCAAGCTCAGGAAGGCCCGTATTGTGAAATTGTCCAACCGTACAATTACTTGAACACGCACATAAACTTGCCTTAGCCAACCAAAGTTTCACTGGTCTTTTTCAAGCAAGGCAGGAATTACTGGAGGAACTCCAAATAACATTAAAACGTAAATATGCACTCACCCACAAATTTATTTTATGAGTTTGGCTATAAGGCGGGGAAGCTACTCACGAAGGTCCTACAAAAAAAAAGACCCACACCATACACACTATTACGACCCCCACCAGTGTCACTATAACCAAAACAGAAGACATAGCTAAACAATTTGTGCAGTACTTTTCTAAACTGTACAACTTACCCAAGACAAGCGCACATGACCGTTCGGGGATTATTAATGATTTTTTTTATCCAAATATAGCCCTTCTCCACTTCCCCCAGAAGATATGACTGACCTAGACCTACCTATTTCGTCTGAAGAGGCCCTATGGGCTTTAAAACAATTAAAAGCAGGCAAGAGCCCAGGCCCGGACGGCCTACCGACCAGCTATTATAAATCCCTCTTTGACATACTGATCCCTAAATTCGTAAAAGCATTTAATGCTCTTCCCTCCCCCCCCCAACTAATACTGATATATTTTGGAAGCCCACATTATCCTGATTGCAAAACTGGGTAAAGATGCCACTTTTGTCTCCAATTACCTTCCCATCTTTCTACTTAACGTAGACGTGAAGCTCTACGCAAAAATACTGGCAAACCGTCTGCTCCCATTGCTCCTCAAATGAATCTCAGTTGACCAGGTCGGCTTTATCCCTGGCAGAGAAGCCAGGGACAACACCACGAAAGCCATAAACATACACCATTGGCTAACCTCTACGGCGACTAAAGGCTTCTTTCTCTGCCTGGATGCGGAGAAGGCGTTTGACGGGGTGGCATGGGACTATATGTCCGTTACATTATGCACATTGGGGCTGCCAACACGCCTTCTCCAAGGACTGAGAGAGAATACAGATGTTAAAGGGATTGACATTAACCACAAACAATACAAAATTGCTGCTTATGCAGATAATATACTTATGTTTCTTTCAGATCCCATAACTACCATCCCCAACCTTCTTAAAGATTTCACATTATTTAAAAAACTTTTCAATTTACAGATTAATTTTGGTAAATCTAAAGCGCTCCCGACAATGGTCTCCCTCTGCCAACAGAATTTCCCTTTTAGCTGGGAGCCTCACAAAATAACATACTTGGGCATTAATGACAAGGGTGGGGGTGTAATGGCGCTTGCAACAGGATCTAATTAAAACTAAATACCAATAACGATTTCCATAATGTGAATAAGTTGTCAGGAAAATGTGCTCCACTGGTTCCTGTGTAAAATGTGTTCCACTCTGAATAAAATCAAATACCCACCCAACATTAACCGGGTAATGCGGAGAGTAATAAGAGTGGATAAATGATGATAAAAAAGACAAATGTGCCAGTAACCCGCACAATATTAATAGCGAGTGATCTGGAATCGTTCAGATAAAATTAACAAGCAGTAGCTATCTTCATAAACATATAACATATATAGTGCAAATATGCAAATGAGCTCAAACCAATCCAAAGTGCATAGTGCAATAAATGAATAATATCCATAAAAGTGAAAAAAACATCAAAAAGTGGAAGAAATATAAATAATAAAATTTCAATCCATGCATAAAAGTGAAAAAAATTCAATCCATAAATGACTGCAGTGAAAAATGTCCCATATAATTCACCAAGGAATTAAAAAAAAAAATATCAAGAAATGTCAATATAAAATATATATATATATATATATATATGAAACGTGTCCAGTGCAATAATAACGTGAAAATGAAAAACAATCCAATCCAATAGTCAAGAACACAATATCAAACAAAGAATGAATGAATATAAAGTGCATCTGTGCTTCACTTCTATTAAGATTCCATGATGAGTGCTTCAGTGCAAAGTAAAAAACGTGCTTCCAAAATGACAGACTCCAAACCTTTCCACAGTGCAGTAGTGAAGATGGAAATAGTTAATACAAGCCCCTTACCTTGAAGCGGCTTGTATGTAAGCCTTATAACATGTAAATGAAGGATGTCCCACAGCCAGCCTTCCGTTCTTACACTGCATAAACAGAGACCTGATCCCAGCAATGGCACTCAAAAAGAACACAAGGAGGCTTCCATAGCGTAAGACCATTCACAATTTAATGAGTAAAAACAGTTAAAACACTTACAGACAGAGCTGTATAAACAGCGTGTAGTACGATCGGGTCTCCACTCTGCGGCCACGAGCGGATGAAGTCACCAGCAATCCTCCTCTTCCTCACGCGTATCGTAACGAACACACATTACTTAATCATAGGATTTGGGCATTAAACTCCTGACTGAATTATCTGAAATTTACGCCAAAAACTCACTCAAGAAAATTCAGGGAGATTTGCTCAATTGGAACAAAGGCCCGTTCTCGTGGTTTGGCAGGGCGGCAATTTTAAAGATGAACGTTCTCCCCAGTCTGCTATACCTGCTGCAAGCCATCTCGATCAAACCCCCCCTCTCCTTCTTTGCCTCCTTTAAAAGAATGTGCAGATCCCTTCTATGGTCTGCACAATCCCCTAGGCTGAGCTGGGATAAACTAAAACTTCCTAAGCGGAAAGGTGGAATAGGACTTCCAGATCTAGGCACATACTACAGGGCCTGCCAGCTCACAAGGATTGTGGATTGGCACGTACACAAAACTGATAAAGATTGGATCCAGGTTGATAACGCCTTTACTTGGGTACCACTATATCACCTTCCCTTGATCGATCCCTAAAACTAGCTCCAGCCACCTGCTAATAGGTCCCACACTGCTAAATTTTATAGAGGCATGTTGGACTTTCAACATGACCCCTTTCCCTGGGCCCATGATGCCTCTTATCCAAAATCCTGACTTCCCATCTGACCTTCTTGCCAAAGACTCAACTGTACACCCCATTGGCCCATCGGTCAGAGGACACCAGTTCATTGACAAAGTACTCCTTTAACACCCAGCCTTGTCCTCCAAATTCCCAAACTTTCACATACCCTGCTTCAAATTCCTTCAACTCTCTTCTATAGTGTCCCACCTCTCTCCCACTGGCACAGGGATCTCACCCCTTTCGAACACCAGACAAGAACCACAACATTTTCCCAAGCATTCCCCCATTATGCTGGAGATGCAACTCGGCTACAGGTTCCCTTATCCATATATGGTGTCCGCTGATGCAAACATTCTGGAGAGAGGTACATGATCAAATTGTATGTATCACTACTTACACCCCAGACTTCACCCCAGCGCAGTATCTACTACACTACACGTCTCTACCATGGTCTACTTATCGTAAATCTTACGTTGCACCTCATTAATGCGGCCACCCCATGCGTACCTGTACAATGGAGAAGCGTTAACCCCCCCCCCCCCCCACTATCGATGAATGGCATTCCCGAGTTGACAAAACAGCAGAAATGAAAAGGCTCATTCATCAAGCTAAAGACACCCACACTAAGTTCCGAAACACCTGGGCATGCTGGACACACTACAGAGACTCCTTGGTGGCTGATTCCCCACGAGTAGCACCTATGCCACCAGTGGGCATAGACAGGGTTGTTGTCCACCAGGCTCCGTGAGACCTCCGTCACGCCTACACCTCCCCCCCTTACTTACTGTGCTCATTTGATTACACTACACTGTTATATGCAGAATTTCTTGAATTTTATGTTCTACCTCCTTTCCGGTTTTGTTATGTACTGTATGAATGATATCATTACCTCTCATAGTATAACTCTGTCAACGTTTAATTTTTTTTATAAAACATAAAAAAAATAAAAAACCTGAACGGACATAAACGGATGTAAATGGATAATGTCTGTTTGCATCCGTTTCTTTATCTCCCTTTTTAGGCAAGAATTTTTTTTTTTTTTTCTTCTACTTTTTTTTTCCACCTATGATTGGTTTGTGCTACAACTAAAACACGGATGTAGACATAAGCTGAACTGATGTAAACTGAGCTAAACTGAACCGAAAAACTGATGTAAACTGAATCATTTTTTTCTGGGCAAAAAACATGACTGAACGGATGACACCCACATGAAAGGACCCCTAAGCAGAATTATTTTTGGCTAGCTTCCTTGTTTGTTTCCATGTACTTTATTTTAAATATAGCTAACTTTGTATATTCTTGTTTTCAACTTGATCACTGTATCTATATTACTGTAAAAAGTTTTTTCTATTTTTTGGTGACGAGTTTAAAATGTAATGGGGGGGAAAAAATATACAAAAATATTAAAACACTTTTGGATTTGCCTTTCACAGCTGGTGGATCATATTATATGATTTCAAGATCTTTAGGTCCAGAATTTGGAGGAGCTGTAGGACTTTGCTTTTATTTGGGCACCACTTTTGCTGGAGCTATGTACATTCTTGGAACAATTGAAATCCTCTTAGTAAGTGTGTTTTATTTTAATGTTTCATTGTGAAAAGACTTGGAAAAATATGCATGAGATTTTGTCTGCCAAAATGTTAAACCAGTTTTGTTTTTCTCAGACAATTGCAGCTCTTTACTGATGCAGAGCATCAGTGCAAAATACGCTAGAACAGTAGGTGAAGTAAGAGTTAACAGAAACCATTGGGGCATTTACTATAGATGAAAATAGTTTTTGGTCAGATCAGGACTTTCATCCCCACCCTAATGTTTTCATCGTAGTATATGCATTAAAGCTCAAGTTTAAACCTGCTCTTATTTTGCCTTCCCTGTTTTCTACCATCCTCCTTCATCCATACGCTAACCTAATTTAATTACTCATCTTTATTTTAAAGTTACACCTTTGTTTGTCAGAAAGCACAATTTTTGTTTATAAAACTTGGTTTTATTCATAAATACATTCTATATCAGAGGAGCTAAATCGGTGTCTGTAGTGCATGTGCAAACCTTGATGGCATAAATAGTAACCTGTTATTTGATTTTTACTCCAGGAGTATATAATGGGTTTGACAAGTCTAGAGAAATGCCTAAATAATGCATTGCAATTTAACTAAACCCATTAGATTTTATTTAACTAAAATGTACTGGAAATTTACTAAAATACGACTAAAACAATTCAGATGTAAAAAAAATACTAAAACGGCACTTTAGTCAAGACTATGGGGTTGGTTAAATCCACTGTTCACTAGAAATGCACTCCAAGTGCAATTGGAAGTGCAGTCTGTAGATCTGAGGGGAAGACATAAAATGAGGGGAAGCTCTGCTAAATTTTATCATCCAATCATGTGCAATCAAAAATACTGTATTTTATTTTCCTTGTATGTCCCCCTCAGGTCTACAGCGACTGCACTACCAAGTGCAATTGCAGTGCGCTTGTAGTGCACAGTGGATTTGCCTTTAGTAAATAAACCTCCCTGACTAAAACTGAATTGAAATATGACATCAAAAGTAACACTGGCTGTAAATGGCTTTCTGAAAGCCTCACCGCATCTTACCCCTGTACTTTTTTCAAGAGCCCTCAGCCCTGGAGCATACATAGGATTAGCTCCTGGGAGGATCTGCTAATATTAAAATGCCTTTTATAAGCAGGTGTCATTCTGGGGGAGAGTGGGCATCCCTAGACAGACTACATATGCATACAGACTTCCCTAAGTAATGCCCACATGTGGTACTGAGCCTCCATTATTGAAATGACTAATCCATTAAATACATGGGACAGACCAGGGACAAGTCTGGAGAGGAAGGGGTCCAATAATGCTGGACACCCTCCAGCCCTGAAATGAGGTGGGCTCTATATGACTGGCTATGGCTTCTAATGCACACTGTGAGTAGCTCAGTGTATGGTGGAATCAGCTTAAACCTCCTCCTGTCCGCGCTATAGCCGAATGACGGTTTCAGCAAAGGCCTTAATTGCCAGAAGGCCTATGACGTCCTCCTGTGCA
The DNA here is from genome assembly GCF_905171775.1 of Rana temporaria. Lineage (NCBI taxonomy): Eukaryota > Metazoa > Chordata > Amphibia > Anura > Ranidae > Rana > Rana temporaria. The sequence continues at coordinate 169,396,104 of NC_053493.1, forward strand.
TGAGCGGTCTGTGATCACTGAGTCTGAGACCCGACTGATCACAGATCGGAGTAAGGGGTGTAAACAGTGATGTAAATGGTAGATCAGTAATCTCTCACGCTGTCACCGATCACTGGCTTCTGTCAGAGGGACATCGGTCCCTCACACAGAGAGCCGCGGCTGCCTCATCTGTGCCCACCACTGCCACCTACCTTTGCCCACCAGTGCCTCTGATCAGTGTCACCTACCAGTGCCACCCATCAGTGATCATCAGTGCCACCTTAGCAGTGCCCACCAGTGCAGCCTATCAGTGAAGCCCTATTGGCGCACATCAATGAAGGAGATAAATTACCTGTTTTCAAAACAAAAACAAAAACAAAAAAACTTTCATAGTTTAAGTGGAGCTGGATTAGAACCCTTTTCAAGTTTTTATTGCTACCTCTGCTGCCATTAGGAAGACTCACGCTCGCCATTTGTCCTGTGTACTGTTATCAAAAGTAAAAGAAAATACCAAATTTATGTTGTACCCAGAACAGTAATAGAGCGGAAATCATCTAATGGGGTCACTAGTTCTGGTGAACTGGGGGACCCTAAGATTCCCTTCATTTGCACGGATTTCCTCTCCCTTCCTGTTCTCTCTATGGAACAAGAAGTGAGGGTAAATATCCCCAACGAGACACAGATGACAAATTTTTTTTTAAAATTACAAGGGTTATAACTTTCCCTTACTCTATTCAAAATTAAATAAAAAACGTTTTGCCTATAGTTCCACTTTAAGGAGTGTCTGTTTTAGGTATGAAACTATCATTGTATGTTTTTGAATTGTTTTCCAATGTGCAGCCATCTTTCTAAATATATGAGCTCCTTTTGATTTGATTTGTGATTGAGGTTGGCATATATACATAATGACCAACCTTTGCACCATGTTTTTTTATCAATTTGTGTCTGATCACAGAATCGTTCTGCATTTGTATGCTGACCTCCTTACTTATAGAGTTTAACAGATGTGTACAAGTTAAACCTTGTCTGTGTGCATAGAGCCATGGTTTTTATGCAGCCGCTTTAAAACTGAAGGGAAAGTGAAAAAAACTTTAAAGTTTGCTAGTTAAGTTTGACACTTTAAAGATAATTGACTATTTGAAAATGTGAAAATAATACTTTGTATATATTTTTTTTTCTACAGACTTATATATCACCCAATGCTGCCATATTCCCAATAGAAAAAGATAATCCTCAAGCCATGTTTAACAACATGAGAGTTTATGGGACATGCATAATTGCCATAATGGCTATAGTAGTATTTGTTGGTGTTAAGTATGTAAACAAACTTGCTTTAGTATTTCTTGCCTGTGTGATTCTGTCCATTCTGGCCATATATGCTGGAGTAATCAAATCTGCATTTGATCCACCAGATTTTCCGTAAGTAAAATGTATTTCCATGTTCCATTTTTCTGTACCACGTTTCCAGTTTAGTGTTTTATTTTTCTTTAATTGGCATGGCACTCACCATTATTTGTATATGCTAGCAAAAATGTAAAATTGAGTTAATAAAAATAGAAAGGGGGAGTTAATCAGCCCAGGTATGACACTTTGGTATGTCAGTAAACCACACTGCCAGTACACAGACCTCACCTGTCACAACTAAGGCATGATTTTATAAGTCTGAATACAACTGCCATTATGTCATATGTGGACAACTTGTAAATCCCTTGATGAGCGCTAACCATGCACTTGGCAAATTGTCTAAAGTTATTACCAGTAATGTGCTCAACATTATCCTAGCAGAATGATGTATGTTTTCATTACATAGCTTGCAAAGTGCTCAAATGTTCCTACCATGATTCTGGTAATCCATGTAGTTAGCATGTCCATGGAAGAGCAATTTAGGAGGTCAGCTTTGTCCTGGCAGAGATCTCTGCATAGCACGACCTTTGCAAAGTACCAAGTCCTTGGCAAAGTGACAAGTGTGCTCACTATGTCCCTGGTTCTTTATAGGTGCTCAGTGCATCTCTTGCAAAGTGCTCAATGTTTTTACTATGTTGTGTCTTTTTTTTATTATTATTTTTTTTTTATTTTTATTAAAGGAAAACTGGCCCAAAATCGTAAATGAAAATAATTTTAATTTCTCTTTCGTTCATGGACGGACACAGCCTTAATCTTGAGTTAGTGGGTATTCGCCATCCTTTAGGAGTTGACTAGGCAGAAACTTATATATAAAAGGTTAACTTATCATACACCCTATAGCCCCGCCCAGGGGGCGGACCCTCTGGGTATAACCCCTCTCTCATTTTTTTTCTGCCTAGTTTCAGGAGAAGACATGGCTCCCTTCAGGCCCATGGCTTGGAGGCTGTTAGTTCAAGATTCTGGATTTTTTTTTCCTGCGATCTTCGATCAACTGCCGACTGGGCGACAGGCTGGATCCTAGATCCTTGTATTCTTCCCAGTTTCGACCATTAAACGCGTGCCGACCGTAGCTGCGCGCTGGGTCGTCCAGGACATGCCCGTTGCTCTACGGGTGGCCGGTGAGCTATGTGCTCCAGGGCTTGCATAAAGACCAGTCTACAGGGCCGTGTCGCAGTAGCCTGGCCGACAGTCATCCCTGTTACCATGCGGAAGATGCACTGTCCAGGATGCTCCAGCATAAAACCACAGGAGGGTAAGTACTACTACCTTGCTTCGGCAAAAAAACAGAGCTGGGCATCCCCGGAGAGGTGAGTAAAGGGCTCTATATTTCCCTTTTCCCCTCCTTCCCCTTCCCTCCTCCCTAAACTGCTGAGGTTGGGGTTGCCCTGGGGAGCTCCACCTGAGAACCAATATAAAGTATAAGTGCATATATATTGCTTACTTGTGTCCATGTTGTCAGCTGCTGCTTCCCTTTTTCAATATAGAGAGCTGCATAAGAGATTCTGCTGCTGTGTGTCTGGCGACCATTTTTTCTGTGACCATGCTGGATTGTTTGTATACCTGGCGGCCATTTTCCTGTAGCCACTGTTGGCCTCTACTCAGAGCTCGGCGGCCATACTTCTGGAGTTTATATGCACTACGGTGGCCATTTTCTTGTAGCCGCCCAGCGCTGGAGGTGTTGCTTACACGGCGCCCAATGGGGGCTGTACCACGTCTCCTGGCCGCTCAGCGGCCTGCGCGGTGCGTCCCAAGAAGGGCGCTTAGAATGGCTATCCTCCGGCAGCATTTCCCCATGAAACTGGGGCCTCTAGCATCCCGCTCGGCAGCCATTTTTTGTAGCCCATACAAGTATTACAGCACTGGCGGCCATGCTTTTGGGGCCTTAGTATGCTTGACCTGACAGTTATATTCAGCGGACAAGAAGCAGCTCAGCTAAACAGCACTGCACTGCTGGTTCCAGGGTGGTGAGTCCTCTGGGGGGGGTACTCCTCATCTCTGCTGCAGTTAGGAGGGTGGGTTGTCCACCTTGCTTGGAATCCCTATGTCAAGCATGTGGGCAGCATGGTGTCAGAAACGGATATTTTTTTTCCCTGAAACATCTGAGCTGGCAATTGATGCCCCTGTACCCGATGTATCGGTGGACGCTATGTCGGCAATCCTAGATGCCTTCATTGCCAAGGTGGAATCAGCGCGTGGAAGAACGGGGGCTAGAAAGCACCCCCTCCCCCGCCATCTTCTGGGGACAACTCGGATACGGAGCCAGGTCTAGCTACCCTCCAACCTCCAGCTACTACCGGCTCGTCGGGAAGCCCTAGATGGGACAGTTCAAGACCTGCTGGAACGCGGGGTGGTTATTCCTGTCCCCGTACAGGATCGGTTTCAGTGGTTTTACTCCAATCTGTTCATTGTACCAAAGAAGGAGGGCGTTAGTCCTATCCTGGACCTCAGTGCCCTCAATTGCTTTGTGAAGGTACAAGGTTTCCAGATGGCATCAATCCGCTCTGTCGTTACTACCCTCCAGCCGGGGGACTTTCTGGCATCCTTGGCACAAAGCATCAGAAACTTCTGCGCTTTGCGGTCGGGGAAGACCACTTTCAGTTTGTGGATCTCCCCTTTGGCCTGGCATCGGCACCAAGGGTCTTCACCAAGGTGCTTGCCCCAATTCTCGCCCTACTAAGACAACGTGGCATTGTTATCGTGGGCTACTTGGACGACCTGCTTCTGAGGGCTCCTTCAGCGTCAGAATTAGAGGAGAGCATGTCTATAACATGTCAGACCCTCAGACATTTTGGGTGGCTTCTGAACATTCAGAAATCAGTAATGATACAGACTCAATGCCTAGTGTATCTGGGATTGATCCTGGACTCCTCAGAGGCAAGGGTGTTCTTTCCTGTGGAAAAATTGCAGACCCTTCTGACTGCGGTGCGGCAGTTGACGTCCCAGAAATGGTCGTCACTCCGTTTCTGCATGCGAGTTCTGGGCCTCATGGTGGCCTCCTTCGAGGCGGTACCATATGCGCAATCTCACACACGAGTATTACAGAAGAAAATTCTGTCCAGATGGGACAAGTGCCCATCATCCCTGGATTATCAGATCCGGGTGAGCCACCTGGTCAGGGCCTCCCTGGTTTGGTGGCTGACCTCACCGGCACTTCAGCCCGGGAAGTCGTTTCTTCCTTATCACTGGACAGTCATCACGACGGACGCCAGCCTTATCGGGTGGGGGGGAGTCTGGGGGGTCCAGTCGGCCCAGGGTCGGTGGTCCGCGGAGGATTCCCACCTGCCGATCAATGTCCTGGAGCTTCGCCGCATGGTCTCAGAGACTACAGGGGCACCCAGTCAGGATCCAGTCGGACAACTCCATGGCGGTGGCATATGTCAACCATCAAGGAGGAACAAGAAGCTTGGCTGCAGTGTCAGAAGCTGCCCACATTCTAAGGTGGGCAGAAAGGCGCATACCGGCACTGTAGGCCATATACATTCTGGGTGTGGAAAACTGGCAGGCGGACTACCTGAGTCGCCAGTTGTTGGACCAAGGAGAATGGTCTCTGCACCCGGAGGTGTTTCAGCTCCTTTGCCCAAGATGGGGCACGCCAGACGTAGATCTCCTGGCGTCTTGACTCGATCGGAAGGTATTGAGGTTTGTGGCCAGGTCGAAGGACCCATGGGCAGACGCCACAGATGCGTTAGTGGCACCGTGGAGTCCGTATCGGCTAATCTTTGCCTTCCCTCCTCTAAAGCTCCTGCCTCTTCTACTTCACAGAGTAGAGGCAGAAGGGATTCCAATGATCCTAATCGCCCCGGATTGGCCTCGGCGCCCTTGGTACGGCAAACTAGATGCGGCTAGTAGCAGACGTCCCTTGGCGTCTACCGCAGAGAAAGGACCTGTTGTCACAAGGTCCCATACTGCATCCTACTTTACAGTCGCTGGCTTTAACAGCATGGCTATTGAAAGCCAGGTACTAAGAGATCGGGGCCTATCGGATTCGGTAATTTCTACCATGAGAACGGCTAGGAAGTTATCCTCTAGAAGGATTTATTATCGCACTTGGAGAGCTTACTTAGCGCTTTGCAAAGAAATTAAGTGGAATCCACAAACTTATTTTGTGTCCAGGATACTGCTGTTCTTACTGCGCGGGGTGGACCAAAAGCTTGCCTATCTGCCCTGGCTGTTTTATTTCAGCGACCCCTGGCGACTCACTCTCTGGTGAGAACTTTTGTACAGGGGGTTCGGCATGTGGCCCCTCCGGTTCATCCTCCACTACCTCCGTGGGACCTAAACCTAATTCGCTCGGTGCTTCAGAAGGCACCGTTGGAAGAAATTAGGGAGATTTCCTTATTGACACTTTCTCAGAAGGTGGTCTTTTTGGTGCCGGTCATGTCAGTTAGACGAGTCTCTGAGCTGGCCGCCTTATCATGTAGGGCTCCCTACCTAATCTTCCACAAGGATAAGGTGGTGCTGTGTCCGCAGCCATCTTTTCTACCTAAGGTCATCTCGGCCTTCCATCTCAATGAGGACATTGTACTTCCATCCTTGTGTCCTAACCCGTCGCACCCTAGGGAGACGGCGTTGCATTCCTTGGACGTTGTCCGAGCCCTGAGAGTATATTTAGCTGCTACTGCTCCGTTTCGGAGGTCAGACTCACTGTTTCTTTCGTGGCTGGGCCCAAGAAGGGCCTAGCAGTCTCATTGGCCACCATCTCTAGGTGGATCCGACAGACAGTAATTCAGGCTTACGCCATACGGCACATTCGACCAGGGCAATAGGTGCCTCCTGGGCTTTCCCACATCAAGCGTCTGTTTGCCAGGTGTGTAAGGTGGCGACTTGGTCGTCCGCTCACACTTTCACCAAATTCTATAAGGTTGATGTGAGTGCATCTTCGGATGCTTCTTTCGGCCGCAAAGTTTTGCAGGCGGCTGTTTTGAGTTGCAACTCCTCAGTGGAGGAGCTCTGTTGTTTTGGGGTGAAGTTTAATTTTTTGCTGTTCCCACCCCTCATTTTTTGACAATGCTTTGGGACGTCCCACTAAATCAAGATTAAGGCTGTGTCCGTCCATGAACGAAAGAGAAAATAGGATTTTATGCTCACCGTAAAATCTTTCTCTGAGTTCATGGACAGACACAGCACCCTCCCCTCCTTTTTATGTTTGTACTACTTTTTGACGAACTGATCTGCGAGATAGAGAGAGGGGTTATACCCAGAGGGCCCGCCCCCTGGGCGGGGCTATAGGGTGGTATGATAAGTTAACCTTTTATATATAAGTTTCTGCCTAGTCAACTCCTAAAGGAAGGCTAATACCCACTAAGTCAAGATTAAGGCTGTGTCCGTCCATGAACGAAAGAGAAAGAGATTTTACGGTGAGCATAAAATCCTATTTTTAGCTGTATATTTATTGCTACTGCCATAACCTTTCCACCAAAGAACAACCCAAATACAATTTTCTTACTCCTGACTATCGCAGCAATACCACGTATGTGTGTGTTCCTTGTTTGTATCCAAAATACAGCCCAAAAACAAAAGTGCACTTTTTGTTTTTCGTACCTAAAACACTGATCCTAATAAAAAAAAAAAAAAAAAAACTGACCTTGACCTTTGCCATTGACCCACAAACTAACCCTGGCACTGACCTAAATCTATCTCGGTGTATATGTAGCGCTGGCCCTGACTTCAAAAGACTTAATGGTGACCTCCAGAATCAGGGAGAGCTGACATCCCTCCTTGTAGAGTGGGTTACTAGGCATAGTGGGTGTAAGATGGAATGATTGGGCGCCAGTCACCATTTGGATGCGAACAGAAGAGATTTATTGTCTCTTTTAACAACAACTGGAGGAAAGAGGGTTAGAGCCAGGACACCCTTAGGCAGATGCAATGGTAATTGGCAGACTCTGAGATAAAATAGGCAGACAGCTATACATGTTAAGGGCCTGCTGTCTCCTATGGCAACTGAACTTGCAACAGTCAATAGTGATCATTACATGTAACTCACAGTAACTTGGTATAGATCTTTTCTTACATCTCAGTGTCCCACTGTAGATCTTCACTCACTGAGCTCCCAGTCTGACTAGACTTGAAGGTCCCAGTCGTCGCTGGATCCACAGCTAACACGTTGTATACTCCTTCAGTGTCACCAATCCACCCCCCCCCCCCGCGCACGCTGACCCGCTGGGCATTTGCTGAAGCTTTCCCACTTCACCATCCCCGGCTAGTGAAAAAGGCTGCTCTGGTGGTACTTTCAGACTTCCATAAACTGGCCTCTGATAACAGGAAGGATGGTCCCTTAGCGGTGACTGCTTTCCCTCTACCTCTGGCCTTAATCCGTGATTGCCGCTGGCAACTGGAATGATTTGTTTCCGATAGCAACAACTTGGTTACCCGTCTGGCTGAACCTCTGCAACTTGGTCGGACTCCAAGCCTGAAGTCCCAATAGGCCTCAGACAGCCTAGCAACCAGGTTCTCCCAGGATAGGCCTCAGACTTTTGGCCTAAAAACCCAGGGCAATTCAACACATGTCCACTTAGCCATCCAGGTGGCCCAGAACAGCGAACACCTGACTCTATCTAAATAAATAGACTCTCCCAGCAGGCAAGGGACTAAAGAGACCCCTGCCAATTGGCCGAGACGACCCATCCACTCATATTCTGACTTTGCTAGGCTCTTGTCCATCCAATGTCACCAGCAAAACAGTGCCACCCAGTGACTGAAGAGAGAAGAGCGGAAAAAACAGCGGATCCTCTAACAATTAGCCAGGACACTTACTACCTGGCATACTATTTTTTTTTTTTTATATATATATAAAAAATATATATCATATTTTTATTTATTTTTTTATACATTCTTTATTTAAAGCAGGGGTGCCCAAGCTTTTGAAGAGCGAGTGCCACTGAACCACTTAAGGACCCGCTCACGACTATATACGTCCTGTTTTTAAAGATGGATATCTCGGTAACGGCAGCAGCTGTTGCCACAACCGAGATATCCATCTTTTTCTTGAGCGGTCCTCTAAACGATAACGGTGGTCTCCGCGGGATCACCATGATCACCTCTCTCCCACGCCCTCTCCTGCTTACCGGAGCCGTCGGTAGTGGCGGAGGCGATCGGGTCCTGTCCCCTGCTCGGCTGGGATACGAGTGAGGGCAAGATGGCCCCCACCTGTCCCCATAGCATAGCAGGACGTAAGTGACGTTAAAACGTCACTTCCGCCCATGCTTCTTAAAGCAATATTTTCTTGTCATTTTTTCAAATGACACAATTTTTTATTTTTTTTGCATTTAAGTCTAAATATGAAATCTGAGGTCTTTTTGACCCCAGATCTCATATTTAAGAGGACCTGTTATGCTTTTTTCTATTACAAGGGATGTTTACATTCCTTGTAATAGGAATAAAAGTGATCCATTTTTTTATTTTTATTTTTTCAGTGTAAAATTTTTAAAAATAAATAAGAAAACAAAAACATTTTTTTTTTAAATGCCCTGTCCCGACAAGCTCATATGTGAGTAGCGCCCGCATATGAAAACGGTGTTCAAAGCACACAAGTGAGGTATCACCGCGATCGTTGGAGCGAGAGCAATAATTCTAGCCCTAGAGCTCCTCTGTAGCTCAAAAGATGCAACCTATAGAATTTTTTAAACGTCGCCTATGGAGATTTTTAAGGGTAAAATTTTGACGCCATTTCACGAGCGGGGGTTATTTTGAAGCGTGACATGTTGGGTATAATTTTACTCGGCGTAACATTATCTTTCACAATATATAAAAAAATTGGGCTAACTTTACTGTTGTCTTATTTTTTTATTCAAAAAAGTGATTTTTTTCCAAAAAAAGTGCGCTTGTAAGACCGCTGCGCAAATACGGTGTGACGAAATGTATTGCAATGACCGCCATTTTATTCTCTAGGGTGTCTAGCAAAAAAAGCTGTTTTAGTCTTGTAAACGCCAAATCTGAAAAACAGCCAAGGTCCTTAAGTGGTTAAGCGACTTGGTAATCGGTCATGGGCCACAATGAGCGGAGCTGGCAGATGACAGCATATGCAGAATGGACACAGCCCACTCTAAGCTATGGACCCTTCAATACGCCCAGATTGAAGGGGAAAGATCCCCTTCTGTTTTTTTTTGCGGATCAGATTGGAGGTAGGCGAGTGTAAATGGACACAAGTCTGTTTACATCTGCTGCTCCATAGAGGTGAATGAAGGGCCTGATTGTGTGAAAGGGGCCTAAGGTGGCTTTCACACTGATGCACTGTGGTTTACCCACCCGCTGGGGTCCAGCGTTGTATACATGTGGCTTTTCTGCGCGTTCGCTGACCTTTGCCATAGACTGCAGAAGTCTATGGCTCAGTGCAAGTAAGCCACTGCGCTGCACCTGCGGATCAGTTTGAAAACAGCCCAGTAACCACTACAGAACAGATGCCCATATATACACTGTGATTTTTAGTAAATATGATTTTTTTTTTGTCATACTTAACTGTAAAAAAAAAAAATGTCTAAGTACATCATGGGTTAGGCTAATATTCATTACCTACTGCAGGCATGTCAAAGTCTGGCCCGCGGGCCAATCGTGGCCCGGTTTCAGACAGCCCGTCTGGTAATTTTGACATGTATATCTTTTGTGGTCCCCAATGAATCCCCAAACGTGGGGGCCACAAAAGATATACATGCTTGCTGCCTTTGAGGAGACGGGACGAGTTCCGTACAGCAGTGGTCCCCAACCTTTTTGACAATGGGGACCAGCTGCATGAAAGAAAATTATTCCAAGGCCCTCGGGGGGTAAGCGATATTTTGCGGGCGATTTGTTGAGGCAAGGGCTGGTGTTTGCGCTTCGAGCATCCCAGCACCATGGTTGATATGGTGTCAGGATGATTGAAGCGCATAATTTCCATTATTGCATTGTAATAAAAAAAAAAATAGTTCAACTCGCCATAATGCAGAATCAGTGGGAGCCCCGAGTGTGTCACTTTTCACCGTCGCCTGCCACCAGATGCAGCATGTCTTTTGCCACCATTGCCTGCTTCCAAATTCAGCTTGCCACCGTCGCCTGCCAACAGATGCAGATTGTCACTTGCCACCGTTACCTGCCAACAGATGCGGCTTGTCACTTTCCAACAGATGCAGCTTGTCACTTTCCAGGTGCGGTTTGTCACTTGCCAGGTGCGGTTTGTCACTTGCCAGGTGCGGTTTGTCACATGCCAGGTGCGGCTTGTCACATGCCAGGTGCGGCTTGTCACATGCCAGGTGCGGCTTGTCACATGCCAGGTGCGGCTTGTCACATGCCAGGTGCAGCTTGTCACTTACCAGTGAGGGTGGAATCGCCGAAACTCAGTGTAGTGTTCGCGGCCGGCTGGACGGTGGTGATGCGGGGCGGGCGGTGAAAGATTGTGTCATCTCTCTGCTCGCACGCAGCACCTCAGAAAATGTTGTGTTTGTGGCCGGCTGTGAGGGCTGAACAGCTGTGATGCGTGGCGGGCGGATAGAGATAATGTCATCTCTCTGCTCGCCCACCACTACCGAACCCCTGAAAGTGCAGCCTTGTCGGCGGCCCGGCTGCAAACAGGCTACGGCCTGGCAGTGGGCCACGGCCCGGGGGTTGGGGACCCCTGCCGTACAGGATACAGGAGTATTTCCTGTTTACACGGCATCCTGTGTAAAAGGAAGTCCCGTTTCCTGCGCTGCCATTGGACAACTGTTCTGTCCATCACAGGAGGCTTTTAATTAAAAAGGCAGCCGAGAAAACAGGAGTTTCTCCTGTATGTCGGCGCTCTTCCCGCCCTTTCCCAGTCTCCTCTGCGGGCTGCAGATGGACATGAATCAGGCTGCACTGACTTAAATTGTGAGTCTGCATTCATGTCAATGTGGGTGCTGCATTAATGGCAATGTCTGTGCCAGTGGCGACTGGTGCTCCAAATTTTTTGGGGGGGCGCAAACAAATGAAAAAAAAAAAAACAATTGCCGCCTCACTGTGCCCATCAAATGCAGCCACTGTGCCCATCAAATGCATCCACTGTGCCCATCAAATGCAGCTACTGTGCCATCAATTGTCGCCACTGTGCCCAGCAATTTTCTCCACTGTGCCCAGCAATTTTCTCCACTGTGCCCAGCAATTTTCTCCACTGTGCCCCTCAATTGTCGCCACTGTGCCCCTCAATTGTCGCCACTGTGCCCCTCAATTGTCGCCACTGTGCCCATCAATTGTCACCACTGTGCCCAGCAATTGTCACCACTGTGCCCATCAATTTACGCCATCGTGCTTTGTAAAATGCCCCCCCGCCTGGCACTTACCTTTCTGGGGTCGGCCATGCTCCTTCCACGCTCCCTCGATGTCTTCTCCCGCCCTCGATGACGCTTCAGCCAATCAGGTTACCGGTAACCAGAACCGATTAACCTGATTGGCTGAGACGCCTGTTATTCTTATCCAAGGAAAGCATCCCCCGTGCGTCCCTGGATAAGTGTTTAGAAGCCGCTGGCTCTGATGGGCACTTCCACAGCCAACCAGCTGCCGTCGTTCAGATGGCCGGCACTCGCCAGGGGGCCGGCCATCTGAATAGTCGGCAGCAGCGGCGGGAATACATAGATTCATGCAATGCACGAATCTATGTATTGTGTCAGTGGCGTGTGCTGGAGCCAAAGGGGGCGGCGCTCCGGCACCCTCTATGGATGCACCGCCACTGGTCGGTGCTGCATTAATATGGATATATTTGTCCAAATCATCACCAAAGAAGCGTTCCCCATTATAGGGGAAACCTGCTAATAACTTCTTACAAGGAACCTCGACTGACCAGTACTTAAGCCACAAAAGTCTGCGCATATGTACAGACAAGAGAGACGAACAAGAAACCTGCTGTATTGAATCCTTTTAAGGCAGGGGTGCCCAACCAGTGGCCCGCGGAGCCCTCTGATGTGGCCCGCAACCTCCTGCTCTGGGATGGAATAGAATACTGTTTTTAAAGGTCAGTTTATTACTAAAATCAGTGTGTATATAGGAATATCTTTTCTGCAGTGGTTATAGGGCTGCTTTAAAACTGATCCGCAGGTGCAGATTGGTTTACCTGCGGGTTACCTGCACTGAGCCTTAGACTTCTGTTATGACCTGCAAGTTTGGTGAGCTTTCTGAAAGTGCAACAAACCTGCAGAATATAATAAAGTCTATTGCAAAGTGCAGGCAAGCCAAAGGTAACACTGCATTGCACCCACAGTGCAGGTAAACCACAGCACATCAGTGTGAAAGCAGCCTTGGGCCCCTTTCACACGCTCAGTCTGACCAATTGGACCCTCCATTCACCTCTAAGTAGTGGCAGACATAAACTGACTTGTGTCCTACCTCCAATACGATCCGCTAAAAAGTATAGTGGGCTGTGTCAGTGTCCGCTCTGCATATGCAGAGCAGACACGGACATGCCATCCACTCGCTCCGCTCATTGTGGCCCGCGATCGGTTACCAACTCACTTAAGTGGCCCTCGCTCTTCAAAAGGTTGGGCACCCCTGCTTTAAGGCATCCACAGCAAAACGCAGTGCTCGAGGAACATCTGTCTTATTTTTAGCAAGATCATCCTCCTGGATAGGACTGTCAGGCCGCTTGACCTGATCCTTTAAGGACTGGCACATACCAATTGCTGCAAAAGCTGGCTGAATAGCTGAACTGGCCAAAGAAAAGCAAGCCTTTAATAATGACTCCAGTTTATTGTCAACGGGGTCTTTCGAGTCCTGTGCATTATCCACCGGACAAGTTAAGTTCCGTTTAAGGAAAAAACTGCTGAATCTATGGCTGGCATGCTAGACTTTATAACAAACTTTTAATCCATGGGATATAAAAGGGAAAACCTCTAAAGCTGCATTCACACCTGAGCGTAGCATTTTGCGGCGTTTTTTACCGCGATTTGTTGCTGCGTTTTTTACTGCGATTTTGGACAGGTCTAGGGTCACCAATGTTAAAAACAGAAAAACGCTCAAATACGCTCAATTCTAGCAACAAAAAAGGGTCCAGAACTTGTTTGAGCTTCAGGTGTGCCCATCCCTGTAGTGTTAGTCCCGTTCCTCTTCTTCTTCTTTTTTTTTTTACAAACCATAAAGCAGGAGTACCTGGGTGTTGTATTAACACACCTCAGAAGGGAGACCCTTTTAATTGGGCTCACCAAGCCCCTATGCAGCAATCCTGCTAAGCACCTTAACCTGCCAAGCAACACCTGGTGACTCATGTGACCTGGGTAAGGAGAAATGAGCCGCTGCAATTGCCTGGTTCAGAGCCTGCTCTGAGTCCCACAGCTGCCTTTTAAAAGCACTGAATGGCACTTGGCATACACAGGTTAAATAATCTGGCTGTGCGCAGGAACGTTCTGCGCATGCGTGCGCACGCACTGCAAAAAGCGCGTGGCTGTATTCGCATATGACGCAAATATCCATGCGCCCAGATTAGGCTACGGCACATGCGTGGCTAGCGCCTATGGTGAAGCCACGTGTGCCATGGCGGCCGAACAAACTGCTGGCAACAGCAGCGCTCTTGCGAATGCACGTGTGACATGGCGAACCAAGAGGCGAAATGGTACACCGTCGTGCGCCATCATACTGGTAAACAGCCAGGTACAAGCAAAACAATTACACTTTGCAAACACCCACAGCTAGCCCAAAACTCCCCCGTATGGTTACCGCACACAGGTGTCCAGCCTCTAGCTAACTTGACTGTTATAATCACTGGGACACTCCACAATAAGTAAATAAGGGTGTTTCACTTGCCCAGGCGCAGGGCAGCTTAGAGCCCAATCTTTACCCATTATGGTGGGTTCCTGTCCCCTGGGTACCCTTCTCATGTTTAGGATCCACGTCCTTTGACCTGTACAGCACCCTGCAGGAATGCCTTAGCGCTGTGGTGTCCAGGATTCCACTTCGCAGGGTCCAGCGCCTGGAGGTCGCATTACAGGCAAAACCTTGCAGGATCTTAAAGGGTCACTAAAGGAAAAAAATTTTTTTTTTGCTGAAATGACTGTTTACAGGGTATAGAGACATAATAGTTAACTGATTTATTTTAAAAACGATTAAAAATAGATAAAAATCAATCATATAATGTACCTCCTAGTTTCAGTTTCGTTTTTGCATCTAGCTTAGGTTTTGCATGTTATTTGATGCCTCTGTGCTGGACAGACCCATAGAGCAGTATTGGTTTGGAAAACGAAACTAGAATCTCCCAGTACTGTGGTGATCAGGAAACAGACAACCAGGAAGTGTTGCGTATCTGGTGGACAGTGGATATAATCCATTATTTTAATAAAGATGAGTCTCAGGATATAGTTGAACAGTTGCATACAATGGGCCAGATCCACGAAAGAATTACGCCGGCGTATCTCTTGATACGCCGCGTAATTTCAAATTTTGCGCGTCGTATCTTTGTTTTGTATCTACAAAACAAGATACGACGGCATCTCGGATTGAAACAGACAACCAGGAAGTGTTGCGTATCTGGTGGACAGTGGATATAATCCATTATTTTAATAAAGATGAGTCTCAGGATATAGTTGAACAGTTGCATACAATGGGCCAGATCCACGAAAGAATTACGCCGGCGTATTTCTTGATACGCCGCGTAATTTCAAATTTTGCGCGTCGTATCTTTGTTTTGTATCTACAAAACAAGATACAACGGCATCTCGGATTGATCCGACAGGCGTACGTCTTCGTACGTCGTCGGATCTTGGGTGCAATTTTTCGGCGGCCGCTAGGTGGTGTTTCCGTCGCATTCTGCGTCGAGTATGCAAATTGGCTAGTTACGGCGATCCACGAACGTACGTCCGGCCGGCGCATTTTTTTACGTCGTTTGCGTTGGGCTTTTTCCGGCGTATAGTTAAACCTGCTATTATGAGGCGTACTCAATGTTAAGTATGGCCGTCGTTCCCGCCTCGCATTTTGAATTTTTTACGTTGTTTGCGTAAGTCGTTCGCGAATAGGGATTTGCGTAGAATGACGTCACCGTCTTAAACATTGGCTTGTGCCGGTTTCATTTCGAGCATGCATCCCAGTGCGCATGCTCGAAATGAAACCAGAACACGGACGGCGCATGCCGGGTCACGACGTATTTACATAAAACATGCCCCCATCACAGAAATTTGAATGCTGCGCCATTACGCCGCCAAAGATACACTACGCCGCTGTAACTTACGGCGCAAATTCTTTGAGGATTCGAAAAAAAAAAGATAAGTTACGGCTGCGTAGTGTATCTTGGATACCCTACGCCCGGCGGATTAATGCGCCAAGGTACATGAATCTACCCCATTATGCTTATTTATAAATGCATTTATATTTTATTTGATATGTTTGTTCATAAAATTGCCTTTTTTAATAGCTTGCTGGAGTTTTTACAATGGCAATAAACTGTTATGGACTTGCAACACAGTGCCCTTTTCAAGTCCTTGAAGCTAGATATTACTTACCCTTTTGAAGGGCTTTAACTTTTTTTTTTTTTTTTTTTTTAAGTGAAAATTCCATTAATACAGATCTTTATTTTATGCACCATGTTATGGCAACTGTAGTCTTTGTGTACTGTAATATGAATATCTTGTGTACTCGTATAAGGTACTTCCAGAAACTGCATATTTTAATATGTATGTGTTCTGTCTTCTTTTTTTATAATCTTCAGATATATTATTTAGGACTTGTGTCGTGTGCATTCCCCCTATCCTTTTTTATATCAAATACATGATTTCTCGAATACTTGGTAATGCTTAACATACTCTTATATTTTACAGCATATGCCTTCTAGGTAATCGTGTATTGGCAGCACGAAATCTTAATGTTTGTGCCAAAAACATTTCCAATGATACAATTAATGATTTCTTTTGGAATAAATTTTGTACATCTGGAAACCACAGTCCATCCTGTGACAGCTATTTTTTGGCAAATGATGTAACTGAAATACAAGGCATTCCTGGAATTTCTAGTGGCGTTCTACTCGGTGAGTCATTAAAGTCTGTTACCTCAACATTTTCATATGCATGATGTGTGTCTGTTGTACCATGTATTTTATAATAGAAATTATTCTGTTCTTACTTGTATTGCTTCCTTTGTGTGAAATACCTTGTGAACCTGCCAGTCCCACTGCTTTCATATTTAAAACTGACCACACCAGGCATAGAAGCACTTCCTTCCTCACATAGCCAGTTTTCTTCTTTGCCATTCTGCTTGGGACCTCCGCCTGCCTATACTCCAATGGTCAGACGTTTGCTGACACCCTCCACCTGCACAGCTAATCACTGGAAAGATCAGTGTACTGCTGTTCCTCTGCCTTCTGCTGACATGCCCCCTGCAGTCTCCACCCCCACCTCTATAAGCATCTTATGCAGCTAAGAACAGAGGTCATGTGATCAAAAGAAAAAAAAAGTATTTATAATTTGTTTATATATGTGCACAAACTGTTTTTTGCCTTGCATTTCTATGTTTAAACTAAGTTTAAGGTAAGGAGTTTACATTTACTTTAAGTAATTTATGAAGGAGTGAAGCAGACTTGCCTTTGTTGCAGAGTTTTTGATGAAGGATCCAATGGGACCCTTAATCTGCATCTGCAACAGCTGGATAGCCCTACTTCAGCAGTCTGTTGTGAGTACCCCTGATTTAGGACCTGTTGGTATATCTAATCACTAGTGCAGAAGGAGCGATCTTTGTCAGTCTGGGGGGATGTCTGTTGGCTGTTACGGCCATCTGCTTTCAGTATATTTCAGAGGTTTGTTTCAATAAATTTGTATACAAAAGTTATAAGCCGCAATTTTAGCTTCCCTTCAAAAACTGGTTCACCTCCAAGCTGCTCTGGTGCATCTATCAAAGGGTCATAGCCATAGTCCCGGTAAAGTAAAGGTTATAGGATTTTTATTCAAACCTGTCAACTGTCCCCAAGGCCAAAGTGGGCATCCGCCTCATACTAGATCACAGTAATTGCTTCCCTCTTCTCTGGTCATTAAGGATGTTTAATTGCATGTCCTCATTGGCCTGGTACATCAATACTACCTGCATGTTGCAGTGGGCAAACTACATTACCAATTTGGTGTCCTTCCTTTTGTCCTATCCGCTCCACCTTGGGTTGTTCTTGTGCTGCTTCCTTTTAGAGCATTCCTGTAGTGGCATATCTAGGCAACCTTCTTTTGAGCGATCAGTCTGCACGGGGACTATATCAGACAGCGTTCAACAAACTGTACAGACCTTTAAGCCTCGTACACACGACTGGTTTTCCTGACGGGAAAACTTCTCGTGTGTACACGGGGAAAATTACCGAGCAGGTTCTTGGTTTTCCCATTGGGATTCCCGGCAGACTTTATACGCCGGGAATCCCGGTCGTGTGTACAGGGCTTTACAGAAGTTAAGATGGATTGTCAACCCTCCATGTTTGCATGAGATTTCTGAGCTTAATAGTGGCCACTTTTAAAGCAGTTTCATATACCCAATAGCGCTCCAGACCATAGCAAGTCAACATTCTAGCAATTTGGGACAGACTGGTTCAGTCCCCGGTTTGTTGCTCACAAATTTGTTTCCCCCTGGTTTGTTGACCAGGCTTTCCCTGCCCATATCATTCATGAATCCAGCTCTGAAGTTGGTAAAATTCTTCCTCCCACTGGTTTGGAAGTTTGTACAGTGGATGTCAATCTATTTGGCTGAGATAAGGTCCTTTTTATATTTCATCAGTGCAAGGGAGCTTGTCTTCTGATCAATATTCTGAAGCTCAGAGCAATTTGGCTATCGCTTCAACTCTGGACCTATCGGGTTGGAGGCCATCCGGGTATAAATTGGTCGTAGTACAGTGGCTTACATCAACCATCAGGCAGGAACTAGATGTCTTACAGTAAAATAAAAAGCAGATCAGATCTAGTCCACCATGCACATTCACCCTGAAGTGTTTAGAGTCCTCTGGTGCAGGTGGAGGGGTCCTGTATTTGGATCTCTTGTCTCCCAGGTTCAAAAGCAAACTGAGCAGGTTTGTATCCAGGTCCAAGAATCCTCTATCCTTTACATGGGTGCTCTGGTGCCTTCATGAAATCCAATCAACCTGGTGTATACTGTTCCTCCTCTAAAACACCTTCCTCATCAGCTCTGAAGGATCAAGATGGAGGGAATTCTGATAATTCTCATTGCACCAAACTGTCTCAGGCCGATGTGATGCTCAGACCTCATTAGAATCCTAGTATACTATCTGTGGGCATCTCCATATCAATATAGTATCCCCTCCTCGGGTTATAGTTAAAACCTAATACCCAATAGTTAATAGTATATGAGGTCTAGTTTATGAAAATTATAGGGTCTGGGATTAAAAGTACCATTTCAGTCTTTACAGATGACACCAAGCTATGCAGTGAAATAACATCCTTGCAGGATGTCTCCAATTTACAAGCCGACCTCAATGCACTGTTTAATTGGGCAGCTATGTTGAAAATAAAGTTTAATGTTGATAAATGCATGCATATGCCTAGCCCCCAAGTGCAGAACTTTACATCATACATACTAGGAGGAGTACAACTGGGGGAATGAATGGTGGAGGGGGATCTGGGTGTTCTGGAAGATCCTAATAATGGCATGCAATGCCAAACTGCAGTTTCCAAAGCAAGCAAAACCCTTTCTTGTTTTGAGAGGTATCGACTCGAGAGAGATATCCTTTTGCCCCTGTACAATCATTAGTAAGACCCAGGGCCGATCCTAGGGTCACAGACGCCTGGGTGCAGAAATATTTCTGGCGCCCCCACATGGGCGTAGTAATCTTACTAACTCCTCCACTTTACACATGTTTCTATGGCTATGACTCAAACACAGAGATGCTCCCCTAAGAAGTCTTCATTAGTGTCCCCCATCAGAGTCCCCCCAGCAGGTGTCCCCCATCAGAGCCCCCCACAGCAGATGTCCCCCATCAGAGCCTCCCAGCAGGTGTCCTTCATCAGAGCCCCCCCACAGCAGGTGTCCCCATCAGAGCCCCCCACATCACGTGTTCCCATAGATCAGTACTTGTCCATTAGATCCCTGTAGCTCGGGCGCGCTGGGAGCAGAAGCACTTTACAAGGGGCGGGGCATACGTGGCATCTTTGGTTACTTGGAGGGTGGCACTCTGAGAGCATTTCTGGGAGTGCATGGGATGTTTGGCAGCAGCTCCGGCCAACCCAGAAGCCTCTCATCACACCGCCTATGGGAGAAGAGCCGACACACGCAGAGGGGGCAGGGCATACAGGAGACTGCTCCATGCACACTAGACAATTAATTAGTGGAGCCTAGTCCCGGAACGTGTTCCGGTACTAGGCCCCGCTGTGGTACCCAGCCCGGATTCCGGGGGCAGCGGGAGGTATACGCGCTTGTCAATTGCCAGCGGAGAGAGCAAGCGGCATGGGGAACCGCAGCACCCGCTGCATGTGCTCTGCCTCTGGTCACAGACAAGGAGGAGGGAGGGGAGCACTTTAGAGCTTCGGCGCCCCCACATCTGCGGCGCCTGGGTCCGGAGCACCCCGTGCACCCTACCTAGGATCGGCCCTGGAAAGACCTCATCTGGAATGTGCAGTTCAGTTTTGGGCACCAGTTCTCAAAAAGAATATTGGGGAACCAGAGAGTGTAGTGAAGGGCAACTAAAATGATTATAAAAGTAAAGATTAGAGGAACTGAATTTATTCTCTTGAGAAGAGGCGATTAAGGGGGGGGGGGGCTATGATCAACATGTATAAATACAATACATAAGTGGTCCATATAGTGAACTTGTTGTTCACTTTAAGGTCACCAAAGAGGACACACTTATGTCTGGAGGAAAGTAGATTTAATCTCCAAATACAGCAAGGCTTTTCCACAGTAAGGCCTTGTACACGCGATCAGTCCAAACTGATGAAAACAAACTGATGGTCTGATGTGCGTACACACCATCAGTTCAAAAACCGATCGAGTCCAACGCGGTGACGTAAAACACGACGACGTGCTGAAAAAATGAAGTTCAATGCTTCCAAGCATGCGTCGACTTGATTCTGAGCATGCGCGGGTTTTGAACCGATGCTTTTGCGTACTAACCATTGGTTTTGACCGATCAGTCAGGCGTCCATCAGTCCGATTTTAAAGCAAGTTCTGAGGCCCTGTACACACGATCAGTCCAAACTGATGAAAACGGACCGAAGTTCAGTTTCATCAGTCCAAACCTACCGTGTGTATGGCCCATCAGACTTTTGTCCTTCAGACCAAAGTTTTAAAACTTGCTTTAAAATCGGACTGATGGACTGATGACCGATCAGTCAAAACCGATGGTTAGTACGCAAAAGCATCGGTTCAAAACCCCCGCATGCTCAGAATCAAGTTGACGCATGCTTGGAAGCATTGAACTTAATTTTTCTCTGCACGTCGTTGTGTTTTACGTCACAGCGTTGGACTCGATCGGTTTTTGAACTGATGGTGTGTAAGCACATCAGACCATCAGACCATCAGCCTTCAGTCCGTTTTCATCAGTTTGGACTGATCGTGTGTACAAGGCCTAAAACTTTGGACTGAAGGACAACAGTCCGATGGGCCATACACACGGTCGGTTTGGACTGATGAAACTGAACTTCAGTCCGTTTTCATCAGTTTAGACTGATCGTGTGTACAAGGCCTAAGAGATTAGGAATATACTCCCTCAGAGCTGGTTATGTCCAGGCCTGGATTCCTTCCTAAATATACATAATATAACTGGATACTAACATTTATAGGTAAAGTTGATCCAGGGAACATCCGATTAGGGATCAGGAAGGTTTTTTTTTTTTTTCCCTGCTGGTGAAAATTTTTTTTTCTGCCCTTTTTATTGGTTGAAAAAACTATGTATTAAAAAAAAAATGGAATACTAAGTGGGGACTTTTAAGGTACCAGACAGAGATAATCTACTATATCAGGTTTTAAAATTAATATAACAATTGTATTGAGTACATTAACCACTTCAATACAGGGCTTTAAAACCCACCTCCATACAGGGCCTATTCTGGCACTTCTCTCCTACATGTACAAATCATCATTCTTTTGCTAGAAAATTACTCAGAACCCCCAAACATTATATATGTTTTTTTATCAGACACCCTAGGGAATAAAATGGCGGTCATTGCAACTTTTTATCTTGCATGGTATTTGCGCAATAATTTTTCAAACGCCTTTTTTGGTAAAAAAAAAATTATTTCATGAATTAAAAAATAACAAAACAGTAAAATTAGCCCAATTTTTTTGTAAAATATGAAAGATGATGTTACGCCGAGTAAATAGATACCTAACCTGTCATGCTTTAAAATTGCGCACACTCATGGAATGGAGCCAAACTTTGTTACTTAAAAATCTCCATAGGCGACGCTTTAAATTTTTTACAGGTTACCAGTTTAGAGTTACAGTGCTAGAATTGTTGCACACGCGCTAACGCACGCGGCGACACTTCACATGTGTGGTTTGAACGACATTAACATACGTGGGCGGCACTTGCGTGTGCGTTCGCTTCTGAGCGCGAGCTACCGGGGATTTTTTTTTTTTTACTTATTTATTTATTCTTTACACTTAAAAAAAAAAAAAAATAATAATTTGATCGCTTTTATTCCTATTACAAGGAATGTAAACATCCCTTGTAATAGGAATCTGTGGCAGGTCCTCTTTAAGGAGAGATGCAGGGTCAATAAGACCCCACATCTCTCCTCCAGGCCTGAAAAGAATAAGATTGTGAAAAAAAATTCACAGATCTCATTCTTACTAGCCGCAATTGCGGCTTGTTTACTTACGGCGTGACGTCATCACATCGCGTCATCACATCGCGCCCATCTGGTCACCAGTAATCTCTATGCTTCACATCCGGCGGACGGCGATCATCTCTCCGGGCCCCCGATGGCACAGGAGAGCCTGGAGAAGCACCGGATGGCGACAAGAGGGGGGGTGTCCCCTCCCGCTGCCTATAAGAACGATCAAGCCATGGAACCGCCGATATGATTGTTCTTACGGTGCGCAGGATCGCCGCCGGTAGAAAATTAAAATGTGAATGATGCCTCATTCAGATATCCCCGCACAAAGTACAGGACGTCATATGACGTCCACCCGGGATAACATATCGCTTTTTTGGACGTCATATGACGGCGTGCGGTTTTGAAGTGGTTAAAAGATACTTTTTTTTTTAAATGAATTGCAATCCATTCATGCGATCCAGGTATACAGTACAGCGATTATTGCTCACCAGCTTTTGCCAAAAGATGGCTTCTTCAGGAAAAATTGTATTTACTGTACATGATTTTTCGCCGATATGATTGTTCTTACGGTGCGCAGGATCGCCGCCGGTAGAAAATGATATCTGAATGATGCCTCTAGGTGCAGGCATCATTCAGAAATCCTCGCACAAAGTACAGGACGTCATATGACGTCCACCCGGGATAACATATCGCCTTTTTGGACGTCATATGACGGCGTGCGGTTTTGAAGTGGTTAAAAGATACTTTTTTTTTTTAAATGAATTGCAATCCATTCATGCGATCCAGGTATACAGTACAGCGATTATTGCTCACCAGCTTTTGCCAAAAGATGGCTTCTTCAGGAAAAATTGTATTTACTGTACATGATTTTCACTGTAGACAAAAATAATACACATTTAGAGACAATATCACATGGGACCATGTAGTCCTGCTGTCTGTTTCATACATAATTCATTCATTCTTACAGCAAAGTTACAATAAATTTGAAGGACTACTCTTCCCCTGGAAATGCCACCAGGTGAGTATGTATACATATAGGAGCCAAAAGATTACCATCAAAAAGATATCCCTGTGTCATAGGAGGACCATATCACCACAATAAGGATCTAGAAAAATAACCAACGCAATATTTAAAAAGACCATTGTAGATCTGGAACACAGATCCACAATAATCGCTGTACTGTATACCTGGATCGCATTTGATCTTTATTCAATCTTTTAATGTACTCAATAAAATTTTAAAACATGATGTAGTATATTATCTCAAAAGAAAAAGGGGGTTCCCCTGGGTGGACTTTTAAGACACTGATAGTATTAATTCCAAATATATGGGATATTAAAGTAAAAAATAGTTTTTATTCACAATTATACATATTTAATAAAAAAATGGAACCTTGAATTAAAATATACAGTTCCAAAGATTGTCACCATATAGGTAAATACATGAAAACCTTCTTTACCTCTGACGCGTTTCGGGTAACCTTCTTCGGGGGTGTGTAGAGAAGGACAATTAGTTCATGTATTATAAATTTAGTAGAAGGATGATGAATATTTGATTGGATGCAAATTTTTTTTTTAAAAGCATTGAAAATATAAATGGCACGCTGGGTTCTGTCAATGAGGTTGTCAGTCAAGCAAGAAGTGGGTATCAGAATATACAATTAATGCAGGTTTGAAAAGGACATTTATAAGGAACAGGTGTTCATCCCGTCAGGAAGAAATTTATTCCAAAGATCGAGAAGCCGGTAAATCAACCAGAAGAGATATACTGGGACTAGGATGGAAGTCCCTGAGTATGTGAGATCCGCAACAAACCTAATAATGTCCCCTGTCAAGCGGTACATTGTATTATTGACAGAGTCGACCTCACACCTCAACAATCCAGCAAAGATTGATACACAGGATAGCAACAGGAGCTCAATCGGCGCACGATCCTAGGAGTAGGACGTGCGGCTCATCGCTCCAGGCAGGCAGGTCCGCAGTGCTCCAGCCAGCACCCAGCATCCTGGTATCCAGGACCAGCAGCACCTCTTTTGGATCCTGTACCCATTCAGTCCAGGGTCTTATTTTCTTGCCCCTACCAGCTCTCCCTGTCCTCCCCCTCCAATACAGCAGCCGACCACAGCCACAAACGCCTCCCATGCACTGACCGCCAGGCTAGGCAGGCAGGACAGACCGTGGCTGTGGCCTGTAATACACCCGTCAAACCGCCCCTCTTCTCCGGTCCTCTTTCATTTTCACCTACCTTCCCCCCGCAGGTGACCGATTAGCTTCAGGGATCCACTGCACACCGCACCGCAGGTAAGCCCCCGCTCTCCATAAAGGTCCACAGTCCACGGCAGCCGCTCAGGAAAGTCCACGGCTGCGATTGCGGCCTAGCGGCACGCCGCACAGCCACCTGGGCCACAGTCACACTTAAGGCCGAAAAGTCACGGTCCCCAGAACTCCCCACTGCCTCAGGAGCCCCTCCTGGTTCTCCCCCAACCGTTTCCAGGACCCCCTGCGCAAACGGCGGCCTGCCCTGGCAGGAAAGCCCACGGCTTGGGCCTAGCTACCTCCAGCGGCCATCTTACTACACCCAAGAAACAGGGATCACCCCGTTCCTCATTCACCCCCCCCCCCTTTACTGTCCACAATAGTAAAATTCACCCGAAACTCTCACCATCCAGCATCCAATAGCACTGGATGGTGAGAGTGCTACTTTTTTTTTTTTCTTCCTCCATCCACATCCCAGCACCGCTCACTTGCCGTGCCTACACCGCAGGACTGTCGGCCGCACAACGTGGGACAAGCAGGTTCCCCGACCATCAACTCCAACAGGTAAGGACCCACGCCCCGACCGCCATAGCAAGTTGATCCAGGGTCCACCCGATCGCCCTCGAGGGATCAGGAAGGAATTTTTTTTTCCCCGCCGCAGCAGATTGGCATTGCTCAGTAGGTTTTTTTTTCCGCCTTCCTCTGGATAAACTAGGGGGGGTTAGTTGGGGTTTCACCTTATCGCCGCTCATCAACGCCGCCTGAATTTTTCACTGTCATTGTTTACTAGTACGCTTCACCACTAAACAATTTTCACCACCTTCAGCGCTTCTGCTGTCATGGTCAACTTGCAATATTCTGCAAAAACTATTTGGGGGTCTAAGGAGATCCGCCTCAACATTACAAGTCGTCGCCAAAAAAGCACTAAGGAAAGAGCAACTGTTAAGAACCGATCGACAATAAATAAAAGTACGCCGATATTTCAGCTAAAACACATAGCATGCGCCTTGATCAACACAAGATCCGCAGTAAAGCACCGACAGGAACTCATCAATTTCATCATTCAACACAAGATTGACTGCCTCTTCATTACAGAAAGCTGGCTAACAGCCGACTGTAACACCATTCTAGGAGAACTGGTGCCAGAGAATTATGGCATTATGGCATTCTAACAGAAAACAGAGTGGGGCAAAGAGGAGGAGGCCTAGCAGTGATCTACAAGGCTCACCTCTCGCTCACTAAACCGGATCTACAGAGCTCACTACCATTCATGGAAACCCTCACTCTGCAACTGCAAACAAATCCCCAGGACACCGTTCAAATACTACTCTGCTATAGGCCACCTGGACCAAAAACGCAGCTCACCACATCACTGACAGAATTCATCTCCACCTATACCTTAAACATCAAACACCTCCTGCTACTCGGGGACTTCAACCTCTGGGCCAACTCCTCACAGGATCCCGTTGCTGACGCCTGCATTGACCACTTGGAAGGATCATGTCTGCAGCAACTGGTATGTGGCCCCACACATGTTTCAGGTCACACGCTCGACCTTCTCTTCAAACAAGATTTGAATATTAACATACTTGGAAATGAGCCCCTTCCATGGAAGATCACCATGCAATCAAATTTAAAATCACTATAAACGCTCTCTTAAAGAAACCAACAACCCCGTTAACACACTGGACAAGATCCCAGAAGAAGCTCCACTCGGAACTCGTCAAAACTACATTATTGAACAAAATAAAAACAGCAGCGGAAACGCTCAACTTCATCAGCAAAGCTCTACTACAGACAGCAGCTCCAAAACGCAGAACGCTCATCCGGAAAAACAACTGCGGTTGGTTCAACGACGAGCTCACGTTGTTGAAGCAAGAACGCAGAAGAGCGGAAGCAGCCTGGAGAAGAAGCCCAACAGAGGGAAACCACAAAATTTACAAACTAATCGCCAAGAAATATCATAAAGAAATCTTTAAAGTAAAAAAAGATCACTTCTCTAATATCCTCGCTAAAGCACGTAACCGTGCCCGTGAACTATTTAACTTGGTCGCTCAGATCATGAACCCAGCCTGCCTAGAGGCTCCGAATTTTGAATCACAAGAATTTTGCAACAAATTATCGGATTATTTCATTAACAAAATTGAAAAAATCTGTGAAACCTCCACCGACTCCCCTGTAAATCAAAAATACAACATTTACACAAATATGCCGCAATCAATTAAATTCAGACTAAAGTCCATACCCATCGACACCACCAAAAACATCATTGGAACCCTGCAGCACAGCGCCTAATGATATCATCCCCACCAAACTGTTGAAAGAATGTGCCGACATTGTGGCACCGGCTATCACGCACCTCATAAACCAATCGTTAAGGAAGGCGTGGTGCCGACCCCCCTGAAACAAGGCATAATTAAACCCATTTTTTTTAAAAAACACCATCGACCCAAAAGACCCAAATCATCATCAACCCATAACAGGCCTAAACATTCTCTCCAAGATAATGAAGAAAGCAGTAGTACAACAGCTACAACGTCATTTAGACACCCACAAATTACTGGATCCACTTCAATCGTGTTTCCGCCCTGGTTGGTCAAGGAACAGAAACGGCACTTCTCAAAATTCGGGATGACGCTCTCGATGCAGCAGACAAAGGAGAATCTTGTCTTCTGGTACTCTTGGACCTGAGCGCAGCTTTTGATACAGTAGACCACAAATTGTTGCTGACTCGCCTAG
Organism: Rana temporaria; assembly: GCF_905171775.1. Classification (NCBI taxonomy): domain Eukaryota; kingdom Metazoa; phylum Chordata; class Amphibia; order Anura; family Ranidae; genus Rana; species Rana temporaria. The sequence goes on from NC_053493.1 coordinate 169,423,139, forward strand.
CTGAAGTAGCTAGAGTGGCAGACTCCGATCTACGTTGGTTCTCCTCCTTTCTGGAAAATCGATCACAGATAGTGAAACTAGGGCCTTTCACTTCTAAAGAACGCACCGTGTCATGCGGAGTCCCTCAGGGGTCTCCCCTGTCGCCCGTACTATTCAATATTTATCTCTAAAGAACGCACCGTGTCATGCAAAGTCCTTCAAGGGTCTCCCCTGTCGCCTGCCCTCTCTTTGAAATCATCAGTAATCCGAATTTACTCTACCGCTCCTACGCAGATGACACCCAAAAGGATCATTATCTCGGACTAGAGAAATGCCTTACTTTGATATAAAATTGGATGATGGAGAGTTACCTTAAACTTAATGGCTCAAAAACAGAACTTCTTCTGCTCCACGCCAACAGAAAGAGTCCTGCCAGGACAACATGGACACCCCTGCCCATTTTGGGACAAACCATCACCCCTAGCACCAAAGTCAAAAGTCTCGGAGTCACTTTTGACACCGACATGACAATGGATGCACAAATAAGCTTAGTAGTCAGCGGATCCCACCATCTGCTACGCAGACTCATTCCCTTTATACCAAACGAAGACATAGCAGTCGTGGTAGGAACAATAATCAACTCTAGACTCGACTATGCAAACGCACTTTACCTCGGACTTCCAAAGTGCCAAATTGCTTGTCTACAAGTCATCCAGAATACGGCGGCACGACTTGTAACAGGTAAAAAACCCTGGGAATCAATTTTCCCCTCCCTTGCCCGTAAAGGACAGAATTACGTTTAAAGCACTACGCCTGATGCACAAATGTGTTTTAGGAAGTGCGCCCCAATATCTATGTGAAAAATTAAAATCTCGCAACCCCAATCGCGTTCTTCGTTCTACTAACCAAATCTCCACGGGGTCAATTTCCTTTTCTCGTTCTACTAACCAAAACCTACTCCAGATACCCAAGGCTAGATACAAGTCCAAAGGAGAACGAAGATTTACAGTCCAAGGGACTGTGGAGCGCTTTACCAACCAGCATCCGAACGGAAGTGAATCACGAGGCCTTCAGAAAAAACTCAAAACCCATCTATTCTGAAGGCAAAAAAATATTGTAGAAAATGGATACCAAGCGCCCTGAGGCGATTCAGTTTGCATGTGTTGCGCTATACAAGTTTCTCACTCACTCAAGGAATGTATTCTTAAAAGTCCATCCAGGGGAATCCCCTTTTTTCTTTTCTCATATATACTGGATGTGGCACAAGCATACATTTGCCATTCACCCCCCTTTCTAGTATATTATCTCTGTCTGGCACCTTAAAAGTCCCCACTTCATATTCCATGTGTATTTTCTAGTTTATGGGATGTGTGGTGCTTTGCTCCCCAGACCTCTGGCTGACAAATCTTTTCTAAAATATACAAGAGCCTCAGACAAATGTGAAAGACTGAATAATAAAACCTACCATGTCATCAATAGGGTTTAAAAAAGCAAGGGGTCTATTTATAAATAAATGATTTTGGTGTAATAGTGTTTTTTTTTTTTTTGTTTTTTTTGTCTTTCGCTGGGCTAATGTAACATTCCCTAACCTTTCTTCCCAAGAAAAAAAAAAGTAGCCATAACAACATGGGACCATGAGAGTTCACATTCAACAATAGTGAAAATAGTCTAACACTATAGTCCAAGAAAATTCAACCAGCAGGGGGAAAAATGAGAGAGACCTGTGCACTGTGTACGGTTTATGGAGAATCTTGTGCGAACAGATGAACAAATTGGTGTTTGGCAAGTGAACCTCCTGCTGCAGTGTAAAACATTCACCAGTGGTAAAAACAAAGATAAAGATAAACATCTTTCACCTGCACACCCTGGAAATTATATTAAACAATGTGATACATGGTGCAATGTGATGGTGAATAATATATAAATCAAACACCAGGTAGTAAAGCTCAAAGCCTCAAATATGTAAAGAAAAACAACTGCGATTTCATATTGCGCTAAACACATAAATGTGAAATGATTAATGAATACATTGAATAAATGTGATTGATGAAATTAATATAAATGTCCAGTAGTCCACCACCAAATAATTGTGCCCATCTTGGAGCTGCTTTTTCTGGATATCTGTATGCTTTGCAGGTTTTGACTACCTGTTATGGGTGTCAATTCTGTCCGGTGACGTAGTTGGTGGAAGGAGAGGCACTTTTGGAGACACTTTAGTTTGTTTTTCATCATCGCGTTTGAATTGGAAGACACTATCGGCACTTTGTGTGGGATCATTTATTTGGTGGTGGACTATTTGACATTTATTCATGCATTTATATTCATTTATATCAACATTAACATCAGTTATTTACCAGTGGTATCTATCTTCTTCTTTTCTGTCTGCCATCTCCAGTGAGGCTTAAATCCATCACCGTCTTTTGTTATCCTTGTTCATCTGGACTTAACTTTAGTTTAGTCTTACTAGTCCCTACACCAAGACCTTCCAAGCCCATTAGCCTCAATAGGCAGTGTTCTATGATCATTACAGATATGCTTTTTGCCAATTATCCCAACATGATCAAAATACATGTATGCATATTGATGCTTATTCACATTGTTGTATAGCAAACCTGCATTTTTCTAAATGTATAACAAGAATATGTTTATTTCCTTAAAACAGATAATCTGTGGAGTGCATATAGTCCAAAAGAATCAATAGTTGAGAGAAACCAAACATCAGCTGCTTCAGGAGAAAGTCCAAAATCATACAGTCAAAACTATGTCTTGACAGACATTATGACTTACTTCACAATGCTAGTTGGAATTTACTTTCCCTCTGTGACAGGTAAGGAAGTAGTAAAAGGTTACTTTATTTCTGTCTAAACATTTTGGTTAAAGACGTATACATAAGGAGATTATATATATATATATATATATTTATTTATATATATATATATATATATATATATATATATATATATAAGTTTATTGTGGAAAGAGGGACAAAGCTTCATAGTTAATTTTTGGTTAGGGGTAGTGTAATGCCCTTCTAGACCTATACACCACATACAGTCGCAAGTAAATACGGCAGACCCTCTAGCAACAGTTGACAGTGACATGGCTTCAACCTAGATTGTGAAGTGGTGGCCACAAAAGTGTGTCAGCATCAACGCTGAGGCTTGTGAGCATTGGTTGGGATGGTGGAGCAACGCAGGGACTGGGTGGTATGTGAAGTGACAGCAGTAGTGACTGTGAAGCAGTGACACTGGGGAGTATACAGTATATTTGTAGAGGATACTTATTCTATCTTTGTCAAATGTAGCATATTTTCAGGCAAGATTTCCTTTCTGTTTTCTCTGAATAAAGTATTTTTTATTTATTTTTTGCTGGATAAGAGCCTAGCTTGTCAGAGCTGCATGTTGTTGATGGCAGGATGATTCACACTCCCATATTAGGTGGACAGAGCAAGACAAGTGCTTTAGTAGTGTGAGTGGAGGGTACTGGCTCTAGATTAGTCTGTAGTATTGAGTATGGGGTGAGTTATTCATGAAGAGATGGGATGTCTGCGGAGCTGAGGTGTCTGGGGAAGGATGAAGGGTCAGGGAGTGAGATGTCTGGGGATGTATCGAGTATCACCGGCAGTGAGATTTGTCTGGGGAAGGATTTAAGCTGGGTACGCACTGGCTGAAAGTCGACCAGTTCAACAGTAACCGAACAATTTTCGGTTAGTGTGCACAGCTTGGAAAAAAGAACATTGTGATGCTACAAACCTTGATTTTAATGTGGGTTAGGGTGCAGTAGTTCATGCCAGCATATACGCTGTACATACTGTGGGCAAACATGTGAGAGTGAGACACTGAGAGAGAGACTATGTAGGTTAGGACCAAGGCTGTTCTTAATATGCTTGTTATTTTAACTTTACAGTCTACTACTTCAAATGTTCGACCTCCAGTCTCATGTTTTCATCCATTGCTTTTGGAGGATATACTCTCCTTTTATAGCAGAGTTCCACCCTGGGTGAAAAAAAAAATACTGTAGGTGCTGGCTTTTAGTATAGGGACACTTGCCTGTCCAGGGAGTCCGACAAGTAGGCACCCGAAGCCGACCCGTCCTGCAGGTTTTGGCATCATTACAAAGAGAAATGGGAAGTGAAGCCTTACTTACGGCTTCACAGCCTGATTCCTATTGCAAGTCGCGTGGCGCTTTTCTGAATGGTCCCGTTTTCGGGTACATGCACAGGTCCCAGAAGGTGACGGGGGAAGGAGGGAACCGTGGAAGTAACGTACCTTGCTGCCGCGCCGTGGGACAGAAGTGCCAAATAAAAAAAAAAGGCATGAAAACATGAGGTGTGCCTAGGTTTACAAAGGAGTTCAATTTTGGCCTGGAACTCCGCTTTAAGGACACCACTAATAAAATGTTGAAACCCCCTCTTTTGCGCCATGCTTCCCGGGTCAGTTTTGCTTTGCAGACAGTTTTTGTATTGGCCTTGCTAATCATGTCCCTCTTGAACAGGTCAACATTTGTCAAGTTAAAATGTCTCTCGTGTAACTTTGTGATGCAGTATTGGTCACCAGCTGTCTAATGTTTTGCATCATAATTATCCGCACATTATCTGTGCAGATGTGTAGGCCAAATAAAGCCCATCTCCAGGCAAATTGTATCTCGATGCCATTGAATCTTTTTGGAAATACAATTGTTTGTTCTTATGGATGGACCACAAAATGGTTTCCCAGTTTCTATGAAAGGGTTCCTGAACTTCAGCCCTCGTACACACGCTCGGTTTTTGCCAAGTAAACTGTGCGTGTGTACGAGGCTTTCAGGTTTCTCGTCTGGAAATCTGTCCAGAATCGAGAAAAATAGAGAACCTGCTATCTATTTTCTCGTCGAGATCCTTGTCGGCCTGTTTCCCGACGAGAAACCCGAGAGTATGTATACTTGCCTGTTGGCGTGGAAATCCGCGCATGCTCGAAATGACTGACGCATGCGCGGTAGCTTCCACGGCATAGGGAGGGTGAAGCAAGATGGCGGCGATAGCATCGAATGTGACGAGCGCATGCACGTTCTTGCCTTTCAAGAGAACCGCAGTTCTTTTGAAAGGTCTGTGTGTACACTCGGGCGGCAAGAGATTCTTGCCAAGAATCTCGTCGAGGAAAACAACGTTTTTTCCTGACGAGATCCTTGCCTGTGTGTACGAGGCCTTCTAGTTTCACCATTTTTCCTGTTAGATACATGACTAGACCATTGTTTAGACACCTAGTTTGAGGGACAAGGTAGACCCCTTTCTTTCCTGTTCTTCAAGGTATACAGAAAGTCAGACTACTGGGTTTTTCTGCTGCCTTAAAAAAAATTGGACACTTGCAAACGAAAAAAGGTTTACTATGGTTGTGGGGAGATATCTGTTAGCATTTGCAGACACTTGAGCAAAATCTATTGAGGGACACAGGTTCCTCCCCTCATATTTAATGCCATTGTTTTTTCAAACTACTTGCTACAGCTGAAGTTCTGTAGGTAACTGTATAACCCTTTGTTCCTGTGTAAGGATTCCTGTGTCCCTTCAGAGATTAATGGGAGAGTTGTCTTGAGGCTACAGCACAGGAGCCACTGCTCAGTATCTAGTGGAGAACTAGGCAATAGGATTGGGTTTGCACTGCATAGAAGGTAGAAAGAAAGCATGGGACCACCCTGCTCCCCACTGACCAGATTTTTTTTTTTTTTTTTACACTAAACATGTCTTTTTAATATTCTAGGACTAATCTCAGTATGCTCAGTTCATCAAACTGTAACCATTTTTTTTGTATAATGACTCTTACTTTATGTAATTTATCAAAGTAAGAGTTGACACATTGCATGTCACAACCTACATTATGGGGTCAAAACAAATTGCTGTGCGACAGTCTCAAGCATCCACACAGCCTTTCACAAACAATCCCCATAATTTGGTAATACATTTATATCCTGTGATTGCCTGCTGCATCTAGTGGCCATAGTGTAGTATTTTCCTGACATATTGTACCTCAGTCAGCAAAAGACCACATTGTGGTCTCTAGATGGAGCTGATGATCATAGGAAATAAGCTTCAGGCAGATTACAGTGATAATTTGTGATGGCTTTGCAAGTGGTTAAGACATTTGCACAGTGATTTATTTATTTTTCCTACAAATGGACCCCTTCTTATTAAGTGGCTTGACATTGATGTCTAAATCCTTCTGACACCTAGCCAAGGATGAATGATTTGCAGAAGTAGTGAGACATTTGCTTGTCTAACCGCTATTATATCAAGTTTTACTTGCTGAGCAATAATGATGCTACGGGAGACCTTTAATAATCCTAAAAGTAGGAACAAGTGAAGTTTGTTCTCAATGCACAAAATGCGATTAAAGAAGAAAGCTTAATCTGCTGTGTTTTTCAATATTCAAATGCAGGTATCATGGCTGGTTCTAATAGGTCTGGAGATTTGAAGGATGCACAGAAATCTATCCCTTCAGGAACAATATTGGCTATTGTAACTACATCTTTTATATGTATCTTTTTGAATGATCATTGGTGGGTATAAAAAGGAAATACAATTGCATATTAGATATGTTTTTGCTCTAGAGCTTGCAATAGAAATAGAAAATGCCAGCAATGAGTTTTTGGTAGCCATATTTTTGCAACGATGTTTGGGGGACAAACTACTGAATTTGCTGGGATATTACAAGTATATTTTCATGAATGCTGCTTTAACCCTTCTGCTGCCAGAGCCATTAAAAAAAAAAAAAAAAAAACATTACACTTGTTAAAAATGTACTTTCTCTTTCGTCTTTCTCTTTCGGTGTTGGTGCTGACTCAGCGCCTAGAGTACCTGGGCTTGATTCTGGACACCTCCAGAGGCGAGAGTTTTTCTCCCGTTGGAAAAATTGCAGACTCTTCAAACGATGGTGAAGTTGTTGGCATCCCGCAGGTGGTCATCACTGCGATTTTGCATGCGAGTCCTGGGTCTCATGGTAGCTTCTTTCGAGGCAGTACCGTATGCTCAATTCCACACTCGAGTCTTGCAGAAATAGTTCCTGTCCAAGACAAGTCTCTGTGGTCCCTGGATTGTTAAATCCGGGTGAGCCAACTAGTCAGGACTTCCCTGGTTTGGTGGCTGAGATCTCCGGCCCTTCAGTCCAGAAAGTTGTTCCTTCCCTTTCGCTGGATGGTGATCATGACGGACACCAGCCTGACCGGTTGGGGGGAGTTTGGGGTGTTCAGTCGCCACAAGGATGCTGGACACAGGAAAAATCCCGCCTGCCGATCAATGTAGTAGAACTTCAGGCGATCGGGCAGTGCCTCTCCACATGGTCACAGAGGCTACAAGGGCAGCCAGTCAGGATCCAGTCGGACAACGCCACGGCGGTGGTGTATGTCAACCATCAAGGAGGAACAAGAAGCTCAGCTGCAGCATTGGAGGTCGCTTACATCCTACGGTGTGCAGAGTGGAGCGTCCCGTCTCTATCTGCCGTATATACCCCGGGCGTAGAAAACTGGCATGCGGACTACCTGAGTCACCAGATGCTGGACCAAGGAGAATGTTCATTACACCCGGATGTGTTTTTGTCTCCTTTGCCTGAAATGGGGCACACCAGACGTAAATCTCCTGGCCTCTCGACTCAATCGGAAGGTATTGAGGTTTGTGGCCAGGTCAAAAGATCCCTAGGAGGACGCGACAGACGCATTAGTGGCCCCGTGGGGTCAGTATCGGCAAATTTATGCCTTTCCCCCTCTGAAACTTCTTCCTCGTCTGCTCCGCAGAGTGGTGATCGAGGGAATTCCGGTGATTCTAATTGCCCCAGATTGGCCTCAGCGTCCCTGGTACGCTGACCTAGTGCACCTGGTGGTGGATGCACCTTGGCGACTGCCAATGCGAGAGGACCTTCTGTCAAAAGGTCCTATACTTCATCCTGCTTTACAGTCGCTGGCTTTAACGGCATGGCTGTTGAAAGCCAGGTTCTGAGGGACCGAGGCCTGTCGGACGCAGTAATTTCCACCATGCTGAGGGCACGGAAGTCATCTTCCCATGGGCATATTCGGTTTTCAGGATCCTGCTGTTTTTTCAGCGTGGAGTGGATCAAAATCTTGCCTTAAGCACCATTAAGGGGCAGATTTCAGTCTTTGGCTGTTTTCTTTCAACGACCTATGGCTACTCATTCACTGGTGAGTACGTTTGTACAAGGGGTCCGACATGTGGCTCCTCCGCTTCGAACACCACTACCTCCGTGGGATTTGAATATGGTGCTCTCTGTACTTCAGAAACCTCCCTTTTGAGAACATCAGAGAGATTCCTCTTTCGACACTCTCTCAGAAGGTTGTCTTTCTGGTGGCCATTACATCGGTCAGGAGGGTTTCTGAGTTGGCGGCCTTGTCTTGCAAGTCCCCCTACTTGATCCTCCATAAGGATAAAGCAGTGCTACGCCCTCAGCCTTCATTTCTGCCGAAGGTGTTTTTCAGCTTTTCATCTGAATGAGGACATGAATGAATGATGTACTTCCATCCTTGTGAACTCGGCCGTCGCATCCCAAAGATGTTGTGTTGCATTCCTTAGACGTGGTACGTGCTCTGCAGGTGTATCTGCTACGGCTCCATTTCGGAGGTCGGACTCACTGTGTCGGTGACTGGTCCAAAGAAAGGCCTGGCGGTCTCGTCTGCCACCATTTCACGGTGGATTAGACCAGTGTTTCTCAACTCCAGTCCTCGGGGCGCACCAACAGGTCTTGTTTTCAGGCTTTCCATTATTGTGCACAGGTGATTTTATCAGTTTCACTGCCTTAGTAATTACCACAGCAGTTTGATCTGAGGGAAATCCTGAAAACATGACCTGTTGGTGCGCCCCGAGGACTGGAGTTGAGAAACACTGGATTAGACAGACTGTGATTCAGGCTTATGCCCTTAAAGGGCGGGCGCCTCCCTTTCCTGTCACGGCGCATTCGGCCAGGGCAATTGGTGCCTCCTGGGCTTTCCGACATCAGGCGCCTGTTTTTTAGGTGTGTAAGGCAGCGACCTGGTTGTTCGTTCAGACTTTCACTACATTTTTACAAGGTGGACGTGCATGCATCTATGGATGCTTGCTTCGGCTGCAAGGTTTTGCAGGCAGCTGTTTAAGGTTGCAACTTCTCCATTGAGGAGCTCTGTTTGGGGTGAAGTTTGTTTGATTGCTGTTCCCACCCCTCGGTTTTTTGACACTGCTTGGGGATGTCCCAAATGTCAAGATTTAAGGAAGCTGTGTCCGTCCATGGACAAAAGAGAAAATAGTATTTTTGTACTCCCCGTAAAATCCCTTTCTCTGAAGTCCATGGACGGACACAGCACCCACCCCTACTTTTTAAGTTTGTACTGCTTTTTGACGAACTGAGCTGCTGAGTGCAGAGTTAGGGGTTATGACCAGAGGGACCGCCCCCTGGGCAGGGCTGTTCAGCTTTGGTATAGTTGCATGTTTCTAAATATCTAACATGTCTGCCTAGTCCTCTCCTAATAGAGGGAACATAACCCAAATGTCAAGATTCAAGGAAGCTGTGTCCGTCCATGGACTTCAGAGAAAAGTATTTTACGGTGAGTACTAAAATCCTATTATTTTTTTTAAGTAAAACACAAACAAAATGCACAAAAAAACAACAATATTTCGTTTTGTTGGTGAAAAGATAAGGTTGTGTAAGGCAAAAAGATCACAAGCCTCATGCAGCAGCAACAAACTACAGCCAAATTGTCTACAAGCAGTGCTTTAAAAGCCTTTACAGGTCATCAATTTAGATTTAATCATGAATGATGGATCTGAAATTTTTGCGCTCACTCTGGCACGTGCAGCAGTTTTCATATGTAGGCATACCCGATACCTGCACATTTACGTTGGTAGGGGCAAGGGGCTTTAAAAGTGGTTTTGTTTTTTAATTCTATTTAAGTTTACTTGTGTAACATTTGCTTTACTTTAATTGTTAAATTAACACTATTGCTACAATTGGGTGGTTGACAAGAGGTTCTCTTTAAGAAGACTTTAGGGGTGATTTAGACCCCTAATGTCTCCCCTACACTCCTATGAAGCTAATTAAGCACAGATCACGCACAGGCCTTAGCAGCAGGGAAATCGCAGCTCTGAAATGGAAAATGACAAAATGCTTCAAGCTTCATTCTTTATTGTGGCGATCTGTAAATAGTTGTCTGCTGGTCGTCCTCTGCTGCCCCCACTGACACTTGCCACAAACATCTTGAATGCCCAGGAGGGGCAGTAGAGAATGGGATCCATGACAGGGAGGAATCAGACAAAGGGCTGTATGTTACTGCACCTGTGGAAGTGATTAAACTGCTTTACAGCCCCTTAAAATCACTTCCACAAGAAAGCTGACAGCCGGCTGAAGACATTTGCACACTCCTGGCTGATACGTAAATGCCTCTGCTGCTGACATAAGCCAGACAAGAGTCTAAACCCTGTTACTTTGGTGTTATGTATGGTCGTTCTTTTTAACTCTGTCTACTTTTTACGTGTCCTGTTGATGTTGTAATCAAAACTTTTTCTTTTGTTTTATACTTATAATCTTATGTTTGATCTTATTCACTCACCAGTACCGCAATAGTCCAACCGCCCCCCCCCTTTTTTTTTGATTCTTTGGTTTGGGGACCTTAGACCCAATCTCTCTATATCTCACTCAGATTGGTGACGGAATCCTTAGTGCTAGCAAATAACATCAGGCTTTCTGTAAGTGAGATGCAGCAGGGATGTTGTTCTATCTCTCCTCATCTCTTCTGCTGTTGCCCTTGGCAGGCTTCACTTCTCCTATGTTACCATATGCTAATCATTATGTACTTTTATTTTATACATCCTATATACTGTAATCGCACTTTACAAAAGTATCTCTGTAGTTTTACTCCCCCTGTGTTTCACTCATGACCCTTGCAAGTTTCTGGCTACACTGTGCCTAAACCTTTGCTTGCACATATGCCTGTGTAAAATGCAGTTTGTGTACATTAAATCCAAAAGACATTGAAGTATAGTGTGCAGAGAGATTTCCTGTTCTAACTGAGGGAAAATCTCCCCAATGGGGACACAAACCTTACAGGATTCTATGGCTTCCCCATTCTGCTGAAAACTATAAAATATGATTTTTGACCTACAGTACAGGACACAGTATTTGTTTAGTCATTGCAACTGGATTACATGCAGCTACCTTTTAGATGACTGGACAATGACAAAATAAATTACTGAGACATTCGCTATGTAATCCCTCCTACTGCCAGCTAGCCTCAGTTTTGTAGCAAGCAATAAGGAGGCCATAGGAACATAGATCTGTGTCCTGTACTATACACCAGGATAGTCGTACAGGACAGTCTTCTTTAAGCATTTCAACTTGGATGTCCAAAAGCAGTGGGTAACCAAGCAACAATGTCAATAGGCCCACATAACAAGATGGGTCAAGTAGGGCTGGAAAGCCCCAAAGAGCACTTTGTAGCACCCTACACCTGAAATTGGCACCAGAAGAAGCCTGAACATGCACCTAGTAAAACGTAACAAATGTGTATGAACAGAAGCTATGTGACAGCCTTGCAAATCGGAGAAACGCATACCTGATGCTGAAAAGCCCAGATCTGGTAGCGTTCCCCTTAATAGGAAATGAAATGGCAATAGCCTTTAGGCCATGGGCTTTATTGTTAACTTGTCTGTTCCACCTAGCAATGGTGGAGTGTGCAGGGAGACCCTTGCAGGAGCCTTCAAGTGGTTGTAAAAGCAGAACGTTTTTATCTTGATGCATTAGTGTCCATGCACACTAGACATGTGCAATTCATTTTGTTTCTAATTTGTTTTTTTAAGAAAATTCGGAAATTCGTTAATTACGAATTTTCGGATTTACAAATTTTTTATTTACGAATTTTCGTATTTCCGAAAATTCGAATTTTTCACTTTTCAAATTTCGAATTTTTCAAATTTCGAATTTTTCAAATTTCGAATTTTCGTATTTCCGAATTTCGAAAAATGTTTCAAATTTTGAATTTTTCAATTTTCGAAATTCGGAAAAATTCGAAAATTGAAAAATTCGAAAAAATTCGAAATTTCTGAACATTTCGAAATTGGAAAAGTGAAAAATTCTAAAATTCGAATTTTTCAATTTTCGAATTTTCGAAATTTCGAAATTTCGAATTTTTAAATTTTCGAATTTTCGAAATTTCGAATTTCGAAAATTGAAAAATTTGAAAATTGAAAAAATTGAAAAATTTGAAAATCGAAAAAATTAGCATTTTAGAATTTTTCAATTTTCGAATTTTAGAATTTTTCACTTTTTCCAATTCGAAATTTCGAAAATTGAAAAATTCGAAATTTCGAAAATTGAAAAATTCGAAATTTCGAAAATTGAAAAATTCGAAATTTCGAAAATTGAAAAATTCGAAATTTCGAAAATTGAAAAATTCGAAATTTCGAAAATTGAAAAATCCGAAAACTGAAAAATTCGAAATTCAAAAACTGAAAAATTTACGAATTTCCGAAAATATATAAAAAACGAATGAAACAAAAAACGGAAAAAACTAATTTTTCGAATTTCCCAAATTTACGAAGTCACGTTTTCGGCAGTTGCGTTTTATGTACGTTTTTTCAGATGCAAAAGTTTTCGCGTTTCAGACACAACGTTTTGCCGCGATTTCATTTATAGGAGTTTTTAAAGGTGACCTATTTTTTTTACATCATCTCAAAAATGATGGCAAATGATTAAAAACCATTAAAAAAACATTAAATAAACTGTAATTGCTTGCATTGCATTGTGGACAATCCACAACTTGTGGAAGGTGACGTGGCCAGGTGACGTGGCCAGTGGACGATCCACAACTTGTGGCAGGTGACGTGGCCAGGTGACGTAGCAAGTGAACAATCCACAACTTGTGGTAGGTGACGTGGCCAGGTGATGTGGCAGGTGACATGGCCAGGTCACGTGGCCAGTGGACAATCCACAACTTGTGGCAGGTGACATGGCCATGTGACGTGGCAAGTGGACAATCCACAACTTGTGGTAGGTGGCGTGGTCAGGTGATGTGGCAGGTGACGTGGCCAGGTCATGTGGCAAGTGGACAATCCACAACTTGTGGCAGGTGACATGGCCTGGTGACGTGGCAAGTGGACAATCCACAACTTGTGGCCAGGTGACGTGGAAAGTAACATGGCCAGGTGATGTGGCAAGTGAACAATCCACAACTTGTGGCAAGTGATGTTTTAAACGCCGTTTTTTGCGTTTGAAAACGTGTATTTAGATGAGTTTGCATCTGCGTTTTGTGTGCATGGGGCCTAAAGATAAAAAGCCTGTGTGCAGCAGCCGCCCCAGCACCCCCTAAGGCCCCATGCACACAAGGCGCAGATGCAAACTCATCTAAACATGTTTTCAAATGCAAAAAACGGCATTTAAAACGCCAGTTTTGCCGCGAATTTTGCGGCGTTTTACCGCGTTTGCGTTTATAAGCGTTTAGTTAAGAAACATCATAAGATCCTCCCTAAGCTCAAAAAACGGTATTATTTAACCATTTCAGCCATTTTGTGAGACCAGAGTGAGTAGCAGCTGAGAGAGCAGCAGTGTACTTGTATTTAGCGTGTCACTTGCCACATCACTTGCCACAAGCAGCAGATTGTCCACTTGCCACATCACCTGCCACAAGTTGTGAATTGTCCACTTGCCACGGCCACACCACCTGCCACAAGTTGTGTATTGTCCACTGGCCACGTCACCTGCCATGTCACCTGGCCACGTCACCTGCCACAAGTTGTGGATTGTCCACTTGCCATGTCACCTGGCCATGTTACCTGCCACAAGTTGTGGATTGTCCACTTGCCACGTTACCTGGCCATGTCACCTGCCACAAGTTGTGGATTGTCCACGTCACCTGCCACAAGTTGTGGATTGTCCGCAATGCAAGCAATTGTTTTTTTATGTTTTTTTAATGGTTTTTCATCATTTGTCATAATTTTTTAGTTTTCTAATGTAAAAAAATAGGTCACCTTTAAAAACGCCTATAAACGAAATCGCGGCAAAACGCGGGTACCGCGTTTAGCGGAGTTTTGCGTCTGAAACGCGAAAACGTTTGCGTCTGAACCCATTTGTTTGCTTCTAAAAAAAAACGAGCATAAACGCAACTGCCGAAAAACGCAGAAAAACGTGACTGTGTGCATGGACACATAGGATAACATTGAATGTGTTGAAAAAGCTGTCCAAATGCCTCTGAACACGCGTTTACCAGCGTCTCGTGTGCATGGGGCCTAATACTTACCTGAGCCCCATCTCTATCTAGCGATTTCCACAAGTGCCTCGGCCGTCCAGGACCGTCATTCCTGATTGCTGACAGCGTGCAAGGAGAGGAGAGCCAGTAAGCTGGGGACATCTGCACTGACAATCGGGGCACTGATGATCAGTGCCCTATTTATCAGTGCAGCCCCATCAGTGCTGCACTTCAGTGCCTATCAGTGATGCGTATCAGGGCCCATCAGTGATGCCCGTCAGTGCCAGCCCATCAGTGCAGCCTATCTGTCCTTTTCTGGGCAGCCACACCTGCGCACATCAGTGAAGGAGAAAAGTTACTCATTTACAATTTTTTTATAACAGAATCCCACATACCCACAGTTGATCCAAAGGAAGGCAAAAAACCCCAGCAGAGCATGATCCAATTTGCTACAGCAGGGGAAAAAATTCCTTCCTGATCCCCCAAGAGGCAATCGGATTTACCCTGGATCAACTTTACCTACAAATCTTAGTACTCGGTTATATTATGTACGTTTAGTAAAGTATCCAGGCCTTTCTTGAAGCAATCTACTGAGCTGGCCAGAACCACCTCTGGAGGGAGTCTGTTCCACATTTTCACAGCTCTTACTGTGAAGAAACCTTTCCGTATTTGGAGATGAAATCTCTTTTCCTCTAGACGTAAAGAGTGCCCCCTTGTCCTCAGTGTTGACCGTAAAGTGAATAACTCAACACCAAGTTCACTATATGGACCTCTTATATATTAAAGTGTGTAGGCTTCATCAGACATTTGCTGTCGGAATTTCCAACAACAAAAATTTGAGAGCTGGTTCTCAAATTTTCCGACGACAAAACTTGTTGTTGGAAATTCCGACCGTGTGCACAAAATTCCACGCATTCTCGGAATCAAGTAGAAGAGCCGCACTGGCTATTGAACTTAATTTTTCTCGGCTCGTCGTATGTGTTGTATGCCCCCGCGTTCTTGACGTTCGCAATTTCCGACAACATTTGTGTCATGTGTATGCAAGACAAGTTTGAGCCAACATCAGTCTGAAAAAAATCCACGGTTTTGTTGTCAGAATGTCCGATCGTCTGTACGCGGCATTGGTGTAACTGTGAAGGTTCTGTTTAAAGCTGGCCACAGATTGTGTACAAATTTCAACCTTTTTCTTAGGAAAAATTTGCTCAGTAGACAGCCACCTCCCGCCCAATTAATTATGTTCATTGAAAAATTTAAGGATGGAAAATTGCTGGGTGTTTATATTTTGTTCAGTCTTCGCCATGGCCATCCTAAATACACCCAAGTGAATCCAGAAATGTCTGTTGCAACAACCTAGATTTCATGTGCAATAGAGTTCCTTATGATCCCTGTGTCTATATGACCTCATTAGGAATACATCTATTTGATAACGGAGAGCAATCACTTTGCTGCACTTTCTTTGCTTTAGTAAATGTAATAATTGGGAAAAAAAATTGAAATGTGTCTTAGATGTGCTATTTTTGTAAATTTGGCTTTGAGAAATAAAATGTCTTGCACTGTAAAATATTTATACTTTATTCCTTAATAACCTACAAAAGATTTGTCTTGTGTAGTATTATTTGGTGCATGCATCGATGGTGCGCTTCTGCGTGACAAGTAAGTAAAAAGCAAGGCAATTGTAGGAAAAAAATTTTTTGTGTGTGTGTATGGATGGCGAGATGGAACACTGGGCTTCATTTACAGTGCCAAGGGGATCAGAATGCTTGTTATGCATATTTTATATCTGGTATGCACTAACATTTGTGCTATTTTTTTGCTCAAGCCCACTTTTATGCCGCGTACACACGATCATTTTTCGGCATGAAAAAAAAACGTAGTTTTTCAGCATGTCCAAAAAATTCATGTTAAAAACGACGTTGCCCACACACCATCGTTTTTAAAAAATGATGAAAAAAGCGCAGTGACGTACAACACGTACGACGGCACTCCTAAAGGGGAAGTTCTATTCGCCTTTGGGCTGCTTTAGATGATTCCGTGTTAGTAAAAGACGATTCGCGCTTTTCTGCCTGTTACAGCGTGATGAATGTGCTTACTCCATTATGGTAGTTTTACCTGAACAAGCTCTCCCGTCTCATAAATTGCTTATGAGCATACGCGGGTTTAAAACGTAGTTTTAGCCCACACACGATAATTTTTTACAACCCGAAAAACAACATTTTTTAAAACGATGTTAAAAAATGCAGCATGTGCTTTTTTTTTTTTTTTTTGTCGTTTTTCAGAAGCCGAAAAACAAAAAAAATTGAAATCAATAGACACACACGTTTTATCAAAGTATTTCTAAACATTTCAACCAAAGATTTTGTGATATTGAGAAGGCCACACAATGCACTTTTCCGGGCAACAACGTTGCTAGCAACTATATATGATGTGCTCCGGCTGCTGGGGAATTGGAGGGGCAGTATAGGCAGGTGTATTCAGGATAGCAAGAGGCCCCCAAAAAATAAAATAAATTAAATGTACCAACAGTAGATTTAAGCTAATTTATGTAAATATATAAGATAACAGAACTTGTTCACTAAAACTGCATTATAAAAAAAAATAAATGTGGTTCTTTTTTTGTCTTTCACAGATTTGGTGAATCTGTTAGTGGCCAGCTTGTAATAGGTATTTTGGCTTGGCCATCTCCTTGGGTAATTGTTATTGGTTCTTTCTTCTCTACTTGTGGTGCTGGACTCCAGAGTTTGACAGGAGCACCTCGTCTTCTACAAGCCATTGCAAGAGATGGAATAGTGCCTTTCCTTCAGGTAACACAACCACAAACGTATGAGAACAAGATGGACACTCAGACAGAGGCGGCAGGTGCTTTAAATTTTTTTGCAGAGGCGCAAACCAACTGAAAAAAAAAACACATCAATTGCAGCCTCACTGTGCCCCATCAAACGGTGCCATACTGCCTCATCAAACGGTGCCACTGTGCCCTAAATAGTGAAAAAATATATGTGCGCGCAAATGTGCTCTAAAAAAAGGTGACTGGTGCTGCGTGCCACACTCCTTTGTGACCCCACTCAATCAACGGCCATAGACCACCAGCTTTGCAGTCTGGGGTCAAACATGCAGTGATCGATCAGTTCACTATCAGTCCTTTTTTCTTCTCTCCCCATCGTTTGAGCCTGGTCACCTACTCCCCAAGCCCCAGAATACATTTTGAGGATTTTACTGCACCCAATGATCAGGCTTTTACTATATCTGATTGATCACTGCCTGTTTGAATCCAAACTGCGAAGCTGGTGGTCTATGATTTGTGGTGAGTGGGGTCACAAAGGGGAGTGTGGCACGCAGCCCCAGTCATCTTTTGGAGCACATTTGCATGTTATTTGGAGCACTTATCACTTTAAATATTGACCACCTTTGCATATTTTCTTCAATATTTTTTTCAGTATGTTGTAAGCATTATTGTGAAGTCATGTCAATTTGGTTTTGCCACTTGATTTATATGTGCCCAAATAGTGCCACTGTGATACCCCCCGCCCACTGGCTGCCCGACACTTACCCTGTGGGACCTTGCAGCGGGTCAGACAGCAGCTCCTGTGTCCTCCACTCCTCCCGATAGGCATCCAATCGGAAAGGCTGTCCTTTCAGCCAATCAAGTGACGGGTAACAGACCTGTGCACCTGATTGGCTGAGAGACAGTTCAGTGTTAGGAGAGCGAATATTCATTCGCTATTCTAACACACCTGAGTGAACTGCGAGTGCAATGCTTTGTGCTCGCAGTTTAGGCCTAGTACACACGAGAGGATTTATCCGCGGATACGGTCCAGCGGACCGTTTCCGCGGATAAATCCTCTCGAGGATTTCAGCGGATTTGGATCCGATGGAGTGTACTCGCCATAGGATCGAAATCCGCGCCGAAATCCCCTCGCGATGACGTGTCGCGCCGTCGCCGCGATGATGACGCGGCGACGAGCGCGACGCTGTCATATAAGGAATTCCACGCATGCGTCGAATCATTACGACGCATGCGGGGGATCCCTTCGGACGGATTGATCCGGTGAGTCTGTACAGACCAGCGGATCAATCCGTTGGGATCGATTCAAACGGATAGATTTGTAGACATGTCTACAAATTTTTTTCTGCTGGAATCGTGAAATTCCCGCGGATAAATATCCGCAGGAATGTACACACCATAGAATCTATCCGCTGAAACCGATCCGTTGAGATTTTTCAGCAGATGGATTCTATGGTGTGTACGGGGCCTTACCCTTTTTGAAGCCTATGGCTCTAATCAGGTGCTTCAAAAACCATTTTTTTTATTAAAGAATGTTTTGTTTTTATTAAATAATCTTTCTTTAATAAAGATTTTTACTTGAGAGCAAACAGTGCAAAAATGTAAATGACTGTAGATCATCTAAAAAGAAGAAAGTGTTAGAAAAACTGTGGGGGTATTATGCTTGTCAGTAGGGATGAGCTTTATGTTCGGGTCGAACATGAGTTCGACCCGATCGTTGGCTGTTCGCAGAATAGTGAACAATTTGGGGTGTTCGCGGCAAATTCGAGAGCCACAGAACACCTTTTAAAAGTCTATGGGAGAAAACAAAAGTGCTAATTTTAAAGGTTAATATGCAAGTTATTGTCATGTATCGATGCAAAAAAAAAGTTTTAAAAACGTCAGTTCGGGAGCAGTGATTTTAATAATTGCTTAAAGTGAAACAATAAAAGTGAAATATTCCTTTACATTTTTTCGTACCTGGGGGATGTCTATAGCCTGTAAAGTAGCGCATGTTTCCCTTGTTTATAGCAGTTGCTGCACAAAATTAAATTTCTAAATGAAAAAAAGTCATTACTACATACTCGCGCCTATAATGAATTGTCGGTTCCCGGCAATGCAGATAAGTAATTGAAAAAAAAACAGCATGGGTTCCCCCCCTTAGTCCATTACCAGGCCCTTTGGGTCTGGTATGAATATTAAGGGAAACCCCGAACCAAAATAAAAAAAAATGCATGGGGGTCCCCTCCAAATTGCATATCAGGTGCTTCAGGTCTGGTATGGATTTTAAGGGGAACCCTGCGCCAAAATAAAAAAAATGGCGTGGGATTCCCCCCAAAAATCCATAACAGACCCTTATCCGAGCATGCAACCTGGCAGGCCACAGGAAAAGGGGGGGGGACGGACGAGAAAGCGCCCCCCCCTCCTAAACCGTACCAGGCCACATTCCCTCATCGTGTCAAGGGCCTCATCCTCACAACCCTTGCCCGGTGGTTGTGGGGGTCTGTGGGCGGGGTCTTATCGGAATCTGGAAGCCCCCTTTAACAAAGGGGACCTCCAGACCCCCCACCCAATGTGATTTTGGTAAGGTACCATTTCACAAAAAAAAGTGTCAAAATGTTAAAAACCACAGGAGACAGCTTGGGACAAGTCCTTCTTTATTAAAAAGAAATAAGAAAAAAAAATATTCTAGCGATGTAATCCATTCTTGATCTCCAATGAGGATACGACACACACAATCCTGCCTCTACGGGAGGAACTCGACAAATTACGCGCTCCAGCCTGACAGCTCTTGTCTAGCTGTGCGCTGGTGACCCCGCCCCCTCTAGCGCAAGGGGAAACCCTGGGGTTACCCAGTGACGTGTACGGGTGACCCCACCATCTCTGATGCAACACAGGTTTCTCGTTGCGTCAGAGGGGGTGGGGGTCCCTCGTACACGTCACTGGCTAACCCTGGCGTTTCTCCTTGTGTCAGAGTGGGGAGGGGTCACCTGCGCACTTGACGGGTGGCACCGCCCTCGGCTATATAAGAGCTGTCAGGCTGGAGTGCGTCATTCATCGGGTGCCTCCCGTGGAGTCAGGATCGTGTGCGTCGTATCCTCGCTGGAGTTCGAGAATGGATTACATTGCTGGAAATCGAGAATAGATTACATCGCTGGAATCTTTATTTTTATTTTTTTAATAAAGGTCTTGTCCCAAGCTGTCTCCTGTGGTTTTTAACATTTTGACCCTTTTTTTGTGAAATGGTAGGGGTATAATGTACCCCTTACCAATTTACATAGGGGGGACGGGGATCTGAAGGTCATCTTTGTTAAAGGGGGCTTCCAGATTCCGATAAGCCCCCCACCCCCAGACCCCCACAACCACCGGGCAAGGGTTGTGGGGATGAGGCCCTTGTCTTGACATCTTCCCCATGTTGAGGGCATGTGTCCTGGTACAGTTCAGGAGAGGGGGCGCTCTCTCCCCCCCCCCCCGCTCTTTTCCTGCGGCCTGCCAGGTTGCCTGCTCGGATAAGGGTCTGGTATGGATTTTTGGGGGGAACCCCACACCATACCAGATCTGTATGGTCTGGTATGGATTTTGAGAGGGGCCCAATACGCCATTTTTTTTTAACCACTTAAGCCTCTGACCTTTTTGCAGCTAAAGGATCAGACCCCTTTTTGCGATTCGGCACTACGTCGCTTTAAATGACAATTGCGCAGTCATGCGACATGGCTCCCAAACAAAATTTACGTCCTTTTTTTCCCACAAATAGAGCTTTCTTTTGGTGGTATTTGATCACCTCTGCGGTTTTTATTTTTTGCACTATAAACAAAAATAGAGTGTAAATTTTGAAAAAAATTCAATATTTACTTTTTGCTATAATAAATATCCCCCAAAAATATATAATTTTTTTATTTATTTTTTGTCAGTTTAGGCCGATACGTATTCTTCTACATATTTTTGGTTAAAAAAATCGCAATAAGAGTTTGTTTGGTTTGTGCAAAAGCTATAGCATCTACAAAATAGGGGATAGTTTTATGGCATTTTTATTAATATTTTTTTTTACTCCTAATGGCGGCAATCAGCGATTTTTATCATGACTGCGACATTATGGCGGACACATCAGACACTTTTGACAAATTTTTGAGACCATTCTCCTTTTTTCCGAGACCAGTGCTATAAAAATGCAGATTACTGTGAAAATGGCAGTGAATGGGGTTAACCTCCAGGGGGCGCTGTAGAGGTTAAGTGTGCCCTAGTGTGTGATTATTACTGTAGGGGGGGCATGGCTGGGTGTGTGATGTTACTGATCGTCGTTCCCTATGACGGGGAACAGACGATCACTGACAAGCCACTAGGAAGAACGGGGAAAGATTTGTTTACACTTGCCTCTCCCCGTTCTTCAGCTCTGTGAACCGATCGCAGGACACCGGCGGAGATTGGGTCCCGCAGGCGCGGTCATGGAGCTTCGGACCCATGGCTGGGTTCTTAAAGGGGACATACCTGTACACCCTTGTGCCCAGCCATGCCATTCTGTCAACGTATATTGTCTTTTGGCGGTCCTTAAGTGGTTAATTAATATCCATACCAGACCTGAAGGGCACGATATGGAATTTGGGGGGGAATTTGGTTCAGGGTTTCCCTTAATATTCATACCAGACCCAAAAGGCCTGGTAATGGACTAAGGGGGAACCCATGCCGTTTTCTTTCAATGAGATTTATCCGTATTGCCAGGACCCGACAATTCATTATAGCCACGAGTAGTTTTAAATGATTTTTTTTCCTTTTTATAAATGTAATTTTGTGTAGAGACTTTGTGATAAACACGGGAAACATGTGCTACTTCACAGGCATACTAACACCCCCAGGTACGAAATTTAAAGGAATATTTCACTTTTATTGTTTCACTTTAAGCATTAATAAAATCGCTGCTCCTGAAAAAAATGCAGTTTTTAAAACTTTTTTTTTTGCATTGATACATGTCCCCTGGGGCAGGACTCAGGTCCCCAAACACTTTTTATGACAATAACTTACATATTGACCTTTAAAATTAGCACTTTAGATTTTTCATGTTTGTGTCCCATAGACTTTAACGGTGTTCGCGTGTTCGAACAAATTTTTTGCCTGTTCGCATGTTCTGCTGCGAATCGAACAGGGGGGTGTTCGGCTCATCCCTTTTAGTCAGCGTCCAAGTAGATTCACACTGCATCTTTAAATTACAAGGCACCCCATGTCAAATTGTTTTTATCACTCTATATTTAGACATACGACTGTTAGTGACGCACGTCTAGAAAAAAAAAGGGATCCATGGTGGATCAATTTTCAGAGGCTTTTCACAGGGAATGAGGGGGGCAATATGACACCTCCCCATCTCCTGTTTTAACCCTGTAAATACCACACCACTGCAACGTGATTTTGATGTGAGGCTCCATTTGTTTGAATGGGTCACAGTCTGTTTTAACTATTGTTTTAGTTGCATACATTTACAAATATTTGTGGAAGTCACATTGCCATGTCAGACACCTCTGGTAAATGTGCAAGCCATTTTATGCCCCTGTAATATTCCCCTCCTTTATATTTTTGATTTATTTTATGCCCCCAAACACTGTGTCCTTTAGGTTGGTTGCCAGTACTGCTGCATGCCTCCCTAAGCATTTTTAATTACAATGGTGGTGATAAAAATACTAATGTACTCTGCCATGCATATTTAAATGTACAGAGAATGGTTGGCTGCACAAGATTTGAAACTAGTGTTGAAGGAGTTTCACTGAAGACTGTATCAAGGATAGAGATGCAATTTATGCTTTATTTTCCCCTTAATTTTGATAGGCTTTAATAAAAAGTTGTAAAACAGAAAACCATTCTTGGGTGGGGGGGAGCTGCTATTTTAATGGAGAATGTTTTTTCCTCTCCACACACCAGAAGACATTGATGGAAATACTCCACATGGTGTCTGCATTTTACTTTTTCATTTATAAAAAACAGAGCACTAAGTGGACTCCTTTGATATCCTGCAGTGTGTTCTCTGTATAATGCCACAGAAAACACTCATGGAAAGGAGGAGAGTGCCTTCACAGCCTGTATTGGCTATTTATTTTTTTCCTAATCCACTAGAATGCATCAGGTTTCACTATGTTCAGAGTTGCTGAAGCAAGCAAACTGCAAAGCAAATTTGAGGCATGCAACAGAAAACTGGTGGTATGGCTACTGTTAGGCAGAGCTCTTTGAACTTGTGAATAGCAAATATAGCTACCACATACCTAATGTAGAATTACAATCTTTACAGCTCCAGAGAAACAATATTTCTTTATCGTACATCACGGGACACAGAGCTGCATATTCATTACTATGTGGGTTATAGAGTCTACCTTCAGGTGATGGACACTGGTGTAATCAATTAAACAGGAAGTTCCCTCCCTATATAACCCCTCCCCTACTGGGAGTTCCTCAGTTTTTTCATCAGTGTCTAAGGTGTTGGTCACGAGTTAACATGTGCTCTTAGGAGCTCCACTGGAGGGATCCATGCTGGATGTAAAAAGCCTCCATAAATCCGGATCCGTCCAAGGTGCTTCATAGCCAAAGTGGACGGTACCCGGGCCTCGATACGAAGAACGAGGTTTAGCCTATAATGCCTCTCTGCGGAGGGCTGGATCCTGGGTTCCAGAACTTTGTGTCTTCTAAGGACCAAATGTTTTTTCTGCTGCCAGGGTGCTATATAGGTCCAGGGGTGTGGTGTTCCTGCCATGGACCCCGGTCCCTGAAGGTCTAGGACTATACCCACGGTGAAGGGGGAAGATTGGGCCTCTTGCTTGGCAATACCCTGCAGCGTGGAAAGGTAAGAGAGGGACCTACGGGACTTGGTTCGACAGTAGGTCTTCTGTAGGGGACTATGGGTCTCGCCTATATTATGTTTCTATGCATGGGCAATGTAAACCACAATGTCTTCTGAGACGGGATGGCTCAGGGCACCCATATACCTCCCCTAGCCGGCATGTAGCCTGGGCCACTATGTCTGTTCAGACAGGATGGCTGTAGTACCCATATATCTCCCCTTGAAGGGGCTGGTACATAAAAAAAAAAAAAAAAAATGCCCTTAATCCTATGCAAAGGATTGTCTTCCATGAGTAGCTGCAAGTCTTATCTGTTTTTCCACTACTATGGGCAGTAAAAGACATGCCTGATGTTTTCGCTTACCATGCTTTCCAAAGACGGAAGCTTAAGTGTTAGCTGGTCTATTGTGCGTCCCACTTCCTCAGCTTCAGGCTCTACCATGTCGCACGTGCTCACCGGCTCAGTGCAGTCGCAGAGAGGGCTCTTCAAAAAGGCCCAGACGTCAGAGCTCTGTAAAGCTAGGGGGACACAAATGTAAGCACCTTGTGTGAGTTGGATACAGATTCATCTAAGACGCCTACTCCGCATCTAGCTGTGCAGATTAGCAGGCATTGTTGCTGCCAGACTAGTTTAGCTGTTGATGCACCTGGGTTAAGCTCCTCTGCTTTTAGCTTAGGATTTTTGTCTCCCCATTGAATAAGGTCAGGGGTAGGAATATAAAAAGGAATCGCCACCTGAACCTGGTGGCCCTTTATTCTCCCCTGTAGAGACTTAAACAGCTCACAGATTGAGCCATCAGACCTGTCAGGCAATCAATGCAGCCTCCCCCAACATTGCAGCCACTCTGCATGTGTTTTGTTTTTTGCATCACATTTGTTGTTCTACAAGAGGTTAACTGCTATGTTCGCAGCATCCTCACAAGAAGCAAAAAAAAAAAAAAAAAGCAGGGTGTGTCCTTTTCCTGCTTTAATCCTTAAACAAAGGGATTAGAAGAGCTGGGGATGAAGGTTCACTGTCAGAGGACAGGAGACAGGAGCTGCAGCCTAACGAGGAGAAGCTATCAATAGCTCTACAGGTTCTGATTGCACCTGCAGTCTTTTCAGAGATTCATGCTGCATATACCTTCCCTCTACCTACTCGGCCAAAGCCTCTATCTTCTCCTTAGAGTGTAAAGAGAGGTTTTCCTATAGGTGGCTAGTAAGACCTCCATATGGTCCTCAGCCTGGTGTCGGCTTCAGGCTAACCAAATGCACATCTGAGGGATGCACAGTTGCTGGTACACATTGCTAACATCTCTTAATTGAGGAAACGCACATCTACAGAGAATAACTTCCTCTATACCAGTCCGCATGTTGCATAAGATACATGAGTTTGGAATGCATGTGGGATAAAAACAAGTAACAGAGCATGTTTTATTGTGGATCGCATAAATATGCATGTTTCTGTCTGTATGGTGTTGCATGTTTGTTAGAGTTGCATAGAAATGCTTGAGTGCATAAAGATGCTAGTTACCTGATCACTCAAGTCCTGGATTACCCAAGGATATTTGGTCACACAGAGAGACTTGTTTCCACAGAAAGGCCTAAAATCGCATAAAGACGTTTGTATGCATAAAAATGCTGGATCACACATTCACCCAAATCCTTGATTACCCAAGGATGTTTGGTCACACAGAAGAGGTTTGTTTCCACAGAAATGCCTAAAATCGCATAAAGTTGCTTGGATGCAAAAAAGATGCTGGATCACACATGGTTACCTGATCATCCGCGTCCTGGATTACCCAAGGATATTTGGTCACACAGAGAGGCTTGTTTCCACAGAAGTGCCTAAGTTTGCATAAAGATGCTTGTATGCATTAAAAAAGCTGGAATCACACATGATTACCTGATCACCCAAGTCCTTGATTCCCCAAGGATATTTGGTCACACAAAGAGGCTTGTTTCCACAGAAATGCCTAGAATCGCATAAAGAGGCTTGAAGGCATAAAAATGCTGGAATCACACATGATTACCTGATCACCCAAGTCCTTGATTCCCCAAGGATATTTGGTCACACAAAGAGGCTTGTTTCCACAGAAATGCCTAGAATCGCATAAAGAGGCTTGAAGGCATAAAAATGCTGAATCACACATGATTACCGGATCACCCAAGTCCTTGATTACTCAAGGATATTTTGGTCGCACAGAGAGGCTTGTTTCTACAAGAATGCCTAAAGATCGCTTAAAGATGCTTGAATGCAAAAAGAAGCTGGATCAACCATGGTTGTCGGATCAACAGCATCCTGGATTACCCAAGGATACTTGATCACATAGAGAGGCTTGTTTCACAGAAATGCCTAAAGTCGCATTAAGATGCTTGAGTGCATAAGGATGCTGGATCGCACAGGGGTGCTTGGTCACACAAGAGTCCTTGGTCACACAAGGGTTCTTGTGCGCACAGTAGTGCTTAAAATGCATAAGATGTTGATCGCATGGAAGATGCTGAATCGCATAAGGATGCATGATTACTTTAAAGTTGCACATGGCGGCCTAATTAAGCAATACAGGATTCCTTGTGTTTGCATAGAAATACGTGTCTGCATGGGTTCATGTTGCACATTGTTGCATAACACGTTTATATCGCATGCTTGCTTGCAAGATGCTTGTTCCAGAGCACACATGCTATATGCATGTTTTTCTTAAAACATATTTATATGAATTCATGCTTCCAGGAACACACGCTGCCATGTACACACACTTCCATTGAGGCATATGGCTTTAACACTTGCCACATACACACATGGGGAGCCAGTTGCATATGTGTTTATTTACTTGGGTCTGCAGAGGTTGTCTGCGTTTCGCAGGGGAACAGCACTATCTCCAGTTGGTGGTCTTGCCCTTTTGGGTTAGCCTCCGTGCCTGGGTTGTCAGGGTGCTAGGGCCCGCCTCTAGCAGGTCTGTAGGCCCAGGGTATAGCAGTAATGGCATACCGAAGCAAACTCCTGCTGATGGGTCAGTCAGTAGCATGGCTGGACCTAAGGGTGTCCAGCATGGTCAAGTATCTGGAACTCCTGGGTTGGGATTCCAGTCTAAAGATACATTCTTTCATTTGACAAGAAGCTGGGTATGTTTGGCACAGTCCAAAAAGGAGAGTTTTTTTTTTGGCCTCAGACAAGACCATCGCTATAAGAAAACTGGTCTATGTGGTCACAGCAAGGAACAGTTCCTTACTTTTGGCCTTTTGATTAAGGCACTAGGGAAGATGCTGGCTTCATTCAAGACAATTCCCTATACTAACTTGTATTCAGGGCTGTTATAAACAGTATTTTGTCGGCCTAGAAAGAGTGGATCTTGACCTAGCATTATCCAAAGAACCCGGTCCCAGAGATATGCTGGAATTCCTCTTGGTGATTCTTAACTAAAAGGGTTTGCCAGGTCAGGAAGAGACCATGGCCCAGGGGAAGTAGTCAAGCTCCAAGGGAGACTTATCTGTCAGCTAGAGCTACCGATGGAGCATCTGGCTTAGGGGCCTGAACGTTCAGGTGGCAGGTTGGTTCTGTCAGAGTACAATCAGACTATGCCATACTAGTGATTTACTTAATTTACCAAGGAGGAGCTTGTGCCTTGCCTATTGGCATTCGTCATTTCATGAAATGCAGAATTGGCAGGCGATTCGCTGGAGCCGTCAACAAGTGTCTCCGGGAGAATGACCTCTACACCCCGACTGTTTTCCTGACCAAATGTCACAGAAATAGTACCCTGTACATAAGATGTATTGGCGTCCAGGCTCAACAAGAGATTGAACAGCTTGGGGTCAAGGATAAAGGATCCACCCGCATGCGGGGCAGATGTGTTTTTAATCCGAGGGGGGGGACCAGTTGTCACTGGTTGTGTCTCTCCCCCCAGTGCCGCGACTTTTGTGGCTTCTATGCAACATTTAGAGGAGAACGGAAGCTGGCCTGATTACTCCGGCATAACCCTGACGACCTCTCGGTGCAGGAACAGTAAGGGTGGTAGTAGAGGACCCACAGTCCCTTACATCTTGTCCAGGCCTACTTTGCAGGGGGTATTACATTCTGCCTTGCAACAGGTGAATTAATGGTCTGGCTATTATAGACCACATTCTCGAGGATCGGGGCTTTCAGAATCAGCGGCAATTCCCTTGATTCATACAAGAGAGCTGGCCTCCAGGACCAGATAGCCTACGGTCTGGAAGGCCCATGTTCCTGGTGTGAAACCAGATGGTGGCATCCGTGGAAGTTTGTCAAAGGTAAAATTCCTGCCTTCCTACATTTGGAAAGGAGACGGAGCTAGCCTTAAGTTATATCAAGGATCCGATCTCGGCCTTGCTTCCAAAGGTCGCTTGCTTCACACTCTTTGGTCCGGGCTGTTATACAAGGGGTGACGTGCATAAGTCCGCCAGTTGGGTCGCCCTTGTGCTCGGAGGATTGGCTCTAGTTTTGTCGGCTTACAGGGTCAGCTCCTTGGGCCGATGCACCATATTTCCCTTCATCCTTTAACAAGGGAATTGGTGTTCTTGGTTGTGGTAGCCTCCAAGAGTTTCAGTATTGGCAACTTTCTTGGTATAGAGCCATACTCAATTATTCTTACAAGTAGAGTGATTTTCATCCTCACCCAACCTTATTTACTAGAAGGATCTAGTATTCATTTGAATCTAGATATTCTTACCTTCCCTTTTTTCAAAACCTTGTTTCACGGAAGGAAAGGTTATTGCTTTTCTCTCAATTGAGATGAGAGCAGTTAAATACCTATCTGAAGGTTTCAGATATAGAAAGCTGACGTTTTTATTGGGCTGCCAGAAGACCCTAGATGGGCAGGCAGTGTTCAGGTCAGCTATTAAAATGGTTACACTCTCTCTCTCGTTGGAGTAAGAAGGGTCTAGGCCTATCTGAAGCGGCTGCTCGGATACGGAAAACTGATGTTGTTGCGCTACCAGGAGGCCCCAGGAAAGGGCAG
The DNA here is from genome assembly GCF_905171775.1 of Rana temporaria. NCBI lineage: Eukaryota > Metazoa > Chordata > Amphibia > Anura > Ranidae > Rana > Rana temporaria. The sequence continues at coordinate 169,451,827 of NC_053493.1, forward strand.
GCAGCGTCTAAAATCAACTGTTTTTAAGGTTGATTCATCAGGTTATTATTCAGGCTTGTGGTTAGAGTAGGATTCCCCCTGTTTTTTTGTGGGGGTGCTCCCTACCAGGATGGTAAGCGCTTTATGCGCAATGCATTTCCAAGCCTTTATGACGCAGATTTTCAAGGCCACAACTTGGTCATCTGTGCTTACGTTCACTAACTCCTATCAGGTGAACATAAGACGGCAAGAGGATGCAGCTTTTTGGCGCAGTATGCTGCAGGCAGCATTATAGGTCCTCACGTCTGATGGCGGTCTGCGTTGTTGGTGTCTCCCTCCCCTCAGTAAGCATTGCTTTGGGACATCCCACATAGTAATGAATATGCAGCTCTGTGTCCCGTGATGTACGATAAAGAAAATAGGATTTTTATAACAGCTTACCTGTAAAATCCTTTTCTTGGAGTACATCACGGGACACAGAGCTCCCACCCCTCTTGTTTGGGGATATTGGGACACTTATTGCTTTGCTACAAAAACTGAGGAACTCCCAGTAGGGGAGGGGTTATATAGGGAGGGAACTTCCTGTTTAATTGATTACACCAGTGTCCATCACCTGAAGGTAGACTCTATAACCCACATAGTAATGAATATGCAGCTCTGTGTCCCGTGATGTACTCCAAGAAAAGGATTTTACAGGTAAGCTGTTATAAAAATCCTATTTTTTTTTAACATTTACATACATTATTATTTATATAAAGCTAATAATGTATTTTTCTTATGTTCCAAAAAAATGTAAGACAAATGTACATTCCCTTATTACCTTAGTAATTAAACATGAATAATTGAAGGAGTAACTGGTGCCCACTGGGAAAATAAAATGTAGGGATAGAATGGACCCATCACTACAGAACTACAAACCTACCATTGTCCAAGTACAGACATAAGTCAAATGTGTTACAAATTTCTTTTGATTGGGGGCTTCAGGGAGGGCAGAGACTAGTCCAGATGGCATGAATATATGGCAAAAGGGAACACAGATTATCCCATGTCCTGCTTCTATTGACCCAGAAAGCAGGACTTGGCCCTGAGGCCTGCATTATTGGATTAGATTGACAGCAGCAGGAGCCAATGGCTGCGCTGCTATCAATCTATCCAATCAGGACACAATACACCAGCCGGAGCTTGTGTGCTCGTTCTCGCCGTGGGAAACGCAGGGCTCAGGTAAGTATAATGAGGGCTCGTCTGGGCTGCTGAGTGACAGAAGGATTTTCACCTTCATGCATAGAATGCATGAAGGTGAAAAAACATGGGGGTTTGCAACCCCTTTAAGCTCATCTACCAAAACCCCCAGATGCTTCTCCACTATGGATTGCCACAGTTGAATTCCCCCTAGTATGTATGATGCATGCATATTCTTAGCCCCCAAGTGCATAACTTTACATTTATCAACATTAAACCTCATTTGCCACATAGTTGCCCAATTAGACATTGTATTGTTGTCAGCTTGTAAATTGGAGACATCCTGTAAGGACGTTCATCCACTGCATAGCTTAGTGTCATCTGCAAAGACAGAAATGGTTCTTTTAATCACAGACCCAATATCATTTATAAAAATAGTAAAACTTAAGGGTCCCAGGACTGAACTTTGGGGTACACCACTAATGATAACCTTAGACCATTCAGAGTAAGAATCTTTAACCACTACTCTGAATTATTTTTTTGTTTTTTTGCGGTTTAATGTTTACAATTTATTCTATTTAGGTGTTTGGTCATGGAAAAGCCAATGGAGAACCAACATGGGCTCTGTTACTGACAGCAGGCATATGTGAAATTGGTATTCTCATTGCTTCTTTGGATAGTGTTGCGCCAATATTGTCAATGTAAGTTTTTTGTATTCTAGTTTGTGGATGGATGTTGCTTTTTCATTTTAAAATAAATCTATTTGTTTAAAAAAGCATAAATTACTTGTTCGCAAGGAAAATATGTCAATTGTTATTTTATTGACTTTTTTTTTACAAATATCCAGTTTCTTGTAACATACTGCATGTCATTGCATTTAAACTTGATCGCTGTTTTTTTTATATGCATTCCTTCTGTCAAAAACCAGTAGTTGCATGTGCTCAAGTGTAAAAAAAAAAAAATTGGAATTGGTTTACTAACATGTAAAATCAAAGCAGTAGGTAATTTCCTAAATTTATTTGGATATGAGCCGACATATGAAAAATGTGCTATGGGAAACCTTTTCACTACCCATAGCAACTATTCAAAATATTTGTTTCATTTTCCAAACCTTTATTTTAGAAATGACAGTTGAAAGCTGTTGTGTCGCTGTTGCAGAAGAAAATTGTATAAACGCGTACCTTTCCTTCAGTTCCATGCTGTTTTTTGTAGGCTTTTGTTATGATCGGAAAAAGCAGCCACCACAATAAAAAAATATTTCCTGAAGACCTTATTGCAAAGTTTCTCAGTTTTCAGCAATTAAGAATATCCTTTTACGTTAATATAAAATCCTGACAGATAGAATATAAAATCCTGACAGATAGACTGAACAATCTAAAATGTCATACAGCCACAGTGATTGAACTGTTATGGTTAATATGTAAGGGCTCGTACAGACGGACGGACTGTCCGCTCAAAACGGTCCGCTGGACCGTTTTGAGCGGACATGTCCGCCCGGAGATTTCTGTCTGATGGTTGTACACACCATCAGACAGAAATCCCCCGCGTACACGATACGCGGGGACGTGGCCGCGACGATGACGCGGCGACGTGCGCGGCCCTGGAAGTTCAAAGCTTCCACGCATGCGTCCAATCACTTTGACGCATGCGAGGGATGGCGGCCGATCGGACATGTACGGTGAGTCTGTACAGACGACCGAACATGTCCGACGGACAGGCTTCCAGCGGACATGTTTCTTAGCATGCTAAGAAACATTTGTTCGCCGGAAAACTGTCGGCTGGACAAATGTCCGCTGGAAACCTGTCCGCTCGGCCGCACACACGAACGAACATTTATGCTGAAACTGGTCCGCGGACCAGTTTCAGCAGACATGTTCGGTTGTGTGTACGGGGCCTAACTATGTAATTTGGTAAACCTATTTATATGTGGCAAATGTTGACATAAAAACACAACTTTTAACCTGCACCTCTCACTATTAAATGTATTGGCAAGTCTATTTGGGAGTGGGGCTGGATTTAGGAAAAAAAATAAGTTTTAGACTTGAAATGCAAAATGGTTAATAGACAAAGGTAGCTGCAAAGCACTGGGTTGAAGATGTGATAAAGGACGTTCCCAATACAATCACTGAAAATGCAAAGAGTGATCTATGCAAATAATATGTATTTGCTTGTAACCTTGTTTAAACGTGTATTAGCGAATTGCTTAACTTTATACATATGCACAAATGTTTCAAAAAAGTATATATATAGTTTAGAATTGCTCAAAACAAATATGTCAGCCTTTGTAGGGGTAGTGCGCAGGCGTAGGAGGGGCCTGATGCTGAGCTCCGCTCCAAGCTCCCTCCAGCACGATGAAAGCCTGAGAGGCCGCTTCCCTACCCCTACAAACCCCCCTACAAGTCCGCTACTGGTCCCAGGCACGATCGGGTTCGATGCCCGCGGACAGAAAGAATAGGACTCACCCCGACGTGCACCTAGAATCAGATACAGACCGGTTCTCTTCTATACAGGGCTTCTGGAAAAGCAGAGATAGTGATACGGCGTGCAGGTGGGAAGGAAGGAGGTGATCAGAGACGCCACAGAAGGTTCGCAACACACCAGAACAAGTAAAGGGGGTGAAAGGACTTTGGAGCCCACAAGGCTGAATTGCTAGGTAGCAAGCAGGACCGAAGTGCCGGCGGTTGAACGGAGAGTTGATACGGGGTCGCGCTGTATAGCCCCCTCACTTTGTCGAGTGCCTGCAGCCAAGTACAACCAGAAGCCAGCCAGAAGCCTGGATCGGAGAGCGCGGTTGCAAGGGGATGAGTCATCTCAAATATAGTACAGAACGGTATATCATACAGACTGTTAACAAATTGACTGACTGTGAATGGTAAAGAGAGCATAGTAGGCTTAAACAAGCTGATATATTGAACATTTTGGGCCGTCCGATTATGGTACAACTATTCTGGATGGTACCTATGCATACTTGAAGGGAGTATAAAATAGTTCATTTAGCCCGTAAAGGAAATTAGATTCTTCTAATACCCTTCTAAAAACTTGGGAGACCATAGATGAAAAGTATATACGTAGACTGAATAGACTACATTAAAACTTTCTACTGATTGTGTTTGGATCGCAAAGTCGCATTGAATTAAATGAGTCGTACCACTTGCAGTTTATGTTCCTTTTTGTGCCTTGTGGTTTTCTGTTTGTTAGTCTTTTATTTTTTTTGCCTCTTTGCAATACAGATGGCTGCCTATAGACTGTTTGAAATAATACTGTGGGCCTGCTGGAAACAGCAAAATACCAGTAAAACTACAATAGAAAGACATACTGCCAGAATATAATAAATGTTGGTTCATGAATTCAATGCTGTAGGTTCCTGACTTCAATGCTTACACCTGTATATATTTGCATACTGTCTACTCGCTGTCTGCTGTGAAAAAACTATAAAACCGGGAATGATATAAGACGGAGGAGACATAGGCAGCTTTAAAACTGCTAACGCAGGTGTGAACAGAAGCTGCCCCTCTACCTCAGGGGACTTGCCTTCCCCCTTCCCTGGGTGCGGGTCCATTCCCCCCCCTATCGGATGCAGACTGATAACTTACTTTACATCTGTGAAGTGGACACTGTAAATACAGTACATAATACCATGGAAACGTCAATAAAGGGGGAAATAACGGCTCTACGTCAAGACATGAAGCATATGCTAAAATAGGGTTGAGGAAACGGAAGAAATCCTGGACAATTATGGGGCTGAATTAAAAGGACTGAAAGAGCAGATGGGTGAGATGTTCAGAGAACAAAGGTATATGAAGTATAAAATTGAAGACCAAGAAAATAGGAGCAGAAGGAAAAATATTAGGATTAGAGGTCTCCCGGATATTCAAGGAAAAAATGAGGACCTTCAAGTGAAAATGGATAAAATATTTGGTCATATGCTGGGAACCAAAAAGGTAAACAACAAAATGTTATTTAAAAGGATCCATAAGGTCAGAAAGCCCGCTGAAATTGCAGGAGATGTGCCAAGAGACGTTATAGCAAGATTCCATAACTATCAATAAAAGGAACAGATAAGGGCCTACATAAGGAACTAACCAACCGGTCAAATTTGGGGAGTTAACTTTGCAGGTATTCCCAGACTTAGCACCAGAGACATTATCCAGGAGAAGAATACTTAAACCATTGTTGGAACAACTAAAGACGCAGAATATCCTCTATTTATGGGGATTCCCAGACTGCCTAATTGGACATAAAGAAGGCCGTTCAGCAATTCTAAGGTTCCCAGAAGACACCCCAAAATTTGGTAATCGAATGAACATCCCACTGCTGGAGATCCTGGGCTGGTGGGAAAAGCAAGAACATCAGTCCTGGCACCCGACGTGGAAGAAGAAACCACCAGGAACACGGATGAGATAGAAATGATGACATGTCAATAATTAATTAGTATATATTAAAAAGGGAAGGGGAAGAAACTAAGAAACCTGCAAAAAATGGGACTGGGGACTCTTGGATTGGTTGTTGGGAGGAGAGGGTGGAGGCGGGTGACTCCGGTTTAGGGGTGGCATCGGCCCTGTTTAAGGACTGCATCAGAGTTCAACCTCCAGGGGGACGAACCAGGGGCCAGGAGGGACAAGGAGGGCCATGGTTCATTGGGCTTTGGGGAGGCCAAGTTTCCCTCACATGGGAGGGTGGGGGGTGGAGGAGAGTGGGTGGCAGGAGGGTGGAGAAGGGGGTGGTATTTGGGGAGGAGGGGAGGGGTTGGGGGGTGGGTTAGTAAGAGGGTGGGAAGGGAGACCTCCAGGAGAAGTCATGACCGGGTCAGTAGAGCTGGATATAAGTAATGATGTCTAAATTAAATATAATGTCACATAATGTTTGAGGATTAAATGCCCCTATTAAATGTGCTAATATAATGAAAGAATTAAGTCCCCTGTACATGATACGTATTCAAGACTAGATTTTTTTTTCCATTGAACACCGGCTGTTGGAAGCAGAATGTATTACAAAAATTGGAATAGTGACCTTTTCAGATCACACGCCAGTGACACTCCAACTGAAGATGGGTGAGGCACAAAACAAGAGTAATAGCTGGAGACTGAACGAAGAACTCTTACATGATAAAAGTAGTAGAACAGCGAATAAAAGAGGAATTGGGAAAAAAAATTAGGATCAATAGTACGAGAAGGGAAGGAGCGGAGAAAAAAAAGAACTCTGGAGAAAAAAATTGCTTTAACAAAAGAAATATACGAATAGGAACAGCAACATAAGCAAACTAGTGAAAAAGAACCCCTATTATAACTTAACATTAAAAGAGATTTAATTGAGCAGGAAACCCGAACAACTTTTAATCAAATAAAGAAAGAGGTACCAATGGGGCAATAAGCCAGGGAAATATTTTGCAAAATTTTTAAAGAAAAAAACGGCTAACTATATAGAAAAAATATAAACCGGTTCCGGGGAAGTAGTCCGCAAAAACCTTCCAAGAGTACTATGGAAGACTTTACTCAATCCCTGAAGATAAATTCAGCTATCTAGAGGCCCCCATAACAAAAGAGGAGATCAGGGTAATTATAAAAACATCACCGGGTGGGAAAAGCCCAGGACCTGATGGTCTGATGACACTATATTATAAAAAATGTAAGGACATCTTAAATTCCTAAAATTGTGCTCCTATATGAATGGGATAGGCACAAGGTGGGAGATGCAGAAGAGGCCACTATTACCATAATCCCAAATGAAGGTAAAGATGGCACACTATGCTCCAGCTATAGACCGATTTCACTCTTAAACAGTGACACCAAAATATTTGCAAAAATATTGGCAGGGAGGATGAAAATGATAATGAACGACTTAATACACGCTGACCAGGTCGGTTTCATCCCAGGAAGGGAGGGGAGGGACAATGGAATTGGAACACTTCTTGCTCTGCAGAAAAAGTGGGGCCCCAGGTCTACTCCTGTCAATCGATGCTAAAAAAGCATTTGACAGGGTAGACTGGGGCTTCATACAGAGCACGTTAGGCCTAGGGCTTAGAATGACCACCTGGATAAAGGCATTATATAATCGACCTTAGGTGAGAGTAAAAGTTAACTGGACCATGTCGAACATTTGAAATGTATAATGGGAGGGGCGTGACCGGATGTAGGAGAGGGTGGATGTGTGAGTGAGCGTGTGAGCCTCTCCGCTCTCTCTCTCCCGTTTCTCTGCCTGTAATGCTGCTTGAAAATACCCTGAAATATCCCTCCATGGATCCAGGGTTTGAGTGATATCTCCCCCCACCCTCCACGGAGCCATTAAAGCTACTTAGAGCCCTACCTTTGGAGCCCTCCGGAACCTGGTTGTGACCTGTCTCCATGCCCTGTGTTCTGCCGTGGGCTGCGTGTTGACGCCAAGTGCTGCAAGGCTTTCCCTATTCCACCTTGCGGAGGCTGCATCCCTTCTCCTCTCACCCGGGTTGCGGGAGCGAGCTGGTCGGATCCCGATTACCTGTCTCGAGGGGGGGCCGGACTATTGGCGGGGAGCTGGGTAGCAAACCCCACTGTAAACGGAGCCGTCGGAAGTCTCGCGGGATCTCGGGAGTCAACGAGATCTCGTTCTACTGCATGCCATCGAGTGGCAGTGATCAGGGGAGAGAGTGTGATAGCAGCAGGTCAGTGGAGGAGATGCTGTCTCTCACAGATCTTTGACAGCTCACTGGTTCACTGATTTACAGGCTACTGGTCCTGTAGCTTGGGGTCTTCTACTACTTATAATAAATAAATAATAAATATAGCATGCTGCTGGCTGTACCCCCCTTGTGTTAAAAGCTGTGTTCTAGGGGAGGGCTGAACACAGCCTACGGCCCCCCCTGATTTTTAGTGGCGCCCATTTAAGGCTCTACGCTATTTACGCTGTTTACGGCCATATTAAATCACGGCGGTATTGCATATATTTTCTTTTGAGAAATTTTTTTTTTTTTTTTTCTCTCTTTTTCTTGGAGACCTGCGGACTACTGCTACTGCTACTTGCTGATTTCTTCCACATAAGGTGGCTTATTACGCCCTATGCTTCCAAAACTATAGGAGGGCATGTCATCTACAAGATCAGCCAAAAACACCCAGGCATCCGCTGCAAAGTTGGAGCGAAGTACGCATCTCTCCTCTAATTCACCAGCCAAGGGTCAACTTCCTACAGCTACAAGCCAACTTAAGCCGCAGATGGGGCCGCCACTCGACAGGAGGAGCCAGGGTCAACCCGCTGTAAAACCAACTAACACCACTAATACCACTAATGCATCAAGTACATCAAGCATCAGAAACGTGAGTACCAAAGGGGTGGGGGGAGAGACACCAGGGACTGTAAATATACCGGTAATTGTTGCATCACCTGGTGAGCATGACCCCCCCACAGCTGGTATGACACCACAAGGGGAACCCACACTGAGAGAGGTACTTTGCGCGGTTAACTCATGCAAGGACTTTATGGTCAATTTTGACGTACAGTTAATGAGCTTAAAGGAAGAACTGTTAGCCATGAGCCAGGAGCTACATAGGACTGTTACGAGAACAAATGCTCTGGAAGAGAGACTAAGTGTAGTCGAAGATACGTTGTTTCCACTGCAGGGGGAACTTAAAGGGCTACAGGAGCTAACAGACCTTCAAGCGACCAAGTTAGACGCATTGGAAAACCGACTTCGGAGAAATAACGTGAGAGTGGTAGGCCTCCCAGAACAATGTGAAGGCACAAATTCCATTGCGTTTATGGAGAAGTGGTGTAGTGAAATTTTTGGCTCTGATGGTTTCTCTCCCTTTTTCTCCATAGAAAGGGCCCACAGGGTTCCCTTTAAAGTACTTCAGCAGGGGAAGTACCCAAGGCCAATGCTACTAAAGCTACTTAACTACACAGATAAGATGACCATGCTGCAAAAAGCTAGAGAGATGGGCGACATCATATATAATGGTGCAAGAATTTCAATATACCCCGACTTCTCACCAGATTTACAGAAACGGAGAGCTGAGTTTATACCAATTAAAAGGTCCCTTCAGAAATATAGAATCACATATGCTCTTTTATACCCGGCTCGTCTTAGAGTGGTAGCTCTGGGCAGGACTATCTTTTTCAATGACCCATTGGAAGTTTCTAACTGGCTGGAGACAAATAAAGCAGCTTTATAGTCCCCCACTGTTAGGAGGGGGCTAGGTCTAATAGTAAACATGGAAAGATGAAGACAAGCAAGGCCCACCTAATCAAAGAGAGGAAAAGAAGGGGAGGGGGTAAGAGGAAGAAGGGGAGGGGTTGTTATTTTTTTTTCCCCGATCATCATCCCTGATGTCACTGACTACTTGGATAAACCCAACCCCTAAAGTTCCAAATAAGGTTTTCTTGGGGGGAAGGAAGGGGAAGAAAATGGAAGGAAACGAAGGACACACGTTAAGGGAGGCCAGCCCAGTAGATGGCCCAGACCATGGATGGTTTAACAAAACATGAGAGGGCTGGACGACCTATGCCCTTAGAAAACTCTACTGCTCCCCCCCATCAAAAGGAAAAAAGAAAAAAGAAAGAAAAGTGAACAGAAAATAAATGTAAGAAAAAGAGAAAAGATTTTTTTTTGGCTCTGCTCTGAGCACTTTGCACCTTTTAGTGACACTTGGTATCACTCATGTTAAAGTTCATCTAATTTATAAATATTTTTTTTTTTTTTTTTTTTTTTTTTTTTTGGACTTCACACTTTGCACTTTTTGCACTTTACACTTTGCACCTTTTAGTGACACTTGGTGTCATTCATGTTAAAGCTTTTTTTGTATATATCTTCACATGCTTATTAACTTGACAAGGTGTGTAGAGATTTATGAAGCAACGGCAATATTATCACTAAAAAACTAAGCAATAAAGGGGCGTGGTAACTATTTTTGGTAGTAAGCATATAAAGTATATTTGACCTTACCCCTGCTTCACTTTACCTCTACCTTTATGCAGAACGGGGGAATGAAGCATTCCTTCCCCCCCCTTTTTTTTTTTTTATTCACAAATCTCGACACGTTGTATTAAGATTTGTTTTCCAAGGTACTGTAATTATACTTGTGATAAAAAGGTTTATACTCCCCTCGGGGTCGTACCAGGGGCTCTAGTACAAGCGGGAGGTACCACACGGTTAAGGGGGGGGATTTGGTTATCACTTTTTCTTTTTTAGATTTCATGGTCGGTTTATGACGGGTTTTGTCTTTTTGGGGGGGAGAGAGAGAGGGGGAGGGACACGCATTTGCGTGGCTGCGGGATGTGTGAGAGAGAGTTTAGTGAGGTCATTGGACAAGCCCTTAAGGGGTGCCCAGCAGGGCGGGGTAGGAAGGGGGTGGGTGGGGGGGGAAGGGTATGGGGGGTGTTAAGGGGTAAAGTTAGGGAGCGTACATTACTTATTTCAAGAGCAGTGTTGTCACAGGAGGCGGAAACGGGAGAGGCGAGTGAGGGGAGGCCAATGGATTTTCAGACCCATACAGAAAAGGCAGGGATGGCCGTATACCTATACCGCTGGATCAGAGTTGTGTATCCTATTGTTATGTCAGTCTGTCTAGATGCGGGATAGTTTATTGGCCATCACTTCCTGGAATGTTCGAGGTATGGGAGATCCAATCAAGAGAACATCAGTTATGTCACTCCTGGAAGACGGTATGCCGGGACTGTTATGCTTACAAGAGACACACTTGACTAGGGACACCGTCCCACTACTGAACAGTCGTAAATTCCAGGCCCAGTTCCACTCGGTTCACTCTTCCTACTCAAGGGGGGTGAGCATTTTGGTGGGGAGGGGGGTGACGTTTTCCTGTACTGAATCCCAGATAGATGAGCAAGGCCGATATATATTTCTTTTTTGCCTAATTGAGAACAGTCCATATGTTTTGGCCAATATGTATATCCCCCCACCATTTAAGCTAGATGTTCTAAACAAACTCCTCGAATTTATACTTGATAAACCAGCGGTTCCGGTGGTAGCTGTAGGGGACTACAATGAGGTGTTGGATGGAAGCTTGGATAGATTTCCTCCGGGAAAAAGATCTGGTGAGAGGCGACTAGCTCGATTCCTGGAGGAAATAGGGTTGAGAGATATATGGAGAACTTGTTTTCCACAAGATCGCCAGTACTCATGCTATTCTAGCTCCCACCATACGCTCTCCAGAATAGACCTGGCAGTGGGTAGTGATGATGTAATGTCCTTGGTAAAGAGAATATATTATGGCCCCAGAGGGGTTTCGGACCATTCCCCTCTGGTGCTAATAATAAAGATTGGAGTTAAAGTCTCCCGTAATGAGTGGAAATTTAATCCAGGTTGGCTGGAGTTGATTAGTGACACAGGAATTCTGGAGTCTAAACTGAAAGAATTTGTACATATTAATACAGGATCCGCTCCAACGGGAATAGTTTGGGACTCTCTGAAAGCTTTTCTGCGCGGCCTGCTAATTCAGCAAGTCGCCAGGGTAAAAAGAAAAGGGAGAGAGCAAGAGGGCAAGTTGGCCCGTGAGACCACTCAAGCCGAATTAAGGTTTATTGAGCAACCCACCCCAGCCATGCGGGAAGCATGGTTGACAAAACAACTAGAGTATAAAACAGCTACTTTGAAATGCGCGGAGAACAAGCGAACCCTACAAAGGCAGTGCCAGTTTGGAGAGGGAGAGAAGGTAGGGCGGATGTTATCTCTTTTGAGTAAGACTAACTCCCCCCCCGTTAAATATCCCAGCAATAAAGACAATGGTGGGAGAAATTTCTACGGATGGCCAGGTGATTTTACAAACATTTTGCGAATATTATAAAGAACTATATAAATCTAAAGGGAGGGCTGGAAGTGGAGCTATGGAATTGTTTTTTCAGAAAATAGTAGTTCCTACCCTGCTAGATGTGGACAGACAGGCCTTGGAAGCACCAATCACTCTAAGTGAAATTCAGCATGCAGTAACCTCAATGCCAAACCAGAAATCCCCTGGCCCGGATGGACTACCTATCGAGGTATACAAGAAATTTGGCGAGATTTTGTTACCAGAATTGTTGAAGGCCTTGGAGGGGGCTGAGAGTGGTGGTACTCTCCCCCGTTCAATGCTGGAAGCAACTATTATAGTAATTCATAAAGAGGGGAAAGAAAAACTGATACCCTCATCCTATCGCCCAATCTCTTTGCTACCTACCGATGTTAAGATCTTAGCCAAAATTTTAGCAACTCGCCTAAATAGATTCATCAGTAAACTTATCCACCCAGACCAGTCAGGGTTTATACCAGGTAGGGCAACAACTACCAATATAAGAAGAACCTTTTTAAACATACAAATACCAACTGATGACGCGAGGCCCAGAGCAGTGCTATCTCTTGATGCCGCCAAGGCATTTGATAGCCTCGAATGGAGATACTTATGGGAAGTATTAGAGAGGTTCGGCTTCGGACCTCGCTTTATTAGATGGGTTAAATTACTATATAGCGAGCCAAGAGCTAAAGTCAAAATTAATAATGAGATATCAGAAGTTTTTCAGTTGGAGCGAGGGACGAGGCAGGGGTGTCCTCTATCCCCCCTTCTGTTCGCCCTCGCTATGGAACCATTTGCTATAATGGCCAGGACGAGGTCGGACATAATGGGGTTTAGAAGACACCAAGGGGAAGACAAGATTGCACTATTTGCAGATGACATCTTGTTCTTTCTGGGGGATGTTGCAACCACTCTAGACAAAGTGATACAACTGATAAAAGATTTCGGTAATTTCTCAGGCTTGACAATTAATTGGGAAAAATCTGCCCTTTTACCATTGGATCCAGTTGATCTCCAACTCCTGCCAGGTACTTCTCAATTAAGTGTGGTCACAAAATTTAAATACCTAGGGATCTGGATAACGAAAGATGTAACCCAATATGCCAATTTAAATCTCGACCCATTGCTATTAAAGTGGAAAAATAAATGCGATATCTGGAAAAGACTTCCCCTGTCTGTAGCAGGACGATGCAACTTAATTAAAATGATATGGCAGCCGCAATTAATATACCTGCTCCATAATGCACCTTTATGGCTGGGATATAAATGGTTCAAGAACATAGAATCACTATTTAGAGAACTTATATGGAGGGGCGGCCAAGCCAGGATAAGCTTGCAAACACTCCAGCTACCAGTAAAAGAAGGGGGTATGGCGGTTCCACACCCAAAGCTATATTTTATTGCTTCACAACTGCAACATTTGGCGGGGTGTGGAGCCACTGAGGGAGACGGCTTTATTAGCCGCCTGATGTTAACGGGTAATCCCCATAAATTGTTGGTGGAAGCCCTAGAGGCAGATTACTTCCCCTACAAATACCCAACTATAAAACTGGCTATTAAAGTATGGCATATAACAAAGACCTTATTGGGGTATATTGGCCAAACAGAATTCTCCCCCTATGGAAAAATAATAACCTACAGGAAGTAACAAGGATAGAAGAATCGAGAGAATGGAAGAGTCAAGGTATAACTCGTTTAAAGCATCTGTTTGTGGGTAATACCCTAAAAACATTCCCAGATTTAACAAGAGAATTTAATATCTCTAACAAAACATTCTACAAATATCTGCAGGTACGCCACGCTATCCAAGCACAATTCAGCCCCAAAACAATTATATGGACCCAGATCCCCGTCCTTCTTAAAGTAATCATGGCAAGTAGTGCCAAGGGCTTAATAACAGCAACATATAATACCTTGAGTGCTAGTGCGATAAGCAGAGCAGGCCCGGTCAAGAGTAAAGCTGCGTGGGAAAGAGACCTGGGAACAATATCATCTGAACAATGGGAGAGGATTCTTCAACAATGCGCCTTGGTCTCAATTGCCCCTGCGCAAAGACTGTCCCACCTGTTTTTACTACATAGGGTATATCATACCCCGCATAAAATGTTTAAATTGGGGTGGAGACAAAATAATGAATGCCCGAGATGTAAAGATAAAGGGGATTTAATTCATATGGTCTGGAAGTGCCCTAAACTTTATGACTTCTGGGTAAAAATAATAGAGAGGATAAACGAGGTATTTGGAATATCCCTTAATCCAGTGGCCAGGATTTGCCTCCTGGGGTGTATAGAAGATATAAGAGTTCCTCAAGGTAGCTTGGAAGCTATATTGAGATGCCTCTTCCAGGCACGAAAAACAATAGCCCAAAAATGGCAGGCGCAGACTCCTCCGTCGGTAGAAAACTGGCTAGAGACCATGAAATTAACAATCTCAAACGAGAGAGTGTATTTCACTAGACAGGGGAACTACGGGAAATTTACTAATATATGGGGGCCGTGGCAGAGGGCGGCAGGGAACCTATGAGGATGGTACTAGAGAAAGTGCTTCCAGGGCTACATGCCCCCCCCCTTTTTTCCGTTAGAAGTGGCTGCCACTTATTGCGGCGAGAGCAGGACTGTCAGGAGCTCTAATAGGGATTAGCGATTTTGGGTACGTGACTTTTACTACCAACACAAGAGACAAGGATAAATCACGGCCCACTCCTCTCTTATGTTCCCGCCTGATTGATTAGCGGATTAGTTAATGGGGTTGTACGCTCCCTTAGATAGTTAGGGGGAGGGTGGGGGGAGGGGGGAGATTGGATACAGGACTAGAAGACTTAGTAGATACTAGGTACATCCGGTTATACAAGCTAAATACATGCTCAGTATTGATGGTAGCTTGTTGTTTTCTCTTTTTTTGTTTGTTTTCTTACGCATGTTTGTATATTGAAAGATGGCTACGTGTCTAAATAACCGATTGATGTACCAGTCATTTCAAAATCAAATAAAAAGAAATTAAAGTAAAAAAAAGAAATGTATAATGGTGCCCGCTGTCCCCAATGCTGTTCGTTTTGGCGCCTTATACCCCCTGTTAAGGGGAATAAGGCAGAATTCAGACATAAGGGGGATAAAAGTTGGAGAGGAAGAAAACAAATTAGCGGCCTATGCGAACGACATTTTATTCTTTATAACCAGTCCCAGAATAACATTCCCAAATGTAATGAAATCCTTAAAAGAATACGGAGAGATATCCAATTTTAAAATGAACCCGGACAAATCCGAAACTTTAAATATTACACCAAAAATAGACCGAAACACCTATCAAAAAGAATTCCCTTTTGTCTGGGGAAAAAAGCTAAAATATTTAGGAGTAAAAATAACAGTAGAGACACTGGGGCAGATTCACAAAGGAGTTACGACGGCGTATCTCGAGATGCACGGCGTAAGTGTAAATATGCGCCAGCGTATCTATGCGCCGTATACCCAAAACGAGATACGCCTGAAAACCAGCTTTTTCCGACCGACGTAATCTTTCTACACTGGCGCATCGTGGGCGCAAATATACGCTAGACACACCATTGTTTTGCTATGCAAATATGCAAATGAGGGATATACGGCGATCCACAAAAGTACGTTTGCCCGGCGCAGGCTATGCGCTGTGCGCATCAGCTGTACGTCCGGTCTAAAGTTACCCCTAATAAAAGCAGCTTTAAATTTGCACCAGACGTGTTCAGATCAGCTAAAGCAACACCGTTAGGGACAAGCTGAGCACACACACTTGCAGGACAACAATCTGTATGCCAACATGCCAGGGGCAATCATGGTCCTAGCTATACTACTGGCTTTAGATGCGCGCAGAAGGAGGAGGGAACGGAGGAGGAGGAGGAGGGCACGGGAGAGGATATACCGCACACGCATAGACATCTTTGGCATGGGTGATTCTGAGGTGTATCGCGTCTTCAGATTCAGCCCTGCTGCCATCCTGGAATTAACCACAACCCTGAAAGATGACATCACCAGCCAGACACGCCGCTCACAAGCAGTGCAGCCACTGGTCAAGGTACTGGCAACACTCAATTTCCTTGCCAGAGAAGTTCAACACTCTGCACCAAACACTCTGCACCAAACACTCTGCACCAAACACTCTGCACCAAACACTCTGCACAAACAAGAAATACAAACAACAAAAACAAAAAAGTTTTGAAAGTACGACGGCATACTCGCTCTGTGGATCTGCCCCATTATATTTTTATATATATATATATATATATATATATATATATATATATATATATATATATATATATATATATAATATATATATATATATACTTTTTTTAAACATTTGTGCACATGTATAAAGTGAAGCAATTCGCTAAAACACATTTAAACAAGGTTACAAACATATACATATTATTTGCATAGATTACTCTTTGCACTTTCAGTGATTGTATTGGGAGCTCCCATTATCACATCTTCATTCCTCATTCATCTTTCACTAATTTCAGTTGCGGCAACCCTTCTCTTTTTAGTTTCACTATTGGCGCCAGTATCCATTTATATATTATGCAAAGCACTGGGTTGCCTAACCTGTTGTACTTCATAATCCAATATATATTGTCAAAAGTATTGTGATGCCCGCCTTTACACTCACATGAACTTTAATGGCATCTTAGTCCGTAGGGTTCAATGTGGAGTTGGCCCACCCTTTGCAGCTATAATTGCTTCAACTCTTCTGGGAAGACTGTCCACAAGGTTTAGGAGTGTGTCTATGGGAATGTTTGACCATTTTTCCAGAAGTGCAAGCTCTGGGGGCACTCAAGCAGGCTTACTTCTGAGGCCGCGGCTCTGTGTCCCCATTCATACACGGAGCCGCTTTTCTGCCCCGCCCCATCACTCTAATTGGTTCACTGACTGATGGCACCAGTCAATGGCTCCCTTTGCTGCCCCAGCCAATGAAGAGTGAGAGGCCCATGAGAGCCGAGGCTATTGTGCACATCGCTGGATTGAGATGGGGCTCAGGTAAGTATTGGGGGGGGGGGGTGCACTGCTGCATATAGGTTTTTACCTTCATGCATAGAATGGACATTCTAAAACATTAAAAACTACCTTAAGAGCGTTTATTTTTAAACCTGCAGTTCCAAGTGCCAATTTTACCTCTAATGTCTAGCTACTATTGGGGGAGAGTTACTAAAACAGAATCTGGTGCAGAAGTGCATAGTAACCAATCAGTTTCTAGGTTTCATTGTCAAAGCTTAATTGAACAAGCTAAAGTTAGAAGCTGATCTTCTGTGTGCACCAGTTTAAGTAAATCTCCCAGATAATGTACTCCCAAACAAGCAGTATTGGTAGTAACTACATCTATTCCAACTTTTGTCTCTGCAGTGCAAACCAAGGAGGCCAGATAATACACCCAAGAACCTTTTAAATGTAAGGGACCTTTCCCACAGTGTTATATTAGACATCGACATTCATTAGGGTGGGCATCCAGGGAATGCACAATCACTTAAGCTGGCTATACATTAATATTTTTTTTTTTTGTTTTGTTTAACCCGTGGGTTGAATGAAAATAAATAAATTACTTGATTCCCCCATCCACACATTCGATGGAGATGGGGGAATCACTCTAGCTGTGTTCTATTGGCGGGGAGACTTCCCCACTGTCAAAATACACTCAACAGTGCTGCTGGCTATAGCTGACGGCACTACTGGTCATTCAGGGAAAGAAAGTCAGGAGATCAACTTCTTTACAATCAGCCTGCCCATACATGGATCAAAATTCGTCCGGTCCTAGTTAAACTGGCCACATTTCAATCCACATTTCAAGAGAAATAACTTTGCAGTGACAGCTTGTGTATTTCACATAATTCAGCTAAAATGGACATCTTATTACAGGATTCTCCTTCTTTGTTTGTTTACCAAACACAGGTGCAGTGTCGCAGATTGTTTGTATTTGTTCTCATTTTGGTATATAATCCAGCCAGCTGATCTATTTTTACTTCAACATTTTTTTTACCAGAACTGGCCAGATTTAGTGATGACCATATGTAAGGCCTCTTTTTTTGTTTTTTTTTTGTTTTGTTTTTTTGTTTAAACAAGAGCCGTGCATTCTTCAGTGAAAAAAAATATATAGAAAAATCTGCAGTTTTTGGTCAGTAATTTTTACGCCTCATGTGCGCAAATACATGTGATTGTGCGCAAATACCCATTTACACTTTAGCTGTTTTTTATATATAGAATGTTTATAATTTTACTTCTGTTGCCATGTTTTCATAATTGCATATGCAGCTATGTACTGTAGATCCCAATACTAGTGACTGACAATGCTACAGAGAGTATACATTTCTAAAAATTATTATTCATTGAAATTAAACAGACTTGCATTATTATGTTCTGTTCGTTTTTATTTCTTTATAGGTTTTTCTTGATGTGTTACATGTTTGTTAACCTGGCTTGTGCTTTACAAACATTGTTGCGAACACCAAATTGGAGACCGCGGTTTAAATACTATCACTGGTAAGAGTATTCCGTTTTCTTTTGTCTTTATTAAACAACATATATATTTTATATTTCGCTGCACAATGCCTTGAGGGCCTATTTTACTCCAGCCTCATCAGTTAGTTTTTAGTGCACTTATGTTCTGTTATGTGATAAAAGTGCATTGTCGTAAGGCAGTTCATTTGTTTGCCCACAAGCACCACAGCATATCAAAAACAGTGCAGGCAGGCCCTAAATGAGAAACCTCAAACTACCCAAAATGCGTTTACCTACACAATATTCAAATACAAAATCCAACTGGGGAAACCTTCTAAGAAATGGCTGCACATGATTTTTATTTTTTTCCCCAGAATACAGAGATCAAAGAAATAAGCATATAGAATACACATTAGCTACCCAGATAAAAGTAATCTACAATATTGGCAACAATAAGCTGCCCTTGAATATATAATAAACCGTGCAAAATTATAATAAACATAATTCAATATAATTTTGCATTGTTATATATTTATATATTTTTTTTTCTCACATGGTTATACACAATTTGAGCACTGCCTTTTGGTTGCTTAAAGCGAAAACATAGTCTTGAACTTTAACTGGTCGCCCAAATAAAAATACATGGAGCTGAAAATGAAGACCTTTTTAGTTGTTTCTCGGCTTAGATGGCAAGCCTGCTATATGTGCTTTTAGATTACACAGTTTGGCCACTTCGGATTTCAGCTGATGGTTAGAATACAGTGGGGAAGATTCAGAAAGAGATACGACGGCGTAACTCCTGATACGCCGTCGTATCTCTGAGTTCCGTCAGTCGTATCTATGCTCCTGATTCATAGAATCAGGTTCCGCATAGATATCCCTAAGATCCGACAGGTGTAAGTGACTTACACCGTCGGATCTTAGGCTGCAATTCCAGGCCGGCCACTAGGTGGTGTTTCGATTTTTTTATGCGACGAATATGCAAATGAGGATTTACGCCGATTCAGAAACGAACGACTGCCCGGCGCATTTTTTTTACGTCGTTTGCGTTCGGCTTTTTCCGGCGTATAGTTACCCCTGCTATGTGAGGGGTATCCTATGTTAAGTATGGGCGTCGTTCCCGCGCCGAGTTTTGAAATTTTACGTCGTTTGCGTAAGTCGATTTAGAAAAGAGCTGGACGTAAGTTACGCTCACGTTGAAACCAATGACGTCCTTGTGACGTCATTTGGAGCAATGCACACTGGGAAAGTTTACGGACGGCGCATGCGCAGTTCGTTCGGCGCAGGGACGCGCCTGATTTAAATTTTAAACGCCCCCTACCCGGCAAATTTGAATTCCGCCGGGAGATTTACAATACGCCGCCGCAACTTTACAGGCAAGTGCTTTCTGAATAAAGCACTTGCCTGAAAAACGTAAATCAGATAGGTTACGCGATTTAACCAGTTCCCGACCCCCGCATGTACATGTACGTCCACAATATGGCACGTACAGGCACATGGGCGTACACGTACGTCCTCGCCTATTAGCGGGTGGGGGGTCCGATCGGGACCCCCCCGCTACATGCGGAGGTCGGGTCCGCTCGGGGAGCGATCCGGGACCACGGCGCGGCTATTTGTTTATAGCCGCTCCGTCGCGATTGCTCCCCGGAGCTGAAGAAC
The DNA here is from genome assembly GCF_905171775.1 of Rana temporaria. Lineage (NCBI taxonomy): Eukaryota > Metazoa > Chordata > Amphibia > Anura > Ranidae > Rana > Rana temporaria. The sequence continues at coordinate 169,471,850 of NC_053493.1, forward strand.
GGGGTGAGCCGTGTGTAAACACGGCTTCCCCGTCCTTCACTATGGCGGCGCATCGATCGCGTCATTCCCTTTATAGGGAAGACACGATCGATGACGTCATTCCTACAGCCACACCCCCAAACAGTTGTAAACACATACTAGGTGCACCCTAACTCCTACAGCGCCACCTGTGGTTAACTCCGAAACTGCAACTGTCATTTTCACAATAAAGAATGCAATTTAAATGCATTTTTTGCTGTGAAAATGACAATGGTCCCAAAAATGTGTCAAAATTGTCCGAAGTGTCCGCCATAATGTCGCAGTCACGAAAAAAATTGCTGATCGCCGCCATTAGTAGTAAAAAAAAAAAAAATAATAAAAATGCAATAAAACTATCCCCTATTTTGTAAACACTATAAATTTTGCGCAAACCAATCGATAAACGCTTATTGCGATTTTTTTTACTAAAAATAGGTAGAAGAATACGTATCGGCCTAAACTGAGGAAAAAAAATGTTTTTATATATGTTTTTGGGGGATATTTATTACAGCAAAAAGTAAAAAATATTGCTTTTTTTTCAAAATTGTCGCTCTATTTTTGTTTATAGCGCAAAAACTAAAAACCGCAGATGTGATCAAATACCACCAAAAGAAAGCTCTATTTGTGGGGAAAAAAGGACGCCAATTTTGTTTGGGAGCCACGTCGCACGACCGCGCAATTGTCTGTTAAAGCGACGCAGTCCCGAACTGTAAAAACACCTTGGGTCTTTAGGCTGCATATTGGTCCGGGGCTTAAGTGGTTAAAGATCCGCTGACCTATCTGAATCTGCCCCAGTATGTACAGCCAGTCAGCCAGTGACTTAACAGGTAGGCCAGGGCATATAGTCCAATGTTTGGGAGGCCCATGCCCCAATCATTTTTGGGGAGGAACAATTTATTTATTGCTTTTTGGGCATGTTTGTTCTTCAAGAGGAACCATGTATGTTTTTTGACATCTTAATGTTTTTGTAATAAGAGAATAAGGCATTTAAAAAAAAAAAAAAAACTTGTGGATATCATGATAAGTGTTTAATGCACCTAAATTTTAAAACATAACCCCCTTTATTACCAGGCCATTTTTTGCGATACGGCACAGCAGTCCTTTAACTGACAATTGCACGGTCAATCGATGCTGTACCCAAATAACATATATGTCCTTTTTTCCCCCACAAATAGGGCTTTCTTTTGGTGGTATTTAATCACCTTTGCGGTCTTTATTTTCTGAGCTATAAACCAAAAAATACAGCTATAAAACATATCAAATAAAAAATACAATTCCTCTTTCGTCCATGGACGGATACAGCTTCCTTATACTCTTGACTGTAGGGTTATGTTCCACGGTTTTTAGTTTTTGCGCTATAAACAAAAATAGAGCGACAATTTTGAAAAAAAATAATATTTTTTATATTTAATAAATATCCCCCAAAAATATATAAAAAAACTTTTTTTTTTCCTCAGTTTAGGCCAGTGTTTCTCAATTCCAGTCCTCAGGCCCCCCCAACAGGTCAGGTTTTCAGGATTTCCCTCAGATGAAAAGGCTGTGGTGATTACTAAGGCAGTGAAACTGATCAAATCACCTGTGCAAAATAATGGAAAACCTGACCTGTTGGGGGGGCCTGAGGACTGGAATTGAGAAACACTGGTTTAGGCCGATACTTATTCTTCTACATATTTTTCGTAAAAAAAAAAATCGCAATAAACGTTTGATTGTTTTGCGCAAAAGTTATAGCGTTTACAAAATAGGGGGTAGTTTTATGGCATTTTTATTAATATTTTTTTTTATTTGTAATGGCGGCGATCAGCGATTTTTTTTTTTTTCGGTACTGAGACATTATGGCGGACACTTTTGACACATTTTTGGGACCATTGGCATTTTTGTAGCGATCAGTGCTATAAAAATGCATTGGATTACTATAAAAATGCCACTGGCAGGGAAGGGGTTAAGTATGTTCCCTGGGTGTGTTCTAACTGTAGTGGGGGGGTGGCCTCACTAGGGGAAATGACTGATCGCTGTTCATACATTGTATGAACAGACGGTCAGGCATTTCTCCCCTGACAGGATCGGGAGCTGTGTGTTTACACACACGGCTCCCGGTCCTCGCTCTGTAACGAGCAATCACGGGTGCCCGGCGGCGATCGCGCCCTAGTGGCCGCTTCGAGATGCCGACGTATAGCTACGGGCTCTCGCGCAGGGGAGCCGATCTGCCTCTGGCGGCTGGTCGGCAAGTAGTTAAAGATTTCAATTTATTTTATTTTTATCCTGAGATCTTCTATCGACTGCCGGCTGGGTGACAGGCTGGATAATATAGATCCTTGTAGTCCCCCCAGTTCGGCCATCGAGCGTGAGCAGGCCTTGGCTACGCACTGGGTCGGCCACGACATACCCCATTGCTCCAGGGGTGGCCGGTGAGCTTTTTTCTCCGGGCCACACATATGACCAGGCTGCTAGCTGTCTGTCACAGTGAGCCGTGGCCGGCAGCTACTCCGTATTGCTCGGAAGTGGGTCTGTCAGGAACGCGCCAGCAGTCCTCGAAGGGATGGGTAAGTACTTTTCCTCCTGTTTTGGCAGGATGGAACAGCTGGGCTTTTCTAGGGGGGTCGATTAGGGGGTCTTGTGTCCTCCCTTCCCTTCTCCACCATGCTGTGACTGACCTGGGATGTACCTGAGGGGTTGTTTTTCCTATCCTGGTTGGGGGCTGCAGGGTGTTCTGGGCCCGCTCTCTGTGTGGGTGGTCTGCCATGGGGGTGCACTATGTTTTTCCGGCCTTCTCATCCACCTCAGTGTCCTTGGCACCAGGGTGGCAAGTCCCCTGGGATACCCCTTTTGGTCAGTACAGCAAGGAGGGTGGGTCTCTCTTTTTTTTTTTTTTTGTGACATTAGTCCCTGAGGGCTGTCAGGTGAGCGGGTCAGCATGGCGTCAGAAGCTGGCGCTTCTTCCCCAGACATTCCAGTGGTAACAACCGGTGCCCCTGTACCTGCGGTCCCTGTGGACACTTGGTCGGCAGTCCTGGAATCATTTGTTGCCAGGATGTAAGCGGTGTGTGGGCGATAGCTCTGACTCTGACTTGGGCCCAGCTGCGGCCCAGGGCCCTGAGGTATCAGAGGATGCGGACCAGGACCTTTCGGACAGTGAGGAGGACTCCAGGTCCGGGTCAGAGCAAGACAAGGCACTTGTTGGAGCTCTTATCACCGCAGTGCGTGACACCCTTAAGCTAGAGGATACTGCCGGGACATCTGCTGAAGGGTCGGTCCCTTTTGGATCCCACAAGCAGGCCCACACTGTGAAAATGTTTCCTTATGTGACATTTTTTGATAAGTTTATAGACAAGGAATGGGAACGACCGCAGAGGACCTTTGCGGCCCCTAAGGGCATGGCGGTCCATTACTCTTGTGGGGAGAGCCTTTTAAAAAAAGTGGGCATCTCCCCTGGTTGTGGACCCCCCGGTATCCGGTTGAACAAGCCAACCACGATTCCGGTTGAGGGAACCCCTTCATTTAAGGGCCCTGCTGACAGGAGGTCCGAAGTGGTAGGTCGGTCCATTTTCTCTATGCTGGGTTCAGCTTTGCGGCCTATTTTGGCTATGGCACTGATGTCGCAGACACTTACTGAATGGGCAAGACTATTGCACCAGGAGTTGGAAGAGCATCATGCTCCTCCAGGCTGCGTGGAACTGGCTGACCAGTTAGTTCATGGCCTCAAGTATGTCTGTGATGCAGCCCTGGATGCAGCTCCCTTGATCTCCAGAGCCTCAGTATCTGCGGTGGTTCTGCGACGCCTGATTTGGCTTAAGGTCTGGTCTGCTGACCAGACTTCCAAGGAGGCTCTGGCAGATTTGCCTTTCCGGGGCAGGAGGCTATTTGGTGCCTCCCTGGACGACATCATAAAGGATGCCACGGGAGGTAAGAGCACGATCCTCCCCCAGTCCAGAAAAAGAAAAGAGCCACGCCGCAGGCCTGGACCCTCTTTTTCCGCGCAAAAGCGGTATTTTCGTCAGTCAGGTCCCACAGGTAAGCATCCTTAGACCGACAAAGGGCCTGCTGGGGGACAAAAATGCCACTGGGTTGGCAAGCCAAATGAGCCTGCGAACAAATCTGTGACGGCATGAAGGTTTGCCCCGGCCCAACTTTTGGGTGGGGGGACGTCTGCACGAGTTTGCGGCTCGGTGGACCTGCCAGATTTCCGACCAGTGGGTCTGCAAAGTGGTTCCGTTGGGGTACAAGATGGTTTCTTTCTCATCCACCAAACAGATTCTTTCCCTCAAACCTTCCTCTCCTTCCTGCTTGTCGGGATGCCCTATTTGGGGCAGTGCAGGACTTGTTGAGCTGCGGGGTACTCATACCTGTGCCACTGCGGGAAAGGTTTCAGGGTTTCTACTCAAATCTGTTTGTGGTCCCCAAGGAGGACTGAGTCCGTCCAATCCTGGACCTCAAGTCTCTCAATGCCTTTGTAAATGTTCGGAAGTTTAGGATGGAATCAGTGTTCAGTCGACACAGGAAGAATCTCGCCTGCCAATCAATATTCTGGAACTCCGAGCGATCAGGCTGTGCCTCTCCACATGGTCGTGGAGCCTACAGGGGCGTCCAGTCAGGATTCAGTCGGAAAACGCCACGGTTGTGGCGTATGTCAACCATCAGGGGGGAACAAGAAGCTCCGCTGCAGCGTTAGAGGTCGCTCGCATCCTGAGGTGGGCAGAACGGAGCGTGCCGGCTCTATCTGCCCTATACTTTCCGGGCGTAGAAAACTTGCAAGCAGACTACCTAAGTCGCCAGACGCTGGACCAAGGAGAATGGTCCCTACACCCGGATGTGTTCCGCCTCTTTTTCCTAAGATAGATGTTGAGGTTCATGGCCAGGTCAAAAGATCCTTGGGCCATGGGGACAGTATTGGCTGATATATGCATTTCCCCAACTGAAACTGCTTCCTCGTCTGCTCCAGAGCGGAATCTGAGGGAATCCCAATGATCCTAATTTTCCCAGCTTTGCCTCGGCGTCCTTGGTACGCCGACCTAGTACACCTGGTGGCGGATGCTCCTTGGCGACTGCCAATGCAGGAGGACCTTCTCTCGCAAGGTCCCATTCTTCATCCTGCTTTACAGTCGCTGGCTTTAACGGCATAGCTGTTGAAAGCCAGGTGCTGAGAGACCAGGGCCTGTCAGATTCGTTTATTTCCACCATGCTGAGGGCACGTAAGTCATCTTCTCAGAAGATTTACCATTGCACAGGGAAGGCCTAAATCTCTGTGTGAAGAGATGGGGTGGCATCCACGTACATATTCTGTTTCTAGAATCCTGCTGTTTTTACAGCGGGAAGTGGATCAGAAGCTTGCCTTAGGCACCATTAAGGGGCAGATTTCATTTTTGGACGTTTTCTTTCAAAGTCCCTTGGTGTCCCACTCACTGGTGAGTACGTTTGTTCAAAGGGTTCAACATGTGGCTCCTCCGGTTCGACCACCACTACCTTCGCAGGATTTGAACCTAGTGCTCTCGTTGCTTCAGAAACCTCCTTTTGAGAACATTAGAGAAATTCCTCTCTTGACGCGCTCTCAGAAAGTTGCCTTTCCAGTGGCCATTACGTCTGTCAGACGGGTCTCTGAGTTGGTGGCCTTGTCTTGTAAGTCCCCCTACTTGGGCCTCCATAGAGATAAAACGGTGCTACGCCCACAGCCTTCATTTCTTTCAAAGGTGGTTTTCGGCTTTTCGTCTGAATGAGGATCCTTGAGTCCTCGGCCGTCACATCCCAAGGAGGCTGCGTTACATTCCTTAGACATGGTACGTGCTCTGCGGGGTGTATCTGTCTGCTACGGCTCAGTTTCGGAGGTCAGAATCACTGTTTGCATCGGTGTCTGGTCCAAAGAAAGGTCTGGCGGTCTCGTTGGCCACCATTTCCCGGTGGATCAGACAGATAGTGATTCAGGCTTACTCCCTGAAGGGGTGGGCACCTCCTTTTCCTGTCACGGCACATTCGATGCAATGGTGCTTCCTGGGCTTTCCGACATCAAGTGTCTGTCTCACAGCTGTGTAAGGCGGCGACCTGGTTGTCCGTTCACACTTTCACCAAGTTTTACAAGGTTGATGTTCGTGCATCTTCGGATGCCTGCTTCGGCCGCAAAGTTTTGCAGGTAGCAGTTTAAGGTTGCATCTCCTCCGTTGAGGAGCTCTAGTGTGTTGGGTTAAAGTTTGGTTTTTGATTGCTGTTCCCACCCCTCGATTCTGACACTGTTTGGGGACGTCCCTATGGTCAAGAGTATAAGGAAGCGGTGTCCGTCCATGGACGAAAGAGAAAATAGGATTTTTGTACTCATCGTAAAACCCTTTTCTCTGAAGTCCATGGACGGACACAGCACCCACCCCTCCTTTTTTTGAGTTTGCACTGCTTATTGAGCTCTCCTAATAGACGGAACATAACCCTACAGTCAAGAGTATAAGGAAGCTGTGTCCGTCCATGGACTTCTGAGAAAAGGCTTTTACAATGAGTGCAAAAATCCTATTTTTTCCGATGTGCAAACTGCCCATTCCATATGCAATAGTGCACCCCCATACCATCCAAGATGCAGGCTTTTGAATTGAGTGCTGATAACTCAAAAGGTCCCTTTCCTTTTTAGTCCAGAGAATGCAGTTCCCATGTCTGCCAAAAAGAATGTAACACTTTGATTTATCTGACCACAGAACAGTTTTCCAGATTGCAACAGACCAAACTCATGCCTGCTTTTATTGCGGTGCCATCTGAAGGCCTGAAGATTACAGGCATTCAATATTGCGTTTCAGCCTTGTCCCTTGCGCAGGGAGATTTCTACAGATTTTCCAGAATCTTTTTATATTATGTACTATATATGATAGTATCTTTACAAGTTTATGTTGAGAAACATTATTCTGAAATTGTTTTTACTTTTTTTTTTTTTTTTTAGAACACCACTTTTTACAGATTGGTGAACATCTGCTCATCTTTACTTTTGAGACACTCTGGGGCTTATTTACGAAAGACTAATCCACTTGGCACTACAAGTGCAGTCGCTGTAGATCTGAAGGGGACATGAAAGGAAAATAAAAAACAAAATTTTTCCTTGCACATGACTGGGTGATAAAATCAGCAGAGCTTCTCCTAATTTCAGAGCTTCCCCTCAGATCTGCAGTGATCTACAGCGACTGCACTTACAAGTGCACGTGTAGTGCAGAGTGGATTTCCCTTTAGTAAATCGACCCCTCTGACTCTCTAAGATGTTGTTTTTATACATAATTATGTTGCTAACCTGTTGCCATTTAACCTAATTAGTTGCAAAATGTTCTTCCAGCTCGCTCTTGTTGGTACCACTTACTGTTGCCAGCTTTTTGTTGCCCTGTCCCAACTTTTGTCAGACGTGTTGCCGTTATCAATGTCAAAATTACCTTTTTTTTTTTCCCTTTCTTAAAATTGTATATTTATGTTTAAACATTTGATGATTTCTAATGTGAATAGAATATAAAATACACAAGAGATAGAGCTGAGGGTGGAAACACTTTTGGGGGGGGGGGGGGGGGGGGGGGGGTTGGGGGTCAGCTCAAGTTTGAACACCGAAGTACATTCCAAGTTGAATGATTACCATGGCATGGACGTGCTTCCATATATAATCATGTATGTATAAATATATACACACATATATGTGATATAAATTATTTCCCTTTTAGGTAACGAGGCTCTTTTTAATTTTTTTTTTCTCTTTTATTTTTTAATTAGGACACTTTCATTTGTGGGAATGAGTTTATGCCTTGCTTTAATGTTCATTTGCTCTTGGTATTATGCGTTAGTTGCTATGCTGATTGCTGGATGCATCTATAAGTACATCGAATATAGAGGGTAAGTCAGATATTAGGAAAAGCTTGTTTTTATTTGTGTCGTAGTTTTTTTACTGTGTGTGAAATATATAAAATATCTCAAATATTATAAAAAATATTCCTTTGTGATGTAGATACTAGCAAAGCATGTCTTTACATGTATTACATTTTAGAAATTCGGTTTAAGCTTCACATGCGATGTCCATGTGATGTGATTTTAGCCATACAGATAGTATGGCTGAATTTGCATCGTATTCGGACCAAACACGCACAGGACCCTGCGAGTCAGATGCGATGCAGGAGCCTGCAGTCAATTCGCAGGGTTCCCACTTCACACAAATGGGACCCGGGACTAAACCTTAAATTTTTTTTAAAGCGCTGTTAGCAGCTGATTTAATCATTTACTAATGCTGCTTCTGTATCATTTTTAAAGAGTAAGTTTACTTTTGTTGAGAAAAAAACATTCCATATACAGTATACTGCAAGGATATTGACAAACTTTTTTACAGATTCTTACCTTTTGTTATTCTGAAGAAATGGCTGTTTTTTTGTCTGTGTCAATTTGGAAAACTAATGTGAATGGAAGCGGTTTTATAATTGTCAAGCCGCTGCTGCGTTTACAATGTTCTACTAAGGAATAGTTGAAAGAAGTGGAAAGATAGCGCTGGACCCATAGGTTTATTTTACGGTTTTTGTTCTCTTAAGGTGTTAAAGTGATTGTAAAGTCTTGTTTTTTTTTCCTTTAAAAATAATAAACATGTTATACTTACCTGCTCTGTTTCAGTGGATTTGCACAGAGCAGCCCAGATCCTCCTCTTCTTTGGGCCCCTCCCTCCTGTTCAGTGCCCCCACAACTAGCAGCTGGCTATGGGGACACCCAAGCTGAGTCACAGCTCCATGTGTCCATTCAGACACGAAGCCCCAACCCGGCCACGCCCCCTCTCTCACCTGATTAGCTAGCTGACTTTGACAGCAGCGGGAGCCAATGGCGCCGCTGCCATGTCTCAGCCATTCAGGAAGGAGAATGTCGGGTGGCTGAAACACTTGTGGACATCACTGGGCAGAGAGGGACCTTAGGTAAGTGTTAGGCTTCATGTACATGGGACGCTTTTACAACCTCTCCTGAATGATTTAACTTGACAGATAGTAACTCACGTTTAAAACGTCTGTTTTGCCGCGTTTACATGCTGCATTTTGCCGCGTTTGCGTTTAGAAGCATTTAAAACATTTTTTTTTTTTTTTTTTGAAAAATGCCTGTAAGGCCCCATGCACACAGGACGCCGGTGCAAACTCTGCTGAACACATGTTTTTAAAGGCTTAAACCGGCTTTTTACCGCGTTTGCGTTTTATAAGCGTTTAGTTAAGAAACATCATAAGACCCTCTCCCTAAGCTCAAAAAACAGTATTATTTAACCATTTCAGCCATTTTGTGAGACCAGAGTCAGTAGCAGCTGAGAGAGCAGCAGTGTACTTGTATTTAGCGTGTCACTTGCCACATCACCTGCCACAAGCTGCGGATTGTCCACTTGCCACGTCACCTGCCACATGTCGTGAATTCTCCACTTGCCACATCACCTGCCACAAGTTGTGAATTGTTCACTGGCCACATGTCGTGGATTGTCCACTGGCACATCACCTGCCACAAGTTGTGGATTGTCCACTTGCCATGTCACCTGGCCACTTCACCTACCACAAGTTGTAGATTGCCCACTTGCCATGTCACATGACCACGTCACCTGGCCATATCACCTGCCACAAGTTGTGGAGTGTCCACTTGCCACGTCACCTGGCCACGTCACCTGCCACAAGTTGTGGATTGTTCACTGGCCATGTCACCTGCCACAAGTTTTGGACTGTCCACGTCACCTGCCACAAGTTTTGGATTGTCCACTGACCACGTCACCTGCCACAAGTTTTGGATTGTCCACTGACCACGTCACCTGCCACAAGTTGTGGAATGTCCACTTGCCACGTCACCTGCCACAAGTTGTGGAATGTCCACTTGCCACGTCACCTGGCTACGTCACCTGCCACAAGTTGTGGATTGTCCACGTCACCTGGCCATGTCACCTGCCACGTCACCTACCACAAGTTGTGGATTGTCCACTTGCAATGTCACATGGCCAAGTCACCTGCCACAAGTTGTTGAATGTCCACTGGCCACGTCACCTACCACAATTTGTGGATTGCCCACTTGCCATGTCACCTGGCCACATCACCTGCCACGTCATCTACCACAAGTTGTGGATTGCCCACTTGCCATGTCACCTGGCCACATCACCTGCCATGTCACCAACCACAAGTTGTGGATTGTTCACTTGCCATGTCAAATGACCACGTCACCTGCCACAGGTTGTGGAATGTCCACTTGCCATGTCACCTGGTCATGTCACCTGGCCACATCACCTGCCCCAAGTTGTGGTGTGTCCACTTGACACGTCACCTGGCCACATCACCTGCCACAAGTTGTGGAATGTCCACTTGCCACGTCACCTGGCCACGCCACCTTCTACAAGTTGTGGATTGTCCACTTGACATGTCACCTGACCACTTCACTTGCCACGTCACCTGCCACGTCACCTGCCACAAGTTGTGTATTTTCCACTGGCCACGTCACCTGCCACAAGTTGTGGATTATTTACTTGCCACATCACCTGCCACAAGTTGTGGATTGTTTACTTGCCACGTCACCAGCCACAAGTTGTGGAGTGTCCACTTGCCATGTCACCTGACTATGTCACCTGCCACAAGTTGTGGCTTGTCCACTTGCCACGTCACCTGCCATAAGTTGTGGCTTGTCCACTTGCCACGTCACCTGCCATAAGTTGTGGAGTGTCCACTTGCCACGTCACCTGGCCATGTCACCTGCCACAAGTTGTGGATTTTTCACTGGCCATGTCACCTGGCCACGTCACCTGCCGCAAGTTGTGAATTGTCCATTTGCCACAAGTTGTGAATTGTCCACTTGTCACGTCACCTGCCACAAGTTGTGAATTGTCCACAATGCAACAGTTTTTTTTATATATTTTTTTGTTTTTTCATCGTTTGCCATCATTTTTGAGATTTCTAATGTAAAAAAATAGGTCACCTTTAAAAACGAAATCGCGGCAAAACCCCGGTACCGCGTTTAGCGACATTTAGTAACTGCCTAAAAACGTCATGGACACATAGGATAACATTGAATGTGTTCAGGGGCAGTTGAAAAAAGGTGTCCAACTGCCTCTGAACACGCGTTTAAGGCCCCATGCACACGAGACGCTGGTAAACTCGAGTTCAGAGGCATTTGGGCATTTTTTTAATGTTATCCTATGTGTCCATGCACACATTCACATTTTTTTGCGTTTTAAAGCTGTTGGGTTTAGGCTCGTTTTTTCAGAAGCAAAATTTTGGGTTCAGACGCAAATCGAGGCAAAACGCCGCTAATCGCGGGAAAACGCGGTACCGGCATTTTGCCGCGAATTTGTATATAGGCGTTTTTAAAGGTGACCTATTTTTTTACATTCGAAATCTCAAAAATGATGGCAAATGATGAAAAAACATAAAAAAATGTAATTGCTTGCATTGTGGACAATCCACAACTTGTGGCAGGTGACGTGGCCAGGTGACGTGGCCAGTGGACAATCCACAACTTGTGGTAGGTGACGTGGCCAGGTGATGTGGCAAGTGTACAATCCACAACTTGTGGTAGGTGACGTGGCCAGGTGATGTGGCAGGTGACGTGGCCAGTGGACAATCCACAACTTGTGGCAGATGACATGGCCAGGTGACGTGGCAAGTGGACAATCCACAACTTGTGGCAGGTGACGTGGCCAGTGGACAATCCACAACTTGTGGCCGGTGATGTGGCAGGTGATGTGGCAAGTGCACAATTCACAACTTGTGGCCAGGTGACATGGCAGGTGACGTGGCCAGTGGACAATCCACAACTTGTGGCAGGTGACGTGGCCAGGTGATTTGGCAAGTGGATAATCCACTTGTGGCAGGTGACGTGACAAGTGGACAATCCACAACTTGTGGCAGGTGTTGTGGTCAGGTGACGTGGCAAGTGGACAATCCACAACTTGTGGCAGGTGACGTGGCCAGGTGACGTGGCGAGGTGACATGGCAAGTGGACAATCCACAACTTGTGGCAGGTGACGTGGCCAGTGGACAATCCACAACTTGTGGCAGGTGGCATGGCCAGGTGACATGGCAGATGACATGGCAAGTGGACCATACACAACTTGAGGCAGGTGACGTGGCAAGTGGACAATCCACAACTTGTGGTAGGTGACGTGGCCAGGTGATGTGGCAGGTGACGTGGCCAGGTCACGTGGCCAGTGGACAATCCACAACTTGTGGCTAGTTGACGTGGCAGGTGATGTGGCCAGTGGACAATCCACAACTTGTGGCAGGTGACGTGGCCAGGTGACATGGCAAGTGGACAATCCACAACTTGTGGCAGGTAACGTGGCCAGGTGACATGGCAGGTGATGTGGCCAGGTGATGTGGCCAGTGGACAATCCACAACTTATGGCAGGTGACGTGGCCAGGTAATTTGGCAAGTGCATAATCCACTTGTGGCAGGTGATGTGGCAAGTGGACAATCCACAACTTGTGGCAGGTGTCATGGTCAGGTGACGTGGCCAGTGGACAATCCACAACTTGTGGCAGGTGACATGGCCAGTTGACGTGGCAAGGTGACATGGCAAGTGGACAATCCACAACTTGTGGCAGGTAACGTGGCCAGGTGACATGGCAGGTGATGTGGCCAGGTGACGTGGCCAGCGGACAATCCACAACTTGTGGCAGGTGACGTGGCCAGGTGATTTGGCAAGTGCATAATCCACTTGTGGCAGGTGACGTGGCAAGTGGACAATCCACAACTTGTGGCAGGTGACGTGACCAGTTGACGTGGCAGGTGACGTGGCCAGTGGACAATCCACAACTTGTGGCAGGTAACGTGGCCAGGTGATGTGGCCAAGTGACGTGGCACGTGACGTGGCCAGGTGACATGGCAAGTGGACAATCCACAACTTGTGGCCAGGTGACATGGCAGGTGACGTGGCCAGTGGACAATCCACAACTTGTGGCAGGTGGCGTGGCCAGGTGACATGGCAGATGGACAATTCACAACTTGAGGCAGGTGACGTGGCAAGTGACACGCTAAATACACGTACACTGCTGCTCTCTCAGCTGCTCTGGTCTCACAAAATGGCTGAAATGGTTAAATAATACTGTTTTTTTAGCTTAGGGAGGGTCTTGTGATGTTTCTTAACCAAACGCTTATAAACGCAAACGCGGTAAAACGCCGCAAAATTCGCGACAAAAACGGGCGTTTTAAACGCCGTTTTTTGCGTTTGAAAACTTGTGTTTAGATGAATTTGCATCTGCGTCTCGTGTGCATGGGGCCTAAGAGTGTCTCGTGTGCATGGGGCCTAAACAAAACCTGCCTAAATGCAAGTTACCGCGTTTTAGCCATGTTTTGAAGCATTTGGCACTTAAAATGCCTCTAAACTCAGCTTTTGAACCAATTTTTTTGCATTCCAAAAAAAGCCTCTAACTCAACTGCCTAGAAACTACTGTAAACGACCCTATGTACATGTACTGATAAGATAACATAGAGGAGAGTTCAGTAACAGTTGAACAAAAATGCCCAACTGCTCCTAAACGTCCATTTACCAGCAGCAGTGTACATGAGGTCTTAGGCCCCGTACACATGAGAGGATCCATCCGCTGGAATTGATCCGCGGACCGGCTCCAGCGGATAGATCCCCTGGTGTGTACAATCCAGCGGATCTGTTTCCGCTGATTTTTATCCCCTGGGATGGATTTCCAGCGGATAAAAATTTTAAGACATGCTTTAAAATCTATCCGCTTGAATCCATCCCAACGGATTGATCCGCTGGTCTATACAGACTCACCGGATCAATCCGTCCGAATCAATCCCCCGCATGCGTCGTAATGATTCGACGCATGCGTGAAATTCCTTATATGACAGCGTCGCACATGTCGCCGCGTCATTAACGCGGCGACGGCGCGACACATCATCGCGATGGGATTTCGGTGCGGATTTCGATCCGATGGTGAGTACACTCCATCGGATCAAAATCCTCGGAAATCCTCGAGAGGATTTATCCGCGGAAACGGTCCGATGGACCGTATCCGCGGATAAATCCTCTCGTGTGTACTAGGCCTTAGGGGGGCTGCTGCACACAGAAGGCTTTTTATCTTATTTAATAGAATGTATGAAGATAAAAAAAAATCTGCCTTTACAAGCCTTTTAATGTTGGTGTAAATGATCTGGTTACTGGGCAGGCTTCTTCACCCCAGATGATTTCCACAGTCTCCATGGCTTGTGGTGTAATGTAAGAAGGGTTGAAATTTAAGCGCCGTGCCACTCCACTGCTAAGAAGTCCAGTTCCAACTTTATTCCATTAAAAGTCAGGTGTACAGATCAAAAAATATTCAATGTGTTTCGGCGGTCTATGTGCCCCCTTTATCAGGGCTAGAAAGAACAGAAGAAGATTATCATGTCAATCTGACATCAATACAATGTCCCCTCCACTGGGTCATAATTAAAACTAATAATTACATACAAAATGAGAGCTGAACAAAAATATTAATAAAAATATGGGTCCTGAAAGATAAAAAATAATAATTGTATTAATAGCTTTAATAGTAATCATAACCAAAATGATACATTATGGATGAAATTATAACAAGAAGAGGAAAAAAAAAATTATTGAAACTGGTGTATAAATTGAACCATACATTATACCATCTGATTGTACAATCATAAATTGGTACAAAAAATTATGAAAATGTTAATGATAGTACTACTAAGAATAATTATCCTTAATTATAAAATACATACAGGTTTAAAACCTTTTTTTGAGCTAGTAAGAATATATACTGTATTTATTGGCGTATATAACTCACTTTTTTACCCTCAAAATAGTGGGTAAACTGTGCCTGCGTGTTATACGCAGGGGGCTGTGGAAAGTTTTTTTTTTCCTGAAACTTCCCTCTTAAAGTTAGGGGGCCAGATTCACGAAGCAGATACGACGGTGTATCTCAGATACACCATCGTATCTCAGCTTTTTTCAGGTCCTATCTATGCGCCTGATTCATAGAACCAGTTACGCATAGATAGGGCTGAGATCCGACAGTGTTACACTGTGTTACACTGTCGGATCTTTTTTTTGAATTAAAAATGGCGCCGGGGGCGTTCCCGCTGATTTACACTGAATAATATGTAAATCAGCGAGATACGCGAAATTCACGACCGTACGCGGACCCGACGCAGTGTTCTTACGTCGTTTCCGTAGCGCGGTACCCGTCGTATACTTACCCATGCTAAAAGCAGGGGTAAGTATTGTTAAGTATGGCCGTCGTTCCCGCGTCGATTTGTATTTTTTTACGTAGTTTCCGTAAGTCGTTCTCGAATACGGAACTACGTAGTTTGCGTACGCATCGAAACCACTGACGTCCTATTGACGTCAGTGGGAGCAATGCACGCCGGGAAATTCCCCGGACGACGCATGCGTATTTAAATCGGCGCGGGAGCGCGCCTGATTTAAATATGACACTCCCCTAGCCGCGGAATTTGAATTCCGCTGGGGGATTTAGGATCCGCCGTCGCAAGTTTGGAGGTAAGTGGTTTGTGAATTAGCCACTTGCCTCCTAAACTTGCGGGAGCGGATCTTAATTCACGTAGAACGAGCGGATCTATAGATCCGCTGCGCTACGTGAATCTGGCCCAGGGTGTGTGTTATATGCCGATAAATTGTTACATGTAGTAGGTGAGGTTGAAAAAAGACACCAGTCCATCATATATTTGTGATTATATGTCAGTATTACATTGTATATCCCTGTATGTTGTGGTTGTTCAGGTGCTTATCTAATAGTTTTTTGAAACCATCGATGCCCCCGCTTAGACCACCGCCTGTGGAAAGGAATTCCACATCCTTGCTGCACTTACAGTAAAAAAACTCTCTACGTAGTTTAAGGTTAAACCTCTTTTTTATTAATTTTAATGAGTGACCACGTGTCTTGTTAACCACTTAAGACCCGGACCTTTATGCAGGACCTAGCCAGTTTTTGCGATTCGGCACTGCGTCGCTTTAACTGACAATTGCGCGGTCGTGCGATGTGGCTCCCAAACAAAATTTGGCGTCCTTTTTTTCCCACAAATAGAGCTTTCTTTTGGTGGTATTTGATTACCTCTGCGGTTTTTATTTTTTGCGCTATAAACAAAAATAAAGCGACAATTTTGAAAAAAATGCTATATTTTTTACTTTTTGATATAATAAATATCCCCCAAAAAGATATAAAAAAAAATGTTTTTCCTTAGTTTAGGCCGATACGTATTCTTCTACCTATTTTTGGTAAAAAAAAAATCGCAATAAGCGTTTATCGATTGGTTTGCGCAAAATTTATAGCGTTTGCAAAATAGGATTTTTATTGCATTTTTATTAATTATTTTTTTACTACTAATGGTGGCGATCAGCGATTTTTTTCGTGACTGCGACATTATGGCGGACACATCAGACAATTTTGACACATTTTTGGGACCATTGTCATTTTCACAGCAAAAAATGCTATAAAATGCATTGTTTACTGTGACAATTACAGTGCAGTTTAGGAGTTAACCTGTAGGGGTTGTGTGACCTCATATGTTTTTCTAACTGTAGGGGGGCGGGGCTGGACGTGTGACGTTATTGATCGTGCTTCCCTATATTAGGGAACACACGATCAATGGAGCTGCCACTGTGAAGAACAGGGAAGCTGTGTTTACACGCAGCTCTCCCCGTTCTTCAGCTCCGGGGACCGATCGCGGGACTCCGGCGGCGATCGGGTCCGCAGGTCCCGCGGCCACGGAGCTTCGGACCGGGTCGCGGGCCTGCGACCCACGGCTGGGCACTTAAAGAGGACGTACAGGTACATGCTTGTGCCCAGCCGTGCCATTCTGCCGACGTATATCTGCAGGAGGCAGTCCTTAAGTGCCTTTCCGCAAAAAAGCTTTATACCTATTGTGCGGTCACCAGTATGGCATTTGTAAATTTAAATCGCATCCCCTCTCAAGCGTCTCTAATCCAGAGAGAGTAAGTTCAGTGCTCGCAACCTTTCTTCGTAACGAACATCCTCAAGACCCTTTAGCTTTGTTCATTGTCGCTCCATTTGCAGTACATCCTTTCTGAGGACTGGTGCCCAGAACTGGGCAGCATACTCGAGGTGCAGTCGGACCAGAGTCTTGTAGAGCGGAACAATTCTTGTTTTATCTCTGGAGTTAATCCCCTTTTTAATGCATGCCAATATTTTGTTTGCTTTGTTGGCAGCAGCATTGCAGGCCATTACTGAGCATATCATCTACTAGGACCCCCAGGTCTTTTTTGCATCCTAGATTCCCCCAGAGGTCCCCCCCAGTGAGTAGATTGCATTCATATTTTTGCCACCCAAATGCATTATTTTAAATTCTTCTACCCTGAACCTCATTTGCCATGTAGTTGCCCACCCCATTAATTTGTTCAGATATTTTTGCAAGGTTTCCACATCCTTCAGAGAAATTATTGCCCTGCTTAGCTTAGTATCGTCCGCAAATATTGAACTGTTTACCCCATCCTCCAGGTCGTTTGTAAACAAAATAAATAGGATTGGTCCCATCACAGAACCTGGGGGACCCCAGTACCCACCCCTACCCATTCCGAATATTCCCCATTTATCACCACCCTCGCCCTTGTAGCCAGTTATCAATCCATGTGCTCATCCTATGGTCCATGCCAATAGAAATGACAAAATATATCCAAAGAGCTGATAGAAGCCACACACTGTACAATCTGGCTGTCCATTTGCTGAACAAGCCACCCAGCTTTAAAGATTTCATACATCATGAGGTAAAATTAAAATGCCCATTCCATTGGTGGATCCAAGCACTACTGTGCAATCTGATTGTATTGTGTGTGTGTGTGTGTGTGTGTGTGTGTGTGTGTGTGTGTGTAACCTAGAAGGTGATCAAAAGATTATGGACCCGCAGGTTGAAAGGTACATCTGGGGGAATATGTCATTTGTGGCAGATCATTTGTGTGTGTGTGTGTGTGTGTGTGTACAGGCAATTGCTGTATGGAGTAAGATCCATAGAATAGTGTGTCTATGATCAAATACACTGACTCATGTTGATGGTATACATTAAAGAGACAGATCTGAGTGAAAGAAAACTGTGAATTACCTTGACTGGCAATCAAGTTAACAAACCAGTAGTGAACTGGACCTATAATGGTATCTGTAGGAATGACAGAATGAAAGCAGGGCGAGTGTTAGGTAACGTTATTAGTGGTAAGAATTGGTGGGGAAATGAGAGAAATCCTTACTTATTCCAGTGTGAGTTGAAAACACAGGGCTAATCAGCAACTTGCTTGGCAGCAATCATGCTAGCCAAGTAGCCAGGTTTATAAGAATAAAGGGCCAGATCCTCAAAAGAGATACGCAGACTTAACTGCTGTTCAGTCTGTGTCTAACTTTGGAAACGATCCTCAAAAGGCTTTTTCCAAAGTTAGGCAGAAGATCCGGCATGTGTAATTGAATTACACTGCCGAATCTTAGGATGCAGTACCGCATCCGCCGCTGGGGGCATTTTGAGTCGAAATGCCGTTTCTAGTATGCAAATTAGCACTTAAGGCGATCCACAAAGCTTTCCAGCTTCGTTTTTTCGCCATAAGTTTTATTTTGCAAGTGTAAAACTAGGGCTGATGTTACAAAGTGTAAACTAGTCACACCATGTAAAAGCCCATTCCAGCGACGGCATTTGGTATGCATTCCCGAGGGAGAACTCCACGGCAATTTGTAAAAACAAAACCGGCATGGGTTCCCCCCCCAGGAGCATACCAGGCCCTTAGGTCTGGTATGGGTTGTAAGGAGACCCCCCTACGCCGAAAAATCAACGTAGGGGTCCCCCTACAATCCATACCAGACCCGTATCCAAAGCACGCTACCCGGCCGGTCAGGAAAGGAGTGGGGACGAGCGAGCGCCCCCCCCCCTCCTGAGCCGTGCCAGGCCGCATGCCCTCAACATGGGGGGGTTGGGTGCTCTGGGGCAGGGGGGCGCACTGCGGGCCCCCCCACCCCAGAGCACCCTGTCCCCATGTTGATGAGGACAGGACCTCTTCCCGACAACCCTTGCCGTTGGTTGTCGGGGTCTGCGGGCGGGGTGCTTATAGGAATCTGGGAGTCCCCTCAAATAAGGGGGCCCCCAGATACCGGCCCCCCACCCTAAGTGAATGGATATGGGGTACATCGTACCCCTATCCATTCACCTGTAGGCAAAAAGTTAAAGTTAGTAAACACACAACACAAGGGTTTTTAAAATAATTTATTATTCTGCTCCGGATGCCCCCCCTGTCTTCTTTATTAGCTCTATTAGCAGGGGGGGCTTCTTCTTCCACTCTCCGGGGGTCTTCTCCGCTCTCCGGGGGGGGTTTCTTCTTCCGCTCTCCGGGGGGGGGGCTTCTCCGGACTCCGGCGGTCTTCTTCCATCTTCTCCCCTCTTCCGCTGTTGACTCGGCGAACCCCGGTTCTTCTGCAGATGTCCGGTGCCTTCTTCAGCGCTGGCTGCCTGCTATCTTTGTGTGTTAGCTCAATTTCTAACAGGCAGCCGGCGCGGTCTTCTGTGACGTCAGGGTCTTCTTCTCCCCTCTTCCGATGTTGCCTCGTCGCCTCTTGTCGCTGTAATGATGGAAGCGCGCCTTGCATCCCATTTATATAGGCATCACCGTCCCATCATGCTCCGGTAGGTACCCACGTGGTGGGTGCACGTGGGTAGGCACCCACCACGTGGGTACCTGCCGGAGCATGATGGGACGGTGATGCCTATATAAATGGGATGCAAGGCGCGCTTCCATCATTACAGCGACAAGATGCGACGAGTCAACATCGGAAGAGGGGAGAAGAACAGAAGAGAAGACCCTGACATCACAGAAGACCGTGCCGGCTGCCTGTTAGAAATTGAGCTAACACACAAAGATAGCAGGCAGCCAGCGCTGAAGAAGGCGGCACCGGACATCTGCAGAAGAACCGGGGTTCGCCGAGTCAACAGCGGAAGAGGGGAGAAGATGGAAGAAGACCCCCAGAGTCCGGAGAAGCCCCCCCCAGAGAGCGGAAGAAGAAACCCCCCCCGGAGAGCGGAGAAGACCCCCGGAGAGTGGAAGAAGAAGCCCCCCCTGCTAATAGAGCTAATAAAGAAGACAGGGGGGGCATCCGGAGCAGAATAATAAATTATTTTAAAAACCCTTGTGTTGTGTGTTTACTAACTTTAACTTTTTGCCTACAGGTGAATGGATAGGGGTACGATGTACCCCATATCCATTCACTTAGGGTGGGGGGCCGGTATCTGGGGGCCCCCTTATTTGAGGGGACTCCCAGATTCCTATAAGCACCCCGCCCGCAGACCCCGACAACCAACGGCAAGGGTTGTCGGGAAGAGGTCCTGTCCTCATCAACATGGGGACAGGGTGCTCTGGGGTGGGGGGGCCCGCAGTGCGCCCCCCTGCCCCACAGCACCCAACCCCCCCATGTTGAGGGCATGCGGCCTGGCACGGCTCAGGAGGGGGGGGCGCTCGCTCGTCCCCACTCCCTTCCTGACCGGCCGGGTAGCGTGCTTTGGATACGGGTCTGGTATGGATTGTAGGGGGACCCCTACGTCGATTTTTCGGCGTAGGGGGGTCTCCTTACAACCCATACCAGACCTAAGGGCCTGGTATGCTCCTGGGGGGTGAACCCATGCCGGTTTTTTCTTTGAAAATTGGCATGGAGTTCTCCCTCAGGAATGCATGCCTAGCGACGCTGTCATTTTTTTTTTTTCCCGACGCAACTTTTTTAAGCCGTCGCGATCCTCAAAACTCGGCGTAACTTCGCGCATGCGCAGTACGGCCGGCGCGGGAGCGCGCCTCATTTAAATGGGACTCGCCCCATTTGAATAGGAACGCCTTGCGCCGGCGGAATTTTAGTTACACAGCCTGAAATTTCTAGATAAGTGCTTTGTGGATCGGGCACTTAGGTAGAAATTTTAAGGCAGTGTAACTTAAATGGGATTTTTTAAGTTACGCCAGGTTTTTGTGGATCTGGCCCAAAATGGCTGCAAAAGGAACAAGGGGAGGATCGAAGGAGGAAGGTGTCCAGAGAGTCCAGACACTCCTCCCTCCTTCGATCCTCCCTCTATAAAGTCATATTGTATAATGCATGGTTCAGTTTATACAAATACCAGTTTATCCTTTTTTTTTTGGTTATAGTGAGGTAAGGCTTATTTATTTTTATTTATTTATTTATTTTTTTATTTATTATTTTTTTTATAACAAACCTTTCATACTTGCCTCCACTGTGTAGTTTGTTTTGCACAGAGTGGCCCCAATCCTCGACTTCTGGGGGCGCTGGTAGCTCCTCCCTGCATCATATAACCCCCTAGGAGAAGCGCCCCCCCGGGGATTACCTTGCGGGCGCACTCTTGTCGCCCACATCATTGGCTTTGATTGACAGCAGCAGGAGCCTATGGCTGTGCTGCTATCAATCTATCCAATCGGTCTCCGACGTGGCAAATACGAGGCTCGGTGAGTAAAATGGGGGGGGGGGGGGGGCTGGGGAGCTGGTCAGTGACAGAAGTTTTTTTTTACCTTGAAGCATTAAGATGAAAAAACATGAGGGTTTACAACCCCATTAACATCCTGTCCATAATGTATCATTTTAATAATAGTAATGTAAGTGGAGTAACCCTTTAACGCCTGTGTTCTTGTTTAAGCTGGTTCTATGACCTCTGCCCAGGTTTTCTGTTCAGGGTGGCTCCTTTTCTCTTTTAGGCTCGGTTCACATTGGAACCGGCTGCAGATCGCACAGGAACACTGTGCATCCCCGTTCTCAAGATCAGGGACAATTTTTTGCCTGAAACTGAGCCAAAGACGCACAGTGCGCGCCACAACTGCCCCAGAGATATGTGAATCGTCTGCATAGAGAGCCAGTTACATTCTCCTGCTATGCCAGATGGATGCAGGGAAAACCAGATCCAATTCACATAGGTGTGAACCCAGCCTTTGGTGTCCTTTGGAGCCACCCTTGCATGCAGGCACTAGAGCTGTGTCTCCTTACACTGCTAGCATGATTTACTAAAACTGGTATGTGCAAAACCTGGTGCAACTCTGTTTGGAAACCATTCAGCTTCCAGGTTTTGTTTTACTGTCAAAGCTTAATTGAACAAGCTTAATTGAACAAGCTGAAGTTAGAAGCTGATTGGCTACCATGCACAGCTTCACTAGATTCTGAGTGCTTCAGTTTTAGTAAATCTCCCCCATTGTGCATCATAAGAAACACACAGCCCCATAGCTTAGGGTGCCAAGGCACTCCCCTACTCCTCCCTTCTCCAAGTTTACAGACCAATTCGGAACTGCACTGTCCACTGAAGACTAGAATCTCAGGGAAGCAGCAGTAAGAGACCAGGCGCAGCATTGAAAGTTTGTAAACATTAAGGCTTGGGGTAAGAATTTTAACAAATGGTTTACTGGGGAATTTTTATATCATTGTGCTTAACGTGTTGGGCCCCTTTCACACGGGGTGGATCAGTAATGATCCGCCTCCGTATGCTCAACGGGGATCGCTCCGTTGATCCCCGCTGAGCCGACGGATGACAGGGCGGTCCCCGCACACTGTGCAGGGACCACCCTGTCTTTTCTCCGCTCTCCCCTATGTTCATCCGATCCGATCCACAGACGAAAGGAAAAATAGGGTTTTCTTCCGTCTGCAAAATCGGATCTTTGCGGAGGCGGACGAGATCGGGTGTCAGCGGATTTTCATCCGCTGACACCCGCAATCTCATGGGGACCAATATATGTCCCTTTTTCATCCGCAAACGGATGGATGAAAAAGCGGACATACGGTCCGCACGTGTGAAAGGGGTCTTAGGATAAAAACCACCGTGGATTTAATACTACTCTAATAATAATAATAATAATAATAATAATAATAATAATAATATGACTAATTATTATGGGTTTAATAAATATTTTCAAGCAATGTTTGTGCAACTTAACCTAAGATTAACACATTTTGTTCATGTGAATTCAATTGAATAAAGCGTGAATCATGGGTAAAGGTTGTGTGACTAATGTTTGGAAACATTTATAAATAACCCTTTAACATAAATCATATTTAATGGCTAAAGATCTGCTTATCATCCCTAAAAAATAGTATTAACCACGTTTAAAATGTCCTACATTTTAGCGCTGAAAAAGAATGGGGAGATGGAATACGAGGACTGTCCTTAAATGCAGCTCGCTATGCATTGCTACGTGTTGAACATGGAACAATGCATACTAAAAATTGGAGGTAAGTTTCTGTATCATTTGTTTTTACAGTTGATATTTGTGCAATTGAAACTAATTTTATTAAGCTTTTAAGAGACTGTGTCCCTGAATAAAAGTAAAAAAACACGCAAGCAAATGGGTAATCAGGAACAATATTCATGCCATATGATTGGTTATTTGTAATCAAATTAAACAGAATAGGCCTTTTGGGAAGATGTTTTAGTTGTATCTCATATGTGCTTCCAGTCTACTCTGTCTTACAGTATTACAAAATTTGCTTGTAGATGAAAAAAAATATTACTTTATAAATTCTTATAAATATATTAACAAGATCAAGGGTTATGTGGATTATTAAAATATTTGTGTTCAATTAAGGTGAAGGATATATATATATAAAGTAGAGCAATGTTTAATGTGGTATTATCAAACATGCTGGCTATCAAGAAGGCTAAATTCCTCTTTTAAGAGAATTAAAAGTGTATCTATACCCAATTTTGTTGTTTTTATCCAGTGCTCACGATTTCCCAATCACCATTATGGGGATCTTTAACAGACCGTAAGTGAGGGAAAATCTGCCACAGAGAAATGGACAACAATAAAAAGATGGCAGAGGTTTCTGCATTCCTCTGTTTGGCTATCTCAAATGGAACCCAGATTCTTTCCTACCCTATCCAATACTAAATGATTTTTTTTGGCTATAGATGCACTTTAAGGGTTTCTTCACATCTGTGCATTGCAGTAATGCGTAATAAAAAATGTGCCTTACCACTTGTTTTTGCAGTGCACATTAACACACGATTTGTGGTGCCATTCATTTAAAATTGCACCCCATCTGACCCTGCCGACACAAGTACATTGCAGTGTACCACAGTGCAAACATAAGAACCATTTTCACATTTTTGTTCTATAGTGCTGTGTTAGAAAAAAATAGGATTTTTTTTTTTATACAGCTTACCTGTAAAATCCTTTTCTTGGGAATTCCCAGGAAAAGGATTTTACAGGTAAGCTGTATTAAAAAAAATCCTATTTTTTTCTAATACACAGCACTACAGAACTGTGTTTGCACATCAAAAACTGAGAGTACCTCAGTTTTTTGTAGCAAAGCAATAAGTGTTTTACGTTTAACTCTGAAGAAGGGTGGGAGCTCTGTGTCCCGTGATGTATTCCCAAGAAAAGGATTTTACAGGTAAGCTGTATTAAAAAAATCCTACTTTCTTGATCATACATCACGGGACACAGAGCCTTAATCACTTAATGGGATGTCCCATAGCAGTGCTAAAATTTGAGGGGAGGGAGACACAGATCAGAGTAATACCGCCATCAAGCCAGAGGATCTATACTGCTGCCTGCAGCACACTACGCCCGAAGGCGGCATCCTTGTAACCTCTCACATCTACCTGGTAGCATTTTGTAAATGTATGGACCGAAGACCAAGTAGCAGCCTTACAGATTACTCCCCAGACTGCGGATCTGGAAAAAAAGACGATAGGACTATATCTTTATTCAAAGTTGGGTGAGGACGCAGCACCCACCCTGTCATCATGAATAATTATATACGGTTCTTTACATGAAAGAGCCACCAATTCCGATACCCTCCTTGCTGAGGATATGGCTACAAGAAAAAACTGTTTCTGTGTCAACAGACTTGGAGAAACCTGGTGTAATGGTTCAAAAGGTAGTTTCTGTAAAACAAATGATACCAAATTCAAATCCCATGGGCACACAGGAGACTTAACTGGCAGATTCAAACACAGTGCCCCCTGAACAAAGGCCCTGATTAGGAAATGAGAGGCAAGCTGTTTTTGAAAAAATACAGACAAGGCCGAGATTTGGCCCTTGATAGTGCTCAAAGCCAACTTCATATTTAAGCCCAACTGAAGAAAGGCAAGAATCCTATTAATGGCATACTTCCTAGGATGCCATCTTCTGGGTTCACACCAGGAAACATATGCCTTCCAGATTCTGTAATAGATGAGCCTGGAGGCCGGCTTTCTACCGGTAGCATTAGCCAGAGTGTATAGGACTGGCCCTGAGAGCCCACGTTTACTCAGAATGTGGGTCTTAACAGCCAAACCGTCAAATTTAGACTTTGTAAGGCAGGATAAAATATTGGACCCTACGACAGTAGGTCTGAGCGTGTAGTGAGAGAACTCCGGGTCTTCCTTCTGCCATCCTTATGATTTCTGCATACCAGGGTTTCCTGGGCCAAGCCGGGGCGACCAAAATCAGACTTTTCTTCCTTCCTTCTTGACTCTCTGAAGGAATCGTGGGAGAAGCGGAACTGGAGGAAACGCATAAATCGGGGAATAATGATCCCATGAGATTGTCAGGGCATCTGACCCTTGGGCACAGGGATCTCTTGTTCTTGACACAAAGCTGAACCTGGAAGTCAACAGGTCCACATCTGGGGTTCCCCATTTCTGACATATGATTTGAAACCTGTCGGGATGTAGAGACCATTCTCCTGGACTCAGCTGCCGGCGGCTTAAAAAATCCGCCTGCCAATTTTCTACCCCTGGAATGAAGACCATAGGCAAAGAATATGCTTTTCTGCCAAGGCCAGGATGTGATTCACCTCTTTTTGGGCATCCAGACGTCTGGTGCCCCCTTGGTGATTGATATAGGCCACGGCTGTAGCATTGTCCGACTGAATCCGAACAGGCCAACCTTGCAGTCTGTAAGACCAGACTCTGAGGGCCAGATGAATTGCTCGAATCTCCAGAATGTTGATGGGTAGGAGCTTTTTGGCCCCGGACAACTTCCCCTGGGCAGATGCTTCTTCTAGAACTGAACCCCACAGCCAAGAAGGCTTGCGTCTGTGGTCACCACTTTCCAGGTCACTGGAGTGAAGGATTTTCCTTCTGACAGATTTTGGGGGGAGCAACCACCAATTGAAACTGGGCGTAAGGGACAGCCTCAAATAAGGCTACCATCTTTCCCAATAATCTCATGCATAGCCGGATGGAAGGCCTTCTTTTTGCCTTTATCACTCCGACTAAGTCTCCTATGGCTTTTGCCTTTGGCTTGGAAAGTAATACCTTGCTTTGGGACATGTCTATAATGATGCCCAAGTTCTCCAGCCTTTTTTGAGGCTGCAAGGAAGATTTCTCCAGATTGAGGCCTCAGCCTAGGTACTCTAAATATTCCACTGTGCTGTGCACATTGTGGCCCAGGTGTGCGGCGGCCTGATCTATGATCAACAGATCGCCCAGGTAGGCGGTTACTGCTATGCCTTTTGCCCTTGGCCTTGCTAGAGCCAGGGCCATTATTTTCGTGAACACTCAAGGTGCCGTAGCCAGCCCGAAAGGAAGGGCCACAAATTGAATTATCAACCGCAAACCTTAGAAACCTTTGGTGAGCGGGGAATATTGGCACATGTATATATGCATCTCTGATATCTATTGTTGCCAGGAATTCTCCTCCCTGAAGGGTGGAAACAATTGAACGGACAGACTCCATGCGGAAGGAGTGAATGTTCAGAAACTGATTCAGGCTTTTCAGATCTAGGATAGGTCTGACATCACGTTTGGTTTTGGAACTGTAAACAAGTTTGAATAGAATCCTGATCCCTGACCTGCTGGGGCTAACTCCAAGATTACCCCTTGGGACAACAGGTGTTCCCAGGCCAACGGTAAAGGCCTTCTTTTTTCTGGATCTTTGGCAACTCTTGATTTCAGAAAACGGGGTGGTGGAAGTTCGCTGAATTCTAGCTTGTAGCCTGAGGACACTGTGGTCCTGAACTTCGTTCCGCCAGGCGTTTGCAAATTGCAGCAGCCTTCCCACCACTCGGCCGAGCGGGGGCATCCCTTCATAGGGAAGTTTTGGGGGTCAGTTTAGACTTTGAACCCCAAGTTCTTTTCTGCCCTTGGTCTTGGCTCTGGGCTTTTCCCCTAGTGTTAGACTGGGGAGGCCGTCGCCACTGCCTGGCGAATGAAGTTCCAGGGGCTGGAAAAAGAGTATGTTTAAATGAGGGACGCTTACTCTCCTTCTTAACCGGCAACAGAGTAGACTTGCCTCCGCTAATCTTTTCGATGTATTTATCCAGGTCATCCCCAAACAGGCGTTCTCCCCCAAAGGGGGACGCTGCCAAGTATTTCTTGCAAGAAACCTTGGCCTCCCAATGCTTTAACCAAAGGGACCTGTGCATGTATACCTGCAGTAGATTTAAGCGGGATGCTTGCTGAACAGAGTCCATAATCGCATCAATCGCAAACCACAAGGCCTTAATCACTTAAGGACCGCTGCATGTACATATACTTTGGCAGAATGGCACGTACAGGCACAATCGCGTACCTATACATGCCCTCCCCCCCCCACCCAGTTACATGCGGCGGTCCGGTTTACTGTGGGAGCGATCCGGGATGAGGGGGCGGCCATTTGTGTCTGGCCACCCCCTCACGATCGCTTCCAGCGAATCGCCTGCTTCCCCTGCCTGTGAACTGTAAACACAGGCAGGAGGAAGTGATTTCATCTCTCCTAGTTGGGGTCTTTTTGTCCGGCGAGAGGAGAGAAGACATCTAACACCAGTACACATAGGCACACTAACCCCCCCCCCCCCCAGTCACCCCCAGATCACCCCCCCCCATCATCCCCCAGTCACAGTGTCACTGATTGCAGTGATCATTTATTTACTGATCACTGCATTTACCGTCATTTGTGACTGTGGACGCTATAACCTCCAAAACAGGTATCAGAGGCTATGGTAATAACCCCCAGCATTGATGTCAGTGGATGCATTAAAAAACCCCAGCACTGGTGCCAGATGCATAAATAACCCCTGGCATTGATGTCAGTGGACATCATATTATCCCCCCAACACTGGTATCAGACGACGCATTAATAACTCGGAGCATTGAAGTCAGTGGACAAATTAATAAGGGCTAGCACAGGTGTCAGTATTAATATCCCCCTCTCCTACATTGCTAGTTAGTGGCATTAAAATGTAACCCCCTTCCATGATCCCCAATGTGTGGGGAGGATATTAACTTTCACTGACATTGCCACATGCAGAAGGGGGTGGTGAGTTAAAGTTTCACTGCCAATGCAAGGTGGGTGGGGGAAGAGGAGGTTAACATTCACTGCCATAAAGAACAATGCATGTGGAGGGTTAACGTTCACTACCACTGACCCCCCAACATCCCCCACCTGCATTGATGGACATTCTAATGCTAACCCCTTCCTCAATTTCAGCCTGTTCCAGTCCCATTGCCCTAACACTATGGTGCTGGACAGGGAGCCAGAGCAATGAAACAAGTACTTAGCTGAGCTTACCTCAGCACAAACTCGGTCCTGAGTGCAGGTGGGCGGTTCAGGCAGATGGATGGGCGAGTGGGCGGGTCAGCAGGCAGACTATTCAGGCAGGTGGGCGGGATCTCAGAAGATTGCTGCATCCCCATCCCGCCCACACAACAAGCAGCCAGAGCCTGAAACCGACAGTCTCGAAGCTGGAGGGAGGGGGAGCAAAATCCTTCCTCTACCAGCTATCGGAGCCTGCACTGTGTGGTGCTTGTGCTCGGAACGATAACAGTGACGGCGGCGTTACTCCAGCTGGGCGTTTCAAGGCTGGGCTACATGACAGGTGTGGAACGAATTGATGCTCCTCCACACTGCTCCGATCCGCCTACTGACACCGCCCGCTCCGCCCACTCAAGTCACACACCAATCCAATCCACCTACTGATGCCGCCCGCTCCGCCTACTCAAGACGCACACCAATCCAATCCACCTACTGCCCGATCCGGCCCGAAGAGGAAGTATCGGGTCAGGCATCGGGAGCATTTGTGCGAGTACAAGTAACGCGTTGCATACCCGGTGACGTCATCATCCTCCGCCTGCTGTCCATCTGCGCTCCACGCCTCGGTTTGAGGATCCCCCATCGCAGCCGGCTACTCTTCATTAGCGGTGGAAGTCCTACCTCCCAATACAGCGCTCCAGCAGGACCCAGAAGAAAGTGACGGCCGGATGACACCCCTCCCTCCTCGGGAATATCTGTTGCATGCTTACCTGTCACCTCTAAAATGTGAGTGACCATTACCTATGCTCTTATTATTAAAAATTGTTTTAAACTACTGCACCCAGAGGCGCCTCTTCCCTTGTTGTTTTCCCATAGAATTGGAACATAGTTTCTGTTCCCCTCTGATGGCAGCCCTGAGAGTGTGTACCCCCATCAAACTTCACAGACTTTATCCTCCCTGTCAGACTTTGTAAACCATTGCCTGCCG
Source organism: Rana temporaria (assembly GCF_905171775.1). Classification (NCBI taxonomy): domain Eukaryota; kingdom Metazoa; phylum Chordata; class Amphibia; order Anura; family Ranidae; genus Rana; species Rana temporaria. Next base: position 169,501,216 of record NC_053493.1, read on the forward strand.
ACTCTGCCCACCTTACACATATTTATGGTGCTGACTTGATACATGAGGCATTGGTTTATTGCACATTTTTTACTTGTTTTCCACAGCTCTGTGTCCATGCCGCTTACAGAAGGCTCTGGCATGCTGGGCTTTTTAAACCAGCCTCTTGGCGCCTGAACACAGGTGTTCCGCGTTTGCGCACGGGCACCAGCAACCACGGCCCCACCCTATCCACGTCTCACTAAGACAGCTAAAAGCGCACTCCTGGCATGCGCACACGTGCCGCTGTCTTGGCGGCGCCCAGGAGAATGAGCAAAGGGGGGAGGATTACTGGGGGCGTCATTGTGGACCCCTGCAGCGGAAGAGGGTGAGTGGTGTTTTAAATGTGACCGACTTTACTGAGCTAGTTTCCAGGATGGCTTATGTAAGAATACACTAGGATTGCACTTACTCCCTCCAGTGGTGAAAACCAGGAAAGACATCCTACTCACAGAAGATGAAATAAAATAAAATGATCCTCTTCTTACCTTATCCACGCCGCAGGAAAGCTACTAAAAGTAGATCCAGCTTTCAACCATGACAGCGACCTTCAGGCTTATCAAGGGTTCCATTAGAGAAAACCTCATACCTGGACCTGTAGAAGACTCTGCCAGAAACTTTTTCGTGACACAGATGTATTAGTATACCAAAGTCTGTATCCCAGAGCCCAGACCTCCGTAGAGAGACATTACAGGCAAACCTCGTTTCTTCTTTACACGATGCCCGGGTACCAACCGTCTTAGGCTTTTGATATCGGCAAGAGGTATGGATCCGGTTATAGCTCCTTGGTCTCCGCAGCCAGACCATCAAAGGAGCATTTTTCTTAGCTGAAGTGACCAACCACCTTAAACACTGGCGAAAAAACTGAGGTACCCTCCATTTGGGGGGGTTATATAGGTGAGGAACTCAATTTTAATTGGGTTTGCCAGTGTCCAATCACCTGTGGTGACTACATAACCCATTAAGTAATTAAGGCTCTGTGTCCCGTGATGTATGATCGAGAAAGACTTGTCTTGCATTTGTTTTGCATTTGCAGTCCATTAAAATTGAATCCCCTGCCTTTTGTTTTTTAAGAACCTTTTTAAGATAGATAATGGGCCTCCATAATACTTCACATATTCCCAGACCCAGAGCTAATGAGTAGGTTTTTTTAAATGCTTATAGGCCCACTTTGCACTTTCAGGCCCTGCCCTGCCATCTGCTGTTGTGGCTATGTCTCTGTCAGACCCTAAGTGTTCCGGCAAAGGACATGGCCCAGAGATCCTGGTTCAATTCTTTTGATTCCGCATCAACAATTTGAGCTTATGCTGTTAGTTTTCTAATTTGGACTCCTCACTTTACAGGACCCGTTGGCTCAAATGTAGCTGCTGAAGAGCTTTACAAGAAGCACTCATGATACTTTGGTGCATCCTTTGACTTCTTTATTAAGGAAATAAGTGTCGGCATGAGAAGTTCAGATCTTGTTAGAAATCTTGATTCCTTATTCAGCAAGTGGGTGTGGAGTCCGGACTTACACTGTGTGAGCTGACTGGGAGAAAGGCGTACACACCCCCACTCCACATAGGCATAAAAAACAAAGGAACATGCAGAGCTGTAGTCTGAATAGACAAGCTTATATACCTCTAAGCTCCCTCCCCGACACAAATTTTCAGCTACTGTTATCTTGCGTGTAAGAGAACATGTCAGAAGTGACTCTGCTGATAACTGAGGAATGGAGCAGCAGAAAGACACAGCACTTAGAGCTTTGGAGAGAGATAAGTAAACACTACAGATATAGGGGCTTAGTTTAAATTTCATGAATGGGGTTTACAACCACTTTAAGGACAGAGTTCCCCCATTTCCTGTCAATGCACTCCACTTGTTCTGTTGGTGCCTCTTGGGATTTTCAGCATCGGTCATCGGTTTCTCCGTTTTGCAAGGCTGCCACCTGATCTCCTTTTCATATGTTTGCCAAGTTTTACGATGTAGATTGTCAGGCCTCTCCTGATGCAGTTTTGACCATAAGTTTCTCCAAGTAGCCCTATGAGCTCTCTCAAGCCGCCTCTGTTAACCTGTGGTTAATTGTAGGCCTGTTTAGCAATGTCGGTGTTGCCCACCCCTCAGTTGGTTAGCTTCCTACATTTCTGAATGTCCTACTTTTATGCCCTAATGAACTATTCAGAAAACAGGATTTACATATTACTGTTATGGTTTACCTTTCCTTGGAGTTCATTAGGGAAACACAGGTCCCACTCCTTTGTCTTGTGATTCACTCTTATGGTTGCTTGCTAAAAAAAACAAGGTATGTTGAGATTGGAAGGGGTTATATGGCTTTAACCGCTTAAGGACCGTCCCACGTACATATACTGTGGCAGGACGGCCCAATCATGTACCTGTATGCGATTCCTCTCTTCAGCTCTGGGGCCCTGCTCCCACTGTGATTGGACACTGCAGGAGCCAATCAGCGGGTCCAATTTTGTGCCTGGCATACTACAAGCGGGAAGACTTACATACTGGAGTCCAGAGCGAGCTACGGATCCCGGCCCCCTTACGAAAGCGGTAAATGACGATGAGGGAAAAAACACCACCCATGCACCGTGACTCTTGTCCGCTAGACTGCAAAGTCTATGTAGGAAATCTTGGAAACAATGGAAATAAAATGGAACTTGAGCAGGCTTTTGGCTACTATGGACCTCTAAGTAGCGTGTGGGTTGCCAGGAATCCCCCTGGCTTTGCATTCGTAGAATTTGAAGATCCTAGAGATGCAGCTGATGCGGTTAGAGAGCTTGATGGACAGACAATGTGTGGATGTCGCGTTAGGGTTGAATTATCGAATGGTGAAAAACGAAGCCGTAATCGTGGTCCTCCGCCATCTTGGAACAGGAGGCCTAGGGATGATTACCGTAGGAGGAGTCCTCCAAGACGCAGATCTCCAAGGAGAAGGAGCTTTTCCTGTAGCCGTAGTAGGTCCCTTTCTAGAGATCGTAGAAGAGAGATCTTTGTCCAGAGAAAGGAACCACAAACCATCACGTTCATTTTCTAGATCTAGAAGCCGTTCCAGGTCAAACGAAAGAAAATAACACGGCTGCCTTCAACTGTGTACAGATGATGGAAAGATTTTTGTTTTTTGACATGCTTTTTAAACTTTTTTTTATTAGGTGTTCACATTGTATTTGTCTTGTAACAAGTGATGGAAAATGTGGTTCTATTATGTTTCCAGACAGAAAAACTGGCAAATAAACCTAACTTTATACTGTATGTTACAATTCAGTTTTTGTTGCCCGAACCCTGATATTTCTGTTATACAGCTTTATTTCTATTTGAAATGTACTATACCCAAACATTGTAATGCATAACATAAAGCATTCTACTTTGTTTACTGCAAGCTACATTGGCTTCTAGATGGTACAACACTTGCATTGTTACATGAGTAATCCATGCTACTTGGTCTGAGGCATGTCCTATACTTAATCCTGATAAATTGGACTGTTGAGTGATGTAAAATTGGCTGGAGCTTTACTGTAAGCATACTAAAATTTAACATGTTACATTGTGACTGAGTGAATTGGGTATGGCATTCCATTGTTGGCAGTCTGAGGCCCCGTACACACGGCCGAGGAACTCGACGTGTCAAACACGTCAAGTTCCTCGTCGAGTTCTGGGATGAAGCCGCCGAGGAGCTCGGCGGGCCGCCTTCTCCCATAGAACAACGAGAAAATAGAGAACATGTTCTCTATTTTCTCGACGAGTTCCTCGGCGGCTCCATCGAGCCAAAAGTGTACAGACGACAGAGTTTCTCGGCAGAATCCGGGTTTTGACCGAGTTTCTCTGTGAATTCTGCCGAGAAACTCTGTCGTGTGTACGAGGCCTCAGGATCACTTTTGTTTTGAATCATTTGCAGATCTAAGTTTACAATTTCTAAAAGTACACAGTTGAGTTTATTCAAGAAGCAAAACCCTGGACTGTAGTGAGCTAAATAATATCTGGAATACACCCCATTAGAATTATGGAATCATTTTGTATGTATATACAAGGGTCCTAAGTAATTGATTGCAAGAGTAATATAGTTTTACGCTGCCATTTTTTAAAGGGTCTATTCTTCAGTCCTGTTACACCCCCCCAAATATATTTTCTCCATGCATTAAATTGGTGTCTTTGACCTGCTTTTTTTTGCATGTAGTCGCTATCCAAATGCAGGCTGTCATACAAGATTGCACTAGGACACATGCTAGAAATTGTGTGGATCACTTTCAAGACTACATGGCCACTAGATGCTTGACTATAGCATGTGATTTAATGTTTGGCCAAAAGCACTGAGCAGCTTTGGACTACCAATCCAGAGGAATGACACATCTGGGCCTTGCACCTAGATCCTTTAACCCTTAAAAATGGAGAACTGTAGTCTACACAGGCACAATGTGAAGATCTTGGTATTCAACAGTATGCTTTTTAATATTTTGAGCTGTAAATCTATGATTTTTTCTTTTAGTAGAAGCAGAAGGCAATATTGCACCTTGCATTTGTTTGCTGTAAAGATTACAAGCAACATAAAGTAAATGTAACATTGTTGATGTACAGATTCCAGGCTCCCTCCCCTTAATCTTTTAACCCCCCTGTGACTTCATTTTTTTTTCTTCTCTTTTTTGGGATTAAAGTTTGGTTAAAATACTGTAAAAAAAAAAAAAATCAGCGGGTCCAGTGGCCCCGATGTCCTCCGGAAACCCGGCGGTCTGCCTATGTAAACAAGGCAGATCGCCGTTCTGCTAGTAAGAAAGACTGATCTTGTGTTTCTGCTAAGCAGGAACACAGATCTGTCTTTCTTCAGTTAAGCTATCCCCTACACAATAAGAAAACATTCCCAGGGAACACAGACCCTTTGATCACCCCTGATATTAACCCCTTCCCTGCCAGTGTCATTTATACAGTGACAGTGCATTTTTCTCTTTCGTCCATGGGCGGACACAGCTTACTTAAATCTTGACATTTGGGTTATGTTCAAACTATTAGGAGAGGACTAGGCAGACATGTTGGATATATAAAAACATGTAGTTATATCAAAGCTGAACAGCCCCGCGGTCCCTCACTCAGCAGCTCAGTTTTTTTTCTGCCTAGTGTAGGAGAAGGACCTGGCTCCCTAAGGGCCCATGGTCCTGTAAAAAGGTGTTTATTTTTTTTGATCCTAAGATCAATTGCCGGCTGGGTGACATAATATAGATCCTTGTAGTCTCCCCATTGAGCGTGAGCAGGCCTTGGCTACGCGCTGGGGTCGGCCATGACATACCCTGTTTGCTCCAGAGGTGGCCGGTGAGCTATATGCTCTGGGGCCCACATATGACCAGGCTACTGCTGTCCAGTCACAGTGGGCCATGGCCGGCAGCCACTTCGTAATGCTCGGTTTGGGTCTGTCAGGAGCGCGTCCAGCAGTCCTCGCAAGGACGGGTCTTGGCAGGATGGAATAGCTGGGTATTCCTGGGGTGGTCGATTAGGGGGTCTCTTGTCCTCCCTTTCCTCTCTCCCCGTCCATCCCTCCTCCCCATGCTGGGCCTGCTGTGTACGTCACTGAGGGGGGCTTTGGGACCTGGCTAGGGGCTGCGAGGGGTGCCCGGGTCCGCTCTACTGTAGGAGGTCTGCCTTTGTTGGGGCCCCTGTCGGGTACCCAGTGTTTATTGGCCCTTATTTTTTACCTCGATTGGCGCCATTTTCCTGTGGCCGCGCTGTTATATCTAATACAACGGCGGACATTTTCTTGTAGCTGCGCTGTGTCTATGGAAGATGCAGCGGTCAGCCATTTTCTTGTAGCCACGCTGTGTCAATAGCGAATACAGCAGTTCTGACATTTTCTCGTAGCTCACGCCCTTTTTTCCTGAGGTAACCAGCGGCCTTCTTTTTGAGGCCTTTTCACATTAGTTTGGCCTCTAGCGCTACTTCTCTATTCTAAACGGTGCGAACGGCAGATCACCTCAGAGACACCTCAGGCACACACAGTGCGGGGGTAAGAGCGGACGGCAGCGCTGAGGCAGTGTCTGGTGCAGGGTGGTGAGTCCGCTGGGAATACCGCTCGGTCTGTGCAGCTAGGAGAGTGGGCATTTTTGTACCTTGACTTAGTCCCTGGGTGGCTGTCAGGTGTGTGGGTCAGCATGGCGTCAGAAGCTGGCACTTCTTCCCCAGACATTCCTGTGTTGGCAACCGATGCCCCTGCACCTGCAGTACCTATGGATGCTTTGTCAGCAGTCCTGGAGTCATTTGTTGCCAGGGTGGAGGCGGTGTGCAGGAAAAAGGGGGTAAAAAATGCCCCCTCCCCCCACCATCTTCTGGGGAAAGCCCTGACTCAGACTCGGACCTGGCTGTGAAACAGGACCCCTGTTCTGAAGGGTCAGACTATGCGAACCTGGACCATTCGGACAGTGAGGGAGACTCTGTGTCCGGGTCGGTGCAGGAGAAGGTGCTTGTTGGAGCACTTATCACCGCAGTGCAGGAAACCCTCAAGCTGGAGGATGCGGCTGGGGCTTCTACTGAGGTATCGGTGCCCTTTTTGGGGTCCCACAAGCTGACCCGCACTACTAAGGTGTTTCCTTATGTATCTTATTTTGATAAGTTTATAGACCAGAAATGGGAATGACCGCAGAGGACCTTTTCGGTCCCAAAACGCATGGCGGTCTGTTACCCTTATGAGGAGAGCCTTCTGAAAAAATGGGCTTCTCCCTCTGTTGTGTACCACCCCAGTATCCAGGTTGAACAAGGTAACCACGATTCCGGTGAAGGGGAATCCTGCATTTAAGGACCCTGCAGACCGGAACGGAAGGCCGAGGTGGTGGCCCGGTCCATGTTCGCCATGCCGGGGTCAGCTTTACGGCCAGTTTTGGCTTCAGCCCTGGTGTCACAAACTCTCACCTAATAGGCAAAGTTGTTGCACCGGGAGTTGGAGAAGCAACATGCTTCCCCAGTCTGTGTAGAATTGGCCGACCAGTTAGTGCACGGCCTTAAATATGTCTGCGATGCAGCCCTGGATACAGCTCCCCTGATTTCCAGAGCCTCAGTATCCGCTGTGGTGCTACGTCGCCTGATTTGGCTAAAATGCTGGTCCGCGGACCAGACTTCCAAGAAGGCTCTGGCGGATTTGCCCTTCCAAGGAGAGAGGCTATTTGGAGCCTCGCTGGACAACATTATTAAGAATGGCACTGGGGGTAAGAGCACACTGCTCCCACAGTCCAGGAAAGGTAAGGAGATGCGCCGTAGGCCAGGGCCCTCCTTTTCTGCTCAGAAGCGTTTTTTTCATCCGTCCGGACTCGTGGGTAAGCGGCCCCCAGGCTGCCAAAGGGCCGGCTGAGGGACAAAAGCGTCCCTATGTTCACAAGCCAAACAAGCCTGCTAACAAATCCGCGACAGCATGAAGGTTTGCCCCCGCCCGACTCTCGGGTGGGGGGTCGCCTTTGCGAGTTTGCAGCTCGGTGGACCTCCCTGCTTTCCGACCAGTGGGCTTGCGAAGTGGTTTCATCAGGGTACAAGATAGTTTTCTTTCTTGTGCACCAAACAGATTCTTTCCCTCAAACCTTCATCTTCTTCCGGCTCGTAGGAACGCCCTGTTTGGGGCAGTGCAGGACCTGCTGATGCGTGGTGTAATAGTACCTGTGCCATTGCCAGAAAGGTTTCAGGCATTCTACTCCAATCTGTTTGTAGTCCCAAAGGAGGACGGGCTCCATACGATTCTGGATCTCAAGGCCCTCAACACCTTTGTGAAGTTACAAAGTTTCAGTTCGCTCGGTAGTCGCTGCACTCCATCGGGGGGATTTTCTGGCATCCTTGGACATCAAGGAAGCATACTTGCATGTCCCCATATTCATCGGGCATCAGAGATTTCTGCGTTTTGCAGTTGGGGACGACCATTATCAGTTTGTAGCACCAAGGGTTTTCATCAAGGTGCTCGCCCCGATCCTGGCCTTGCTGAGACAGCGAGGAATCTGGTTACCTCCTTCTCAGAGCCGCGTCAGACTCAGAATTAGAGGAGGATGTGATGATTGACATTCAGACCCTTTGGTTGGGTACTGAACCTCCAGAAGTCGGTGTGGATGCCGACTCAGCGACTGGAATACCTGGGCTTGATTCTGGACTCATCGGAGGCAAAAAAATTCTCCCTGTGGAAAAATTGCAGACTCTTCAGGCAGCGATGAAGCTGCTGGCATCCCGCAGGTGGTCGACGCTGCGCTTTTGCATGCGAGTCCTGGATCTCATGGTAGCTTCCTTTTTAAAGCGGTACCGTATGCTCCATTCCACACTTGAGTTTTGCAGAGAGAGATCCTGTCCAAATGGGACAAGTCTCCGTTGTCCCTGGATTGTCAGATCTGGGTGAGCCAACTAGTCAGGGCTTCCCTGGTCTGGTGCCTGAGATCTCCGGCCCTTCAGTCCGGGAAGTCGTTCCTTCCCTTTCGCTGGACGGTGATTATGACGAACGCCAGCCTGACCGGTTGGGGGGGGGGGGGTTGGGGTGTTCAGTTGACACAAGGTCGCTGGACACCGGAAGAATCCTGCCTGCCGATCAATGTGCTGGAACTTCGACCGATCAGACTTTACCTCTCCACATGGTTTCAGAGACTACAGGGGCATCCAGTCAGGATCCAGTCGGACAACGACCCGGCGGTGGCGTATGTGACTACCTAAGTCACCAGATGCTGGACCAAGGAGAATGGTCGCTACACCCGGATGTGTTTCAGCTACTTTGCCGGAGATAGGGAATGCCAGACGTGGACCTCCTGGCATCTTGACTCAATCAGAAGGTATTGAGGTTTGTGGCCAGGTCAAAGGATCCCTGGGCGGCCCACGACAGACGCGTTGGTGCCCCCGTGGGGTCAGTATCGGCTAATTTATGCCTTTCCCCCTCTGAAACTTCTTCCCCATCTGCTCCGCAGAGTGGAGACGGAGGGGATCCTGGTGATTCTAATTGCCCCAGATTGGCCTTGGCGTCCCTGGTACGCCGTGCTAGTGCGCCTGGTGGCGGATGCCCCTTGGCGACTGCCAATGCGAGAGGACCTTCTCTCGCAAGGTCCTATACTTCATCCTGCCAGGTTCTGAGGGACCGAGGCCTGTCAGACTCGGTTATTTCCACCATGCTGAGGGCACAGAAGTCATCTTCTCGGAAGATCTATCATTGCACTTGGAAGGCCTACATCTTTATGTGCGAGGAGATGGGGTGGCACCAACGGGCTTATTCGGTTTCTAGGATCCTGCTGTTTTTACAGCGGGGAGTGGATCAGAAACTTGCCTTAAGCACCATTAAAGGGCAAATATCAGCCTTGGCTGTTTTCTTTCAACGACCCTTGGTGACTCATTCACTGGTGAGTACGTTTGTGCAAGGGATCCAAAATGTGACTCCTCCGCTGCGACCACCACTACCTCCATGGGATTTGAATCTGGTGCTCTCGGTACTTCAGAAACCTCCCTTTGATAACATCAGAGAGATTCCTCTTTTGACACTATCTCAGACGGTTGCCTTTCTGGTGGCCATTACTTCTGTCAGGAGGGTTTCTGAATTGGCGGCCTTGTCTTGCAATTCCCCCTACTTAATCCTTCATAAGGATAAAGCGGTGCTACACCCACAGCCTTCTTTTCTTCCGAAGGTGGTTTCGGCTTTTCATCTGAATGAGGAAATTGAACTTCCGTCCTTGTGTCTTCGGCCGTCGCATCCCAAAGAGGTTGTGTTGCATTACTTAGACATGGTACGCGCTCTGCGGGTGTATCTGTCTGCTACGGCTCCGTTTCGAAAGGTCAGACTCACTGTTTGTGTCAGTGACTGGTCCAAAGAAGGGCCTGGCGGTCTCATCGGCCACCATTTTCGGTGGATCAGACCTATTGTGATTCAGGCTTACGCACTTAAAGGGTGGGCGCCTCCCTTTCCTGTCACGGTGCATTCGACCCGGGCAATTGGTGCCTCTTAGGCTTTTCGACATCAAGCATCTGTCTCACAGGTGTGTAAGGCGGCGACCTGGTCGTCCGTTCACACTTTTACAAAATTTTACAAGGTTGACATGCATGCATCTCCGGATGCTTGCTTCGGCCGCAAGGTTTTGCAGGAGGCTGTTTAAGGTTGCAACTCCTCCGTTGAGGAGCTTTGTTTGTTGGGGTGAATTTTGTTTGATTGCTGTTCCCACCCCTCGTTTTCTGACACTGCAGAGTCGGTCTATTCTTCAAAAGCCACGCCTCCTCCTATTCCTGTTTCATGATAGGCAGAACACTCAGTTTCCCAGCAAAATCTGTGTTCAGTGTTCTGCCTATCACGGAGGTCCTCTCATCCTCGGGCGAGACAACATCCGTGATAGGCGGAACACTAAACACAGGCTCTGCTGGGAAACTGAGTGTTCCGCCTATCGCAGAACAGGAATAGGAGAAGGCGCGGCTTTTGAAGAATGGACTCCCGCAGTCTGACTCTGCATGCCAAGGGATAAGGTATGGAGATTGGCAAAGTGAGGCATGTAATTGGCACAGTGAGGTGAGGCATGTAATTGGCACAGTGAGGTAAGGCATGTAATTGGCACTAGTCGGAAGGGGGGGTAGTCTTATCTGGCGAGTATATCCCAAAACCAACCTTTTAGCTGGAAAATTGGGGGGTCGTCTAATACGCCTAGTCGCCTTATACGCCGGCAAATACGGTAATAATAATGATAATAATAAATAAAACATTGTTGATTCTTTTATTCGGAACATTATACCAGTGGTAAGACATGTAGCTAATATTTCATAGTTGCATGGTCAGGTTGAAAAAAAGATTCAAGTCCATCTAGTTCAGGGGTGTCCAAACTTTTTTTCAAAGAGGGCCAGATTTGATTAAGTGAACATGCGTGAGGGCCGACTATTTTGCCTGACATTCTTTGAACCATTAGAATTCGGTCTGTGTCCGTCTGAGCACTAATACACGGCCCAACAAGAATACTCTTGCCTTTGTGGCTGTGTGTGGTGAAGAGATGAGCTTGGGCGTGTTATTTGGATATACTGTATAGATTTCTTTTGTGGCCCCAACGAATCCCAGAGCGCTGCTTAGGACTAAGGATGAGCTTGGGCGTGTTATTTGGATATACCGTATTTATAGCCGTATAACACGCACAGGCTTACCATTGCCATGAATGCAGCCTCACCATTGCCATGAATGCAGCCTTACCATTGCAACCAATGCATCCTTACCATTGCAACCCGACCATTGTAACCAATGCAGCCTCACATGTGCCATAAATGCAGCCTCACATGTGCCATGAATGCAGCCTTACCATTGCAACCAATGCAGCCTTACCATTGCAACCAATGCAGCCTCACATGTGCCATAAATGCAGCCTCACATGTGCCATGAATGCAGCCTTACCATTGCCATTAGTGCAGCCTGAACGATGCCCATCTGCAGCCTCGGAGGGCAGGGGGGCGGGACGAGTGCCCACAGATTACAAACAGGAGAATCTCTTGTTTACCCTGTGGCTCCTTTAATACAAAATCCCGCCTCCTATGATGGACAGAACAGGCGTCCAATGGCATCCCAGGAGACGGGACTTCCAATAGAGACGCTGCTGAGTAAAGAGGAGATCCTAACGGCGCTCATCCTGTCCCCTCCAAGGCAGCGCCAATAAATACATTATATATCTTTTGTGGCCCTGGGGGCCACAAACAATATATATATCCAAATCCCCAGGGGGCCATATTAAATCAACAGGGGGCCGCATTTGGCCCCCGGGCCGGACTTTGGACATGCCTGATCTAGTTCAACCCAAAAAAAAAAAATCATACAATCCCATATACACAGCCCTTCACACACAGTTGATCGAGAGGAAGGAAAAATACCCCAGCAAAGCTTGAACCATTTTGCTACAGCAGGGGAAAAAATTCCTTCCTGAACCCCCGAGAGGCAATCAGATTTTTCCTGGATCAACTGTACCTATAAATGACAGTACCCAGTTATATTATGTACATTTAAGAAAGAATCCAGGCCTTTTTAAAGCCATATACTGAGCTTTCCAGAACCCCTTCTGGAGGGAGCCTATTTCACATTTCCACAGTTCTTACTGTGAATAAACCTTTTCGTATTTGGAGATTAAATCTCTTTTCCTCCTAGATGTAAAGAGTGCCCCCTGTCCCCTGTGATGACCTTAACCACTTCCATACCGGGCCTTTTCTGGAACTCTTTGTTTACAAGTTTAAATTAGTATTTTTTGCTAGAAAATTACTTAAAACCCCCAAACATTATATATGTTTTTTTTAGCAGAGACGCTAGTCATGGTATTTGTGCAACAATTAAAAAAAAAAAACAGTTTCATGAATTAAAATATGAAACCGTAAAGTTAGCCCAATTTTTTTGTATAATGTGAAAGATGAAGTTACGCCAAGTAAATAGATGCCTAACATGTCACGCTTTAAAATTGCCCACACTTGTGGAATAACGCCAAACTTTGGTACTTAAAACTCTACATAGGTGACACTCTAAAACTTTTTACAGGTTACCAGTTTAGAGTTATGGAGAAGTTCTTGGGCTAGAATTGTTGCTCCCATTCTAATGCACAAGGCGATACCTCACATGTGATTTAAACACCATTCACGTTATGTGGGTGTGACTTATTACACTTTCTCGTAATTTTTTTTTTTTTTGTAAACATCCCTTGTAAGAGGAATTGTCAGAGAATTAGTAGACCAGACTGTGTGGACTTCACAGAGGGAACCAAAAACGCATGTAAGGTGAATAATAGTGATGTTTATTATGATAGGTGATAAATAAGTAAATACAAACCGTGCACAACCAACCAAACAGAAACCCACAAACAACAAATAGTATATACAGCAATAGGGGGAGTACCAGGATCTTAGACGTAAGCCAGGCCAGGGTCATACACCGCAGATCAGTAGAAAGACCAGGGATGTTCCAGAAACATAAACGTTAGCCAGGCCGAGGTCATACACAGGGAGATCAGTAGATGGGGACAGGGAACAAACAGGACAGGAAGAGGATGGATCGGGCTGTAGGGTGAAGGTAAAGGAAATGGGAACGCAGGAGGGACTGGGCCAGGATAAGCTCGGGAACAGGGTCAGATGCAGGCTTAGGATCAGGTAACAGGCAAGCAAGCTCAGGGTGCAAGGAGAGAGATACCAAGGCGATGAGAGTACTCGTCAGCCGTGTATTTATAAGACTGCCAGTAATTGACCTCACGTAACACCTGAGCGCAGGAGGTGCTGTCTTCTCCACACTGCCGGAAAACGCCCGCTGGTGGACACTGGTACTACAGCCCAAGAATCCAACAGTGCCACCAACAGGTGAGTCCTCTTGCTACAGGTCCTGAATGTTGAACGACACCCGCTGGTGGACACTGGTACTGCGATCCAAGAGACCGATGGCGCCACCAGCGGGTGAACCCTTTCCTGACAGGAATGATGCGTGACAGGTCCTCTTTATGGAGAGATCTGTGGGGTATAAGACCATAGATCTCTCCTCCAGGCTGGAAAGACCGAGATCAAAAGAAAAAAAAATAACAATCTTTCTTTCCAGCTGAGTCCTCTGCATTGTTTACTTGTTTGCCTCTGTCCAAGGTTTTACTTACCACCTCATAAAAAGAAATCCAGTTTGTTTGACAACTTCTCTTTTTCATGAATCCTTGCTGTCTGTTGCTTAAAATATTTTTTTTCCTGCAAGAACTTGTCTATGTGGTCTTTTATTAACCACCTTCTTCCCGCCGTACGACTATAAAAGTCTTTGAAGAGATATACGGTTGTTATGGTAGCAGCTAGCCACCATAACCCCGCAATCATGTTCAAGAGCCGGTGGTTCTCTTTCAGATAAAAGTGGTTTCTGCGGTGGATTTGCCGCAAGATCACTTTTATCTGCGGCTTGAGAGGCCCCCCCTCCCGCCGCGCTCCAGTGCCCTCCGCTGCTTACCGTGGCCGTCGGTAACGGCAGAGGTGATCCGGACCTGTCCCTAGCCTGACATGGAGACGAGTGAGGGGAAGATGGCCCCTGCCCGTCTCCAAGTCATTGCAGGGCGGAAGCGACGTCAAAACGTCACTTCTGCCCATAGCTCTTAAAGGGACATTTTATTTTATTTTTTTCAAATGACAACATTTTTTTATTTTTTTGTAATCTCATTTTTGTGTAAATATGAGATCTGAGGTCTTTTGGACACCAGATCTCATATTTAACCACTTGAGAACCGCGCTATAGACGAAAGACGTCTACAGCACAGCTCTGAACTACTGGGTGGACGTCCCTGGACGACTTCCTGTGTACATTCCCCCCACGCGCCACCGAGGGCGCGCGGTGGGGAAAAGCTGTGCCTGCCTTGTCAGGTGGTGCCGATCGGTGTGCCTGGCGGCCGCGATGTCCGCCAGGTACTCGCGATCGACAGTTACAGAGGTAGGACGTGGAGCTCTGTGTGTAAACACAGAGCTCCACGTCCTGTCAGGGAGAGAGGAGACCGATGCGGTGTCCCTTGTACATAGGGACACAGATCATTCACCTCCCCCAGTCAGCCCCCCCCCCCCCCCCCCCCCCCAACATCAAGGGAGCACCATCAGGCATTCTAGGAACATAAATTACAGTTTCCTGACAACCTATCACCCTTTTAAAGGCTCTGGAGCATCCGCACAATGAAAACAACCACAAAATGACCCCATTTTGAAAAGAAAACACCCTAAAGTATATTATTTTACAAAGGTTTATTTAGAGAAAGGTAAATAAAACAAATAAGTGCAACATTATGATGGTTACTTCAGACATAAAATGGAGAAAAGGACCCCAACAAAGGGATGCTGTATCCACGGTGTAAAATTTGTTGGAATAATAAGAAAATGAGAAGGGGAAAAAACAGTAGTGGTGCACCACAATAAAAGGCAGTCAATGTCCCAAATTATATTGATAGGCGCAAATGTAAAGAAAATAATAAAAAGAAAAAAAGTAACATAAAGGGGTGCATACATTCTAGTATCAACTGTATATTGAATGTGGAACAAAGAATAAAAATCAAAAGATAAACAAAATAATGTAAAGTTCTTTGGTACGATTTTTCCTCCATCGTACAGACTTTTATTTGGTTTATTCCATATCACTGCAACCATCGTTATTTCGTTATTAGGCCGACTCCTCGATACCAGGAGTCACCGGGAAGAATACTCAGGAAAAGATAATGAGTAAACTGCAGAGGAAAGGGGGGAGTATGAGAGAGGAAAAGAAAGAGGGAGGAAGAAGAGGAGAAAGAAAGGGAAGAGTCCACGGGGGGTGGGGGGGGGGGGGAGGGTGTGCATCCAGAGGCCTTTAGATTGATAGAAGTAGGTTGTTGAACCTGGAGGGATGATCGTAGGCTATCCAGGGTTGCCAAATCCTGAGAAATTTATTGTGCATGTCAAAAGCAAAGGACGCCAATTTTTCATTAATTATATCATTCATACAGTTTTTCACTGCATCAAAGCTAAGTGCAGGGGTTTTCCAAGCCCTCACAATGGTCAACTTGGTTGCATTGGGCTAATTGGCGTTCTGGGCGGAGGTGTTCAAGGATAGGTTTGGATAGAAGAGCTTCATAGGGGTCTCTTTTAAGGTTAGAATGGAGCATATTATGCAGAAGGGTGTAGACCCTGACCCACAATCTACATACTTTTGGACACGTCCACCAAATGTGGGCCATCATACCTTCCAGTGAACAGCCCCAGAAACAATGAGGAGAGTAGGAGGGGATAAAACGAGCTAGCCTAGCAGGCGTGTAGTACAATCTATAAAACACCTTGTATGCATTCTCTAGAATAAGAACATTTCTTGAGCTCTTTGTAAGGGCTATTGTCATGATTTGCCAGTCCTCCGGATCCAACTGTTTACCCAGGTCCTCTTCCCATTGAGATGATATGATCTCACTTGGGGTTTCCTAATGGAAATAATTGAAGAGTAAAGTAAGGATATTACTCCCGGGGAGTGAGGTATAGCTCTACAAATCTTTTCAAAGGGGGTCAAGGTGTATGGGGTAGGCTGTTGAACGAAATGTTTAAGTTGGAGGTATGTATAATGTTCCCGAAGGGGTATATCATAGGAAGATCTGAGCATTTCAAATGTGATTATTCTCATGGGAGTGAACAGAGAATGGACATCAGTGAATTCACTCTGCGTCCACCACGAGAATTTGTTTAGGGTTCTCACAGCTGGGGGGAAATAATGGGTAATAATTAAGGCGCAGTAGAGGTAGGTGGGGGAACAATAGTCCGACCGATTTATTGACAGAGTACCATAGGTGGAGAGTATGAGCCATGCATGGCCCAAACCCGTGTGGGTGTTTTGGGGGGAGAGCCAGGGTACAGAGGAAATGGGTATAGGGTTTGAGTCAACCAGGTCCAGAGTGGCCCATAGCGGCATTTGATATGTGCCATGAAGACGAGTTAATGGAGCGATGTTCGCTGCTGTGTAGTATGCCTGAAGGTTGGGGACCGAGAGACCCCCATTGATTCGCAGAGCGTATAAGGTCTGTTTATTAATTTGGGGTTGAGTGGAACCCCAGATAAATTTCAAAAGTTTGCGTTGATGGATTCGTATTATATAAGGGGCTATTGGGACTGGCAGTACTTGGGGGGGGGATACAAACATTTTGGAAGGTAGGACATGCGGACCGCAGAAATCCTGCCAAACCACGAGAGCGGGAGGTGGGACGAGGAGAAAAGCATATCGGTAAGCTTCCTTAAGAGAGGAGGAAAATTGGCCTGATATAATCCATCATATTTAGGAGTAAGACGTATGCCTAAGTAGGGCAGCGAGGGGAGCCATTGAAACGGGAAGTTATCTTTTAAAGAGGTCCATTCTAAAGGGGAGAGGTTTACAGACATTGCCTTAGATTTAGTAGGGTTAACATGTAGACCCGAGAGAGACGCGAAAGTCTTCACAAAGGGAAGGCAGGTTAGGAAATAAGATTCTGGGAGATGTCAATGACAATAGAATGTCATCTGCAAACAAAGAGATCTTGAGCAGAGCCCGCAGCTTCAATACCTTTTTATATCTGGATGTGAACGGATCGCCTCCGCCAGGGGTTCCATAGCCAGGACAAACAAGTGGCAAAAGCGTACAGCCTTGCCGAGTGCCCCTCCCGATTGGGAAGATGGGGGATTCAAACATGTAATATTTAATTTTAGCCTGAGGGGCATCGTACAACGCTGCCAGCCAACGCAAAAACAAAGTACCAAAGCAATAGTGGTGGAGTACCGTAAGCTATGAATAAGCACTAAAGTTTGGTGTGAAACGCATCAGATTTTTACCCTGTCTGCTGTGGCATGCTTTTTGTGTGTTTTTTATTATTTTAAAAGTGCGGCTGTCCAGAAAGTTTTTCCTTCATTTGGCGGAGTACCGTCATGATATATGGCCAAGATAAAGTGTCAAAGGCCTTGTTCACATCCAGTGACAAAAGCATAGTTTCCAAGGAACAGTTGTGGGCGAGATGCTGCAGTTGAATAATTCTCTGAATGGAATCTCTTGCCCATCTCTGAGGCACAAAACCTACTTGGTCCTTTTTAATTAAGCGGGGGAGAAACAAATTCAATCGGTTAGCCAAAATTTTAGTCAGTATCTTCATGTCAACATTAATTAATGATATAGGTCGGAAATTGGCCCAAGAGGAATGGTCACGGTCTGGTCTCGGCAACATCACTATATTAGCTGTCAAAAAAAATTTCGACCGTTCTTAACAGAAATAAACATGGTCGTCAAGGGAGAAGCTAACACATCCACTAGCTTTCTATAGTAAAGTGCCGTAAAGCCATCCGGACCCAGCCTCTTCCTTATTTTCAAGTCTTTGATACATAGCTAAACTTCTGATACCTAAATGTCACGATCCATAAGGTCTTTCTGCGTCTCGGACATGATGGACAGCGAAATATGCTGTAGAAAATCTAACCTATCCTGTTAGGTCGAAAGGTCTTGGGCTGAATACAGGGTGGTGAGTCTGACAAAACTCGTCCAGTATGCGAATCGGGTTACTAGTTAGTATATTATGTCTGGTACGTAAAGTAATAGGAGTAGGTTTAGGGTTGAAAGTGCGTAACCTTTTGGTCAGCATCGCAGTCGGTTTGTTTCGCTTTAATGTGCCAATGTTGGCGAGACCAGCGCAGTGCTCATTCTACTTGATCAGTGAGGCATAAGTCCAACTCTGTGTGAGCTTGGTCCAAAAGTCTACGGTTAGCAGGAGTCTGGGTTTATTTAAAGGTCATTGAAGTGTATTCCAGACAGGATTCCAATGTTTTCTGCAGTTTTTGGCGCTTTTTTTGTGTTTTTGAGGCTATTTGTATAATGTGACCCCTGAGCACAGCCTTGTATGCCTCCCACAGTGTCACTGGGGAGGTGACAGAAGTGGAGTTGAGGCAAAAGTATTCTACAGATGTTATTAACAAATCGTCCTGAATGTCGTGAAGGGCTAATAATGAATCATTCATGATCCATGGGGAATGTTGGGGGTTATGCACTAGGGATCGGCAAATCACAAGAAGGGGATCATGGTCTGTCCATGGGGCTGCACGAATAGACACTGAGTCTACTAGAGGGAGATGTTTTCTGAGATTATCACGTGAGCAATTCTAGAGTGCAAATGATGTCGGTGGGAGTAGTAGGTGTAATCCTTACCCTGTGGGTGTAGTTCCCTCCAGAGGTCTACCAGATCATGAGAGCGTAAAGAGTGGGATTTTTTTTTGCTGCGGGTGAAGCGGCCCCCCTTTCTGATGGGTATTTATCTAATACAGGATCCAAGGTCACATTCGAATCCCATGCTAAAAGCAGGGTTCCTTTTTGGTGAGCCGTCAATAGTGAGCAGATATGAGATAAAAAGGGTCCCGGGTTAGAATTGGGGGCATTATAGGTCATTACAGTAACTTCTGTATCCTGGATAGTACCCATGAGCAGGAGGTATCTGAGTTATACAATGAAAATGCCCTGACTTGCGAAAAGCTATCAGAACTCCTCTCTGCTTGGTCGTGCCACTAGCCATGAACACCTGGGGATATTGGGCGTCAAAATACTTACGGCTGGAGGCAGAAGAAAAGTGGGTTTCCTGTAGACATGCTTTGTCTATACTCTGTTTTTTGAGATATTTAAATACTTTCACCCTTTTTTGGGGTAAGTTCATACCTTGAACATTAATGACAACCAGTGTAACGTCATGGCGGGCAAACAAGTAGGGGTATACCATCGTCTCTGAATGTAGCCCCCGCGGACTCAGAAAAGAGAATAGAAAAATAAAAATAAGGGAAGGGATGAAGTAAGTAGTGAAAGAGAGAGAAAGAGAAGCACAATAAAGCCAAGAAAATCTCAGGAAGGATAATTCAAATAAAACATTAGTGCAACCAAACATGGGTCCGAGGACCCACCAAGAGGTCGGTGGTTGGCCATGACCATAGTCCTAGTCAAGTGCTGACACTGTGGGGACGGACCCACCCGGCCTATTTAGCAGAAAAAACAAACAAATATCCGTGAAAATGAGCACTTAATATAACGTAACATATTCGACACAATCTAGTAACGGAAAACAAACTTCTAGCTCTAAACACAAAAGTAGGCTAGGCCCTGTCCCCGGTCCCCACGGGGAAGCCCAGGGGGGCCCCGGAAAGGGGAGACCAGCCCAAAAAATTGAGCAACCAAGGTCCCGGTACCAACCAGCCGTTGGGCAACTGTCATTTCAAATCAAGTCAACCGGTAGAAAATGTGCTTTATCAGACAGGTCAGAAACCATCCCTGTAGGCCTGAAAAATTAACGCCACAGTCCGTAATCCAAAATGAACACAGAGTGGACCTTGAACCCCAAGTAAATATCAGCTGGCCAAGGAAGGCTCTGATATATTGGCCAGCACGCCAACTGCAGTCTATCCCCCCAGGCCGCCATCCATCAAATTGGGTGACCCTGGGCGGAGGGCCCACACCCGACGCCGCCAGCCAAAATGCAAGGCACCAATCCTGTATGCAGTAAAACTGTTAACAGAAAAAAATAAGTGTATAAAAAGGCTTCCAGGATATACATGCTCAGTGAAGTCGGTCATAACACCACTCACCTCCTTCCGCTGCAGGCTCTGCCACGATACGCATGCAGGGGTCCTCTGATGCCCCCCGGTAACTCTCCCCCGCTTCTTCATCTCCTAGGGCCGTCATGCGCGCCACGAAAACTATCGTTAACGCCAGAAACAGTCGTTTGTGCGCCGGAAACTATCGTTTCTGATAGGTGGAGACATGGATAGGGGGAGGGCCCAAAGTGGTTGCAGGACACCTGTGTGCAGGCGCCAAGAGGCTGGTTCAAAAGCCCAGAATGCCAGAGCCTTCTGTAAGCAGCATGGACACAGAGCTGTGGGCTGTAAGGCATCCCTGTGGATTGAACCAGGCAAACCTAAGACTCCTACTCTGCATCAGGTTGTGCAGTGAGCTGATATGTTTTGTGTATTGTAAGACTATAGTACAACAGTGATTGCATTTATATATTGTGGATAGTACCTTTGCTTTGCAGTAAGGACTATGTCTCCTAGAAGAGGGTCTAGGGCAAATAAAAAAGGCACCAGAAAATCCCACGTATGGCTAAGGATTCTGAGCTTGCCTGCAGTTTACCATCCCCCTCTGTTAGCCTGATAGCAGCCTCACAGGATGAGCCCCTGTCTGGTTTTGCAGCCTCTCCTATGGAAGCTCCTGTATATGTCACCGAGAGCACTTTAAAGGTGGCTATGGATGGCCTGGAAGGAAGGATTGCTAATATTGTCGCTACCTCCTTGAGAAAAAGCAGAAAATGGGGTAGATACCCTTCATCTGCTTTGGCTCTCTCATCGGATGAGCCTTTTGAGGGTGAAAAATCCCTCTCAGGAGATGAGGATCATGTGCAGTCTGAGCACTCTGAAGATGGGAGGTTTCCTGCGACTTCTCAGTCGCTAAAGATGCAGGTGCAATATTATGCAGAGATGGTGCGTGCCTCCCGTTGAAGCCTCCTGTTGAAGCTTCTAGGCCCTCTGTTTCCTCTTTGGGATCTCGGAAGTCCCTGCAGGCTGCATGCTCCTTTCCAGTTCATCCCTTGCTGAATAAACTGATGTATGATGAATGGGTTCACCCAGACAAACTGTTTTCTACTCCTAAGCAGTTTTCCCTTTTTTATTCTATGAAGGAAGGTTTCACCAAGAAATGGTGGGTACCTGCTATTGATGCAGCTATTTCTTGTGCAAACAAAAGCCTGACCTGTCCTATTGACAACGTGCAGGGTTTCAAGGATCCAACTGATAAGAAGCTGGAATCCCTATTTAAAAGCCTCCTCTGCCATGGCTGGGGCTGTAGTACAACCTGCTGTTGCAGCAATTGGTGTATATCAGTTCCTCAAGGAACAAATGAAGCAGATGATTAACATCCTCCCTTCTGAGGAGATTGAGGTTTATGAGGACCTTCCTAAGGCCTTGTGCTTTGCGATTGATGTGATTATGGACTCTGTTCAGCAAGCATCTTGCTTGAATCTCCTGCAGGTACACATGCGCGTGTCCCTTTGGTTAAAACATTGGGGAGGCCGACGCTGCAAGAAATACTTGGCAGCGTTCCCCTTTAGGGGTGAGCGCCTGTTTGGAGATGACCTGGATAAATACACCCAAAACATTACCGGTGGCAAGTCTACCCTATTGCTGGTTAAAAGAAAGAGTAAGCGTCCCTCATTTTAACCTACTCTTTCTCCAGCCCCTGGAGCCTCAGTCTCCAGGCAGTGGCAACGGCCGCCCCAGTCTAACACTAGGGGGAAAAGCCCAGAGCCAAGGGCAAAAAAAGAACTTGGGGTTCAAAGTCTAAACAGACTCCCAAAACTTCCCTAGGAAGGGATGCCCCCACTCGGCCGAGCGTAAGAGCGGTAAGGGTTTATCTGCAAGCTACGGCTCAGATAAGGAAGACTGATTGTCTTTTCATTCTGCCACAAGGCCCAAAGAAGGGCCAGGCAGCGTCAAGATCCAGTATTAGAAGGTGGATTCGACAAGTCATTATTCAGACCTATGATTTAGAAAAAAATATCCTTCCTTTTCAGGTGAAAGCGCACTCGACTAGAGCAGTTGGTGCTTCATGGGCAATGCATCACCAGGCCTCCATGGCTCAGATCTGTAAGGCTGCTACTTGGTCTTCGGTCCATACATTTACCAAATTCTATCAGGTAGATGTAAGAGGTTAAGAGGATGCCGCCTTTGGTCGTAGTGTGCATCAGGCAGCAGTATAAATCCTCTGGTTTGATAGTGGTCTTATTCTGATCTGTGTCTCCCTCCCCTCTAATTTTAGCATTGCTATGGGACATCCCATTAAGTAATTAAGGCTCTGTGTCCCATGATGTATGATCAAGAAAATAGGATTTTTTAATACAGCTTACCTGTAATATCCTTTTCTTGGAAATACATCACGGGACACAGAGCTCCCACCCCTCTTCGGAGTGAACGTGGAACACTTATTGCTTTGCTACAAAACTGAGGTACTCTCCATTTGGGAGGGGTTATATAGGGGAGGAACAACATTTTTTATTTGGTTTGCCAGTGTCCAATCACCTGTGGTGACTACATAACCCATTAAGTAATTAAGGCTCTGTGTCCCGTGATGTATTCCCAAGAAAATTATTTTGCAGGTAAGCTGTATTAAAAAATCCTATTTTTATTGGCTCTTTACCCTAATTGGGGATTGGCTGTGTCTGAGGGACAACACGCCTTATCCCCTTTCGCCTCACTGTGGTCCCCTGGGGCCCACAGAAGCGGTCAGAACCCGAGGACGTCATATGATGTCACCTGGAGGGAGGAGATGTTCCTGCTGGCGTCCTTTTACTATGGCCCGGTATGGAAGTGATTAATAAATTTGTCCCCAGTCACCCATTCTAGATTATTTTGTAAAGGGCCTACATGCTCAGATCTGACTTTTTTTACTATTGATATATTTGAAGATTTTTTGGGGGTGTGTCCTATCTTTTGCAATCTGGAGTTTTTTTTTGCATTTTTGCATCCTTCATTTCCTTTTAACATTTTTTTTTTTATATTTTTTGTAGCATTTAAACAATGATATTGTTCCTTCATTTTTATATTTTTTTTAAAGTTATTTTCTTATTTTTTATAGCCATTTTAACTTTGGCAGTGAGCTACATAGTTTTATTTGTAGCCTCTTAAACTTAATGCCCATGGGAATATACTTTTCAGTGAGTTTGCATACAGTCTTTTTTGAAGAATTACCATTTCTGTTCTGTGTCCATTGATGCCAATATTCCCTCCTAGTTTAAGTCTTGGAGAGCAGCCCTCATCCTTGGAAAAATTGCCCTCTTGAAGTTAACCTCCCTGGCGGTATGATTATTTCAGAAAAAAGTGCTGAAAGCGGTACCATTATTTGCAAGGAAATTTGGCGTTTTATTCTGTAGGCTTGTAATTCTTAGGAATAACTCACTTAAATTTTTTTATGACGAATTTCCCCACAAATCGCTATCACACAATTCTGCAAGTGATTATAATTTATTATCGCCGTTTTTTAGCTGCTCTAAAACCATTTTTGACATAAAGGGACCAGTGGCGGCTGGTGCTCCATTTTTTCATCACTCGCCCGCAATAGGGCCTACAGACAGACAGGTAGATAGATAGATAGATAGACATGTAGATAAATAGATAGATAGATAGAGGAGACAGACATGTAGATAAATAGATAGACAGACAGATAAACTAGAGAGACATACATGTAGATAGATAGATAGATAGATAGATAGATAGATAGATAACTAGAGAGACATACATGTAGATAGATAGATAGATAGATAGATAGATAACTAGAGAGACATACATGTAGATAGATAGATAGATAGATAGATAGATAACTAGAGAGACATACATGTAGATAGATAGATAGATAGATAGATAGATAGATAGATAGATAGATAGATAGATAACTAGAGAGACATACATGTAGATAGATAGATAGATAGATAGATAACTAGAGAGACATACATGTAGATAGATAGATAGATAGATAGATAGATAACTAGAGAGACATACAGATAGATAGATAGATAACTAGAGAGACATAGATAGATAGATAGATAGATAGATAGACATGTAGATAGATAGATAGATAGATAGATAGATAGACATGTAGATAGATAGATAGATAACTAGAGAGACATACATGTAGATAGATAGATAGATAGATAGATAGATAGATAGATAGATAGACATGTAGATAGATAGATAGATAGATAGATAGATAGATAGATAACTAGAGAGACATACATGTAGATAGATAGATAGATAGATAGATAACTAGAGAGACATGCATGTAGATAGATAGATAGATAGATAGAGAGAGAGAGAGAGAGAGAGAGAGAGAGAGAGAGAGAGAGAGAGAGAGAGAGAGATAGATAGATAGATAGATAGATATGAAGAGAGATAGATAGAGAGAGAGAGAGAGAGAAAGAGAGAGCGAGAGAGATAGATAGAGAGAGAGAGAGAGATAGATAGATAGATAGATAGATAGATAGATAGATAGATATGAAGATAGATAGATGAGAGAGAGGGAGATGTATCACTGTCCTTCACCAGGGATTTAGTAATGAATAAGAGAAGTATTAGATCAGTCCCCCATGGCCCCCCTTCTCTCCCCTCTCCTGCCTGACACATGTCTCTCTGACACAGCAGCACACTGTCGGGTGAATCTCTGATTTTAGGGCAGAGTTGATTCCCGGGACACAGAAGCAGATCTCCCTCCACCACCCCGCATACCAACCCCCACACTCCACTGCACATGATATATAAAATATAATGATGGGGAAGGCTTCAGTTCCTTCCTACCTCGTTGCAGCAGATCCTCTCAGGCGGAGCAGTATTGAGCTGCAGATCTGACTGAGGTGACGTCACTTCCCGACTGTCCTTTGACTGTGTGAAAGAAAGCACCGCCCACTGGGCGGTGACATAGTTCTATCACACTGTGTGCACTCGCCCGGCTATAATACAAGCCATCGCGCCGGGAACAGTGGCGCGTCGGTTTGCGCCACAAAGGCATATTTTAGCTGCCGTCTGCTACTGCAATCTTGTGATTGCACAGACGTAGCGCTACAAAATACCGCACTGTGCCCGGCGCCCATACACAGTGCAATAAGGACTTTTTTTTAAAAAAAAAATCGTTTCTTAAAGGGACATGTTTAAAAAAAAAAAAAAAAAAAAAAAAATTCGATTTTTTTTTTTTTTATATTTTTTTTTTTTTTACTGCCTGGGGAGGGGGGGCGGCGCCCGGGCGCCCCCTATGGACGGGCCGCCACTGAAAGGGACACTTTTGGACAATCTACAGTTTGCAGGCAGAAAGAACAGTTTTTATTATATAAAAGAACATGTAGGGCACTGGGCAGACCACTAGGGACAAGGGGGGCGTGTATTTTTTACATACAGTACTGCAATCTATAAGATTACAGTATACTGTATGTAAAGTGTTTGTTTACCTTTTTGAATTTGGCGCCGTTCTACGCCCCCGTGTGTCGTAACGTCGCAGGGAACGGAGAACGGCAGCACACAGAGGCACTGTGTGAATCGAGCGAGGACCCGCTCGCTCACACAGCACGGTGGCATCGCTGGATCCAGGGACAAGGTAAGTAAACACTGCCTGTGGATTCAGCGAGGCGAGCCCAAGTCTGACTCGGGGTTACCGATCGTAGCCAAAAATCTCACCCCGAGTCAGACTCGGGAATACCGCCAGGCTGGTTAAATGTCTTTATCTTTCCCATATGTATTTTTTTGCGTACAGCTAACAAGGGTAGATAATAAATTGGAGCTTGGTTATGTAGCGAGTTCAGAGGGTAGTGATAAATGAGGAGTACTCAGAATGGTCCGATGTGGAAAGGAGGGGTCCCCTAGGGTTTTGTCCTGGGACCAATCCTAATAAATGTATTCATAAATTACCTGGAGGATAGGCTAAACAGTTTTAATCTTGGTATTTGTGGACCATACTAAGCTAAGCAGGGCAATCATTTCTCTGCAGGATGTGGAAACCTTGCAAGAAGATCTGAACAAATTAATGTGGTGGGCAACTACATGGCAAATGAGGTTTAATGTAGAAAAATGTTAAATGATGCATTTTGGTGGCAAAAATATGAATGCAATATACGCACTAGGGGGAGAACCTCTGGGGGAATCTAGGATGGAAAAGGACCTGGGGGTCCTAGTAGATGATAGGCTCAGCAATGGCATGGGATGCCAAGCTGCTGCAAGCAAAGCAAACAGAATATTGTCATGGGGATAATTCCAGAGATAAAATGATACTTCTCCCACTCTATAAGACTCTGGTCCAGCCACACCTGGAGTATGTTGTCCAGTTCTGGGCACCAGTCCTCAGGAAGGATGTGCTGGAACTGGAGAGACTCCAGAGATGGGCAAGAAAGCTAATAAAAGGACTGGAGGACTTTAGTTATGAGAAAAGGTTACGAGCACTGAACTTATTCTCTCTGGAAAAGAGATGCTTGCGAGGGAATATGATTTAAATGTACAAATACCGTACTGGTGACCCCACAATTGAGATAAAACTTTTCCGTGAAAGGAAATTTAAAAAGACACGCGACCATTCAGTAAAATAAGATCAGCGGTTTAACCTTAGACTGCATAGAGGGTTCTTTACTGTAAGAGCGGTAAGGATGTGGTTTCAGCGGGGAGCATTGATAATTTAAAAAAAAATATTAGATAAGCACTTAAACAACCACAACATGCAGGGATATACAATGTAATACTGACATAAAAGCATGCACACATAGGTTGGACTTAACCACACCTACTATGTAACTATGAGGCTGTATATTCTGCAATATTTACATTTTTGGTAAACTCCTTCAATGAATCCAAGCTCTGCAATCTGAGATAACATGCACTGCATTGATAAATTCACACAATTTTACAGTAACCATGAGTTAAAACAAAGTTCAGGAATATTCCTTTATCCCATTGTTTTGCGAATCTATGTGCACTACAAACTGTATGATTGAATCTATTCGGATATTGCTGTTTTACGAACCTGAAAGCCTATTATTCTAAATGGGAAGCCTTCATTTTGTTTGCAAATAATATAGATTCTAACTACCAGCAAGAATGAGTCCTTACATTTAAAGAGCACCTGTAATTTCAGATCCATCATGGCAGGGCCTGTTAGCGGGCATCCACTCACCTGCTGCCGCCATGTCCCTCACCTTATTGTGTCACTGCCGCATCACCAGCCATCTCATTAAAGTGAATAGGACTGTCGGTGAGTCAATAGCGGGTCAGATGTGGCACCGCTGCAGGACAGAGATGACAGTTGCTCTATAAAAAAGATGATTTAAATCGTGATTTAAATTGACTTGATTTAAAACAAATCCACCCTGCAGCTAACAATAAATGAAATCATGTTATGGTCCCTGCTACCCAGATGTTCATATATATGAATATTGGTAATCTCTGCATGGTTTGAGATTACCAGGTCCAGCAGAGCGTCATGCCTAGTCGGGGCCTCAATAAACTGGACCATAAAATTGTCTTGTAATAGGTTTATACCTTTTTGCCCTGTCCCAGCAGTGCCATTACTCCAGTCGATTTCCAGGTAGTTTAAAATCCCCCATTATTATCACTATCCCAGCCCTTGCAGCCCTTTCCATCTGTGCAAGGAGCTCTCCACCTCATCAATTGCACTGGGAGGTATATAACAAACTCCAGTGATAACCTTTGTAGTATGTACACCTATCTATAGTTCCACCCATAATGCTTCAGACTCCTAAACACTCTCCATCAACTAGGTCCTCTTTCACACTCACTTTGAGATCACTTCTCACAAAGAGACAAACACCACCACCCCTCTGTTTTACCCCGTCTTTCTGAAAGAGTATAGCCAGGAATATTAATAGCCCAGTCACGAGAAGACTAAAGCCAAGATTCAGTAATACCAATTAGATCTTAGTTCTTGTGCACCAGAGCTTCCAACTCACCTATTTTGCTTGGCAGACTTATGGCATTGGTGAACAAACTCTTTAATCCATTGTCACATTTTGCAAATTTATGTTGCATATTTTTTATTTTAGTACAAATCGTACCATTTCCAATGGTTGTTTGTAACATAGGAACCTTCATATCATCTGCCATAGCCCTCCCCCATCTTTCCCCATTTCACCCACCAATAGGGGCTGACCCCTGTCTGACCCATTATCATTTAATTCACCCTCCTCCCACAATCCTAGTTTAAATACTCTTTCAGCCTTCCCATAAAACTCTCCCCCAGCACAGTAGATCCCCTTCCATTTAGGTGCAAACCATATTTGGCATATAGGTTGCACCCCAATGAAAACTCAGCCCAGTGCTCTAAAAATCCAAATCCTTCCTTCTTACACCGGGTCTTTAGCCATGCATTCAGCTCTCTAATGTGCCCCTGCCTTTCCTGTGTTGCGCATGGCACAGGCAATATTTCAGAGAATATCACCTTGGAGGTCCTTCCCTTCAACTTGCAGCCTAGTTTTTTAACCGCTTAAAGGGGTTGTAAAGGTAAATGCTTTTTCACCTTAATGCATCCTATGCATTACGTATAGCCGACGTATTGCGCGAGAGTCGACGTATAGCTACGTGCTCTCGCGCAGGGGAGCCGACCTGCCGCCGTAAAATGACGGCGGCTGGTCGGCAAGTAGTTAAGGACCGCCTGCCGCACTTGTACTGCAGCAGGTTAGCTCCCCTGCATGAACCAGCATCATTGCACGTTGACTCGTGCAGGCACAGTTGCGGGTGTGCGCTGCCGGAAACACGCTCTCGTGCACGCTGCGGGAGCACGCCTGTGGGTCGGGTGGACTCTATGCTTCCAGCTACCCATGATCGCCTAGTACAAAGGCAGAATGGGGATCCTTCGGTCGGCAGAGCGGAGCGTGCCGGCCCTGTCGGCCGTATACATTCAGGGTGTAGAAAACTGGCAAGGGGACTACCAGATGTTGGACCAAGGAGAATGGTCGCTACACCCGGATGTGTTTCAGCTACTTTGACGGAGATGGGGCACGCCAGACATTGATCTCCTGGCTTCTCGACTCAATCGGAAGGTTTGAGGTTTGTGGCCAGGTCCAAGGATCCCTGGGCGGACGCGACGGACGCGTTGGTGGCTCCATGGGGACAGTATCAGCTGATATATGCTTTCCCCCCGCTGAAGCTTCTTCCTTGTCTGCTTCGCAGAGTGGAGACCAAGGGGATCCCGGTGATTCTAATTGCTCCAGATTGGCCTTGGCGCCCTTAGTATGCCAACCGTGTACGCCTGGTGGCGGATGTCCCTTGGCGACTGCCAATGCGGGAGGACCTTCTGTTGCAAGGTCCTATTCATCCTGCTTTACAGTCGCTGGCTTTAACGGCATGGTTGTTGAAAGTCAGTCACTGAGGGACCGGGGTCTGTCTGATTCGGTAATTTCCACCAGGCTGAGGGCACTGAAGTCATCTTCTCGGAAGATCTATCATCGCACGTGGAAGGCCTACATCTCCATTTGTGAGGAGATGGAGTGGTGCCCACAGGCTTATTCGGTTTCCAGGATCCTGCTGTTTTTACAGCGTGGAGTGGATCAAAAACTTGCCCAAGCACCATAAAGGGGCAGATTTCAGCCTTGGCTGTTTTCTTTCAACGACCCTTGGCGGCTCATCCACTGGTGAGAACGTTTGTGCAAGGGGTTTGACATGTGGCCCCTCTGGTTCGTCCACCACTACCCGGTGGGATTTGATTCTGGTGCTCTTGGCACTTCAGAAACCTCCCTTTGAGAGCATCAGAGAGATTCCCCTTTTGACACTCTCTCAGAAGGTGGGCTTTCTGGTGGCTATTACATCAGTCTCAAGGGTTTCTGAATTGGCGGCCTTTTCTTGCAAGTCCCCCTACTTGATCCCCCACAAGGATAAAGCGGTGTTACGCCCGCAGCCTTCCTTTCTTCCGAAGGTTGTTTCGGTCTTTCATCTTAACTACTTGGTGCCCAGAGGACGTCATATGACGTCCTGGGCTTTGTGGTACTTTGAGGGGCTATATCTGAATGATGCCTGAAGCTACATCATTCAGATATTGGCATTTTCAGCCAACAATTCCCTACACCATAGGAACAATCATAGCGGCTGTTCCGCCGCTTGATCGTTCCTACGGGCGGCGAAAGGGGACGTCTCCCCCTCCCGCCGCCCTCCGGTGCTTCTACCCACTCACCTGTGCGATCGGTGAGTCAGTGACAGGAACCGCCGGCCCCCGGATGCAGATCATAGAGATCTTCGGCAGACCAGATGGTCGCCAAAGTCCCTATGATCGTCGGAGGCCGGGCGCGATGTTATGATGTCACGCCCGGCCTCTGCATTCAAAAATTCGTCGCCGCTTCGGCTGTGATCTTTTTTTTTTATTTTTTTTTTCTATCCTTCCCAGCCTAGAGGTGAGATGTGGGATCTTATTGACCCCATATCTCACCGTAAAGAGGTCCTGTCATGCCATATTTCTATTACAAGGAATAAAAGTGATCAACATTTTTTTTTTTTTTTTTAAGTGTCAAAATATTAAAAAAATAAGTAAAATTAACAATAATAATAAAAAAAGTTTTTAAAGTGCCCCTGTCCCCGTGAGCTTGCACGCAGAAGTGAAGGCATACGTGAGACCCGCCCACATATGAAAATGGTGTTCAAACCACACATGTGAGGTGTCGCCGCGAATGTAAGAGCGAGAGCAATAATTCTAGCCCTAGACCTTCTCTGTAACTCAAAACATGTAATTTTTTTAAAGCTTCGCCTATGGAGATTTTTAAGTACTGAACTTTGGCGTCATTCCACGAGCGTGTGCAATTTTGAAGCGTGACATGTTGGGTATCTATTTACTCTGCGTAACTTCATCCATCACATTATACAAAAAAATTGGGCTAACTTTCCTGTTTTTTTTTTTTAAGCATGAAACGTTTTTAAAAAAAAAAACACGTTTGAAAAATTGCTGCGCAAATACTGTGCGAGATAAAAAGTTGCAATGACCGCCATTGTATTCTCTAGGGTCTCTGCTAAAAAAACATATATAGTGTTTGGGGGTTCTATGTAATTTTCTAGCAAAAAAAGATGATCTTTACATGTAGAAACGAAGTGTCAGAATTGGCCTGGGCCTGAAGTGGTTAATGAGGACATAGCGCTTCCATCCCTGTGTCCTCGGTTGTCGCATCCCAAAGAAGTTGCTCTACATTCCTTGGATGTGGTCCGAGCTCTGCGAGTATATCTCTCTGCTACGGCTCTGTTTCCGAAGTTTGTATCGGTGACTGGTCCAAAGAAGGGCCTGGCGGTCTCGTCGTCCACCATTTCTCGGTGGATCAGACAGATCGTGATTCAGGCTTATGCCCTACAGGGGTGGGCGCATCCCTTTCCTGTCACGGCACATTCAACCAGGGCAATAGGTGCTTCCTGGGCCTTCCGACATCAAGCGTCTGTCTCACAGGTGTGTAAGGCGGCGACCTGGTCGTCCGTTCACACCTTCACTAAATTTTACAAGGTTGATGTGCATGCATCTGCGGATGCTTGCTTCGGCCGCAAAGTTTTGCAGGCGGCTGTTTAAGGTTGCAACTCCTCCGTTGAGGAGCACGGTTTGTTTTTGGGTGGAAGTTGGTTTGCTTGCTGTGCCCACTGCTTGGGGATGATCCTACTGTCAAGGCTATTTGGAGCTGTGTCCGTCCATGCACGAAAGATAAAATAGGATTTTTGTACTCACCGTAAAATCCTTTTCTCTGAAGTTCATGGATGGACACAGCACCCACCCCTCCTCCTTTTTTTAAGTTTGTACTGCTATTTGAAGAACTGAGCTGCTGACTGCAGGGTGAGGGGTTATGACCAGAGGGCCCGCCCCCTGGGCGGTGCTGTTCGGCTTTGCTGTGTTACATGTTTTTTAACTGTTTAACATGTCTGCCTAGTCCTCTCCTGATAGATGGAACATAACCCTACTGTCAAGAATATTTGGAGCTGTGTCCGTCCATGAACTTTAGAGAAAGGGATTTTACGGTGAGTACAAAAATCCTATTTTCTCAGTTTTATCTTGCTTATCTCAACCTGGAATCCTCTTCATACCAGGTCATTATTTCAGGTCTTCATTTCCTGACGTGGGAGCATGAGCTTCATTGAACGTCGACGGACGATCAGTAAACCAAAGTTCTACAACTAACACATAGTTCTCCTTTATTGATCATACATCGCGGGACACAGAGCCTTAATTATTTAATAAATTATGTAGTCACCACAGGTGATTGGACACTGGCAAACCCAATTAAAATTGAGTTCCTCCCCTATATAACCCCTCCCAAATGGAGAGTACCTCAGTTTTTCCGCCAGTGTTAAGGTGGTTGGTCACGTTCAACATGTGCTAGGAAGAAAAATGCTCTTTTGATGGTCTGGCTGCGGAGACCTAGGAGCTATAAGCGGATCCATTCCTCTGGCTGATATGGTTGGTACCCGGGCCTTGTGTAAGAAGAAACAAGGTTTGTCTGTAATGTCTCTCTGCAGAGGTCTGGGCTCTGGGATCCAGACTTTGGTGTACTAATACATCTGTGGCACGAAAAGGTTCTGGCAGAGTCTTCTACAGGTCCAGGTATGAGGTTTTCTCTACTAAAACCCTTGGTAAACCTGAAGGTTGGCACAACTTGCCTGCAGTGATGGGTGAAAGCTGGAACTACTTTTAGTAGCTTTCCTGCTGTGTGGATCAGGTAAGAAGATCATTTTTATTTGTGTTATCTTCTTTGGAGTAGGATATCTTTCCTGGTTCTCACCACTTGGGGGAGTAAGTGCAACCTGATGTTTTCTTACATAGCCTTCCAGGATAACATGCTTAGGCCCCTTTCAGACGTGCGGACCGTATGTCCGCTTTTTCATCCATCCGTTTGCGGATGAAAAAGTGACATACATTGGTCCCTATGTGATTGCGGGTGTTAGCGGATAAACATCTACTGACACCCGTAATCACCCGCCTCCGCAAAGATCGGATTTTGCGGATGGAAGAAAACCCTATTTTTTTTCTTCCGTCTATCGGATCGGGTGAACACGGACAGACGGTCCGTGTTCATCTGATCCCCCCATAGGGGAGAGCGGAGAAAAGACGGGGCGGTCCCTGCACAGTGTGCGGGGACCGCCCTGTCAGCCGCCGGCTCAGCGGAGATATACGGAGGGAATCCCCGCTGAGCTTACAGACACACGGAGGCGGATCATTACTGATCCGCCCCGTGTGAAAGGGCCCTTAGTGAAGTCGGTCAAATATAACACCACTCACCTCCTTCCGCTGCAGGCTCTGCCACGATACGCGTATAGGGGTCCACAAGATGCCCCCCAGTAATCCCCTCCCCCTCTTCCTCGTCTCCTGGGCGCCGCCATGTCAGCAGTGCGTGTGCGAGCGTGTTTTTCTGTCAGAATAGAGACTTGGATGGGGGAGGG
Organism: Rana temporaria; assembly: GCF_905171775.1. NCBI lineage: Eukaryota > Metazoa > Chordata > Amphibia > Anura > Ranidae > Rana > Rana temporaria. The sequence goes on from NC_053493.1 coordinate 169,534,567, forward strand.
TCAAAAGTGGTTGCTAGTGCCCGTGCGCAATGCAGGACACCTGTGTGCAGGCGCCAAGAGGCTGGTTCAAAAGCCCAGCACGCCAGAGCCTTCTGTAAGCGGCATGGACACAGAGCTATGGGCTGTAAGCATCCCTGTGGATTGAACCAGGCAAACCTAAGACTTCTACTCTGCATCAGGTTGTGCAGTGAGCTGATATTTTTGTGTATTGTAAGACTATAGCACAACAGTGATTGCATTTATATTTGTGGATAGTACCTTTGCTTTGCAGTAAGAACTATGTCCCCAAGAAGAGGGTCTAGGGCGAGTAAAAGAGGCACCAGAAAATCCCCATGTACGGCTACGGATTCTGAGCTTGCCTGCAGTTTACCATCCCCCTCTGTCAGCCTGATAGCAGCCTCACAGGATAACCCTCCTGTCTGGTTTTGCAGCTTCTCCTAAGGCAGCTCCTGTATACATTTTTCATCTGAGAGGCAATGGCTTCACCTTGGCTCACTCACCTCTATTGTCAACATATGCTATGAATTCCAGTTTACCCTACTGGTTGATATTACCCTATTAAAGATTAGGAGTGGGTTCCACTGTACTGATTCTGTCACATGTGCTTCTGAAGAAGGATTCTCAAAACATGTCGAATCCACATGTGAACATGTGAGCAATTTAATGCATATGCGCTAATGCACTGCAACAAATGAATAAAATGTTAATTTAGCCTTTCCATCTCCGTAGTAAGGTGACATTACTAGACTGTCTTCTGCGTTTAGGCAATGAAAACCAGATGTCAGAAGTTCTGCTTCCAATGAGGCATTTTACTCGGGCAGTGTAATATTTGATGGTTACGTTGGTGATATTGAATCTGATGAGTTGTCTCTATCAGAGGCGTACAGCACGGGCACAAGAAGTGTAATGATTCACCAGGGAAGAATGTTGAAGGTGGGCTCTGTACTACTTGCTTTTCCTCTTGGATACCATTACTGATAGCCTTGGCTGTAATAATTCTTAGATTTCTCAGTCTGTTATAGCCCAGTCTGGTTCACACCACTGTCAATCTTAGGGAGGATTAAATCCCATTTCAGAGTAAATCTATAAGTTTGCAAATGGGGATTGATATTGAAATAATTTTCTATGACAATTTTCATGGATTGAACATTCTTAATAACACATACTTCTTTAACAGAACTTTTAAAAACAGAATGTTTATCTTTCAGACCTCAGATTTTGGTGCTACTCAACCTCGATTCAGAGCAGAATGTAAAACATCCCAGACTGCTTTCACTAACAACTCAGCTTAAGGCTGGAAAAGGACTGACCATTGTGGGCTCTGTGCTGCAAGGCACATTTCTGGACAAACATGTAGAAGCACAGAAAGGAGAAGAAGTATGTACATTTTAATATATTTTATTTTTTTTCAGTAATAAAATATTATTATAAACACATAAGGGCCAGTTCACAACAGCGCCATTGTGGTGTGTTTGGCATCATTGCCCAACACAACCACAATGCAAAAGCAAGGACAATAACTTTGGTTTAAAGTGTGATTAAGCCAATTTCCACATGCTTCGATGTAAGTGCTTGGTATAATGGTGTTAAAATCATTGGCCGTATAGTACAACAGTAGAATGATTGTAAATATTCTTGAGTCGATCTTCTGTAAGCCAGTTGCATGATTATGCAGCTCCACTGTAGGTAACCGCAATATAAGGGTGGAGCTCATTCCTAGCATGCACGTCATACAGTGTGGATCCTTCCACAGATTTGAGAGTGGATTACTTCCTCTTTTCTCCCCATGTGACCCAGCCCACCTGACTCGGGCAATCATGTGACCATTAGTAAATTAAAAGAAAAAAAATTATCTAATTGCAAATAAAATACTATACAAAATGAAAATGGAATGAATGCTTGTTTATATACAAAATTTCCATTGTTTACTTAAAACACACAATTAACGTTACCAATTATATGCTTATGGAGGAGTTTGTTGATAGTGAAGCTTTCGGAAGCTTGATAGCGAATTTATGTGGATTGACTTTTCCTGTCATACTCTCTAGCCTCCTAGAGGAGGAGAAGTCTATCCCCATAAACTCTGCCTCACCATTAATCAACAAACTCTGCCCTAAGCATTGGAATGATAACTAATAATGTGTGTTTTAAGTAAACAGTGTCACTGTATATAAACAAGTATTTGCATTTTCATAATTTTTCTTTATTATTATTAATGGTAATGTGATCATCCATGGCATATGGACTGGATCCTAGGATGGAAGAGAAGAGTAAATAATCCATTGTCAATGACAGCCCCATATGACATATCCTCTATCCCCCCCCCCCCCCCATACTAAAGGTAAGGAAGGCAGCAGTAAATGAGGGACAGACTGAGGTATGTGGCTGAGGGTTTTGCTGTCAAGTCCCCAGGCTGAGTGCCTGGGCAGGCTTCTGTGCTAGACAGTGCTGCATGATAAAAGCTGTGACGAGCTTAGAGATGGGAAGGCCTGGAAAACAATGTGGGGGGGAAAAATGTGTGTTTACTTTTTTATTTTTTTATGCTTTTTTTTCTGGAAAATTGGAAAAAGTGTTAAATGTTGTTTTACAATGATAAATAATATGTCTATGACACAGTATTCAAAATAGATAACATGAGGAGAGAAAAGGGCAGGGCGGGGCCGCTGGTCCATGTTTGAGCTGTGGCTTGGCTCGGCACCACAAGCTCTTAATGAAAATGAATTTCGGAGACTTTATGTAAAGTCCTAAATTATTGCAAGTTCTCTCAGGTCAAGACAATACAATTCAAGTAACACTGTACTTCTCAATGCAGTTCTCAAACAGAAATATGCATTTCTGCCACTAGGGGGCATTGCGGGGGAGGCTCCAGTTTAGTTTGCTTGTGGGCTCCATCTAGTATCTCCTACAGTTGGGTGATTGTTGGGATACAGTAGATGAAGGTCTCTGTCCTCTCAGACCTTAAAAGGGCTGTAAAGGTTCATTTTTTTTTGTTTTTTAATAACAAACCTGATAACCCAGCCTCGATCCTCTTTTCTGTGGTCCCCCAGCTGCGCTCCTGGCTCCTCCCCTTCTCGAGTGCACCCACGGAAAAGCCCTATTCTATGGGGGCACTCGTGCAGGCACGCTCCAGAGTCCTGCTGCCTGTGTCTATTGACACCGACAGGATTCGGTCCTCCGCCCCCCCCCCCTGCTCCCATGTCACTGGATTTTGATTGCTGCTAGCAGTCTATCCAATGAGGACCGGAGACCGCGGCTGGAGCTGCTGTGCTCATTCTGGAAAGATCGGGTTCAGGTAAGTAAAAAGGGGGGCTGCTGCGCTACAGAAGGTTTTCCATCTTAATGCATAGAATGCATTAAGGTGAAAAACCTTGAGAGTTTACAACCTTTTTAATTGACAGGTAAGAGGGTACATTTGTCTGACAAATCATCTTTTCTCTTTCCTTCATGGACGGACACAGCCTTAATCTTGACAAATAACCAAAATAATTCACAAAAATATAGGCAATGGTGACTCATCCAGAGCAGTCAGAGATAGGTGACAAGAGGCAATCCTGCATTAGTCACACTAACCAGATCATCTTATCCGATTTGATGGTGGTCATAGATATAATATTAAATACTACCATCTGCATTCCTCTAAATTAGTACTGCATATCAAAAATTGGGAGAGAAAAAAAGAATTGGTCAAAAAGGAATACGGATAAATATGACTGCAATTTATTAATTATCCACATAAAAACACATTAATACAGGGAGTGCAGAATTATTAGGCAAGTTGTATTTTTGAGGATTAATTTTATTATTGAACAACAACCATGTTCTCAATGAACCCAAAAAACTCATTAATATCAAAGCTGAATATTTCTTTATCGTACATCACGGGACACAGAGCGGCATTCATTACTATATGGGTTATATGGAGTACCTTCAGGTGTAGACACTGGCAATCTCAAACAGGAAATGCCCCTCCCTATATAACCCCCTCCCATAGGAGGAGTACCTCAGTTTTTCCGCCAGTGTCTTAGGTGTTAGTCATGGTTTAGCTTGCCTCCACATCCTTGGGATTAGGTGAGCTAACCGGTTCTGTCCAAAAAAGCCTCAGCGCTAAAGTGGTCAGTAACCGGACCCCAAACCCTTGGGGTATAGCCCATAATGCTTTTCTTTTTAGAGAGCTGGACCCTGGGCCCAGAACTTAGAAACCTTTGGGTGCCTAATGTTTCTGTTGCCAGAGTGCTATATGGGCCCAGGACAGTGGATCCTTCATAGGAACCCAGGGCCTGAAGGTCTAGACATCCCCACCGAGATGGGGGAAGATTGGGCCTCTTGCTTGGCAAAGTCCTGCGGCATGGAGCAGGTAAGTGAGGGGAAAACTTGCGGAACTTGGTTCTTAGCAGGTTTTTTCTGGGGGGTCACAGGGGACATGCCTAAAGTTATGCACTGCATCTGGCAAACTAGTCACATATCATAAAGATAGGATGGCTCTATATGTATTATTCCCCATAAGATGTGACCTCCCTTGTAGTGTCGGAAAAGCATTGAGTGGGGCCTGTGTGATATAAAAGTATATGTGTGTGTCAGAGAGCTGTGCTTACCTGCAAGCCTCCAGGCGATGCTCCATTCAGTCTTCCTCCTCACGGCCTGCAAAGCAGGCAAAACACTGACCTTCTCATGGTTCCAGGCTGCAGTTTGCTGGAGCAGAGAGGTCCCTTCCTCCCAACCCCACCCCCCCCCTGTCGGGAGGGGCATTTCCTGTTTGAGATTGCTGGGGGGGAAGGGCGGGTCAGTGGCTTAAGGAAGGGGCGGCCCTTCCTTGTTTGTTCCATATAGCTCATTCAATACTTTGGAACTGAGGAGGAAAGACCAGAACGGCAAGCACGGGGCGCCGAGGACACACAGTGGCCAGAAAGAATATTGCAGTCTTCAGAAAGACTGTTTTCAAGCCTAGGAATAGGCTGTTTCTTTTCCATCTCATAGTTTTTCTTGCAATACTACTCAGGGGGACAGAATGTTTTTTCTTTCCTAGATTTGAAAAAAAAAAAAAAAAAAAGATTTTTTTTTGAAAAAAAAAAAAAAAAAGTGTCATCTAGGGGAGAGGAAGCATTTTTTTATCCCCCAAACAGGTGTTTGGGCATTTAACTATTTATAAGTCCCAGGTACCAATAAGTAGCAGGTGTACCTCGGTATTGTACCATGGCATCAAAAAACAAGGGTACAAGAGGTGGGGATTCCCCCAGAGAGTCTGAGGTCTCGGACAAAGCTATGCCGCTGCTTTCCCCACAGGGAGCCTTGGGGCCATCGGGATCTGGGGCTGGAGCTGACGCGGGTCAGTCCAACCCTAAGATGGTCACGGAGGAGGTATTACTCACCTCTTTAAAAGAGATGCAGAAAAGCATGGGTAAAATGATAGCCGCAGCTATGCGGGGCAGTAAGCGGAATAGATCTCCGTCGCCCGAGCGCGGACCCTCAGAAGAGGAGGTCCTTTCCTCAGGGGAATTGGACGACCTCTTGGACAAGGACCAAGTAGGTTCAGGGATCGAGGATCCGGATACAGAGGAGTCTGGGGCAGTCTCCCTGAGGGAGAGCTGGTGGATTCAAGGATTGTCGGACTTGGTCCATAGGGCATTCAACTTGCCAGTACCAGATCTCCAGGTATCGACGGTTTCAGCTTTGGGCTCACTGAGGGCGCCTCAAAGCAATGCTGTGTTTCCGATCCATCCTCTATTAGAGGGAGTTTTGTTCCAAGATTGGAACAAGCCAGATAAGATCTTCTTACCACCTAAGAAGTTCTCTGTCCTATATCCTATGGAAGAAAAATTTTCCAAAAGATGGGCTACTCCTGCAGTGGACGCAGCCATCTCATGTGTTAACAAATCGTTAACATGCCCTGTAGAAAACATACAGGTGTTCAAGGATCCAGTTGATAAGCGCTTGGAAGCACTACTTAAGAACTCCTTCACTACTGCAGGGGCAGTAGTACAGCCAGCTGTGGCTGCGATTGGGGTCGCTCAAGCATTATCGGATCAATTTAAGCAGATGCTTAAACTTATTCCTGCCCAGCAGGCAGAAGAATTTTCGGATGTCCCTAAGGCCATATGTTTTACGGTAGACGCAATCAAGGATTCTATCCAGCAAGCGTCACGTTTATCGTTATCCCTTATCCATATGAGAAGACTCTTATGGTTAAAAAGCTGGGAGGCTGAGCCCCCATGCAAGAAGCTCCTGGTAGGGTTCCCCTTCCATGGAGGACGACTCTTCGGAGAAGACCTAGATAAATACATTCAGACTATTTCAAACGGCAAGAGTACTCTCTTGCCAACTAAGAAGAAGGTTCAGGGGCCTGCGTTTAAACGACAGTATTCCCCTGGGCAGGGGCCCTCTAATGCCAAGCAGTATCGACGGCCTCCTGCAAAAGCAAACTTCGGCTTCAACAGCAAATCACAAGGACAGGCTGTTAGAGGCAAAAGGCAGTGGTTTCGCAAACCAGCAAAACCAGCCCCCAAGCCAACCTTATGAAGGGGCGCCCCCACCCACGAAGGTGGGGGGAAGGCTGCGACTCTTTTCAGAGATTTGGGAAGCCAGCATTCCCGACGAGTGGGTACGGTCTTCCGTGGCCACAGGCTACAAATTAGATTTCCTAAGGTTTCCTCCTCCTCATTTCCAGAAGTCGAGGATTCCAAACGATCCGGAAAAGGGAGCCGCATTAAGATCGGCATTAGATCATCTACTTTCCCAGGAAGTAATAGTAGAGGTACCAGTCCTGGAACAGGGGCTGGGTTTCTACTCCAACCTATTCATCATCCCAAAATCCAATGGAGATGTCAGGCCAATTTTGGACCTAAAGATGGTAAATGCATATCTAAAGATCCGCTCATTTCGGATGGAATCCGTGCGGTCAGCAGCTGCCACACTCCAGAAGGACGACTTCATGGCGTCCATAGACATAAAGGATGCCTACCTTCCCTTCGGGTTGGCTACGGCCCCCCGGGTGTTCACGAAGGTCCTAGCTCCGATCCTAGCCAAGCTAAGGATCCAAGGGGTCACGATCCTAGCATACCTGGACGACCTCCTAGTCATAGACCACTCGTCTCCCGGCTTGGAGCGAGCAGTGGCCCTCACGGTCCAATACCTCGAGAGGTTCGGCTGGGTCCTAAATCGAGAAAAGTCAGCTTTCCAGCCCACAAGGCAGTTGGAATATCTCGGCATGAGATTAGACACAGAACAACAAGGAGTGTTCCTACCTCTGAGGAAGGTAAAAGCCATCAAGGAATTAATCCTACTGGTTCTAAGCACTCGCATCCTACAGGCAGCCATCCTGTCAGCATGGAGCAGAAGGCCACAGGCCTTGGATATCCCGTTGCCGCTCTTATCAAGAGTCCGACAAAGTCTGTGTTGGTGGTTAGACCCTCAGAATCTACTGAAGGGGAAGTCTTTCAGCCCAGTGGCTTGGAAGATAGTGACCACAGATGCCAGCCTGACGGGCTGGGGAGCAATTTTGGATGGTTGCACTCGCCAAGGTACTTGGGCAAAGCCAGAGAAGCAGTTGCCCATCAACATCTTGGAGCTCAGAGCTGCTCGACTAGCCCTCAGGGCTTGGACGTCAAAATTGCAGGGGTTCCCGGTGAGAATTCAATCAGACAATGCCACGGCCGTGGCATACATAAATCACCAAGGGGGAACCAGGAGTCAAGCCGCTCAGAGAGAGGTGAGCTTGATTCTCCTATGGGCAGAGGCGCATGTGCCCTGCATATCGGCAATATTCATTCCAGGAGTGGACAACTTTCAGGCGGACTTCTTAAGCCGCCAGACTCTATGGCCGGGGGAATGGTCTCTGCATCCACAAGTCTTTCAAGCACTCTGCCAAAGATGGGGAGTGCCGGACGTGGATATCATGGCATCGAGACTCAACAAGAAACTAGACAGGTTCATATCCCGCTCAAGGGATCCGATGGCCTGCGGAACCGATGCGTTGGTTTGCCCTTGGCATCAGTTCAAACTTCTTTATGCGTTTCCCCCGCTCCAGTTACTACCCCGCCTGCTGCGCAGGATCCGGGTGGAACACATACCAGTCATCCTGGTAGCTCCAGCATGGCCCAGAAGGGCATGGTACTCACTCATCCTAAAGATGGTAGTGGGAGACCCTTGGACTCTTCCTCTACGGCCAGACCTGCTATCGCAAGGTCCGATCCTCCACCCTGCCTTACGGCATCTAAATTTGACGGCCTGGAAGCTGAATCCCTGATTCTCAGGGGTAGAGGTCTGTCTCAGAAAGTAGTCTCTACCCTAATCAGAGCCAGGAAACCGGTCTCTAGGGTGATTTATTACAGGGTCTGGAAGGCCTATGTAGGCTGGTGTGAGTCCAAGCGATGGCTTTCTCGCAAATTTACCATCGATAGAGTATTAAGTTTTCTCCAGCTAGGAGTGGATAAAGGATTGGCATTAAGCACAATCAAAGGACAGATTTCTGCTCTGTCAGTGTGGTTTCAGCGGCCGCTGGCCACCCACTCGCTGGTTAAGACCTTCCTTCAAGGGGTCTTACGTATTAGACCTCCAGTTAAATCCCCGCTTTGTCCGTGGGATTTAAATCTTGTTCTGTCAAGTTTACAGAAACAACCGTTTGAGCCGTTGGCTGAAATTCCTTTGGTTCTACTGACAAGGAAGTTAGTATTTTTGGTTGCCATAGTTTCCGCAAGAAGAGTTTCGGAGCTAGCGGCCTTATCCTGTAAGGAACCATATCTTGTTTTTCATAAGGACAGGGTCGTTCTCCGCCCTCATCCTTCCTTCCTACCGAAGGTCATATCCAGTTTTCATTTGAACCAGGATTTGGTATTACCATCCTTCTTCCCTAAACCTACTTCCAGAAAGGAAGGGTTGCTGCATACCTTGGATATTGTCAGGGCCATGAAGGCCTATCTTAAAGCTACAAAGAAGATCCGGAAAACAGATGTGCTGTTCATTCTACCGGATGGGCCCAAGAAGGGGCAGGCAGCTGCAAAGTCCACCATTTCTAGGTGGATTAAGCAATTAATCACTCAGGCCTACGGCTTGAAAGGGTTGCCTCCTCCAGTATCATTAAAGGCTCATTCTACTAGAGCCATGGGCGCCTCCTGGGCAGCACACCACCAGATCTCTATGGCTCAAGTTTGCAAGGCGGCAACCTGGTCTTCTGTCCACACGTTTACAAAATTCTACAAGTTGGACGTAAGAAGGAATACTGATACTGCCTTCGGGCAGGCAGTGCTGCAGGCTGCAGTTTGAGACCCTCGGATTCCGGGGGCTCCTCTTTTTTGAGTTAAATTTAAAATTTAAAATTATTTTTCTCAACTAAGTTGGATTTATTATGATTTGAGTATATCTCTAAATTAAATCCTTTTGTCTTGGAGATGTTCTCCCTCCCCTCATTGTAAGCATTGCTTTGGGACATCCCATATAGTAATGAATGCCGCTCTGTGTCCCGTGATGTACGATAAAGAAAAAGAGATTTTTAATACAGCTTACCTGTAAAATCTTTTTCTTGGAGTACATCACGGGACACAGAGCTCCCACCCCTCTTTTGGGGACCATTTTGGGAGGCATACTGCTTGCTACAAAACTGAGGTACTCCTCCTATGGGAGGGGGTTATATAGGGAGGGGCATTTCCTGTTTGAGATTGCCAGTGTCTACACCTGAAGGTACTCCATATAACCCATATAGTAATGAATGCCGCTCTGTGTCCCGTGATGTACTCCAAGAAAAAGATTTTACAGGTAAGCTGTATTAAAAATCTCTTTTTTTGGAAGTAGTTTTTAGTTTGTTTTTAGTTTTAGCTATTTTAGGGGGATATCTGTGTGTGCAGGTGACTATTACTGTGCATAATTATTAGGCAACTTAACAAAAAAAATATATATACCCATTTCAATTATTTATTTTTAACAGTGAAACCAATATAACATCTCAACATTAACAAATATACATTTCTGACATTCAAAAACAAAACAAAAACAAATCAGTGACCAATATAGCCACCTTTCTTTGCAAGGACACTCAAAAGCCTGACATCCATGGATTCTGTCAGTGTTTTGATCTGTTCACCATCAACATTGCGTGCAGCAGCAACCACAGCCTCCCAGACACTGTTCAGAGAGGTGTACTGTTTTCCCTCCTTGTAAATCTCACATTTGATGATGGACCACAGGTTCTCAATGGGGTTCAGATCAGGTGAACAAGGAGGCCATGTCATTAGTTTTTCTTCTTTTATACCCTTTCTTGCCAGCCACGCTGTGGAGTACTTGGACGCGTGTGATGGAGCATTGTCCTGCATGAAAATCATGTTTTTCTTGAAGGATGCAGACTTCTTCCTGTACCACTGCTTGAAGAAGGTGTCTTCCAGAAACTGGCAGTAGGACTGGGAGTTGAGCTTGACTCCATCCTCAACCCGAAAAGGCCCCACAAGCTCATCTTTGATGATACCAGCCCAAACCAGTACTCCACCTCCACCTTGCTGGCGTCTGAGTCGGACTGGAGCTCTCTGCCCTTTACCAATCCAGCCACGGGCCCATCCATCTGGCCCATCAAGACTCACTCTCATTTCATCAGTCCATAAAACCTTAGAAAAATCAGTCTTGAGATATTTCTTGGCCCAGTCTTGACGTTTCAGCTTGTGTGTCTTGTTCAGTAGTGGTCGTCTTTCAGCCTTTCTTACCTTGGCCATGTCTCTGAGTATTGCACACCTTGTGCTTTTGGGCACTCCAGTGATGTTGCAGCTCTGAAATATGGCCAAACTGGTGGCAAGTGGCATCTTGGCAGCTGCACGCTTGACTTTTCTCAGTTCATGGGCAGTTATTTTGCGCCTTGGTTTTTCCACACGCTTCTTGCGACCCTGTTGACTATTTTGAATGAAACGCTTGATTGTTCTATGATCACGCCTCAGAAGCTGTGCAATTTTAAGAGTGCTGCATCCCTCTGCAAGATATCTCACTATTTTTGACTTTTCTGAGCCTGTCAAGTCCTTCTTTTGACCCATTTTGCCAAAGGAAAGGAAGTTGCCTAATAATTCTGCACACCTGATATAGGGTGTTGATGTCATTAGACCACATCCCTTCTCATTACAGAGATGCACATCACCTAATATGCTTAATTGGTAGTAGGCTTTCGAGCCTATACAGCTTGGAGTAAGACAACATGCATAAAGAGGATGATGTGGTCAAAATACTAATTTGCCTAATAATTCTGCACTCCCTGTAACACAAAAAGTGCCAGTATCTCCACAGCACTAGTAAAATTAGACGTTAGTCTAAACAAGGACAAGTGGCCACCACAACCATACACACAGCTTACATACACCTGCAGGAATCAAAGAACTGGGGCATGATAAAGAATATATAAATCACAGGGCTAGATTGAGGATAGTATAGCCGCAAAAAAATCTGTAAAGCTGGATACAGTTCCAATCAATTCTATCACCAGTTCATAGGGGACAAATTCCACATGGAGATGAAGTAGATAGAACTACAATTCAATGGTAGACAGCAGCAAGTAAGTCATTGGAAACACTGCTAGTTTGGCATTGATAGGTGTGATTACCATATAATGGGATCTGTTTGAACCAAGCAAGGATTGCTGTAGAGGCTGCAATCAGCAAGATGTACCATACTTCGGTACAGCTGAAAAACAAGATCACAATATCAAAGACTGCTTATTGCTTAGATCTTACCACCCTTGGAAAGTAGTCAGTATCTGTAGATTTCAGAGATTCCTCTGGTTACAGAGGCCGGCGTTTTTTTGCAGATTCCTCCAGTGGTAGAGTAGGAAGTGCGCCCTCAAATCAGGTCCTCTGCATACCAAGGCCAGACCATTCAGTTCCAGGGTGAATAGATGCCTTTGTAATGTCTTTGAATGCCAGTAGATGGCAGTGTAGATAGGCAATAAGAAGTCAGCATGCAGTTTTAAATACTTGCTGTATGTCTCAAAGTGATGTCCGTGCAGTGATGTATGCTGCAGTAAAAATAGATTCTCAAGTTGGGAGAGAAGGCCCCCAGTAGAGATATAATCAGGTGGCTGTAGTGGTGGTCAGTCCTGCTTCATCGCTGATAAGCGTGATGCTTACATGTTTCGATCCTAACAGATCTTCATCGGAGCATAGATGTGTGTTCAAGATCTCCCATTAAATAGCCCAGGGTCATTAGTAATTGTTTGATTTCAGCTGGGTTAATTAGAAATCAGATACATCCAACACAGTGACATTCAAGACAAACAGACTAACTAGTGGAGTGATATGGTAGCTTTTGCCGGAATTTTTTTCTCTCCCAATTTTTGATATGCAGTACTAATTTAGAGGAATGCAGATGGTAGTATTTAATATTATATCTATGACCACCATCAAATCGGATAAGATGATCTGGTTAGTGTGACTAATGCAGGATTGCCTCTTGTCACCTATCTCTGACTGCTGTGGATGAGTGACCATTGCCTATATTTTTGTGAATTATTTTGGTTATATGTTTTGGGATTATACTTCCCTTCCTAGGTGTTGACTCTCCTTATCCACCTTCTACCGTTCAGTCTCTTCACAAGCACTTTTTTAATGGTATATGATATACTATTCTGGTAGTAGTTTTGCCTGAATTTTATACCCTATTGTAGTTCTTTGGTTTGAATTGGATTAAGTTTTGTATATGGTAACTGACCATCCATATTTCTGTATGTTTTCTGCTTTTCTTAGTACATACGGTGTTAGCGCTCATTCACACACTGCCTTGTTCTTTGGCCTCTCCATCAGAGTTCCTATCTAAGGCATGGCATATCTATTAGATAAGGAAATAGACCTGGAAATACAATCTGCTTTTTCCAGTGATCCATCTGTGCATTCTGAAGGAGATGAGTCTCTTAAAAAGCTATTTAAGACACATAGGAAACTGACTATCAAGTTCCTGAATCGCAAATGGGACATCTCCTCGCTGAAATCGCATATCGATCACAAAATTATCCCAAGAGGCCTTAGGCAAAGGATAATTCCCGCTGGCCATTTACATACTCCCCGCTTTCTAAAACTATGGAAAGAAAGCTGTCTGGAGAGGGGCCTTGACACTCTGCGTATGATAGTGAATGAGGAAGAATTACAACTTGAAGAAATTAGAATAGAGATCGACAATAGTGTTAAACTCCTTGAACCATTCAAATCAGATCCAAACTTTGATAAAAGTAATGACCTTTTGAAAAAAGAAGTTGAAAGAACACAAAAATATCTAAAAGCAAGTAAACAGGAAAAATTTAAACAAAACCTAGCTGACTGGGAAAGAGAAGATATCTTTGATCCCACTATACCCAGAGGCAGGAGTAGATCCCGCAAAGGACGGGGTCATCGGTCCAAAACCCCTCAACCCACTAACTACTCCTCAGACAGTGATCTTGATTCCCAGGAAAAATCTGTCATTTTTTTAGAGAAGGGCGGGGCCACCGCGGAAAAAATAGGTGCCAAGAAAGGAATAAACAAACCAATACTAAAAGGGAGAGCGGGCACCAAAAATCACGATCAAGACCACGCAAGCGGACGAGACAGCGACAGACCAATGAGAGCGCTTCAATCCAGACGTCATTAATCCCTGCCCTATCACTATCGCCCACTAAACCGACAACACTGACCTCAAACCATACTGATATGAAAGTTGTTAATCTATCAGACTTCCAATTGAATGAGCATCATATCTCCCTCCTACAAAAGGGACTTTCATTCTCGCCCAAATCGGCAATGAATGAATTTGAAGTATATAAGGATATTGACCTCTTTCTTAGAAAAATAATCTTTAGATACTGGCATAATGAAAGAGAGCAGAAATCAGATATGACTGATACTAATAAAGAGGAACGAGAGGCCCTTGATGCACTAGTCTCCCTCTTACAAGAAAATGAGGACTTTGACTTGGAGGACGAGACTATAGTTCCTGTATCTGATGCCCCACGCAATTCCAATCTTAGAATAAAATCATTAAAGATGCCGGCATTGTCAAAACACAAATGGATCCAGCTTTTCCTGGAACAGGTACAAAAAGACCTGTCCAGGATTAATTGGAACTGGAGAGGGATTGATAACATTACCAAAGAGGAGAGAAAGGCATGTAGGGAGCTGGAGATGGCTACAGATATAGTTATCAAGAGTAGTGACAAGGGGGGCAATACGGTCCTACTGCCCCAACAAATGTATGAAAATGAGGTGATGCGCCTTCTGGGCGGCCTTCTCTCCCAACTTGAGAATCTATTTTTACTGCAGCATACATCACTGCACGGACATCACTTTGAGACATACAGCAAGTATTTAAAACTGCATGCTGACTTCTTATTGCCTATCTACACTGCCATCTACTGGCATTCAAAGACATCACAAATGCATCTATTCACCCTGGAACTGAATGGTCTGGCCTTGGTATGCAGAGGACCTGATTTGAGGGCGCACTTCCTACTCTACCACTGGAGGAATCTGCAAAAAAACGCCGGCCTCTGTAACCAGAGGAATCTCTGAAATCTACAGATACTGACTACTTTCCAAGGGTGGTGAGATCTAAGCAATAAGCAATCTTTGATATTGTGATCTTGTTTTTCAGCTGTACCGAAGTATGGTACATCTTGCTGATTGCAGCCTCTACAACAATCCTTGCTTGGTTCAAACAGATCCCATTATATGGTAATCACACCTATCAATGCCAAACTAGCAGTGTTTCCAATGACTTACTTGCTGCTGTCTACCATTGAATTGTAGTTCTATCTACTTCATCTCCATGTGGAATTTGTCCCCTATGAACTGGTGATAGAATTGATTGGAACTGTATCCAGCTTCACAGATTTTTTTGCGGCTATACTATCCTCAATCTAGCCCTGTGATTTATATATTCTTTATCATGCCCCAGTTCTTTGATTCCTGCAGGTGTATGTAAGCTGTGTGTATGGTTGTGGTGGCCACTTGTCCTTGTTTAGACTAACGTCTAATTGTACTAGTGCTGTGGAGATACTGGCACTTTTTGTGTTATTAATGTGTTTTTATGTGGATAATTAATAAATTGCAGTCATATTTATCCGTATTCCTTTTTGACCAATTCTTTTTTTCTCTCCCAATTTTTTATCTTGACAAAGTGGGTATTTGCCTTCCTTTAGGAGTGACTAGGCAAAAAGTGTTAACAACTTCAAAGCTGAACAGCCCCGCCCAGGGGGCGGTCCTACTGGCTATATCCTTTCAGCCTGCACTAAGCAGCTCAGCTTTTTTCTGCCTAGTTAAGGAGAAGACATGGCTCCCTTCGGGCCCATAGGCCTGGAGGTTTTTTATTTTATTTTTATTTATTTTTTTGTTCCTGTGATCTTCGATCAACAGGTGACAGGCTGGATCCCAGATCCTTGTAGTCCCCCTAGTTTCGGCCATCGTTGCGCACTGGGTCGTCCACGACATGCCCGACGCTCTACGGGTGGCCGGTGAGCTATACGCTCCAGGGCTTGCATAGGACCAGTCTACAGGGCGGAGTCGCAGTAGCCTGGCCGACAGTCACCTCCGTCACCATGCAGAAGAGGGTCTGTCTGGGATGCTTCCAGCACAATCCTCAGGAAGGGTAAGTATAATCCCCTACTTCGGGAGGAAGACCGAGCTAGGCATTCCTGGAGAGGTGAGTAAAGGGTTCTATCCTTCCCTTCTCCCCTCTCTTCCTTCCCTCCTCCCTAGGCTCTCTGAGCTAACTTCTGGGGCGGGGGTTCACCTGGGGAGGGCTTCACCTGGGGGAACTGTGCATATATGTCCGCTAAAGCATTGTTATAAGCTGCTTAAAGAGATGTTTGCTTACTTCTGTGTCCTGCTCCAGGCTGTTGGCAAACATTTTGGCTGTGATCCATGCTGTATTGCTCTATCTGCACTGGCGACCATGTTCTTGTGGCCGCGCTGTATTTGGCCTCTAGCGGCCGCTCTGCGGCCATCTTTGCTGTGATCCAGGTGGTGTTTGACTATTCATGCTCGGCAGCCATGTCTTTGTGGCCGCACTGTGTTTTGCCTCTAGCGGCCGCTCGGTGGCCTTTGTCCTGGGCTCCTGGCTCTATCTACACACAGTGCGAGATACTCTAAAAATAGAGGGGTCTGCAGAAGCAACAGAAGCGCCAGTCCCTTTTGGGTTCTGTAAGGCGACCCGCACTGCTAAGGTGTTTCCTTGTTTGTCTTATTTAGACAAAGTTTTATATAAGGAGTGGGACAAACCACAGAAATGGACCTCGCCCATATAGTGGACCCTCCTGTGTCCAGACTAAACAAGCTAACCACTATACCGGTGGAGGGGGCTCCCACCTTTAAGGACCCTGCGGACAAGAAGGCCGGAGCGATCACCCGCAACCTGTACACGGTAGTGGGTTCGGCGGTACACCTAACCATAGTTGGGGCCCTGGTGTCTCAGACACTCATGGAATAGGCAAAGATGCTGCACAATTGGTTAGAAGCACGTCAGGCTTCCCATGACGAGGTAGCCCTTGCTGACCAACTGGTACAGGGCCTAAAATTTGTTTTGCGACTCAGCCTTGGACACGATTCCTCTGCTGGCCAGGGCTTCAAGTCATGCGGTGGTGTTACGCCGTCTACTTTGGTTAAAGAATTGGTCTGCGGACCAATCTTCCAAGAAGGCCCGAATGGACTTGCCCTTTAAGGGCGACAGACTTTTTGGAGCTTCCATGCATAACATAATTAAAGATGCCGCAAGAGGTAAGAGCACGCTGCTCCCACAATCCAAAAAGGGGAAGGAGCCACACCGTAGGCAAGGGCCCTTCTTCACCGTGTTTTTTTTTTTATCCGCCCAGTGCGGCAGGTAAAAAACCTCAGGCCGATAAAGCGCCTGCTCAGGGACAGAGATGTCCCTGGTTTCGCTAACCCAACAAACCTGCAAACAAAGCTACATCCGCATTAAGGTTTGCCCCCACCCATCTCTCGGGTGGGGGGACGTCTTTGTGAATTCGTGACCCAGTGGACATCTCAGGTCCCCGACCGGTGGGTTTGCGAGGTAGTCTCTTCGGGCTACAAGATAGAATTTCTATCTTGCCCACCAAACAGATTTTTTCCCTCCAACCTCCAGCTACAACCGACTCGTCGTGAAAGCCCTACTTGGGGCAGTTTAAGACCTGCTGAAACGCTGAGTGGTTATTCCTGTCCCAGTACAGGAACAGTTTCAGGGGTTTTACTCAAATCTGTTCATAGTACCACTTCACCGCCGTCCCATAACAGGCCTAAACGTTCTCTCCAAGGTAATGGAGAAAGTAGTGGTACAACAGCTGCAACAGCATCTAGATACCCATAACCTACTTGATCCATTTCAATCGGGTTTCCGTCCCGGACATGGGACGGAAACGGCATTACTCAAAATATGGGACGACGCTCTCGAGGCCGCAGATGAGGGAGAATCTTGTCTCCTGGTTCTGCTGGACCTAAGCGCTGCCTTTGACACAGTAGACCATAAACTATTACTGACTCGGCTAGCTGACATAGCCAAAGTCGCAGAAGGTGATTTATCTTGGTTCTCCTCTTTTTTGGAAAACCGGTCACAAACCGTGAAATTGGGACCTTTCACTTCTGAGAAACGCACGGTATCGTATGGAGTCCCTCAAGGATCGCCTCTATCGCCGGTGCTGTTCAACATCTATCTTCGTCCTCTTTTTAAAATCATTAGCAGCCAAAAACTGCTTTATCACTCATATGCAGACGACACGCAATTGTATTTCCGTATTTGCAACAAAAAGGATCACCACCTCAATCTAGAGACATGCCTCTCTTTGATAGAGAACTGGATGACAAAGAGTTA
Organism: Rana temporaria; assembly: GCF_905171775.1. Lineage (NCBI taxonomy): Eukaryota > Metazoa > Chordata > Amphibia > Anura > Ranidae > Rana > Rana temporaria. The sequence continues at coordinate 169,552,351 of NC_053493.1, forward strand.
TCTTAAACTCAACGGAGCGAAAACAGAACTTCTTCTGTTTCACGCCAAGCGCAAGAATCAACCTGCAACAACTTGGATACCCCCGCCCATTCTGGGCAAAATCATCACCCCTAGCACCAAAGTCAAAAGTCTCGAGGTCACCTTTGACTCCTACATGACAATGGACGCACAAATAGGGTCGGTAGTCAGCGGATCTCACCATCTGCTACGCCTACTACGCAGACTTACTCCTTTTATTCCCAAAGAAGACATGGCGGCCGTGGTGGGAGCGATTGTAAATTCCAGATTGGATTATGCAAACGCCCTTTACCTCGGACTCCCAAAGTACCAAATCGCTCGTCTGCAAGTCGTTCAAAATACGGCCGCCAGACTTGTGACTGGGAAAAAACCCTGGGAATCAATCTCACCTTCACTGAGAGCCCTTCACTGGTTGCCAGTAAAAGACAGAATTGTGTTTAAAGCACTCTGTCTAACGCATAGATGTATCTATGGGAATGCTCCCCATTATCTATGCGATAAAATAAAAGCTCACAACCCCAACCGCGTTCTGCGATCCACCAACCAAAACCTGCTCCAAATACCGAAAGCCAATTACAAGTCCAAAGGAGAAAGAAGATTTGCGGTCCAGGGTCCCAGACTATGGAACGCTTTACCAACCAGCATTCGGTTGGAGGAAAATCACTTGGCATTCAGGAGAAAGAGCAAAACTCATCTCTTTTGATACAAAAGAGACAGGAACAACAAGCGCCCAGAGGCGATTCGGTTCGCATGTGCCGCGCTATACAAGTTTTTAATTCATTCATTCATATATTCATTCAAAGAAGGAGGCCGTTCGTCCAATCCTGGACCTTAGGACCCTCAATTGCTTTGTGAAGGTGTAAGGATTCCGGATGGAAAAGTTTGCTCCGTCATCACTGCCCTCCAGCCGGGGGACTTCCTGGCATCCTTGGATATCAAGGATGCCTATTTGCATGTCCCCATATGCACCAGGCATCAGATATCTGTGTTTTGCGGTCGGGGAAGACCATTATCAATTTGTGGCTCTCCCCTTTGGCCTGGCATCGGCACCAAGGTGCTTGCCCCAATTCTGGCCCTACTAAGACAGCGTGGCATCGCTATCGTGAGCTACTTGGACAATCTTCTTCTGAGGGCCACTTCAAGCTCAGAATTAGAGGTCAGCGTGTCTATAACCTGTCAAACCCTCCGACACTTTGGTTGGGTACTGAACACTCAAGTCAGTATTGGTACCGACTCAACGCCTAGTATATCTGGGGTTGATTCTGGACTCCTCAGAGGCTAAGGTTTTTTTCCCTTTGGAAAAGTTGCAGACCCTTCGGGTTGCGGTGCGGCAGTTGACATCCCAGAAATGGTCGTCACTCCGCTTTTGCATGCAAATCCTGGGCCTCATGGTGGCCTCCTTCGAGGCGGTACCATATTGCGCAATCTCACATGTGAGTGTTACAGAAGGAAATTCTGTCCAGATCGGACAAGTACCCATCATGCCTGGATTGTCAAATACGGGTGAGGACCTCCCTAGTTTGGTGGCTGACCTCACCGGCACTTCTGTCCGGGAAGTCGTTCCTTCCTATCACTGGATAGTTATCACGACGGACGCCAGCCTTACCGGTTGGGGGGAGTCTGGAAGGTTCAGTCGACCCAGGGTCGCTGGTCTCCAGAGGATTTCCACTTGCCGATCAATGTCCTGGAACTTCGGGCGATCAGGCTGTGCCTCTCCACATGGTCTCAGAGGCTACAGGGGCATCCAGTCAGGATCCAGTTGGACAACGCCACGTCAGTGGCATATGTCAACCATCAAGGAGGAACAAGAATCTTGGCTGCAGCGTCAGAGGTCACTCACACCCTAAGGTGGGCAGAAAGGAGCGTACCGGCCCTGTTGACCGTAATACATTTCGGGCATGGAAAACTGGCAGGCAGACTACCAGAGTCGCCAGATGCTGGACCAAGGAGAATGGTCTCTGCACCCAGATGTGTTTCAGCTCCTTTGCCCAAGATGGGGCACGCTACATGTAGATCTCCTGGCGTCTCGACTCGGGAGGTATTGAGGTTTGTGGCAAGGTCAAGAGACCCATGGGCAGACGCGACAGATGCGTTAGTGGCACCGTGCAGTCAGTACCGAGTAATCTATGCCTTCCCTCCTCTAAAGCTCCTTCGCAGAGTGGAGACAGAGGGGATTTCAGTGATCCTAATTGCTCCAGATAGGCCTTGGCGCACAGTTGGAGAACAGTGGTTCAGCACGAGTGGGTCACCTCGGCCGTATCCCGCAGTTACAAGCAGGAATTACAGGGGTTACCCCTCAGAGGTTTCTAAGATTCAGCTTTCCCTTGGATCTTCCAAAGAGAAACTCACTGTTTCAGGCACTAGATCATTTTAGTGCATCAGAGAGCGATTATACAGGTTCCTGTATCCAAAAAGGGGCACATGGTTTTATTCTAACCTGTTCACGGTTCAAAAACCAAATGGGGACACAAGGCCCATTTTGGATCTAAGATCCCTGAACCAGCATGTATTAATCCAGTCCTTTCAGATGGAGTTGGTCTGCTCGTTAGCCTCGCTCCAGGCGGTAGACTTCTTCGCCTCTATCGATTATCAAGGATGCGTATTTACACGTACCTATGTACCTATGTTGCACCCTTGGTGTTTTCAAAGGTCCTAGCACCAGAACTGGGTCTTGTAAGGGCCCAGGGAATCTTGGTGCTCGGATACCTGGATGACCTCATGCTCAGATCACTCACTACAGGCCCTAGAACAGAGCATAGCCTGAACATTGTGGTATTTAGAAAGCCATGAATACCGAAAAGTCCGCCTGTAGACCAGCTCAAAGTCTGAAGTATTTAGGTCTTATCCTAGATACGGTCCAGGCAAGGGTATTTTTGCTACCCTTAAGGATCTGTGCCCTGAAGGATCAGATGCATCAAATAAGGAGCACCAGGCAACCCTCCATTTTGACTCTGTACAAGTCTTGTGGGAAGTATGGTGTCCTCCTTCAAGGCAGTTCCAAATGCCCAGTTCCATTCCAGACCTATACAACAAGACATCTTGTCGGCTTGGAACAGGTGAGGGCAAGCCCTGGATTACCCCATGTCCTTATCTCCACGGGCGCACTTAAACCTAAGCTGGTGGTTGCAGGATCAGAACCTGCAAAGGGGAAGATCCATCCTTCCCAGTGTCTTGGAGAGTACTGACCACAGACGCCAGTCTCTCGGGCTGGGGAGCAACCCTAGAGTGGCTTACAGTTCAGGGGAGAGGGTTAAGGGCAGAGCAGAGACAGTACATCTGGCCCTACAGTCCTGGAAGGTGGAGATTCAGGACTGCCCTATCAGGGTTCATCCTGACAATGCCCCTGTTGTGGCCTATATAAACCACCAGGGTGGTTTCAGGAGTCGTTCAGTTCAGGAAGAGGTGAACCACACATTGGCCTGGGAAGAGGGATGTGTGACGGTTCTATCGGTGCTCCATATCCCGGGGGTAGAGAACTGCAGGGCAGATTATCTCAGCCGCCAGCAGATCTGCCCGGGGGACTGGTCCCTAAACCCAAAGGTGTTTTGGGAAATTTTCCAGCTTTGGGGTTGGCCAGATGTCGATCTTTTGGCATCCAGGTTCAACAACAAGCTACATCAGTTTGTGTTCCGAACAAGGGATCCCCTGGCAATCGAAGCAGATGCTCTGGTAGTTCCATGGATCCAGTACTTCTTGGTTTTATGCTTTCCCCCCAATCCCTCTCCTTCCACATTTTTTTGCGCAGGATTCGGGGAAAGGGGGTTCCGGTCATTCTGGTGGGACTAGCCTTGCCCAGAAGGCCCTGGTTCCCAGAAATTGTGAGTTTGGAAATCGACGGGCCACGGACGCTTTCGCACCGCCCCGATCTACTGTCTCAAGGTCCTATATTCCACCACAATTTACAGTCTCTAAATTTGACGGCATGGCTATTGAAGCCAGGGTGCTGAAGGATCGTGGCATCTCTGGACCGGTGGTGTCTACCCCAGTGAAATCTAGGAAAGCAGTCACTTGTAAGATTTATCATAAGGTCTAGACTTTTGTATTACTTGGTGTGAAGCCAGAAAACGCATCCTCCGAAATACGTGATTGGGAGAATTCTCTTTTCTACAGTCAGCTGTGGAAATCTGGCTTCCAGTACAATCAGAGGTCAGATTTCAGCCCTGACGGTACTCTTACAAAGGCCTTTACCTCCCATTCACTGGTCCAAACCTTTATGCATGGGGCAATTAGTTTGCTTCCCCCCATTAGATCACCTATGTGACCTTGGGACTTCAATGTGTTGCTGTCTGTGTTACAAAAACAACCATTTAAGCCTATCAAGGAAATTCCATTATTTTTGCTGTCATGCAAGCTAGTCTTCCTGATGGCCATCACCTCGGCTAGAAGGGTGTTGGAATTGGTGGCCCTTTCATGTAGGGAACCATACCCAATTATTCACCACGGCAAGGTGGTGTTGCATCCTATTCCATCCTTCATTCGAAAGGTGGGGTCAGCCTTTCAATAAAATCAGGACATTGTTTTGCTTTTTTTCTCTCAGCCTCGTTCAGCAGAAGAGAGATGACTGCACTCCTTGGATGTAGTGCGGGCAGTCAGTTTGTCTAGATCTGCAGAGATCCGAGGATCAGACTCCTTTTTTGTTTTACTAGAAGGACCCAAGAAAGAGGCAGACAGCTTCTAAATATTTCATCACCAATTGGGTCCTATGGCTTGAAACGTAAGGGTTCTCCCTTTAGGGTGAGAGCTCATTCTTCCTGGAGTGTAGGAACCTCCTGGTCTTTTCACCATCAGCTAGCTGTGACTCAGATTTGTAAGGCTGCTACCTGGTCTTTGGTGCATACGTTCACAAGATTTTATCAGGTAGATGTTGGAGCAGCCGAAGATTCAGCTTTTGGCCGTAGTGTACCACAAGCTGCCGTTTTAAAGTCTGATGGCTATTTTTGTTTGGCAGGGTGATCTCAAAGCGAGTGTGAAAGAGGACCTGGTGGATGGAGAGTGTGAGGCGTCTAAAGCATTATGGGTAGAACTACATACAGATGTGTGTAGTTCAAAGTTAATCATTGGAGTTTGGGTGGTCTATAACAATGTTAATGAGGAGGTTGAGACTCTACTAGGAATGATGCTCTGTTGGACCTGATAATCTCAAACCATGCAGAGCTTATTGCTAATGCTCATATAATGAAACACCTGGGTAACAGTGACCATAACATGATTTCGTTTGATGTTAGCGGTAAACAAAAAATCACATACGGGAAAGATAAAAACATTTTTTTTAAAGAGAGCAAATTTTCCAAGGATGAGGGCTGCTCTCAGGACTTGGACTGGGAGAGCATATTGGCACAGAACAGAATTGGGAATTCTTCAAAAAGACTGAACTCACTGCGAAGTATATACCCATAGGCAATAAGTTTAAAAGGCTAAAAATAAAACCTATGTGGCTCACGGCCAAAGTGAAAAAAAAGCTAGAAACCATAAGATAGAGCTTTTAAAAAATATAAAAATGAAGGAAGGCTAGTGTCATTTAAATTAGGGTTGTCCCGATACCACTTTTTTAGGACCGAGTACGAGTACCGATACTTTTTTTCAAGTAGTCGCCGATACCGAATACCGATACTTTTTTTAAATGTGTCCCCAAATGCAGCCATGTCCCCCCACATATGCAGCCATGTCCCCCCATATGCAGCCATGTCCCCCACATATGCAGCCATGTCCCTCTAGCCATGTCCCTCACATATGCAGCCATGTCCCTCACATATGCAGCCATGTCCCTCTAGCCATGTCCTCACATATGCAGCCATGTCCCTCTAGCCATGTCCCTCACATATGCAGCCATGTCCCTCTAGCCATGTCCCTCACATATGCAGCCATGTCCCTCTAGCCATGTCCCTCACATATGCAGCCATATCCCTCTAGCCATGTCCCTCACATATGCAGCCATGTCCCTCTAGCCATGTCCCTCACATATGCAGCCATGTCCCTCTAGCCATGTCCCTCACATATGCAGCCATGTCCCTCTAGCCATGTCCCTCACATATGCAGCCATGTCCCTCTAGCCATTTCCCTCACATATGCAGCAATGTCCCTCTAGCCATTTCCCTCACATATGCAGCAATGTCCCTCTAGCCATGTCCCTCACATGTGCAGCCATGTCCCTCTAGCCATGTCCCTCACATGTGCAGCCATGTCCCTCTAGCCATGTCCCTCACATGTGCAGCCATGTCCCTCTAGCCATGTCCCTCACATATGCAGCCATGTCCCTCTAGCCATGTCCCTCACATATGCAGCCATGTCCCTCCAGCCATTTACCCCATACCTTTGCCGCCGAAAGCCGCCGCCACCGCATGGAGAAAATCACAGCATTCATTTGAATAGCTGTTTTGCCCGCGTGTATAGACACTCCCCCTTGCTCGGAATTGGACAGATCACATTTACCCATTCAATCCCGAGCAAGGGGGAGTGTCTATACGCGCGGGAACACTACAGCTATTCAAATGAAAGCTGTGATGTTCCCGCACGCTGTTTAACCCATGTGGCGGCTTTCGATGCGCGGGGGGGGGGAGTATTCTATTTAGGTATCGGGGGTATTTGCGCGAGTACGAGTACTCCCGCAAATACTCGGTATCGGTCCCGATACCGATACTGGTATCGGTATCTGGACAACCCTAATTTAAATGTTACAAAGAATATAACCGAATATGTAAAAAGAAAATCAAGGCTGCAAAAGCTCAAAACGAACGACAAATTGCAAAATATAGTAGGACAAACCCCCAAAAAATATTCAAATATATCAATAATAGTAAAAAGGTCAGGTCTGAGCATGTAGGCTCTTTACAAAATAATCTAGAGTGGGTGACTGGGGACAAAGAGAAGGCCAATTTATTAAATACTTTCTTCAGCTCTGTGTATACGAAGGAGCATGGGTGAGCTCATGTCCATAATGGGGGTGGTAGTGACACAGCCCCAAATGATCCACAATGGCTCAAAAGTGATATGGTCCAGAAATATTTAGACAGAATAAAGGTGGATAAAGCACTTGGACCAGATGGCATACACCCACGGATCCTAAAAGAATTGAGCTCTGTAATTTCAAAGCCATTTAGCTAGATTCCCAAAGAGTTAGGCCGGCGTATCAGTAGATACGCCGACCTAACTCGGAATCTGCGCCGTCCTAAGTTTAAGTGTATTCTCAAACAGAGATACGTCGTATCTTAGGGTGCAATATTTAGGCTGGCCGCTAGGTGGCGCCTCCGTTGAGTTTGGCGTAGAATCTGAAAATGCATAGATACGCCTATTCACGAACGTACGTGCGCCCGTCGCAGTAAAGATACGCCGTTTACGTAAGGCATTTTCAGGCGTAAAGTTATTCCATCAAATAGCTGGACTAGTAATGTTAAGTCGTCCGTGAATAGGGCTGGACGTAATTTAAAACCAATACGTCCTTGCGGCGTACTTTGCCGCAATGCACACTGGGATATGTTCATGGACGGCGCACGCGCCGTTCGTAAAAAACGTCAATCACGTCGGGTCACAGTTAATATACATAAAACACGCCCCCCACATGCTCATTTGAATTAGGCGCGCTTACGCCCGCCACATTTACGCTACGCCGCTGTAAGTTAGGAGGCAAGTACTTTGTGAATACAGGGCCAAATTCTCAAAAGAGATACGCGTACTTAACTAAAGTTTTCTAAATTTACACGGCGCGTATCTTTGCGCCCGATCTTCAAAACGAGTTAAGCCTAGATTTCAGGATTTTCCGTCCTACCTAAAATAGATACACCTGCGCATCCCCGGGCGCAAATTACGCTAGTCTCGCCGCTGTTTTTGATAGACAAAGATGCAAATGAGGGAGTTAGGGCGATCCACAAAATTAAGTGTGTGCGGCGTATTTTCCGCCCTGTGCGCACCTGTTAGTTTCCCTGTGTAAATTTCCACATTATAAAAGCAGCCCTAATTTTACACATGCCGTGGAAGGGTTTGCTGAAGGTAGTGACTAGAGCTATACTTGTGAAGGATCTGTCTGGAAAAATGCCTGGGACATCAATGATTCTGACGGCACTTTCCACCTTACAGGCACAGAGGAGGAGGATGAGGGCACAGGAGAGAGTTTATCGGCCACGGCGTGATCTGTTTCAAATGCCAGATTATGAAGTGTATGGCAACTTCAGGTTTGATAGGGAAGCCATCCTGGAGCTCACCCAACTACTTATGGAGGATCTTATCACCCCAACCAGACGCTCCCATGCCCTGCCACCTCTACATAAAGTTCTGGCAACCCTCCATTTTTTATCTACAGGCTCATTCCAGCGTGCATCTGGAGGTCTGGCTGGGATGGTGCAGTCGACAATGAGCCGATGTGTCCATCAGGTGGTCCCTGCCATACTGCGGCGCATGACCAACCAATTTGTCAAGCCCACCCAGGAGGAGCAGCGTCTGCAAGCCATGACTGACTTTTACAGCATTGCTGGCTTCCCAAGGACCATCGGGGCGATAGATTGCACGCATGTGGCACTACAGCCCCCCCATGAAACTGAACACCTGTTCAGAAACAGAAAAGGGTGACATTCCATCAACGTCCAGATGATTGTAGATGCCCATGGCCTCATCTGGCACGTTTGTGCCAAGTTTCCAGGGTCGTGCCACGACAGTTTTATTCTACGGCAGACCAAGATCTACCAAGACTTGGAGATGAACGTTTATGGAGACAGCTGGCTGATTGGTGAGTGACATTGGTGTCAGGTATGCCCCCCCCATGATGCAGACATCACAAGGGGCACATGCATGACTAATATCCTCCTGTCTTTTCCCTTACAGGTGACTCTGGATATGCGTTGGGACCCCATCTCATGACCCCTTTTAGGAACCCTCAAACACCCGGAGAGGACGCAAATTCAACGAGGTGCACATCCACACCCGGTCAATAGTAGAGTGGACATTTGGCCTTCTCAAGTCCAGATTCAGATGCCTTGACAAGACTGGGGGTACACTCTTGTATTCCCCAGACTTTGTCTGTCAAATTATTGGGGCATGTTGCATCCTCCATAATTTTGCTCTGAGAAGGGGCCTGCATGTTGAGATATGTCCTGACCTAACCCCCCACCCAGGCAATCCCCCCCCCCCCCCAACCACCTCTACCCGGTCTGCTGAGGGCCAGGCAATAAGGAGACAACTGGCTGAAGGCATCTTTGCCCAGTAAATGGACCTTAATTATCTTATTTTTTTTTGGTTTGACAACAAAAACTCACAGAGATTATGTGACCTTTAAACATTTACTTTGCACATAAAATGCACATTACTTATATGACAATGAGAATGTATTTTTTTTACACAAAACGCACATTAATTATCTCACAATAAGGAATGCATGAATGCACGCCACTGTGGTCCCTAGCACAGACACATCACATGCACATCGAATTGGATTAGATCCAAGTACCCCCCCCCCCCTTTGGTACTTGGGAGCAGTAACGCCCCGCCACGGCTCCAATTATGTCACTGTGCATTCATACACCATTCAGGAACCTGGGATGACTTCTCCCTGGTCCTGGGGATCCCTACTCCACCAAAACTGAGGGTGACACCCTTATGTTATCAGGAATGCCACCCCCCCCACATTCACACATCATTCACACACATAAACCAAATCATAAGTACAGTATAATAAAAAAAACAAAAAAACAAAACAAAAGTACCCCTGCAACTTACTGATGTTGCCGAGTGCTCCTTCTGGGCTGACCACGGGCACGGCCACGGCCAACTGGGGGATCTTCACGGGGGGGGTCTGTGCAGGGGAGGGAGTATCTTCACGGGGGGGGTCTGTGCAGGGGAAGAAGGAGCCTCCCCTGGTGTCTGTCCTCCTGCTGGCCTGCCCTCCAAGGCCACGGCTATCCTTGTCAGACAGGCAGTGATGTCAGCCGTATTAGCCTGGCCAGCCCGGGTATTGGCCTGCACAGCCCGGGTATTGGCCTGCACAGCCTGGGTCAGGGCAGTCACCTCCTGGGCCACGCCTGTTGTGGCGTTCTTCAGGTCCCACAAACAGGTGATGACCCCCACTGAGTTGGTGGCCACATCACCCAGTGAATCCCTCATTAAACCTCATCCTCCTCCCACTCAACATCCAAATAAGGGGAGTTGTGGGCACTCCCCTCCCATGGCGAATCCTGCCCTTCTTGGGACTCAGCATCAGCCTGTCTTGGGGGTGGTGCAGCAGCCTGCCCTGATGGGCCAGCAACCGCCTGCCCTGATGGGGCTGCCACCTCCTGCCCTGATGGGGCTGCCACCTCCTGGGCTGATGGGGCTGCCACCTCCTGGGCTGATGACCCAGCAACCTCCTGGGCTGATGGGGGTGCCACCTCCTGGGCTGATGGGGCTGCCACCTCCTGGCCATCTGGGGAGGACACAAAACAATCACAGGTTGGTGGATCCACACACTTGGCACATCTTCCCTTCCCCCACCCACACATGCTAATCACCAGATAGAAAAAAAAAACTTGCCTGTCCTCACAGGAGCATCAGAGTCAAAGCCAGGCAGGCCCACCACCTGCTGTGGGTGGAAACACTGGGCCACTGCCCATTCCTCCTCACTCATCCTGACTGGGCAGGGTCCCCCTCCTCCAGTGCCCCTGGTATGGGCATGCAGCGTTGCCAGCTTGTTCCGGGACACGCTCTTCAAATCGTTTATTTTTTTTTTATTCCAGCGATGGTCCTGGTCTCCCCCCCCCCCCCCGCCACATTGATCCGATCGGTGATCTTTTTAAGGATCTCCTTCCTCCTGGCCGGGGTGGTGTTGTGGCTCTCAGGGCCATGGAGAAAGCGCCCATATTTTATGATGCCCTGAGCAAGAATATGCTTCTCTGCCACTGAAAATTTTAGCTTCCTGCGCTTGGTGGCCATCACAGACACCACCCAGCAACAGGAAACTCACCCAAAAAACAATCAACAATACATACACACACAACAAAGAAAAAAAAACACAGCAAAAAAAAAAAAAACACAGACAGCTACTATAAATTCAAAAACAAACAGGCAAAAAAGGGAAACAAAAAACAATCACACACCAAAAAACAAACACTTATCAAAAACAAACAGGCAAAAAATCAAAACAAATATCAAATTATCAAAAACAAACACCAACTATACTCTACAACTCCTCAACAACTTTTCTCACAAACAAATCTTACCAACAAACACTGACAAACGTTCAAAGCAGAAGCAACTTGCTTTAGGAAGGGAACACAGGGAAATACTTTTGCAAGGGAAGTGTGTTTGACTGGGGCTATTTAGACACAGGGCGATCCTCAAACTAAGTACGCTTGGCCTTTTACCTATCTCACTGATTGCGATGAGCAAAGTTCTGCACATGCCCAGTGAGGTCCAGATTCGTGCGCGCATGCGCAGTACGGCCGGCCCTTCATTTGCATGGGGTCACGGCTCATTACAATGAAGCACGCCCACTTCCTTCCCACTTGCCATAACCACGCCTTACGCCTCGGAATTTAGGTTACGGATGGAGCAATTTTGTGTGCGCAAATGCGCTGTGGATACGGCACTTACGACACCAACTTAGGGCGCCGTAACTTAAATGACATAAGTTAGGTAATACTAAATTTGCACAGCTTTTTGAGAATTTGGCCCACAGTACTTGCCTATCTAACTTAAGGCGGCGTAGCGTAAATACGATACGCTATGCCGCCGCAAAGATGCGGCGGTATACTTGAATCTATCTAATTGTATCTAATTCTTAGGGACTCGTTAATGACAGGAATAGTACCACTGGATTGGCGCAGGGCCAATGTGGTGCCTATATTTAAAAAGGGAACTTAGGGCCAGATTCACAGAGCAGATACGACGGCGTATCTCCTGATACGCCGTCGTATCTGTTGTTCTATCTATGCGACTGATTCATAGAATCAGTTACGCATAGATAGCCATAAGATCCGACAGGTGTAATTGTTTTACACTGTCGGATCTTAAGATGCAATACCGCGGCCGCCGCTGGGGGGAGTTTGCATCGTAAACCAGCGTCAGGTATGCAAATTAGGAGTTACGGCGATCCACAATGGTTTTTCGCGTTCGCTACGTCGCCTCTAATCTAGTTTCCCGTCGTAAAGTTAGTCGTTTTTTTTGGTGCCTTAACTTTACACCGCAATCGTATTGCTGTATAAAGTATGGCCGACGTTCCCGCTTTGAAATTTAAAAAATAACGTCGTTTGCGTAAGCCGTCTGGGAATATGGAATTACGCTACGCGCGTCGCCGTTCGAAAAAATGACGTCACTTCGCGCAAAGCACGGCGGGAGTTCGGAAACAGAGCATGCGCGGTAGGTCCGGCGCGGGAGCGCGCCTAATTTAAATGGCACACGCCCATTTGAATTGGCCCGCCTTGCGCCGGAGGCCGCCGGCGTAGTTTTCATCGCAAGTGCTTGGTGAATCAGGCACTTGCGATGAAAAATTGCGGCGGTGTAACGTATCTACGATACGTTACGCCGCCGCTCATCTACGTGAATCTGGCCCCAAGTCTTTATCAAGTAACTATAGACCTGTTAGTTTAACTTATACAGTGGGGATCGAAAGTTTGGGCACCCCAGGTAAAAATGTGTATTAATGTGCATAACGAAGCCAAGGAAAGATGGAAAAATCTCCAAAAGGCATCAAATTACAGATTAGACATTCTTATAATATGTCAAAAAAAGTTAGATTTTATTTCCATTATTTACACTTTCATAATTACAGAAAACAAAAAAATGTCGTCTGCAAACGTTTGGGCACCCTGCAGAGTTAATATCTTGTACTGCCCCCTTTGGCAAGTATCACAGCTTGTAAACGCTTTTTGTAGCCAGCCAAGAGTCTTTCAATTCTTGTTTGAGGTATCTTTGCACATTCTTCCTTACAAAAGTCTTCCAGTTCTTTGAGATTTCTGGGCTGTCTGTCACGCACTGCTCTTTTAAGGTCTATCCATAGATTTTCAATTATGTTGAGGTCAGGAGATTGTGAAGGCCATGGCAAAACCTTCAGTTTACGCCTCTTGATGTAATCCCCCGTGGATTTTGAGGTGTGTTAAGGATCATTATCCATTTGTAGAAGCCATCCTCTCTTTAACTTCAGCTTTTTCACAGATGGCATCAAGTTACCATCCAAAATTTGCTGAAATTTTATTGAATCCATTTTCCTTCTACTCGTGAAATGTTCCCTGTGCCACTGGCTGCAATACAACCCCAAAGCATGATTGATCCACCCCCATGCTTAACAGTTGGACAGAGGTTCTTTTCATTAAATTCTGTGCCCTTTCTTCTCCAAACGTACCTTTGCTCATTCCGGCCAAAAAGTTCTATTTTAACCTCATCAGTCCACAGAACTTGTTTCCAAAATGCATCAGGCTTGTCTATATGTTCATTTGCAAAGTTCAAAAGCTGATTTTTGTGGTGAGGACGTAGAAGAGGTTTTTTTCTGATAACTCTTCCATGAAGACCATATTTGTACAAGTATCTCTTTATAGTGGAATAGTGTACCACAACTCCAGTGTCTGCCAGATCTTTCTGGAGGGATCGTGCAGTCAAACGTGGGTTTTGAATTGCTTTTCTCACAATCCTGCGAGCTGTTCTGTCTGATATTTTTCTTGGTCTTACAGATCTTGCTTTAACTTCCACTGTTCCTGATGACTGCCATTTCCTAATTACATTCCAAACAGAGGATATTGACATCTGAAAACGCTTTGCTATCTTCTTATAGCCTTCTCCAGCTTTGTGAGCGTCAACTATTTTCAGTTTCAGTTTTCTAGACAACTGCTTAGAAGAACCCATGGTGCTGATTGTTGGGGCAAGGTCAGATGAGTCTGGGCATTTAAAACCTTTGAGATTGACATCACCTGATCTTCCCAGACGATGATTGAGAACAATCCATGACACTGGCAGGTCTCAGCTTTGCAAAGGGGGCAGTGCATGCTATAAATTCTGCAGGGTGCCCAAACTTTTGCAGATGCCATTTTTTTGTTTTCTGTAATTTTGAAAGTGTAAATGATGGAAATAAAATCTAACTTTTTTTGACATATATTATAAGAATGTCTAATCTGTAATTTGATGCCTTTTGGAGATTTTTCTATCTTTCCTTGGCTTCGTTATGCACATTAATACAAATTTTTGCCTGGGGTGCCCAAACTTTCGATCCCCACTGTACAGTCGGGAAGATACTGGAGAGATTAATAAAAGACCACATAGATGAGTTCTTGCTGCAAAAAAATTTTTAAGCAACAGACAGCATGGGTTCATGAAAGACAGAGGTTGTCAGACAAACCTGATTTCTTTTTATGAAGAGGTAAGCAAAATCTTGGACAGAGGGGTGGCGGTGGACGTGGTATACTTGGATTTTGCAAAAGTGTTCGATACAGTTCCCCACACACAGCTAATGTGTAAGGTAAAGTCTACAGGCTTGGAAATATCAGTTTGTAAATGGATAGAAAACTGGCTAAAAGACAGAATTCAGAGAGTAGTGGTTAATGATTCTTACTCTAAATGGTCTAAGACCCCTTTCACACTTGCCGCAGGATTTGGCCGCTACCGGTGCGGTATTAATCCCTGCTAGCGGCTGATAAAGGGTTAATACCGCCCACAATGCGCCTCTGCAGAAGCGCATTGTGGGCGGTATTGCCGCGGTTTTCCATTGTTTTAAATGGGAAGGAGCGGTATACATACCGCTCCTCTTACCGCTCCAAAGATGCTGCTGACAGGAGATTTTTTTCTCTCCTGCCAGCGCATCGCCTCAGTGTGAAAGCCCTCCGGCTTTCACATTGAGGTTGCTGGGCAGGAGTTTTTCAGGCGGTATAGCAGCGCTATTTTTAGCGCTGTACCGCCTGAAAAACTCCTCAGTGTGAAAGGGGTCTAAGGTTATCAGTGGTGTACCCCAAGGTTCAGTCCTGGGACTCTTACTTTTTAATATCTTTATAAATGATATTGGGTCTGAGATCAAAAGTAACATTTCTGTCTTTGCAGATGACACCAAGCTATGCAGTGGACTAACGTCCTTACAGGATGTCTCCAATTTAAAAATTCGATTGCCTCTCGGGGGATCAGGAAGGAATTTTTTCCCCTGCTGTAGCAAATTGGATCATACTATGCTGGGGTATAGAATTGGGTATATGGGACTGTATGATATTATTATATATTTTTTTTATGGTTGAATTGGATGGACTTGTGTCTTTTTTCAACCTGATTAACTATGTAAGTATGTAACTATGAATTTCTATAACAATTTTACAAAAGTTTCCCTTTTTTTTCTGGGGGAAAAAAAGCCATTTGTTTTCTCATGGCTTCAAAATTTCTAATAAATTTACATCTCTGAAAGAGTTGGTAAATAAAGGGGAGATTTGTATGATTTGGAGTGTCAAAATAGTAGAGGAAGGCTTATTCAAGAAGTGCATTTCTGCCTGTTGGCTGTGTATTGACATAACTTATCCCAAAACTCAGAATAAGGCAGGCCATACACAGTGTGAAATTCGTACGATTCCCCCATCAACCCAGCCGCTAGCGATAATGGCAAGAGAATCCAGCAGGCTGGTTGTACCCAAGTTGATTGGTATATTTAGCCTGCCCATTAACTGTTTGAATCTCGGACGGTTCCTGCTGAACCAGCCGAGATTTAAACAGTGTATGGCTGGCCTAAGGCATAGATTCCAGGGGGAAAATGAAAATGTGTTGCAAAATCAAAACTGTAATTGGGCTTTTGCATTACTAAGGCTATCTGTTGCATTACTGGTATGTGCAAGTATTACACATTTTTTAGTGTTGATACATTTTATGAATATATCTATACACATTTTGGCTGTGAATATTACAAGTTGCATTGCAATTTCGAATTAGTGTTGCATTAAAGTAATTTTTTTTATTCATGTGTTTAAGAATATCCAAGCATTAATGACTGCTGAGAAGACGAAAGGATTCTGTCAACTAGTTGTTTCATCAAATCTACGTGATGGCATGTCGCATTTGATTCAGTCAGCTGGACTTGGTGGCATGAAACACAACACTGTTTTAATGGCTTGGCCCCAAGCATGGAAACAGCCTAACAACCCTTACAGCTGTAAGAATTTTGTTGGTGAGTATATTTTGCTGTAAGACAATCTTTGTCCCTCCTTTCCAGTTTTGTGGAGAAATATATTAATAGTGTTTTTGTGTGCTCTTCAAAGCAGTTGTTATTACTTAAATGGGTGAGGGTACAGGCAGCGAGGAAAGTTGTTCCACTGCTATCCCCATATACAAGAATTCAGAGACTGCTTGGTTTTGCTAATATAGTTGGGTTGATGCAGAAAAAAACCTTTACTAAAATCAAATATACAGATTAAAAAAAAAAACACTTAACCATTTAAAGTCTGCCCTATAGCAGTTTTACTGCTACGGGGCGGCACCTCTGCACCAGATCACGTGGATATATACGAGATCTGGTTCTTCCGGGTAGGTTAGGCTAGGGGACGCGCACACAGTGGGAGCCTAGCCGCAGGTACTGTGGACTCGATGTCCGCCGGCACCAGTTGATCATCGAGCAGAGCAAAGGGGCAGAATGGAGGTCTGCCTATGTAAACAAAAAGCAGATCACCGTTCTGACAGGAGGGAAGGCATGAAGCCTGTGTCTCTGCAGAGTAGGGACTAGAATCCATGTCTTCCCCTATAAAAGCACCTCCCACAGTTTAGTAAAACACTGTTGAGGCACACAGTTAACCCATTGATCGCCCCTGATTTTTACCCCTTCCAATTCAGTGTCATTAGTACAGTGATAGTGCATATTTGTTAGCATTGATCACTATATTACTGTTGCTGGTCCAAAAAAAGGGTCAGATTGTCCGCCGCAGTATCACAGTCCCACTATTACTATAAGTCGCTGATCATTACCATTACTAGTAAATAAATAAATAAAAATATCCCAAAGTTTGTAGACGCTATAACATTTGCAGAAAGCAATCAATATTTGCTGCTTGGGATTCCTGTTTACCAAAAATATGTAGCATTGGTCTAAATTTATAAAGAATTTTTTTTTTTTTTTTAATTGGACAGGTTTATAGCAGAAAGTAAAACATTGTTGGTCTTTTTTGTTTTATAGAATATATACAGAAGTTTAACAGGGTGTGGCAGACCTGGATAACATTTAAAAATTCATTGACATTTATGGAAATGTTGTGTTTCTTTTTGTTTTTTGTTTTGTTTTGTTTTTTTGTTTTTGTTTTGTGTAGTTTGTAAAATATTAAGAAAATCAATAAAAATATATTGAAAGAGAATTTTTTTTAAAGAGATGCTCAAATTCCACCAAAACAAAGCTCAGTCAGTATATTGCAAAAAATGGCCTGGTCATTAAGGGGGATTAAATCTTCTGGAGGTCATATGCTTAAACTTGTTTCAGGTGGTTGTTGGCTATTACCTTGGTGGCGCTATTGTAAGCTGGCAACCGCCTGTAGCAAATTTAACCACTTAAGGACTGGAAGGAATTGCCCCCTTAATGACCAGGCAATATTTTGCGATACGGCACTGCATCGCTTTAACTGACAATTGCACGGTTGTGCCGCGCTGTACCCAAACAAAATGGAACTTTTATTTGGTGGTATTTAAAGTGGAGTTCCACCCATAAATATAACATTACATCAGTAGTTTTTTAAAAAAAATGTCATTAGTCCTTTAAGAAAACATTTTTTTTTTTTAGATGCCTTCAAAGTGTTGTTGCTAGGCAGAATAGTTAATCTTCCCTCTTCCTGCACCTAGGTGCTTAAGCTTCCTAACCTAAACCGCACAGACTCCTGGGAATGTAGTGGGTGTAACTTTCCAGGAGTCTGTGCACTCCCCAGTCTCGAAGAATCATGTGACTTGGACAGTACAGGTGCTGAAACCTGATCTGAAACCTATTACACTGCTTGTGCAGCACTGAGCATGTGCGAGATCTGCAGATTGAAATCCAGGAAGTCATACAGTCCTGGCTTCATGATGCCCACACTTAAGATGGCCCCAGTCAATTTCTATTTTATAAAGTGTCTAAATGCTGTATAACAACCTAACAAAACGGACCTTAGTTTACAGACTAACTTTACTAGAATACATTAAGCTTGTGTATTACAGGGGTATTTATATTTAAAAAGTGAAATTGTGGCCGGAACTCCGCTTTTAATCACCTCAAAAAATATATATTAAAAAACACATTTATTCATCAGTTTAGGCCGATTATTTATTTATATATATATATATATATATATATATATATATATATATATATATATATATAAAACTCAACGTGTGTGTGTGTATGTATGTATGTATGTTCCAGCATCACGTCCAAACGGCTAAAGATATTAACATGAAACTTGGCACACATGTTACTTATATGTCAGCAACAAACATAGGATAGGTGGTTTAACCCTTACCCACCCCCATTTGCCATGGTCGGGGTTTTTCTTTAAAGTCCCATTCAACTCTATGGGAAATACATGTTACTTCATAACTTCCAAACGGCTGTACATATTTCGATAACACTTGGTGACATGTTACTTATATGTCCACTTAAACTATAGGATAGTTAATTTATCCCTTAACTACCCCCATTTGTGAGGGTCGGGGTTTTTGTTTAAAGTCCCATGCAAATCAATGGGAAATGTATGTTCCCACATAACTTCTGTACGCCTGGAGATATTTCAATAATACCTGGTACACATATTACTTATATGCCAAATAAAAATATATGACAGTTAAATTAACCCTTACCTACACCCTTATATAAAAGATGGGTATATTTATATTACTATGATTTTCCTCCCCAAAAGGTTAAGATAGGAAGACCGGGCAACGCTGGGTATTCAGCTAGTATGTATATATATATATATATATATATATATATATATAGATATATATATATATATATATATACTTTGTATTTTTTGTAAAAACTAAATCGCAATAGGCGTATATTGATTGGTTTGCACAAAAGATATCTCGTCCACAAATGGGATAGTTATCAGTTTTATTATCCTTTTCTGCACTTTCTCCAGTTCCCTGATATCTTTTTGAGAACTGGTGCCCAAAACCAACAATAGACCAGCATGTAAAGCATTAGATAAAAAAAAGTCGATCGAGATATTGGCTGGAAAGAGAAAAATAATCTGGCAAACAGGAAGTGCAGAGACTTGGCTTAAGTCAGGAAGTTAATGGGAGGAACATAGTTCAAGGTTCACCAGAAAAAAAAGACACAAGGCAAGAAAGTCCGAAAGATCAGACAGGGGGTTTTCCAGCATCTCATGTTGCTCAGCAGCGGAGGTTGTGGGTCCTGCAATTCCAGTTTGTCGCACTGCTCTTCGGCCTATCCTCTACTCTACAGAATGTTCACAAAGATCTTAACACCTCTTCTTGCCCTTCCCAGAACTCAGAGCATTCAAGTCACAGGCTAGACAACCTTGTTCTGAAAGACTCTCCTCCCTTCCTGCTGTCAGAAAATGACCACAGGACAATCCAAATGCTACATATCTTCAGCTGGGTGATTCATTACAACAAATCTGCTCTCCTGCCTTTTCTTCACCTGGAATACTTATGTCTGTCCCTGGAGACATCCCCAGCAACACATTCTCCCAGGAAAGAAAGATCTTTTTGTAAGAGCACATGCTTGATAATTGAGATTCAAGAGATGTCCCATATTTGAGGAAAAGAGCCTGGGCCTGCCCCAATCATGCCCTTGGCAAATGGGAAAATGTCCCCAGGAAGTAACAATGTTTAAAAAAAAAAAAAAAAAAATATATATATATATATATATATATATATATATATATATATATATATATATATATAACTCTCTCTATTTATACAAATTCATTAAAAAACAATATACATATGTATATCTATGTGTGTGTGTGTGTGTGTGTGTATATATATATATATATATATATAATGTATGTATGTGTGTATATATATATATATATATATATATATATATATATATATATATATATATATATATATATATATATAATAAATAAAACTGCAATTACAGCAGTGCATTTGTGCTTGTTAATTCTTAGTGATGATCGGTTGTCCCCAAGTGGTACAAGCTGTAGTATAACGTATAATCCTCTACATGTTTTGCGGTAAAGACCGCTTCTTCAGGAGGAATTAATTATCATCCAGAATAGCTAGCAATCCGTAGTAACAGTATAGGCAGGGTACCCAGGATAGTTGTTTGTCAACCCCCCCCACTTATCTTGTTAACTCCGAAATCACAGATACAGTGACCTGGGGGGAGGGTAAGAGGCTTGGATCATAGTCAATGGGGAGCCCCACTAATACAGGTGGGTGTCTGGGGTGTAACTTGCCTTTGAAAAGTATCACAATGTTCATAGTCCCATGATTAACCACTTAAGGACCGGACCAATATGCTGCTAAATGACCCAAGGGGTTTTTACAATTCGGCACTGCGTCGCTTTAACAGACAATTGCACGGTCGTGCGATGTGGCTCCCAAACAAAATTGGCGTCCTTTTTTCCCCACAAATAGCTTTCTTTTGGTGGTATTTGATCACCTCTGCGTTTTTTTTTTTTTTTTTGCGCTATAAACAAAAATAGAGCGACAATTTTGAAAAAAATGCAATATTTTTTACTTTTTGCTATAATAAATATCCCCCAAAAACATATATACATTTTTTTTTTCCTCAGTTTAGGCCGATACGTATTCTTCTACCTATTTTTGGTAAAAAAAAATCGCAATAAGCGTTTATCGATTGGTTTGCGCAAAATTTATAGCGTTTACAAAATAGGGGATAGTTTTATTCTTTTTTTTTTTTTTTTTTTTTTTTACTACTAATGGCGGCGATCAGCAATTTTTTTCGTGACTGCGACATTATGGCGGACACTTCGGACAATTTTGACACATTTTTGGGACCATTGTCATTTTCACAGCAAAAAATGCATTTAAATTGCATTGTTTATTGTGAAAATGACAGTTGCAGTTTGGGAGTTAACCACAGGGGGCGCTGTAGGAGTTAGGGTTCACCTATTGTGTGTTTACAACTGTAGGGGGGTGTGGCTGTAGGTCTGACGTCATCGATCGAGTCTCCCTATTAAAGGGATCACTCGATCGATGCAGCCGCCACAGTGAAGCACGGGGAAGCCGTGTTTACATACGGCTCTCCCCGTTCTTCAGTTCCGGGGAGCGATCGCGACGGGGCGGCTATAAACGAATAGCCGCGCCGTCGTCCCGGATCGCTCCTGAAGCCACGGGAACCGCCGCATGTACCGGGGGGGGGTCCCGATCGGACCCCCGACCCACGTCAAGCAGAGCACGTACAGGTACGTACATGTGCCTGTCCGTGCCATTCTGCCGACGTATATGTACATGCGGCGGCCCGGAAGTGGTTAAGATGTCTTTGATATTAAGGCACCAAAGATTGCCTTGGTATATGAGTTCCCCCAGGTAGCAGCTGGCACACAAGGCACACACCTTATTTATAGACGTCCCACATTGACATTCCTAATGAGAGTTTTCGACCTAATAGCCTCCTTTTTTTAAGTTCGTGCCATTTGCCCAATTCCATTCAAGAACTTTCCAACAAAACATCTTGTCGACTTGGCAAACGCATTCTTGTTTTGATTGATCAAAGTTCCTGTCCAGCCAAGCAAGGAATTATCTACCTTGGTGGATCATAACTTCAGCCCCATCACTGGGGAAGTCCTCCCTTCTCTATCACTGAAAAGTTGTCGCAACAGTTGCAAGTCTCTCATGCTGTGTTGTGTTGGTGATCAGAAGATTCCTCACATTGTAGCTTCCCTTCCACTTCTTTAATAGTTGTCTAATGGCCCAAAACCCACCCTTCTGGGGGCTAGGTATTATGGGCTGGGTGGTAAGTGGGTGATCCTCTGTTGTTACAAGTCCCACTTTCAGTAATAAAACAGATTCCTCTGTGATGGTTTTCAGGGAATCCTCATACATCTAATTTCTCCCAAAAAGTCACATCATTATAATATAATGTACAACGGCGCAGAGAAACACAGAACAGCTCCTTCTACTCCAAACTCCACGTTCTGTCTGGGGACGAATATTCTAATCCCTAACGGTCCAAGGATTATAGTAACTGAGAAGCCAAGCTTCCCATGAGGATCTTGGAGCTCAGAGCAGTCAGGTTGGCCCTGCTTCTGGGGTACCCAATCAGAATGCAGTCGGGCAATGCCATAGCCTATATCAACCCAGTGGCATGGCTGCCTTGTAGGAAGTGAACAAGATAATCTCTTGGACAGAAGCCATTGTCCAGCACTCTGTCCAAAAGATACAAAAAAAACGGCGGAGAGGAAAAGAGACATAATAATGGACACTGAACAAGTGTTGTATTTACAGTGAGTGATATAATTATTTGATCTCCTGCATATTTTGTAAGTTTGCCCACTTACAAAGAAATTAAGAATTGTTGTCATAGGTTTATTTTAAATGATAGAGACCGAATATCAACCAAAAATCCAGAAAAAAACCTCATGATACAAACGTTTTAAATTGAGGTGCAGTTCATTGAGTAAAATAAGTATTTAATTCCCTACCAAACAACAATAATTCTGGCACCTACAGACTGGCTACAGTATGTGCTAATGAAGTACACAGATTATCCCTGTCAATTTAAGAAGGTGCTCTTAACGACAACGTATGTGTACAAAAGACACCTGTCCACAGAATCTCTTCCTTCTATTAAAAACTCACCATCTTGGGCAAGACCAAAAAGCTGTCAAAGGACGTCGGGGACAAGATTGTAGACTTGCGCAAGGCTGGAATGGGCTACAAGACCATAAGCAAGAAGCTTGTTTAGAAGGAGAAAACTGTCAGAGCGATTATTCGCAAATGGAAGAAATACAATATAACCATCAATCGGCCTCGGTCTTAAGCTCCATGCGAGTTTTTGCCTCATGGGGAAATAATGATCATGAGAAAAGTAAGGGCTCAGCCCAGAACTACATGGGAGGAGCTTGTGAATGATCTCAAGGCAGCTGGGACCACAGTCACTGAATGAACCATTGGTAACAATAAACCACCATGGATTGAAAGCCTGTAGGGCCCACAAGCCCCCCCCCCTCAAGAAGGCACGTGTACAGGCCCATCTGAAGTTTGCCAATGAACATCTAAATCACAGGTGTCAAACACAAGGCCCACGGGCCGAATCCGGCCCTCCAGGCCATTTCATGTGGCCCTCGCACCTCTCCTGCAACTGCAGGATAGCTCCAGCCCTCCTCTGGTCCTCCTCCAGATCCTTATTTTCTGCTTTCAAGCAATGCATCCAGCTTCTTCCCAGCAGCAGCATAAGGAAAGGGGGGTACACTGTGTTGTAAGGGAGAGTGGGGGACTCAACTTCTGATCGTGGGGTGGCTCTTGACATCTAATGTAAGGGAGGGGATGTGCTGGACATCTAATCTTACAGATACAACGGGCCCTTTTGAGGGCAATCGTAATGCTGAGTTTGACACCCAGATTGGGAGAAAGTGCTGTGGTCAGATGATACCAAAATTTAGCTCTTTGGAAGAAAAATGCTGATTATGACCCTAAGAACCCCATCCCTACAGTGAATTGCGAAGGTGAAAATATTATGCTTTGGAGCGGTTTCTCTGCTAAAGGTACAGACCAACTTTGTCGCATTGAGGGGCCAATGGACGGGCCATGTAAAATCTTGGCTAAAGACCTTCCCTTAGCCAGAACACTGAAGATGGGTTGTGGATGGGTCTTGCAGCATGTCAATGACCCAAAACATACCGCCAAGGCAACAAAGGAGTGGCTCAAGAAGAAGCACATTAAAGTTGTTCTAAAGACAGAAGGTATTTTATCTTAATACATTCTATGCATTAAGATAAAAAAAACCTTCCTGTGTGCAGCTGCCCCCTCAGCCCCCCTAATACTTGCCTGAGCCCCATCTCGATTCAGCGATGTTGCACAAGATGCTCGGTTGTCCGGAACTCTCCCCCCTCATTGGCTGAGACAGCAGCGGGCCCCATTAGCTCCTGTTGCTGTCAGTCAGTGAGCCAGTGAGGAGGGAGAATGGGCAGGTCTGGGCCACAGCTCTGTGTCTGAATGGACACACAGAGCTGCAGCTCAGCTCGGGTGCCCCCATAGCAAGCTGCTTGCTGTGGGGGCACTCAGCAGTAAGCAGGGGCCAGAAACGCCAGTGAGGGACTCGAAGTGGAGGATCTGGGCTGCTCGGTGCGAAACCACTGCACAGAGCAGGTAAATATAACATGTTTGTTATTTTTTAAACAAAAAAAAACAAGACTTTAGTATTTAAGGTCATGAAGAGTAGTGTTGAGCAGAATATGCCATATTCGATTTCGCGATATATCTCGAATATATATTCGAATATTCGAGATATATTCGCTAAATTCGAATATTCGTGATATTTTATCGAAATTAAATGATTGCGATTTTTCGCTATTGCGAATGCGAAAATAATTGCGATTTTTTGATAACTGCGGTAGGAGCACTCTGATTGGCTCAGAATATTCGTGATATTTTATCGAAATATCGCAACATGCGAATGCGATATTTATTGCGCAATTTCGAGAAATGCTGGAGGAGCGCTCTGATTGGCTCAGAATATTCGTGATATTTTATCGAAATATCGCAACATGCGAATGCGATATTTATTGCGCAATTTCGACAAATGCTGTAGGAGCACTCTGATTGGCTCAGAATATTCGTGATATTTTACAATACAAAATAATTGCGAATATTCGGCAAATGCGGAAGGAGCACTCTGATTGGTTCAGAATATTCTTGATATTTTACAATACAAAATAATTGCGAATATTCGGCAAATGCAGAAGGAGCACTCTGATTGGCTCAGAATATTCTTGATATTTTACAATACAAAATAATTGCGAATATTCGGCAAATGCAGAAGGAGCACTCTGATTGGCTCAGAATATTCGTGATATTTTACAATAGAAAATAAAAAGTGTTTTGCATTGGTGGTGATTCTTTACTCTATCCATCTGTCACAGCCGTTTGTCAATCAAACACCTTGAAGATTGAACACGTTCATGCTGCATGCTTTGGACTTTTTTTCACTTCACATATCAAAGACATTTTTATGAAAGATTATTTTTCTATTATTGGGACTATATTTCTTTATATATTTGTTTCACTGTGTATTTCACAAGTTATTTGCGCTTGCTTATTTTAAAATTTGCCCACATGTCTTGTCACTAGACATATTTTTTATTCTTGTAGAGCGACTCCATTTTCTGTCTTGTATTAAATTATGTTGTATAACATTTTTGAGTTGCTGCTGTATTCTCCCCTTTTTTTAAGGTATGCGCAATTTTTTCCTTCTTACAAAAAAAAATAATATCAAACATACAAATATTCATAACAGAAACATACACAAAGCCCCCCCCCTTTTGCATCAGAGACAATCAGAGTTCTCCTACCACAGTTATCGAAAATTCGCAATCATTTTCGCATTCGCAATAGCGAAAAATCGCAATGTTTTTTTTTATATATTCGGCAACATAAAAGGATCGCCTCAGCTTAGCTACTCGGCCCAGGGTCTCTAATCATACCAGCAATGCTTTTAGACGTCGATAGGATGTGATCTGTTTTAAAAATCAAATTGAAAAAATGCGAATATTCGGAATTGCGAATATTCACCGCGAAATTCGAAATATAGCGCGATTTCTCGAATATGCCATATTCGAGCCGAATATTCGCAATGCGAATATTCGTGAGCAACACTAATGAAGAGGCCTAGACAATCTTCAAACCTTAAAGTGGATGTAAACTCTCACATATACCCAGTGAAGTGAACAGCCTCAGATGATGCACAGAGATTAAACAAATCTCCCTACATGAGTTTTACATGTATATGTGCTGTCTTTAGACAGTTCAGATTGTGTGAGATTTTCTCTTCCTGTTCAACATTGTAGTGAAGTCTAGGCATACAGCCAAGACAGCTGATTGGAGGAAAGGCGCGCAACCCCCCTCTCCTCATAGGTAGAGACTTTCAGAGCTGATTGTTGCATCGTTCAGGGCTTTGCTAATCTATTTATAGCATCCTCCCCAACACAAATCTCAAGCTGCTTTTATCATATGTAACAGAGAACTTGTCAGGCTGATAACAGAAGAATGGAGCAGAAGCGCTTTTGAGAGAGATAATAAAACACTGCAGATATGTGCCCAGCTCAAGTTTCATGTCTTATCAATCCTATAAAAAATGTATGGAGGGAGCTAAAACTTCGAGTTGCCAAGCGACAGCCGTGAAACCTTAAAGGGGTTGTAAAAGGTTCATGTTTTTTCACCTTAAAGGGGTTGTAACGGTACAATTTTTTTCCCCCCTAAATAGCTTCCTTTACCTTAGTGCAGTCCTCCTTCACTTACCTCATCCTTCAGTTTTGCTTTTAAATGTCCTTATTTCTTCTGAGAAATCCTCACTTCCTGTTCTGTCTGTAACTCCACACAGTAATGCAAGGCTTTCTCCCTGGTGTGGAGTGTCGCGCTCGACCCCTCCCTTGGACTACAGTAGCGTCAGGACGCTCTCTACGTTTTTTTTATTTTTTTTATGTCACAATGTAAGGTATAAGATTTCCTATCATCTGTGCCCAGTCTTGCCACACAGAGTTAATCCAGGTCTGAGCAATACTCTTTTATTGTT
Organism: Rana temporaria; assembly: GCF_905171775.1. Taxonomy (NCBI): domain Eukaryota; kingdom Metazoa; phylum Chordata; class Amphibia; order Anura; family Ranidae; genus Rana; species Rana temporaria. The sequence continues at coordinate 169,578,986 of NC_053493.1, forward strand.
CAGTGAAATAAAACGGACAGAAAAACCTGTGTCCGTTCCGCCTCTTTGCTGTGAGTGACAGGTTATTTACATATCTCATGCACTAGCCTGAGACAGAGGCACATCCTGTGTAAAAAGTTCACAATTCACATCCCTCTCCCCTCCCCTCCTCTCCCTTCTAGCTCTCCCAGGATTGGCTGCATTTACTGTGTTTTGACTGGATATTTTTATTCATGGGGTGTGATCCACAGTTCAGTGTGACAAGGAAATGCATGTATATTGCAGTGAAAACACTGAACAGAAAGCAGAATATACACAGACAAGTGATCTGATTTAGGTTTGATGTATCTAGTGAGAGCTGGGCAGAGGAGAAGCTTGAGTGATCTGATTGTTATATTGCCTTGTGTGTGTCTGAGGTCACTGGATGTTGGGGATCATAGTAGAATTTAGTGTAAGGAATACACAAGAGAAAATGCATATTGACAAGGGGAGTGTAGAGGTGGGCGGGGAGTCTACTGACATCATGACTCCACCCATCGAGCTCCAGACAACAGACCCACCCACAGAATCTGCAGTTTTTCGGGGCTCATAACAGACAGAGGGGAGACATTTGACAGGATACATGCAGAAGGCATGTGTATCCTTATAGTTCAGCACTATGGCAGTAGTTTAGAAAGGATGAGAGTGGGTTTAAATCAGGGGTCTTCAAACTACGGCCCTCCAGTTGTTCAGGAACTACAATTCCCATCATGCCTAGTCATGTCTGTGAATGTCAGTGTGTTACAATGCCTCATGGGATGTGTAGTTCTACAACAGCTGGAGGGCCATAGTTTGAGGATCCCTGGTTTAAATCCACTTTAAGGTTAAAAAAACATTCAGCGTGTGCAGGCCCCCCGTTTTACTTACCTGAGCCTTCGAAAGTTCTGTGTTGAGAACGCACTTTGTGTTGGCCTGGTCTTCTGGGCTCTTCATTGGATAGATTGATAGCAGCACAGCCATTAGCTCGTGCTGCTGTAAATCAACTCCAATGACACAAGGACCAGGGGGCGGAGCCGTGACCTGTAGTCGGTAGCTATGGACACCAGATTCAGGACTCAGGAGCGCACCCGAGCAAAACGAGCTGCACAGTGGACATAAGTGTAACATGTTTGTTATTAAAAAAAAAAAAAAAAATTAGGCTTTACAATCACTTTAAGGATTTAGAGAAGATCTGTAAAGAAGAATTACCCCTGAGATGTATACAAAGCTGGTAACCAACTGCAAGAATATGCTTACCTCTGTGCTTGCCAACAAGGGTTTTTCGACCAAGTACTAAGTCATCTTTTGCTTGGATCAAATATTTTACTTACTGAACTGCCACTGGATTTATAACATTTGTATCATGTGTTTTTTGGTTGACATTCTGTCTCTATCATTTAAAATTCACATATGATAAAAAAAAATTATAGACGCTTGGGGCCAGATTCACAGATTTCAAATTTGCTGCGTCGTAGCGTTGTTTTGAATCCTCAAAACAAGTTACGACGGCTTTAGGCTTCGATCCGACAGGCGTACAGCTTCGTACACCTTTGGATCGTAGGTGTAATTCTTTGGCGCCCGCTGGGTGGAGTCCTCGTCGTTTTCCGCGTCGGGTATGCAAATTAGCTGTTTATGGCGATCCACGAAGGTACGCGCGTTCGACGCATTCGCTTACGTCGTTGCTAGTCGGCTTTTCCCGTCGTAAAGTTACGAGTGCTATTTAGGTGGTGTAACATTAGTCCATCCATGTTAAAGTATGGCCGTCGTTCCCGCGTCGAATTTTAACATTTTTTTCTCCCATCACCTTCCAGGACGGCACCTGAGAGATGATGGCTCCTCCCTGCAGGAAACACAATCACATGACAGATTAAAAGGCCCCACCCATCCCCTTGTTCCCCAGTATTGATTGTGTTTCTCCAACACAGCGACATGTTTTTTTTTTTTCCAAAACCTAGAGACCGGGGAGGGTCGAAGGTACCCCTGTGAGACAGGTCTAGGGAGGCCGGGGAGGGCTAAACTAACCTGTAGGCCTTCGGGTCCACTCGCAGGTCGCCCCAAGAGAGCATCAGCGCTCTGTGCTGCGGGGAGGCAAGCCATCGCTGATTGCTCGAGACCGCCGCCATTTCAAATCGCCCGGGAGAATGCCGCGCTCCAAGCCTCGTTCTGAAAGGGGAACCACGTCACAGGAAGGGGCGGTTCCCAGGAGCGCAACCCGGAAGCTCCTGGGCAGCGTGGAGAGCAGTGTTGGCGGCGGTGAGTCGGCTTAAGGAAAGCCTGTTCGGAGGTTCCGGCAGCCAAGGCCCAGTCAACCCCCATCATGGAAGAGGATGGGAAGACAGATGCGACTGCTGGCAGATCCAGGTCGGGGGTCGGTGAGTACTTATCCCCCTGGAAAGGGAGGAGGTTAGCAGCGAGAGTCCCGACTTCCAGGGAACGGTCAGAGCAGGATCTGACCCCCCTCTTTCTTTGTATCCTTCCTCCCCAGTACAAACCAGCAGTCTTAGGGGGAAGACAATGTAATGGTGTGCATTTTCCATGTCTTTTCAGAATCCCCCAGCGGAGCCCAGGAGGCCTCTAGTCAGTCTCCTGCCGCTACAGGGCATAGTTCCTCTAAGAAGTGTGGGAATTGTTGGGAAAAACTCCCTAAATCCTATACTAAACCCCTCTGCTACAAATGCATAAACAATTTGGCAGGAAAAGAAGCTGCAACCATGATGAAGAGTTTTCTTGCATCTATGCAATCAGAGATGCTAGCAACAGTTAAAGCTTTCCGAGAGGCAGCCGGGCAGTCAGTACAAACTGATACAGAGGAACCTACCCCCAGGGAGGGCACTTCTTCCCAAGATAGTTTATTCACTAAGGGTCCTAGTGCCTTCTTCACACCCACGCCGGTACCCCCTCGGGGTCAGGCAGAGGATGAAGAAAGTGACATAGTGAGTCTGACCAGGTCCAGACACAGCTCAGGGGAGGCAGATGGAGACTCAGCTAGTCAGTCTCAGGAAGACTTGCGTCTTAAAAAACACCTCTTTGCTGTAGAAGACCTTGAGAGTCTCCTCCTGGCCATTTATGCCACAGAGGAAATTCCTGAGACCCCTAAGCCTACCTCGGTACAGGATAAAGTCTATAGGGGTTTAGGTGACACCCAGTCTAGGATATTCCCTCTACACTAGTCCCTTAAGGATTTAGTCCTACAGGAATGGAGAGATCCTGAAAGGAGAATTGTCAAACAAAAGACCTGGAAAAGAAGGTTTCCCTTTTCCCAGGAGGACGAGGAAGTCTTTTTTAAGCTTCCTAGACTTGATGCAGCTTTATCGCAAGTCACAAAGTTGTCTGATCTCTCCTTTGAGGATGCAGGTAGTATCAAAGACTTGATGGACCGCAAAGCAGAATCTCTCCTTAGGAAGGCTTGGGAAGCTAATTCAGCAGCCCTAAACCCAGCCTTAGCAGCGACTTGTGTAGCCAGGAACACTGATATCTGGGTGGAAACACTCTCCGAGCATCTGACCCAGAACTCGGACGCTGAGGAGGTAGTAGAGTCCCTAACAGTCATCAGGAAGGCTATTGCCTACCTAGCGGATGCAGCAATTGAATCTGCAAAAGCTTCATCCAAAACAGCAGCCTTGGTTAACTCAGCTAGGACAGCTATCTGGATCAAGGCCTGGGAGGGGGATGCGACATCAAAAGGTAAACTGTGTGGCATTCCCTTTCAGGGTTCCCTTCTGTTCGGAAAAGACCTTGATGATGTCCTGGCGAGATCATCAAAAAAAGGCAAAAAAAATTCCGGTTAAACCTAAAAAAGAAGGTTTCAGGAAGTTTTTTCGAGGCCCCCAGGGGCAAGCTAAACAGAAAAACAAAAAGGAACCTTTCAGGCATTGGAACTTTGGGAAAGGGAATAAAAAGAACAACTTGCTTTTCCCTTCTCCTAAAGCCAGCGACAAACAGTCTAAGTGACGCCCAGATCAGAGTTGGGGGTCGGCTGTCCCAGTTCTTACCTCAGTGGGTAAAGATCTCGAACAGCCCTTACATTTGCCAAATTATTCAAGAGGGCTTCCGTCTAGAATTCATGGCAACACCCCCCTCTATGATCACCCTCACACATCTTCCCAGGGAGACCCTAAAAAGATCTGCCCTTTTGGAAGGGATACAGGAGCTAGCCGAACAGCTGGTGATAGTACCAGTACCAAAAAATCAACAGTACCAGGGATTTTTTTCCCCATGTATTCGTAGTCCGCAAACCGTCTGGAAAATACCGTCTAATAGTAAACTTAAGAAAACTGAACAAGTTTCTAACCTACAAAAAGTTTACTATGGAGAGTATCTATTCGGTAAGGAAAAACCTCATGAAAGGGGCCTTCTTGGTGACTCTAGATCTCAAAGATGCCTACCTTCATGTGCCGATTCACATAGATCATCAAGCTTTCCTAAGGTTTGCTATAGTGATGGAAGGGGAAACCCTCCATTGGCAGTTCACGGCGCTCCCATTCGGGCTAACTTCCAGCCCAAGGATATTTACAAAAATCCTAGCGGAAGCAGTGGCCTTTCTGTACCTTCAGGGTATATCTCTTATACCGTATCTGGACGATCTGCTGATCTCAGGTCAGTCGGCCATCCAGATCACGAAGGATGCCAACAAAGTAGTGTCAGTCCTGAAGAGTCTAGGGTGGATAATAAACACAGAAAAATCCTCCCTCCAACCAGAACAGGTCAAAGCCTTTCTGGGATACATAGTGGACACCAGACAGCAGAGGCTCTTTTTGCCAGAGGACAAAGTGGCAAAACTAGCCTCAGCAGCAGGGGACCTAATAAAAAAATCCTTGGCTCTCCAGAAGGGACGTTCTGAGAGTTTTAGGTCTCATGTCTGCAAGCATACCAGCGGTAATCTGGGCCCAACTTCATGCCAGGACACTTCATTTCTTCTTCCTGTCCTCTTGGGACAGACAGAGAGAGTCCTTGGACCAAAAAATTCTACTCACCCCCCAGGTCCTGGTTTCCCTGGAATGGTGGACTTGTCACCAAAATCTGAAAGAAGGGCGACCATGGGCTCAGTGGAATCCAGTAAAGATTACCAAGGATGCCAGCTCTTGGGGGTGGGGTGCCCACCTAGAAAAGAAAAAAGCACAGGGTCAATGGGACAGCTCACTAGCTCGCAGGTCATCCAATTACAGGGAGCTCAGAGCGGTGGGGGAAGCCTTAATAGCCTTCCAGGAAGATATCAAGGGCAGAGAAGTCCAAGTATGCTCCGACAATGCTACCACGGTAGCATCCTTGGGTCATCAGGGAGGGACCAGGTCCAGCCCTCTACTAGAATTATCCAAGGAAATCTTGGAGTGGGCAGAAGGGAGAGTCCTCTCCATCTCAGCCATACACATAAAAGGGACAAGCAATATAGAAGCAGACTTTCTCAGCCGTCAGTGGCTGAGGCAGGAGGAATGGGAACTGAACCTGGAGGTATTTCAAACCCTGGTACAGTGCTTCGGAAATCCAGAAATAGACTTATTTGCCAACCGGCAAAACAGAAAGGTAAAGAGGTATTTCTCGATTTCCCAGGAACTTCAGTCCCTCCGACCTGGCTATCCCAGACCTGGCACTTCGGGCTGGCTTACGCCTTCCCACCTGTGACGCTTATTCCGCGGGTCCTGCAGAAGCTCAGCAGGTCTCCCGGCAAAATTCTTTTGATAGCCCCATGGTGGCCAAGAAGAACTTGGTTTGCAAACCTAAGATCCATGGCGGTGGTAGAACCGCAAAAACTTCCGTACAGGGCAGATCTCCTCAGGCAGGGCCCAGTACTTCATCCAAAGCCGGAATTCTTTCAGCTGGCAGCTTGGTTAGTGAGCGCCAGATCTTGAAACGTAAAGGCTGCTCAGAGAAGGTCATTAGTACGCTTCTCCTGAGCAGAAAACCAGTAACTAGAAAAATGTATTCAAAAATTTGGAAGACCTTCTATTCCTGGGTTAAGGATAGACAGGTCACTTCAACTTCTATCCCAGTTATCTTGGACTTCCTCCAGGAGGGGGGGTAGACCTGGGGTTGAAAGTTAGTACCCTGTGGGTCCAGGTAGCGGCCCTCTCAGTCTATCTCGATCGAAGATTGGCCAAAGAGGACCTCATTAAACGTTTTTTGTTAGCAAGAGAGAGAGTCTCTCCAGTCCAAAAATTTAGTTGTCCGCCTTGGGACTTAACAAGGGTGTTGGAGGCGTTATCTATTCACCCATTTGAACCCATTGAAGAGGTTTCACTTAAATTTCTAACCCTAAAGTTGACCTTTTTGTTAGGTTAGGGGACTTGCAGGCGCTGTCCATGAAAGAACCCTTCCTGATGGTACAGGCAGATAGGATCACTCTTAGAGCAGACCCCCTGTACCTACCAAAAGTGGCATCCTTATTTCATAGGACGCAAGACATAATATTGCCGTCCTTTTGTTCTGAACCAAAGAACGTAAAAGAAAGAAAGTTTCACTGTCTAGAAGTTAGAAGGTGTCTTCTCACTTATCTGGAGAGAACTAAGAGCTTTAGGAGGTCTAATCACCTATTAGTTCTACATGCTGGGCCCAGGAAGGGACTGCAGGCATCAAAAGCCTCAGTCTCCAGATGGATAAGAGAAGCTATAGCAGGGGCTTATCTATGCACGGGAGTGGCAGCCCCTACTAATATCGAGGCTCACTCTACTAGATCCTTAGCAACTTCCTGGGCTGAGAAAGCAGGGGCCTCCTTGGAACAAATCCGCAGCGCAGCCACCTGATCCAGCCATCATACATTCCTGAAGCACTATCATGTGGAAATGTTGTCACGGCAAGACTTAGCCTTTGGTCGAAAGGTTCTACAAGCTGTGGTCCCACCCTGAAGGTAGGCCTGTGTTTCCTTGATCATCCTCTCAGGTGCCGTCCTGGAAGGTGATGGGAGAAAACCTACGTTAGACTTACCGGTAACGGTATTTCTACGAACCTTCCAGGACGGCAGGCCTACTTCCCGCCCTAAGTGGAGGGGAAAGGTAAGTACCTATAAGGTGAACCAGTTTAGGATTACTCTAATACATACTGGGGAACAAGGGGATGGGTGGGGCCTTTTAATCTGTCATGCGATTGTGTTTCCTGCAGGGAGGAGCCATCATCTCTCAGGTGCCTTCCTGGAAGGTTCGTAGAAATACCGTTACCGGTAAGTCGAACGTAGTTTTTTTTTGCGTAAGACGTCCGGGAATACGAAAGTACGTAACGCACGTTGCCGTTCAAAAAACACATTGGGGCGCCGTAATTTCGCGCAAAGCACGGCGGGAAATTTCCTAACGGAGCATGCGCAGAACGTTCAGTGCGGGAACGCGTCTAATTTAAATGGTAGTTTACAGGCAAGTGCTTTGTGAATCACGCACTTGCGCTGAAAAGTTGCGGCGGTGTAACTTAAATCAGTTACGTTACGCCAGAGCGCAACTACGTGAATCTGGCCCTTAATTTCTTTGTAAGTGAGCAAGCTTACAAAATCTGCAGGGGATCAAATAATAATTTTCCCCACTGTATATTTGCCTCCTATGTTTTTTCAAATGAGGAATAATGCTGCCCCCTCCGTGCCATCTTCTCCCACCTCTGTGCCAGAGGTAGGAGCTGCTAAATCCGGCTCCTACCTTTTCCGAGGGATCACTGACTCTGTCCATTCACATAACTGAGCATCGTAACCTGTGTTTACGATGCTTCAGTTTATGAATGGAGAGAAGCTTCTCTCCATTCATTTTAGCTGAGGCTGCTGAGAAAGGGACTTTGGAATCTGTGTCCTTAGTCCATTTCTCTGTCTCAAAGGGGTGATGTCAGAGGTCTGTTAAGACCCCTGATATCTCTCCAAAGACCCCCCAACAGGGCTGATTAAAAAAAAAATTGCAAATTTGTTTTTTAAATAAAATGTAAATAATAATAAAAAAAAACACACTGATAATCCACCCCCCCCCACCCCCCTAAAAAATAGTATCGGTATTCGGTATCGGCGAGTACTTGAAAAAAAGTATCGGTACTTGTCTCAAAAAAGTGGTATCGGGACAACCCTAGACATAAGTTTCGACACTTCCCCATCATGTCTAAAACTAAAATAGTTGGTATACTTTGGTAACATGGACTAACCTGTTGCTTAACAAAACTCTGTGAGGCTAGAAATATAAATGTTGCCATTGCTATTGTTAGTTATCAACACTGTCATTCTTATTCTTACTTAGGCTGACCGTGCATGGAGAGAAAGAAAGAAATTAGCTTGAATACCCCATCAACACAGAGGGTGTTGATGTGTGAATTTCTCCTGCCGGGCCACTGTCTTCTCCTGTTGGGGTAAGCCATCCCCACTGAGAGAAGACTGTGGATATTACTACCAGCTATAGCAGCTGCTAGCGATAATCACAGGTAAAACCCGGCATGCTGCCGTTTTTTTATTATTTGCGCTATAAACAAAAAAAGACTGACAATTTTATTATTTTTTATATTGAATGTGTTTTATAATTTATTCACAATTTTGGGCCAATATGTATTCTTCTACATGTTTTTGGTAAAAAAAAAATCCCAATCAGCTTATAGTCATTGGTTAATGCAAACTATGGGATATAATTATTAAAAAAAAAAAAAAATTATACTTGTAATGGCGGCAATCAGCGACTTGTAGCAGGACTGCGATATTGCAGCGGACAATCAGACACTGGGCCGGATTCATGTAGATCAGCGGATATTTAGATCCGCTAGATCTACCTGGTTTACGATCCGCCGGTGCAATTTAGCGAGGCAAGTGCATGATTCTTAAAGCACTTACCTCGCAAACTGCACCGTTGGATCGTAACTCCCCCCGGCGGAATGGAAATTCCGCAGCTAGGGGGAGTGTACAATTTAAATCAGGCGCGTTCCCGCACCGATTTAACTGCACATGCGCCGCCGCGAAAAAGCCCAGTGCGCATGCTCCAAATGACGTCGCTAGGACGTCATTGTTTGCGGCGGGTACGTCGATTGCGGCCATCGGTATTCCCGATCGCATTACGCAAACGACGTAAAAAATTTAAAACTCGGCGCGGGAACGTCGGCCATACTTAACATTAGCTACCCCTCATAGAAGCAGGGGTAGCTATCCGCCGGAAAAAGCCGAACGCAAACCACGTAGAAAACGAGCGACGGGCGTGCGTACGGACATGAATCGGCGGTTTTCCTCATTTGCATATGCGACGGGTAAAAAATAGCGACGACACCTAGCGGCCGGCGGGAGATTACAGCCTAAGATTCGACTGGTGTAAGTCACTTACACCAGTCGGATCTAAGGGAGATCTATGCGGAACTGATTCTTATGAATCAGTCGCATAGATCCGACCGTGGGATCTCACAGATCCGACCGTCGGGTCTCACAGATACGACGGCGGATCAGGAGATCCGCCGGCGTATCTATTGATGAATCTGGCCCACTGACACTTTTGACACCTTGCAAGAAAAAGTGACACTTATACAGTGATCAGTGAGCTGTACTAATGAATCTGGCTCAGAAGGGGGTTTATCATCTAAGACAATCAAAGAGTTAACTGTGTGCCTAGCCGTGTGTACTATATTACTATATGTGCTGCTTTTTCTAGGGGAAGAGATGGGTTCTAAAGGAATACAGAATCCATTCCTTTCCCCTGTCAGAACAGTGATCTGCTTTGTTTACATAGGCAGATCATCATTCTGTTTTGTTTACCAATGATCGGCGGGTGTCCTAGAGGAGATTGCGTGCCTAACACCCGCAGATCAGCTTCTGCTGTGGAGAACCACAGCAGACGCATCCCGCTGGAGGTGCACGCTCACCCCCTGCAGGTGGAAAAGCAGAATTGGGTATGTATATGTGATCCTATGCACAGCTGCCGCCTTGTAGCAGTAAAACTGCTACAAGGCAGTCGGCAAGTGGTTAATTAGATGAATGTAGGTGAAATATTCATATTTATCTCAAAAAATGTAAATGTAAATAAAAATGTTTGTGTTCCACCAGATACAGTACGAGATGCTACAACAGCTCAGCAAGCATTACTTGTGGCAAAGAACATTGATTCATTTCCTGCCAAACAAGAGCGTTTCAGTGAGGGGAATGTTGATATTTGGTGGATTGTTCATGATGGTGGAATGCTAATGTTGCTTCCTTTTTTACTACGCCAACATAAAGTAAGCTGTTTTGAATGTCGGTACTATTCAGTGACCTTGAAACTTGTAGTGCTAAAATGTCAAATTGGCCTATAAGTGCCGCATCTCTATTTGCCCTTCAAAAGAACTAAAAATGACTAGCATGGCAGGACTTTGAAGGCACAACATTTTAAAATATAAAGTTTATTGTACATTCACAAAAGCCATAATTTTTAAATGCTGAATTTTGTGAATGTACAATAAACTTTATATTTTTAACTGTTAATTCGTGTTGTGCCTTCAAAGTCCCGCCATGCTTAGTCATTTTTAGTTATTTTGTAGTGCTAAAATCGTGCGACTGTTTAAAATATGTGTAAGTATTACGGTATACAAGTGTGGGCACTGATTACACCTGTACAGTGTTGCATGATTTTGCTTATTTTATTCATGCTTTTAGTTTTAGTTTTTTCAAAGAACAAGAATAAAAAAAATGTAGCCACAATCAAAACAAATGAAAATCTGCAACTTGATTTTGACCTTGCAGTAGGCATGGACCCTTCTAGTTACTGCACTCTAGAGAACTTAAAGGAGAAGTAAAGTCAAAGCTCGTTTGGCTGTACTCCTATGGATCACAGGAGTGCAACTTGTTCTGCAGTCCTGCGACCCATTTTCAGCAGACAGCAGGCTGAAGTCAGCTGACGTCAGTCGTCTGGGCTCGGTCAAGATTGTGACAATTGAGTTGGGATCTGTCTACATGCCTGGACTGTCACCTGGCTCAGTCTCTCAGCGAGCCGCTGAGAACCTGAGCTGGCCGCTTCCACTCCCTTCACAGCCAAGCACTCCAATGAATGGTACCGGTCACCAGCTCTCTGCTTGGGGAGCCCTAAGAAGCAAGCGATCTGCGGTGTTGGATCGCTCGGTTCTCAGTGTTAGAGGCAACAGGGGACAGATGCAGCATCGGACCGCTAGGTTAGTATGATTCTGAAATAAAAAATATTCCATACTTCTTTTACATTGCCTGGTTAGTTCTTTAAAATGTATATCCTGTTGAATTGGGTATCCTCAATGGGAAAAACAAATGACAGTTCACCATGGCTTCTCTAATGATTAACTGATCAACTCTCACATTCTGTTTCAATGGTTTTTATTAATCATTTACGTAGAATGTTAAAGAACCGTCAAATAGAGCAGCGAACAATCGTCGTTGCCCTGCATGTATTAAATCGTAAAATAAAGATAATACAAAGTAAAATAATAGTGAAATTATTCTGGTTAACATGAAAACAAGCATGGAAGCAGTACAACAATGCAACAAATGAATGCTATGCTAAATACAAAACAAATATGGACCCAGCTCGTAGGTTAGGTCCTTAATTGCAGCCCCGCTACATAATATAACTAGTGCTGGAGGCCAGACAGTGTCCAATGTTGAGGTATTGGAATACCACGGAATCTATCTGTACTCTATAGTAGAGTCATTCCAATAGACATCACACACGTTTCAGGTATTTAGGTTAACTAGGTCATTGCGTAGCATTCTGGCTCGAGTAACCTCACAACAAGAGAATCTGGGTAGCTTGAAACAATAACATGTAAAATTCTTTCAATGTTTATTCAACCTAATTGCCCCCTGTAGGGGAGCCTATAATCAACAATATTTAGAGAGAGATCTAGGTAAACGAAAAAAAAAAGGGAGGGAAATCAGAAAAATTGTGAGGGTATAGTACTAGAGGAAAAGAAAGAAGAAGAGAGAAGAGGGAAAGGTGTGTCCATCTGGGAATCTTTGATCGATCATCTGAAGCGATAACTTTATGTCTCAGGGGCCTGTAGGTAGGTGAGCCAGGGAGACCATGTTTTTTTGAAAAGGGGTTGTTGATCATTTAAAATGCTCACTATTTTCTCGTTTAGCATGATCCAATTTAATTTGCGTTTCAACAATGGGGCTTTTCCAAGCTGACGCAATAGCTATTTTGGCTGCTAAGAATATGTAAAATATCAAAGTTTTAGCGTGTCTGCGGATATTGTCCACTGGTTTGTTTAGGAGGGCGACTGAGGCGTCTTTCATGATATTTACCATTGTGATCGAAAGAATCAGCGAGTGGATCCTGATCCAGAAACGGCGCACCTTGGGGCACGTCCACCACACATGGAGTGGTGAACCCACCTGTCCACAACCCTTGAAGCAGAAGGCCGAGGCTCCAGGGTACATTTTGGAAAGGCGTTCTGGTACCAGGCACCACCTGGCTTGTACCTTGTAACCCGCCTCTAACAGGGCCACATTGAGGATGCCTTTGTGGTTTCTCGTGCTCCACTTACACCAGTCCCCTGCCTTAGGGCCAATGTTCAGATCCCTCTCCCATGCCACTTGATATGAGAGCCTAGTGAGAGGTGCGGCCAACAGTTTATAGAGCACAGAGATGCCCCACCCCCCCCGGAGAGTAGAGTCCTCCATACATCTATTCTCAAAGATGGTACGCGTTGTCCAGTTGGACTCACTGTTCTGTAAAGAGTGAAGAAAATGCTGAATTTGTTGTAGGTGGTAGCTCTCCGAGGAAGGCATCTCCAAGCTGCCTGTGTTGTATGATGATGGGCGTATTCCTCTGTGGTCGAGATAGTCGCCGATCCGTAATAATCCCTTATTTACCCACAAGCTAAACCTGTTGGGACGTCTGTCCGGGGGGAATAGGGGATTGCCAAAGAGCAGGACCACTGGAGCATGTGCGGATTTTAGAGCCCATCTTCTACACCCCGTTTCCCATACATTTAGGGAATGAGAGAGTGTTGGACTCAAAATCGCTTTGTGGTGCTTAGGGGATGTAAAAAATGACAAGGTCCATTGCTAGTGGAGCACATGCCTGAGCCTCCAGTGAGACCCACTCAGGGCAATATTGACGGCTGTGCATTTGGAGTAATTGAGCTAAATGTAATACTTACAAAACTCGGGCACTCCCAAACCCCCCTCTTCCTTGTGTGCGTACAATGTTGTTCGGGTTATTCTAGGACCTTTAGGACCCTAGATGTATTGGAAGATTTTGGATTGAAAGCGGTGTATGTCAAGGTGGGGACTTGGATCGGCAGAGCCCGAAAGTAGTACAGTAGCCATGGGAGAACAGTCATCTTAACTGATGCAATTCCACCCATCCAGGACAGGTTCGCATCGGACCACATCTTCACGTCTTCTATTAGGCGAGCAAAGGGTGGGTAGTTAGTCTTATATAACGTGGACACACCGGAGGTCAATTTAATGCCCAAGTAAGGAAGGGACGACTGTTGCCATGTGAAAGGGAATTTGTCCTGATTAACTAATAGGACAGAAATTTTCCCGAATCTGTCTAATAGGGACAGAAGATTTGGTACGAAGGTATGGGGGGATGTGATGAACAGCAGGAGATCGTCCGCAAATAATTCGCATTTATGGTTCTTCCCCCCCCACTTTCTATACCCATAACGTCAGGGTGAGAACAGATCGCTATCGCTAAGGTTTCTAAGTCTCACAAATAGAATGGGGGATAATGGGCATCCCTGTCTAGTACCCGAAGACATTGGTATTAAAGGGGTTGTAAAGGTTAGTTTTTTATTGTCTAAATAGGTTCCTTTAAGCTAGTGCATTGTTGGTTCACTTACCTTTTCCTTTGATTTCCCTTCTAAATGTTTTTTTTTTCTTTGAATTTCTCACTTCCTGTTCCTCCTCAGTAAGCTGTTCAGTAAGCTGTTCTGGCTGACTATCCACCGCTCGGATGATGGTGGAAAGCTTACTGAGGAGTAACAGGAAGTGAGAAATTGAGACAAAGGGAAAAAAACATTTAGAAGGGAAATCGAAGGAAAAGGTAAGTGAACCAACAATGCACTAGCTTAAAGGAACCTATTTAGAAACCCCTTTAAGTCGGATTTGTGACCCCTCAGCAGTATTTGAGCCGATGGAGAGCTATATAATGATTGCATTGAGGCCAAAAAGGCTGGGCCAAAATTCCATTTTGCCAATACTCGAAAGAGGAAGGGCCATGACAATGATTAAAATGCTTTACGAATATCTATTGATAGCAACATCCCCTTTCGGTGCGTTCCCCCATCCCACGACGAGCGTAATATGGATATGCGATCGATCGCCCTCCTGATCTGGTCAGCTGCCTGTCTGTGGGGCAGAAAACCCACCTGGTAAGGGTGAATGTATTCGGCCAAAAATGTCAACATCCTATTTGCCAAGATTGTTGTAAATGGCTTTAGATCCGTGTTGATTAAGGATATGGGTTTCGTCAACTGATTTCTATGCAACATAATTCCTTCTATCTGCGCTTCAGGTATGTTCTGCAGTCGCTGATGCTGCAAAATTGAATGTGTGTGTATGCATGTTAAAGAGTATGGATGTCTGCGGGGTATTTTTCATATATGCAGTCTGCTGTCATTTTCAGTTGTATATTGCTTACTGCTACAGCTGTTTTACTTATGTGTTATAATGGCAGCCTGTGCCGACTCATTGTTTTTTTGTAACTTCCTTTACAAAAGTCTAAAATAAACACCTTTAAAAAAAAAAAAAGGATATGGGTCGGTAATTGGCTACGTCACTATGGTCCTTATGGGGCTTGGGAATAAGGGTTATAAAGGCTCTGTTGGAATCGTTGTCTATCGGTGCCTTTTTATATGTCCCTGAAGACGCGTGTTAAGGAGGGAGCCAGTAAGGTGGAGATTTTTTTTTTATAATACCGTCCGGTCCCGGCGCTTTGCCCTTGGGGGCCTGGTTGATAGCAACCAGAACCTCTTTGAATGTGATATCCCTATCTAAGAAGGCTCTATGTTCCTCCAATAAGGACGGAATGGGCAAATGTTCAACGAATGCATCAAACTCCTGTTGACTTGTGACCTCACCATCATTATATAGCTTATTATAAAAAGTTTGGAATTCCTGCAGTACCACTTTAGGATTCTGAGTGAAAGAACCGTCGGATTTTCTGATTTTAGGGACATGGGGAGGGGGCCGTCTGGGGGCTAATCTTGTTGATAAAAGTTTACCTGGTTTATCTGATTGGGAATAAAATCTTGCCTGAATCCAGCGTAGTTGTTTTTCTGCCATTCGTGGTAAGGCAGATGTTTAATTCCAGGCGGGCAGGGTCGATTCTATCCCTTATATCAAGATGGGGATTATGTTTGTGCTCTTTGAGTAGGGCAGCTAACTCTTCCTCTTTTTGCTTCAGCAGGGCTTTATTAATGTATTCTATACCTGGCTGCTGTCTGGATCAGGATGCCTCTGATCGTAGCTTTGTGAGCGTCCCAAGTGCACATTGAAGAAGTGTGCGATGGGTCATTCAAAGAAAAAAATAATTTTAATGCAATTTCAATATCCAAGCACGTAGCAAGATTGCTGAGATGGGACTCATTTAGACGCCAGGTATAGGAGGCTGTAGGACAACGCTGGGGAGTTAAGGCCTTGTAGATTGTGTGCTAAAAAAGTTTTGGGTTTGAAAGGACGTTGATCAGTCATGGCGTGTGGTGGAGTCGAGATTGATTACCTTGTCTGACTAGGATACGTTGATCGATCGGTCCTCAGGAGGCCGAGCATTCATGATTCCCGGATGGAGCACAAAAGGTAGAGAGAAAAGGCGGAGAAGAAGAAAATTAGATGCCCTCATGAGGGTAGCGGCCTGGAGAGAGGATCCAAGGGAGACATCATTAGAGAGAAACATAGGCCCTGCACGTGGATGCATTTCAGGTAAGTAACGAGAAAGTAAAAGCACTCAGAGAGAGACCAGCAAAAAGATCAGGGGCAAAATCGGTCATCAAATATATATGCAATTGTATGACCGCATTATTTGCTCTCCTTTAATGTAATTCATAAAAGGTTATCTAATATTTTTAACTTTTTTTTTACAAAATTTAGGTTTGGAGAAAATGTAGAATGCGGATATTTACTGTTGCCCATATGGATGATAATAGTATTCAGATGAAAAAAGATCTTCAGATGTTCTTATATCATCTACGCCTTGATGCTGATGTTGAAGTAGTAGAAATGGTTTGTACTTTTTTTTTTTTATTATTATTATTATTATATTGGATATTTATTATGGGTTTGCTAAGGAAATAGCATTAATTTTTCACACTCAGTCTACTGACCTATTCTTTGGTGATAAATTAAGAAAGAGTGTAACTTTCCCCTATATTCCAAAATATCTGTTAAGAATATTAGACCAAAGCTCCTTTTCTCTTTCGTTCATGGACGGACACAGCCTTAATCTTGACTTAGTGGGTATTAGCCTTCTTTTAGGAGTTGACTAGGCAGAAACTTTTATAAAAGGTTAACTTATCATACACACCCTATAACCCCGACCAGGGGGCAGGCCCTCTGGGTGTAACCTTTCTCTCTGCATCTCGCAGACCAGTTTTTTTTCTGCCTAGTTTCAGGAGAAGACATGGCTCCCTTCAGGCCCATGGCTCTAGGGCTGTTGGTTCAAGATTCTGTTTTTTTATTTTTTTCCAGCGATCTTCTATCAACTGCCGACTGGGCGACAGGCTGGATCCCAGATCCTTGTATTCTTCCTAGTTTCGGCCATCGAGCGTGTACCGACCGTAGCTGCGCGCTGGGTCATCCACGACATGCCCGTCGCTCTACGGGTGGCCGGTGAGCTATACGCTCCAGGGCTTGCATCGGACCGGTCTATAGGGCCGAGTCTCAGTAGCCTGGCCGACAGCCACCTCCGTTACCATGCGGTAGATGTGCTTCGATCAACTGCCGACTGGACGACAGGTTGGATCCCAGATCCTTGTATTCTTCCCAGTTTCGGCCATCGAGTGTTAGCTGACCGTAGCTGCGCGCTGGGTCGTCCACGACATGCCCGTCGCTCTACGGGTGGCCGGTAAGCTATACGCTCCAGGGCTTGCATAAAGACCAATCTACAGGGCTGAGTCGCAGTAGCCTGGTCGACAGTCATCTCCGTTACCATGCGGAAGATGCACTGTCCAGGATGCTTCCAGCATAAACCCACAGAAAGGGTAAGTAGCTACTACCTTGCTTTAGCAAGAAGACAGAGCTGGACATCCTTGGAGAGGTGAGTAAAGGGCCTTATGCCCCTTCTCCCCTCCCCCCCCATCCTCCTCCTAGGCTCTCTGAGCTAGCTGCTGGGCAGGGGTTCCTCTGGGGAGCTTCACTTGGGGAACCATAAGTCACTAAATCAGTGTATAAGCTGCATATCCTGCTCCATGCTGTCGGCAGCCATGTTTGGTGTATTCATGCTGTATTTTTTTACTTGCACAATGTATAAAGCCGAATAAGAAATTCTGTTTTTCTGTGTGTCTTGCTCCATGCTGTCGGCAGCCATGTTTGGTGTATTCATGCTGTATTTTTTTTACTTGCACAATGTATAAAGCCGCATAAGAGATTCTGCTTTCCTGTGTGTCTTGCTCCATGTTGTCGACGCCCAGGTTGGTGTCCATGCTGTATTCTCACTGGCGGCCATCTTCTTGTAAGTCGCTTTTTTGTCGATTTCTGCTGAGGTGTACTGACTGCTGCATTACTCTGCTGCACCGTGGTTTTCTGCCCTGTTGGCCTCTAGTGTCAGATCAGCGGCCATTGTACCATGGATCAGACCATTTTAAAAATGGCAGATGAACAGATACACGCTGCGACTGAGCAGTCTGAAAGACTGACAAAAATCACAGCCCCACAAACAGCCTTTGATCCCAGCTTTGTAGAGCACAGATCGACAGACACACTCTGCAGGCAGCAGCTCTGCTAGCTAAACCATCTCTTACGGTTCCTGGGTGGTGAGTCCTCTGGGGGGGAACCCCTTCTCTCTGCTGCAGCCAGGAGTGGGGGGTTACTTGTTTGGGGGTCCCTGTGTCAGGTGTGTGGACAGCATTGCGTCAGAAGCAGACGCTTTTTCCCCTGAGACACCTGAGCTGGCAATTGATGCCCCTGCACCCGATTTATCGGTGGACGCTAGGCGGCCTTCGTAGCCAAGGTGGAAGCAGCGCCTGGAAGAATAGGGGCTAGAAAGCGCCCCCTCCCTCTGCCATCTGTTGGGGACAACTCGGATGCGTTGCCGGGTCTAGCTAGCACTCCTGACCCTGGACCTGAGGTATCTGAAGATGCGGACCAGAAACCCTCTTGAAGAGAGTTTCTTGAAAAGATGGACCTCGCCCCCGATAGTGGACCCTCCTGTGTCCAGATTAAACAAGCTCCACCATACCAGTGGAGGGGGCTCCCGCCTTCAAAGACTCTGCGAACGAGAAGGCTGAGGCGATCACCCGCAACCTGTACACGGTAGTGTGTTGACGGTATGCCCAACCATAATTGGGGCCCTGGTGTCTCAGACACGCACGGAAGGGGCAAAGATGCTGCTCTATGGGTTACAAGCATCAGGCTTCCTCGAATGAGGTAGCCCTAGCTGACCTACTAGTACAAGGCCTAAAATTCATTTGTGAATCAGCCTTGGTCACTATTCCTCTGCTGGCCAGAGCTTCAGGTCAGGCGGTGGCGTTACACCATCTACTTTGGTTAAGATTTGGTCCGCCAACCAATCTTCCAAGAAAGCCCTGATGGACTTGCCTTTTAAGGGTGACAGACTTTTTGGCACTCCCCTGGATGACATAATTAAAGATGCTACAGGAGGTAGAGCACACTGCTCCCACAGTCAAAAAAGGGGGAAGGAGCCACGCCATAGGCAAGGGCCCTTCTTTACCGCACACAAGCGTTTTTTTCGTCCGCCCAGTATGGCGGGTAAAAGACCACAGGCCGATAAAGCGCCTGCTCAGGGACTGAGATGTCCCTGGTTTCGCAAACTCAACAAACCTGCAGACAAAGCTACGTCCGCATGAAGGTTTGCCCCCACCCATCTCTCAGGTGGGGGGGACGTCTTCGCGAATTCGCGACACGGTGGACATCTCAGGTCCCCAACCGGTGGGTTTGCAAAGTAGTGTCTTTAGGGTACAAGATAGAATTTCTATCTTGCCCACCAAACTGATTTTTTTTCCCTCCAACCGCCATCTACAACCGACTCGTCCTGAAACCCTTTTGGGGCAGTTCAAGACCTGCTGAAACGCGGGGTGGTTATTCCTGTCCCAGTACAGGATCGGTTTCAGGAATTTTACTCCAATCTGAACAGATTTACCCCAATCTGTTCATAGTACCAAAGAAAGAGGGTGTTCGCCCAAATCTGGACCACAGGGCCTTCAATTGCTTCATGAAGGTACAAGATTCCGGATGGAATCGATTTGCTCTGTCGTCACTGCCCTCTAGCCAGGGGACTTTCTGGCATCCTTGGACATCAGGGATGCCTATTTACATGTCCCCATATGCACAAAGCATCAGAGACTTCTGCACTTTGCGGTCGGGGAAGACCACTATTAATTTGGGGTTCTCCCCTTTGGCCTGGCATCGGCACCAAGGGTTCTCGCCCTACTAAGACAACGTGGCATCACTGTTGTGGGCTACTTGGACGACCTGCTTCTGAGGGCCGCTTCAGCCTCAGAATTAGAGGTGAGTGTGTCTATAACATCAGACCCTCAGACACTTGGGTGACTACTGAACATTCAAAAGTCAGTAATGGTAACGACTCAACGCCTAGTGGTATCTGGGATTGATTCTGGACTCCTCAGAGGCAAAGGTTTGCTTCCCTGTGGAAAAGTCGAAGACCCTTCGAGCTGCGGTGCGGTAGTTGACATCCCAGAAGGGTCGTCACTCCGCTTTGCATGCGAGTCCCGGGCCTCATGGTGGCCTCCTTCGGGGCAGTACCATAGACGCAATCTCACACGCGAGTGCTACAGAAGGAAAATTCTGTCCAGATGGGACAAGTGCCCATCTTCCCTGGATTATCCGATCCGGGTGAGCCCCCTGGTCAGGGCCTCCCTGGTGAGGTGACTGACCTCACCGGCACTTTTGTCCGGGAAGTCGTTCCTTCCTTATCACTGGATAGTCATCATGCCGGACGCCAGCCTTACCGGTGGGGGAGTCTGGGGGGTTCAGTCGACCCATGGTCGCTGGTCTCCAGAGGATTCCCATTTGCCGATCAAGGTCCTGGAACTTCGGGCGATCAGGCTGTGCCTCTCCACATGGTATCAGAGGCTACGAGGGCATCCAGTCAGGATCCAGTCGGACAACGCCATGGCGGTGGCATATGTCAACCATCAAGGAGGAACAAGTAGCTCGGCTGCAGCGTCAGAAGTCGCATACATCCTAAAGTGGGCAGAAAGGAGCATACCGGCACTGTCGGCCATATACTGTACATTCCGGGTGTGGAAAACTGGCAGGCGGACTACCTGTGTTGCCAGATGCTGGACCAAGGAGAATGGTCTCTGCAGCCGGAGGTGTTTCAGCTACTTTGCCCAAGATGGGGCACGCCAGACGTAGCTCTCCTGGCGTCTCAACTCAATCGAAAGGTATTGAGGTTTGTGGCCAGGTCAAGTGACCCATGGGCGGGCGCGACAGATGCGTTAGTGGCGCCGTGAAGTCAGTACCGGCTAATCTATGCCTTCCCTCCTCTAAAGCTCCTGCCTCTTCTGCTTCGCAGAGTGGAGGCAGACGGGATTCCTATGATCCTAATTGCTTCGGATTGGCCTCGGTGTCCTTGGTACGCCGATCTAGTGCGCTAGTAGCAGACGTCCCTTGGCGTCTACCGCTGAGAGAGGGCCTGCTGTCACAAGGTCCCATACTGCAGTGGTCATCAACCCTGTCCTCAGGGCCCACTAACAGGCTAGGTTTGCAAGATAACTGAAATACATCACAGGTGATATCATTTGCTGCTCAGTGATTGCAGTATTCTAGTCTGCATCTCCCCAAGGTAATACATAAAATCTGGCCTGTTAGTGGGCCCTGAGGACAGGGTTGATGACCACTGCCATACTGCATCCTGCTTTACAGTCGCTGGATTAACGGCATGGCTATTGAAAGCCAGATACTAAGAGACCGGGGCCTGTCGGATTCTGCGATTCCTACCATAAGGAAGGCTAGGAAGTTCTCCTCTAGGAGGATTTATTATCGCACTTGGAGAGCTTACTTAGCCCTTTGCGAGGAAATTAAGTGGAATCCATGAACTTATTTGGTTAAGGGACAGATATCTGCCCTGGCTGTTTTCTTTCAGCGACCCCTGGCGACTCACTCTTTAGTGAGAACATTTCTACAGGGGGTTTGGCAGGTGGCCCCTCCGGTCCGTCCTCCACTACCTCCGTGGGGATTTAAATAGCAGACGCACCTTGGCGTCTACCGCTATGAGAGTATCTGCTGTCGTAAGGTCCCATAGGTCATCCTGCTTTACAGTCAATGGCTTAACGCCATGACCTCTAGGTGTCTCAGAACCACTGTTGAGAACATTAGGGAAGTTCCCTTGTTGATACTTCTCAGAAAGTGGTCCTTTTAGTGGCTGTTATGTCAGCTAAGACGGGTTCTGAGCTGGTAGCCTTGTCATGAAAGGCTCCCTATCTGATCTTCCACAAGGATAAGATGGTGCTGCGTTCGCAGCCTTAGATTCTTCCATCTTAAGGAAGACATTGTACTGCCATACTTGTGTTCTCATCCGTCGAATCCTAAGGAGACGACGTGGCATTCCTCGGACGCTGTCCGAGCTCCGAGAATATACTTGTCTGTTACTGCTCCGTTCCGGAGTTTCAGACTCGCTGTTGTTTCGGTGGCTGGTCCCAAGAAGGGCCCAGCGGTCTCATCGGCCACCATTTCGAGGTGTACCCAACAGATCCTGATCAGGCTTACGCCATAAAGGGTCGGGCGCCTCCCTATCATGATGCATTCGACCAGGGCAAGGGTGCCTCTTGGGGATTCTTACATCAAGTGTCTGTTTCCCAGGTGTGTAAGGCAGTGAACTGGTCGCCCGGTCACACTTTCACTAAACTTACAAGTTGATGTGAGTGCATCTTCGGATGCTTCTTCGGCCGCAAAGTTTTGCAGGCGGCTGTTTAGAGTTACAACTCCTCAGTTGAGGAGCTCTGTTTTGGGGTGAAGTTTACATTTTTTTGCTGTTCCCACCCCTCATTTTGACACTGCTTTGGGACATCCCACTAAGTCAAGATTAAGGCTGTGTCTGTCCATGAACGCAGATGCGTTGCTAGGGGGGTGCGGTCCGCACTCGGGTGACACCCGCTAGAGGGGTGACACCATCCCGACGATTTTTTTTTTTTTTTTAGCTGACATGCCCAGCATGAGGGGTGACACCGGGGCTGCCGCGCCGCTAAACACCGTACTGTATTGATTGGAGCAGTGCGAGCAGGGCATCTAGCCGTGCGGGGAGGCTGCCTGTAACATTCCTCAGTCAGGCTATCCCCGTGTGAGCCGGAGTTGGTGGGCGGAGCTGTGGGTGTGGCTGCCTCCTCTTCTCCTCCCACAGACTCCTTCACCATCGATGATGCTGCAGCTCAAGCAGCTAGAGGTGAGGACACAGCAGCCCCACCCACAAGCCCGGGTCTTCATCTGCATTTAAGTAAGTTACTCTGCAGTGTCACTACATAGAGTTCCAAGATGCACTGTGCCACCACAGCCTACCCTGTACCACCCCAGCCTACCCTGTACCACCCAGCCTGCCCTGTGCAATGCCAGCCTACCCTGTACCACCCAGCCTGCCCTATGCAATCCCAGCCTGCCCTGTATCACCCCAGCCTGCCCTGTGCCACCCAGCCTCCCCTGTACCACCCCAGTCTACCCTGTACCACCCAGCCTGCCCTGTGCAATCCCAGCCTGACCTGTACCACTCCAGCCTACCCTGTACCACCCCAGCCTGTCCTATGCAATCCCAGCCTGCCCTGTACCACCCCAAACTTTCCCATGCCACCCCAACTTGCCCTGTGCCACCCTAACTTGTCCTGTACCACCCCAATCTGCCCTATGCCACCATAACTTGCCCTGTACCACCCCAACCTTTTCCATGCCATCCCAACTTTCCCTATGCCACCCTAACTTGCACTTTACCACCCCAACCTGTCCTATAGCTCCCCAACCTGCCCTGTGCCACCCTAATTTTCCTGTACCACCCTAACTTGCCCTATACCACTCCACGCTGATCGGAACCCTCCCCCCCTCCGGTGTCACATTTGACACCTTTCATGGGGAGGGGGGGTGCAGATACCTGTCTAAAGACAGGTATTTGCACCCACTTCCGGCCACACAGTTTTGGGTTTACTGCGGGCAGAACGTCACCTCCCGTCCTCCCCCCGTTGTGCTCTGGGAACACTCGGCTCCCAGAGCACAGCGGGAGCCAATCAGCGGCGCAGCGCAACTCGCGCATGCACCGTAGGGAACCGGGTAGTGAAGCCGGAGCGCTCCAGGACAGGTAAGTGTCCTAGTATTAAAATTTAGCAGCTGCAGTATTTGTAGCTGCTGGCTTTTAATATTTTTTTTTAGTGGCACATCCGCTTTAAATCGCAGTGTACTCAGTACAGTAGTACTACCTAGAGTGTCTAGGCTGGATCCTAAACTTCCAGAAGTCCTCTCTAAAGCCCCAGAGAAGGGTAGAGTATCTGGCCATGGTCTTAGACACAACCCAAACCAAAATATTCCTTCCGGAACCAAAAATCAAATCCTTAAAGGATCTGGTCCGCATGGTCAGGGCGAAGGGAAAACCATCAATTCGCCTTTGCATGAAATTGCTGGGGAAAATGGTGGCCTCTTTCGAAGCCATTCCGTATGCCCAGTTTCATTCAAGACTACTCCAAAGCAGTATCCTGGCGGCCTGGAACAGAAAGATCCAGGCTTTAGATTGGCTGTTGCAGCTATCCCCTGAGGTGTGCCAAAGCCTCAGTTGGTGGTTAAGCACCAAGAATTTGTGAGCAGGGAAATGCTTTCTCACAGTCACTTGGAAGGTAGTGTCTACGGATGCCAGCCTGGGGGGGGGGGGGGGGCAATTCTGGAAGAAGCCTCAGCCCAGGGTTCCTGATCCAAGTCAGAAAAGGGCCTACCCATCAACATTTTGGAGATTCGGGCAGCCCTCAGAACCTGGACACACAGGTTACACGGTCACCCGGTTCAGATTCAATCCGAAAATTCTACTGCTGTAGCTTACATCAATCACCAACGTGGCACCAGGAGTCAGAATGCTCACAGGGAGGTGAACAAGATTTTAGCATGGGCAGAAGCTCATATTCCTTGTATTTCTGCAATCTTCATTCCAGGAGTGGAAAATTGGCAAGCGGATTACCTGAGCCACCAGCAATTGTCGCTGGGGGAATGGTCTCTCCACCCTGAAATTTTTCAGGATATATGCCAGAAATGGGGGACCCCAGACATAGACCTGTGCGCTATAAGGTTCAACAGGAAGTTAGACAAGTTCGTATCAAGGACGCAAGATCCTCTATGCTATGGAACAGATGCACTAATGATTCCCTGGGATCAGTTTTCCCTGATCTATTCATTCCTTCCAGTTCCGCTCTTACAGAGACTTCTTTGCAAGATCAAAGAAGGAGGAATACCAGTTCTCTTGGTGGCCCCGAAAGGTCCTGGTACAACAAGATCATAAGGATGGCAGTGGGGAAACCTTAGATCAGGGATATGCAATTAGCGGACCTCCAGCTGTTGCAGAACTACAAGTCCCATGAGGCATAGCAAGACTCTGACAGCCACAAGCATGACACCCAAATGCAGAGGCATGATGGGAATTGTAGTTTTGCAACATCTGGAGGTCCGCTAATTGCATATCCCTGCCTTAGATTGTCCCACTTCGCTAATACCTGCTATCACAAGGTCCAGTGTTCTATCTTTCCTTACAAAAGCAAAATTTGATGGTCTGGCTGTTGAAACCTACATACTGAAGAAACGTGGGCTCTCGGGTCCAGTTCTTTCTACTCTCGTTAATGCTAGGAAGCCGGCCTCCAGGCTAATTTATTATAGAATCTGGAAGGCATATGTTTCCTGGTGTGAATCTAAAGGGTTGAACCCTCAAAAATATGTCATCAGTAGGATTCTGGCCTTCTGTCAATTGGGGATAGACATGAAATTAGTTATCGTTATCACAGTGTCTCAAGACATTTTAAGCAATACCATAATAAGAATCCCAAATGTTTAAAATTTTGGGGTCTGGAGAAGGTAAATAGACACTGGAGGGGAGGTAATTACACACGCCACATCAGCCAGAGAGAATCCTTTTGGATATTTGAGGCAAAGGTTCTCACCCCTGAAGGGTTAAATGTGGACTTCGATTTGAATTGTTTCATATCAAATAAATAGCAACTTTGTTTTTAAATATTAATATTAATTTTAACTGGGGATTTTATATTGATAATTTTATATGTAATAATAAAATGGTTTACATGTTTTTTATTTGAAAAGTTTTTAGATTATTATGCAGTATCATGTAAAGATTTATCATGTTACTATAGAAAAATATAGATTTTATAGCAATGTTTGTACATGGACAGCTTTGAGCGATTTGATTAATTTTATTATTATTTTAAAATTAACATTCGGATGCAATTTTCTAAATTGTCCACAAGATGGCGATATTCTAGTTCTATACCATGTGTGTGTGAACAATAAAGTTGCACACATTTGAACAGTATGCTGGATGTTCTGACGTTGTTTGCATCATTTCCTGAACAATCAGCTGTTCAGGATTCGACGTCAGGCCCCACACGCCATTCCGATGCTTGTCCCTATGACAATGAGCAGCTATTTAAAGACAGGAAAGCGACGCAACAGGCCCCGCCCCGCTGAGGAAGTTGATATAACGTAACGCGTCCGGTGGTTTAGGAGCCTGAAACATCACGTCGCTCATCTGCTGTTCATTCCTAAAGATTGTTACTTCATGCCGTTTTTTGTCTGGCCAAATGTGAGTAGCCTGACTTTTGCTTCTTTTAAAGAATAAATCCACACATTGCAACAGTGAGCACTTAGTCTGTGATTATCTCTTTACATGCACCTGTCCTTTGCGGTTTGGTTGTCTTATGAGGATCTAATACATCAGCCTGGTTCCTGTTCATGACCTGCCTATTTGATTTGCTTTATTGACCATCTGTTAACTCAGTGGTCCATATATGAAGGTGAGAGTAGCCATCTACAACGGTGGAGGGATCACTTCAAAATTTTGGTGGATTGTCACGTGGTGGAGATTTATTTTCGTTTAATTCACTCATCTTCTGACACTTATGGACTTTTGGACTGTTTGTTTGAATTGTATTTAATTTTTAATTTATTTTTTTATTTTTTTTCCATTTTTTCTGCATATTCATATTCACACTTATGGTATTGGTGTTTGAGTATACCAGTATCATTTATATATTTGAGTTTTGCGCTGCACTTTTTATATTTTATTTTAGACATGAAATTAGCCCTCGGTACTATTAAGGGTCAAATTTCGACTCTATTGATCTTTTTTCAGAGACCATTAGCATCTCATTCCCTAGTCAGGGCATTCAACCAGGGGGTATTGCGGGTAAATCCGCCAGTCAAACCTCCCTTGTGCCCCTGGGATTTGAATCTTGTTTTGTCGGGCCTGCAGAAGCAGCCCTTTGATTCTCTTGAGTCGGAAGTTGGCTTTTTTCGTTGCTATCTCCTCTGCTAGGAGAGTGTTTGTCTGAACTAGCAGCTCTTTCCTGTAAAGAGCCTTATTTAGTTTGTCACAAAGACAAAATTGTATTACGGCCAAACCCTAATT
The DNA here is from genome assembly GCF_905171775.1 of Rana temporaria. Lineage (NCBI taxonomy): Eukaryota > Metazoa > Chordata > Amphibia > Anura > Ranidae > Rana > Rana temporaria. Next base: position 169,605,649 of record NC_053493.1, read on the forward strand.
TTCTTCCAAAGGTAGTCTCGCTGTTCCATTTAAATCAAGGTATTGTTTTGCCTTCCTTTTTTCCTGAACCACAGTCAGCGGGGGAAAAATTATTGCACTCTCTCTAGATGTAGTGAGAGCAATGAAGGTTTATCTGCAAGCAACTACTCAGATACGTGAAACAGATGTTTTGTTGATTCTGCCAGATGGTCCCAGAAAGGGCCAGGCAGCATCGAAATTTACCATTTCTAAATGGATTCGACAAGTGATTGTTCAGACTTATGGTTTAAGGAATAAAATTCCTCCTTTTCCTGTCAAGGTGCACTCGACCAAGGCGATAAGTGCCTTCTGGGCAGTGCATCATCCGGCTTGGTGGCTTAGATCTGTAAGGCTGCTGCTTGGTCTTCAGTCCGTACATTTACCAAATTCTACCAAATAGATGTAAGAGGACATGAGGATGCCACCTTCGGGCGTAGTGTGCTGCAGGTAGCGGTATAGGGCCTCTCGTCCGATGGCGGTCTGCTTGATCTGTGTTTCCCTCCCCTCATATTGAGCATTGCTCTGGGATGTCCCACTATGTAATGACTTAGACTCTGTGTCCCGTAGTGTACGATAAAGAAAATAGGATTTTTAATAATGGCTTACCTGTAAAATCCTTTTCTTGGAGTACATCACAGGACACAGAGGTCCCGCCGCTCTTTCTGGGTTATGTAGTGCTTTGCTCCTTATGGGTTATATAGAGGGGAGCCTGTCTTCATTGGTTGTGCCAGTGTCCAATCACCTTTGGTGAACTCCACAACCCACTATGTAATGACTTGGTGTCCCGTGGTGTACTCCAAGAAAAGGATTTTACAGGTAAGCTGTTATTAGAAATCCTATTATTTACAAATGGTCCAGTGTATTTTAGACTACTGGTGCCACTTGTCTGCATTGGCCAGTTTTTGTTCTAGGAAAAGGCACACATTTATAGTTTAATAAATCTTGCAGAGAGTAATGGAATGTTTTTAATCAATAGCAGTTAATTAATCGTAGCTGTTAATTATTTTAAGTTTCTAATTGTACTTTATGATTGATGGCTGGACAGAAATGACAGCTAAATAAATCGCCAGAGGAAAATCTAAACATTATAGCATATGATTTACATGCAAATTACAATGTTATTATTTATTTTCCTAGTTTGAAAATGATATATCTGCATTTACATATGAGCGGACATTAATGATGGAGCAAAGATCTCAAATGCTAAAACAAATGCAGCTGTCTAAGAACGAAAGAGAAAGAGAGGTAAAGTGTTATATTTATTTATTTATTTTAAATAATTATTTTATTTTTCAAATACAGAATGTCAAGTTTTTAGAGAGGATTGGGAGAAGGCAGGGGTACAGTCATGTGAAATGGGTAAGGAGAAAGGTACTGAAAGGATGAGGTAGAAACAAGAAATACCTTTTTATTTATGTAAGGACATACCCAAAATTGCACAGATATACAATCGGTTGATGAGGGTTACAAAAGATGTTGAATACGATTTTATAAATAAATTCCCCTGGAAATCGTTAAAGTGTATGTTACCCTAAAAAAAAAAAAAAATTCTATGTTTGTGTTCGCATACAGTATGTGTATTTTATAAATTATAGGGGTTAATTTACCAAAGCTGAAGAGTGCAAAATCAAGTTGAATGCATAGAAACTAAACTGCTTCTAACCTCAGTTTGTTCAGTTAGGCTTTAGCTATAAAACCTGAAAGCTGGTTGGTTTCTGTGCAGAAGTGAACCTGATTTTGCACTCTCCAGTTTTAGTAAATAAACCCCAAAGTCTCTGTCAGTTTCATGTACTTCTCCATCTAAAGTACCTGGTTGATCCTGCCAGTCACCTTTCTTCCTTGTTTCAAGCTGACCCCACACAAAGCACAGAAGTACATTTGTGCTTGCATGGTCAGTTTCTTTTAACCTTTTGGTTGGCTATGCTGAGGTACGGAACACTGTGCAGACACATAGCATGCTTGTATTTGGTAGTTTGTTCAGCCATAGCTGAAGGGCATAGGGCTCAGAGGAATCATAGATTGCATAGGGCTTGGAGAGGAGGGAAGAATAGGGGCAATAGACAAGGGAAAGATAGAGCGGGGAAGGTGAACTGCAAAAAGGAGGGGTCAGATTCTGCACTTGAGTGGCATTAAGTAGAAGGAGCTTATGTATAATCGGGGAGAATGTAAAAGCAATCCAATGAAACCTGTTTTCTTGGAACTTTTCTTCCCTATATTAAAAAGAGGCTGTAAGGTTCTTTATAGTCCTTGCATATCCACGGACCCACATTCAGAGAAGATGGTGACTATCACTTTTGGGAAACTGTAATAATCAAATGTATAATGAGAAAGTGTTTGTATCCATTTGTCAGAATTGGGGTCAAGTTGAGGCGCAGAACTTCTGGGTTATTGCGTAGATCAGTAACAATAAATTCAAATATGATGGAAAATACTTCATCCCAGAATCACTTGAGAACAGAGTATTCGCAAAAAATGTAAAGGAGTGAACCAGGATGTTAGAGGCAGTGCTAACAAAGGACAGAGCTTTGTGGATGATTTTTTTAGAGTAGGGCAGGTTCTATACCATTGGGAAAGGAGATTAAAGCTTACTCACTATAGAAGCTTTATGTGCATAGAGTAAAATTGTAAATAAATATGTTTGCTCCTGGAAGAAGGCAATGCCCAAGTTCCTTTCCCAGTTTAAAGGGTACGGTGAAAGGAACCCATGCAGTGGAGTTACAAGCATTTGAGGTAAAAAAAAAAAAAAAATGTCCTAGCAAGTTTGTCCACAGACAGAGTTGTTTGCAGTTTGAAAGTTGATAATTGATCAGTCCTAAAAAGGGTAGTCAAAAAAGTGCTGAATAAAAGTGCTTTGCAAAGAGGAGAAGAAAGGCAACTTTGGGTTGAAATCTAGGGTTGACTCTAAGGCCTGAAGTCCAGTTTCATCGGTCCAAACCGACCGTGTGTACGGCCCATCGGTCTGTTGTCCTTCGAACAAAAATTATAGAACTTGCTTTAAGATCGAACCGATGGACTGCTGCCAGATAGGTCGAAACCGATGGTTAGTACACAAAAGCATTGGTTCAAAACCCGCGCATACTCAGAATCAAGTTGACGCATGCTTGGAAGCATTGAACTTCGTTTTTTTCAGCACGCCGTGTGTTTTACGTCACCGCGTTCTGACCCGATCGGATTTTGAACTGATGGTGTGTACGCACATCAGACCATCAAGCCACTTCATACAAAAAAGAAATAAGCATGCAACTCCAAACATTTAAATGTGCAATCACAAGGGAGTGAAATAATGTTATATCAAAACCATAAAGTGATAAAAAAATGATGATGTGTTGATACAACACCTATACCAGGTGAACAAAAAAGATATAAATAAACCCAAAATGAATAAAAAAGGGGTAATTGAGTGATCAAAGTCCTCAAAAAAATATATCAAAGAAATATAAAAAAAAAATATATCAAAGAAATATCAAAGAAAATCCTGACCACCAGATACTTCCAAGCAATAGTTCATTAATCGCTGCAGACTTTAACCCAAAATCTTGAAGAAACTTGAATCTTTATATTCAGCTGAAGAAATATAAATACTGACTCTTACCCAATCGTTGGACCCCGGTTTTAAGGAGGTCAGATGAGCTTGTGCATTAGCCTGCCGGCCCCAGGTGTATAATCAACTATCTTGGGGAGGAGTGCTTCTATCTTGCAAGAAGGAAGAGAAAAGGCTTCAGCTGTCTTTCCAGGCCGTATGACACAAGAAGAATGGTAGTCAGATTTCAGTTTTCAGCTTGGAAGATGCGGGATAATAAATTCTGAACACGTAGACTCAGTGGAAATGGAGGGAGAAAAAATAGATCCTCATATTGTAGAGGAACCAAAGAATTTATTAAAAAAAACTTTAAAAACTTCACAACAGGCACTAATCCACTTTTAAAATTCTCACAGCAAGTCACTTCATCATAAAAAAACAGCATCAAAAAGGAACGAACCAAAGAGCTGGAGTATATGAGTATGATGGCGCCATCACACTCATATACTCCAGCTCTTTGGTTCGTTCCTTGGCTGTATATTTTATTTACAATATTTTTTTTTTGATGCTGTTTTTTTCTTTTCTATCCTGAGTTTTTTATGATGAAGTGACTTGCTGTGAGAATTTTAAAAGTGGATTAGTGCCTGCTGTGAAGTTTTTAAAGTTTTTTAAATAAATTCTTTGGATATACTTCACTATGAGGATCTATTTTTTCTCCCTCTATTTCCACTGAGTACGTGTTCAGAATTTATTATCCCACATCTTCCAAGCTGAAAACTGAAATCTGACTACCATTCTTCTTGTGTCATACGGCCTGGAAAGACAGCTGAAGCCTTTTCTCTTCCTTCTTGCAAGATGGAAGCACTCCTCCCCAAGATAGTTGATTATACACCTGGGGCCGGCAGGCTAATGCACAAGCTCATCTGACCTCCTTAAAACCGGGGTCCAACGATTGGGTAAGAGTCAGTATTTATATTTCTTCAGCCGAATATAAAGATTCAAGTTTCTTCAAGATTTTGGGTTAAAGTCTGCAGCGATTAATGAACTATTGCTTGGAAGTATCTGGTGGTCGGGATTTTCTTTGATATATTTTTTTGAGGACTTTGATCACTCAATTACCCCTTCTTTTTTTTATTCATTTTGGGTTTATTTATATCTTTTTTGTTCACCTGGTACAGGGTGTATCAACACATCATCATTTTTTTATCACTTTATGGTTTTGATATAACATTATTTCACTCCCTTGTGATTGCACATTTAAATGTTTGGAGTTGCGCGCTTATTTCTTTTTTGTATGTATGTCTTTGAAGTTTAAGTATTTGAGCTTTGAATAGGCAGCAGTACTCCCCTATTTAAATTCATCTTTCACTCATTTTTTTTATTCCTTCCTCTATTTAGAGGTCATATATAAATTTTTCCTCACTTGTAAGTGGGTTTAGCGCTGAGTTTTCCCCCTTTTTTTATTTACTTTTTTTTATTCATCAAGCCACTTCACCGGTGAATCGATGAAAACGGTCCGTCGGACCATTCTCATCGGATGGACCGACCGTGTGTACGCGGCCTCACTGCGTTTAAGGTAGATTGACACTGTCTAATCAATTGGGGAATTCCTGGTTATAGAGAATTTTAAGGATTGGCCCATAAAGCAGGTAGGACAAAAGTAGGTCATCTGCAACTATCTGCTTATTCAGCCAACTTGTAGGCAGAGGGGGTTCTGGGGAGATATGACATAAACGGTGTGTGCAGTTGAAAAGGCACCACATCCCAATTAGTTACTACGTAAGCTCTAGGAAATATGCTTTAAGGTGCCACACAGTCTACAACATAATTAAACTCACACAAATTTTTATTGCAAGAATATTGAAAACAAACATATTCACGTAATGTAATGTAATGTAAGGGGAGTGTTTAATTTTTCACAGGTGTGTGTTTGTTCACAGGTGTTCACAGGTGAGTATATAGTGTCTGTACAAACTCCCATAGGAGCTGGCTCCCAGCTGATGGTGGCTCACTTGTGGATTTTCTGAACAGAAGTGGTTGAGTTAAAAACCAGGAGTTTTAAACAGGAGTTAAGACAGGAGTCTTCATTAGTTTATCAATAACTGACCCAGAACAAGCTTGCAGCTAGTAAAGTTAGACCTCTTGATATATAGATTCAGCAGTGCAGCAGACGCTCTCACCTTAGTCTGCTCACCCCAGGGACAGTGAGAGCAGGACGCTCTCAAACGAGTTGGCTCTCCCCAGGGATAGTGCAGCCAGGCAGGGTCCTCCCAGCTCTCAGCTGCTGCAGACACAGCACAAACAACCAGGACTCCCATAGTTTAACACAGGTGTTCATTGCCCGTTGAGTGGTCAGGAAGGAATTTTTTTTCCCCGGTCGCTGCAGATTGGCACAGCACCCCTGGGTTTTTTCGCCTTCCTCTGGACCAATCGGGGAGAGAAGACTCAACAAGTGACAGCTCACTTGGACAGTCTTCCGCCCATCACCATAAAAGACCCCCCCAATCAACATTACTTCCCTGCGTTTTTTTCTGCGACCATGGGTTACCTAAAATACTCTGCAGAAACCATCCGGGAACTAAAACCATTTGCCTCTATACTCCCAGTTGTCACCAAAAAAGCTCTAAGGAATCAGCGACTGTTGAGAATCAATCGACGATCAACAGCCAAAAACTATGCGCAGGTGCCCGAGCGCATAATATGCGCTTTGGTCAACACAAGATCGGCAGTAAAACACCGACAAGAAATCTATGATTTCATCCTTCAACACGATCTAGACTGCCTCTTCATCATAGAAAGCTGTCTCACAGCCGACTGCAACACCATTCTAACAGAATTGGTGCCAGCAAATTATCGCATTCAAATGCAAAACAGAGTGGGGCAAAGAGGGGGGGGCCTGGTGGTGATCCACAAGACTCACCTCTCAATCACCAAACCAGTCCTTCAAAACTCGCTTCCATTCATGGAAACCCTCACTCTGCAGCTGCAAACAAATCCCCAAGATACGGTCCGTATGCTACTTTGCTATTGACCACCAGGCCCAAAAACGCACCTTCTCACGTCGTTGACGGAGTTCATCTCCACATATACCCTAAACATCAAACACCTTTTGGTGCTTGGGGATTTCAACCTCTGGGCCAACTCTTCGCTGGACCCCGTCGCCAATGCCTGCATCGACCATCTGGAAGGATTAGGTCTGCAGCAACTAATACAAGGCCCCACTCATGCCTCAGGCCATACGCTCGATCTCATTTTCAAACAAGATTTGGAAATTGACGTCATGGAAAATGAGATGCAACCATGGACCGATCACCATGCCATTAAATTCACAATCACCAAAAACGCCAGCCCAAAAAAACGACAAAACCGGTGACAACTCACTGGACTAGATCTCAGAAGAAGCTCCACTCGGAAATCTTCAAAACAACACTAGGGAACAAAATAAAAACAACCCAACAAAAACAAACAGCCATAGAAACACTTGACACCATCAACAAGGCGCTACTACAGTCAGCTGACTTAGTAGCACCAAAACGCAAAACTTGCATCCAGAAAAACAACTCCAGCTGGTTTAATGACCAGCTGACGTTGCTAAAGCAAGAGCGTAGAAGAGCAGAAGCTGCGTGGAAAAGGTGCTCTTCAGATAAAAACCTCACCATTTACAAGATAATAACAAAGAAATATCACAAAGAAATCTTCACGGCCAAAAAAAATCATTTCTCCAACATCATCGCAAATGCCCTTAACCGCCCCCGAGAACTCTTCAAGCTGGTCACTCAGACTATGAATCCTGCTTGTTTAGAGGCCCCCAATTCTGATTCACAAGAATTTTTGCAACGAATTATCGGATTATTTCATTAATAAAATTGAAAAAATCTGTGAAAGTATTCAGCAAAATGGAACCGTCACCAACTCCCCCCCCAAATCACAAACCTAATACCCACATAAATCCACCGCAATCACCAAAATTCACTCTAAAACCCATTTCCATCGATGCCACTAAAAATATCATCGGGACTCTGCGTAACAGCACAGCACCCAATGATATCATCCCCACTAAACTGCTGAAAGAAAGTGCCGATATACTGGCACCAGCTATCACGCAGCTCATAAACCAATCATTCAAGGAGGGCATGGTGCCCACCTTGCTGAAACAAGGTACAATAAAACCAATTCTAAAAAAAACTACCCTCGACCCCAAAGACCCAAACAACTGGAGGCCCATAACAGGTCTAAATGTTTTCTCCAAGGTAATGGAGAAAGTAATTGTACAACAGCTGCAACTGCATTTAGACACCCATAAATTACTCGACCCTTTTCAATCAGGCTTCCGTCCGTGTCACGGAACAGAAACGGCGCTGCTCAAAATATGGGATGACGCTCTAGAGGCCGCAGACGAAGGAGAATCTTGTCTCCTGATACTGCTGGACCTAAGCGCGGCTTTTGACACTGTAGACCACGGACTACTACTGGCTCGGCTAGCTGAAGTAGCCGGAGTCGCTGAAGGTGTTTTACCCTGATTCTCCTCCTTCTTGGAAAACCAATCACAAATAGTGAAACTGGGGTCTTTCACTTCTGAAAAACGTACGGTATCATGCGGAGTCCCTCAGGGATCTCCCTTGTCGTCCCTGTATTGTTTAATATCTATCTTCGCCCTCTCTTTGAAATCATCAGTAACCAGAAGTTACTTTACCACTCCTATGCAGACGACACACAACTGTATTTCCGCAGCTGCAACAAAAAGGATCATTCTCTTGGACTAGAGAAATGCCTTACTCTAATAGATAACTGGATGACAAACAGTTATCTTAAACTCAATGGTTCGAAAACAGAACTTCTCTTGTTTCACGCCAACTGGAAAAATCACCCCGCGTCAACATGGACTCCCCCCAGCAATTATGGGTAAAACTATCACCCCTAGCACCAAAGTCAAAAGTCTCGGAGTCATTTTCGATACCTACATGACAATGGATGCACAAATAGGGTCAGTAGTCAGCGGATCCCACCATTTGCTGCGCCTACTATGCAGACTCACGCCCTTTATCCCGAAAGAGGACATTGCAGTCGTGGTGGGAACAATCATCATGTCCAGACTCGAGCGGCAAATGCCCTCCATCTAGGACTCCCCAAATACCAAATCACTCGTCTGCAAGTCATTCAAAATACGGACGCTCGACTAGTGACCGGAAAAAAAACATGGGAATCAATCTCACCTTCACTGAGATCCCTTCATTGGTTGCCAGTAAAAGACAGAATCACTTTCAAGGCACTCTGCCTAATACATAAATGTATTCAAGGCAACGCCCCCCAATATCTATGCGAAAAAATAAAAGCCCATAACCCCAATCGCATTCTGCGATCCACCAATCAAAACCTACTCCAGATACCCAAAGCAAGATACAAGTCCAAAGGAGATCGCAGATTTGCAGTCCAGGGACCTCGTCTGTAGAATGCACTACCAACCACCATCCGACTGGAGTCTGACCACTTGACCTTCAGGAGAAAGATTAAAACCCATCTCTTCTGAGGTCAAGGGGTTCCTTACCCATGAAATGGATACAGCGCCCAGAGGCGATTCAGTTCGCATGTGTTGCGCTTTACAAGTTTCTCACTCACTCACTCAGCATTAAAAACAATATCCTGCACAGGATATCAGAAAAAGTACATATAGGGCTCCCTCCAATTATGAGAGGCCTTCTTGATGTTCCAGAGTAAGAAGTTCCTATTACATATACCCAATTATTGGTAAAACATGAAGGATCGATTTCAAAAGATAAGTTTGATGAACTGGGATGGTCAAGGGAGCTGAAGCCTCAACATGTTTCCTTGCTTCCTCGGGAGAATATAGGGAGACCAATAATTCTGCAATTAAACAATATAACAGATATTGGCAAAACAAACCACAAAAAGGTCAAACCATATATGCAAATGATACACTTTATTGTCAAAAGTATTCGGAAGCCTGCCTTAACACGCACATGAACTTTAAAGTGGAGGTTCACCCTAAAACAATTTTTATAACATTACATCCAGCATACTTCCGACATGTACAGTATGCTGGTATTTATAAAAAAAAATTCGCTGTACATACCGTTTTATAGTTCTTTTTCACCTGGCTTCCGGGTTCTCACTCCGGCGGGGAGTAGGCGTTCTTATGAAGAGGCGTAGATGATTGATGTGCGGATAAGACGCGTCACGCGTTCCGAAAATAGCCGAACTGGGACTCGGCTCTATACGGCGCCTGCGCAGTCAGCTCTACACGGCTCCTAGTGTGTGCATAGGCGCCGTATAGAGCCGACTCCCAGTTTGGCTATTTTCGTAACGCGCCTTATCCGCACATCAATCATCTACGCCTCTTCATAGGAACGCCTACTCCCCGCGGGAGTGAGAAGCCGGGTGAAAAAGAACTATAAGACGGTATGTACAGCGGAAAAAATAGCATACTGTAGATGTCGGAAGAATGCTGGATGTAATGGTATATAGATGTTTTTTAGGGTGAACCTCCGCTTTAATGGCATCCCAGTCTTAGTTCGTAGGGTTCAATATGGAGTTGGCCCACCCTTTGCAGCTATAACTGCTTCAACTCTTCTAGGAAGGCTGTTCACAAGGTTTAGTAGTGTGTCTATGACCGTTCTTCCAAAAGTGCATTTGTGAGGTCAGGCTACGAGAAGGCCTGGCTCACAGTCTCCGCTCAAATTCATCTCAAAGGTGTCCTATCGGGTGGAGGTCTGGACTCTGTGCAAGCCGTTCAGGTTCCTACACCCCAAACTCAATTATTCATGTCTTTATGGACCCTGCTTTGTCCACTGGTCCAAATTATTTGGTGGAGGGGGGGGATTATGGTGTGGGGTTGTTTTTCAGGGGTTGGGCTTGGCCCCTTAGTTCCAGTGAAGGGAACTCTGAAGGCGTCTGCATACAAAACATGAATACACAAAGCAAAGACAAATTTTGAGTATAGCCCAGTGTTTCTCAATTCCAGTCCTCAGGCCCCCCCAACAGGTCAGGTTTTCAGGATTTCCCTCAGATGAAAAGGCTGTGGTGATTACTAAGGCAGTGAAACTGATCGAATCACCTGTGCAAAATAATGGAAATCCTGAAAACCTGACCTGTTGGGGGGGCCTGAGGACTGGAATTGAGAAACACTGGTATAGCCTCAAGTGAAATTAATTGATAATAAAAAATAAAAACGTACCATCATCCAAATAACATATAAAGGAATTGGCCAGGTAATGGTATGGTGGCGGCTGCTAGTACCGCCTCAACCAATAACAATCACCTAGAAAGAGGAGGAGTATTTTGGTGGACTTTCTCGGTACTGATATCAAACAAATGATTGAGTAAAAAATTACCGTATTTTCCGGCGTATAAGATGACCTTTTGGGCTTAAAAACATGCCTCAAAACCTGGGGGTCGTCTTATACGCCGGTACCTGTCTCGGGGATCCATTATTCAAAAGCCGCGCCTCCTCCTTGTGCTGTTCCGTGATAGGCAGATCACTTGGTTTCCCAGCAGAGCCTCTGTTCGGTGTTCCGCCTATCACGGATGTCTTCTCATCCTCATCTTAGGACGAGAGGACCTCCGTAATAGGCGGAACACAGGCACCTATCACGGAACAGCACGAGGAGGAGGCGCGGCTTTTGAATAATGGACGCCCCCAGTACAGAAATAAGGTATGGCACAGTGAGGCACGTTGGCGGCACAGTGAGGCACGTTTACGGCACAGTGAGGCATGTAATGGGCACAGTGAGATTTGGAAAAAAAGCTGAATAAAGCCTGTTCCTGTCAGTGTTTTTTCCTTTCGGTGGTTGTTCCGGCTACCCCTCAGCTTCCAGACAGACTAGTAGGAAGGGGGTTGTCTTATACGGCGAGTATATCCCAAAACCAAAATTTTTGCTGGAAAATTAGGGGGTCGTCTTATATGCCCAGTCGCCTTATACGCCGGAAAATACAGTATTTATTACACATAAAACTATACATGGTTAAAAACGCATGAGCCAAACCCCACAATGAATCAAGCAGTTGTTGCTAACGGGTGAACCCGTAAGATGTCTGTTGTGGTGGGGAATGGCCGAGAAAACCTCAAAAATACGTTTTCTCGGCCATTCTCAACCACAACAGACATCTTACGGGTTCACCCGTTGGCAACAACTGCTGTAATCATTGTGGGGTTTGGCTCATGTGTTTTTAACCATGTATAGTTTTATGTGTAATAAATAATTTTTTACTCAATCATTTGTAGAGGTCGACCGATATATCGGCCGGCCGATATTTGCCCGTTTTTAAGTAACCGGCATCGGCCGATTATTGTGGAAGCCAGGCCGATTTGCGGCTTCCACACTCTCAATCTTTCACCTGTGCGGCAGCCAGCCACTATAAAAGTGAAGGGAAGGAGAAAAAAAGTTTCACTGGCACTGTACTGCCCCGCCCCTCTCCCCCGGCGAGCTGTAGCAGAGGATACAATACATCATTAGCATGTGACAAGCCCGAGCCTCTGCCGCCTCCCTCCAGCAGGAGATCGCAGCCAGCACTAGCTAAGCTCCTCTTCCTTCCCTGCTGAAGTGGAGCCTGCTGGCTGCTTCTATTTTTTTATGTGATAGATGCTGATGAGCTGACCAGCCAATCTGCATGCACCTAGCCCTATCAGGTGCATGCAGATAGATGCCAGAAAGCAGCATGGATGGAAGGTAAGTCACACAAATTCAGTGTGTGTTACTGTGCCCCCCTGCAGACTTTATTTAAACTCCTTTTTAAAGGGAAACCTGGCTGAGGCTCACAAGCTGGCATTAAGAAAATGGATGAGGATGACTCTGGGTGGATATGAGAGTTACATAGTGGAGATCCTCTTCACAATGTAACTCTCATCCCCACACAGAGTTATCCTCATCCATCTTCACAATGCAACGCAATCGTCTTCATCCCCACCCAGCACCATCCATCCCTCTCCAACGCATCCCCTGCACCATCCATCATCCCTCTCCACAACGCATCCCCACCCACGCCCAGCACCATCCCTCTCCACAATGCTTCCCCACCAACCCCTCTCCACAACGCATCCCCACCCACGCCCAGCACCATCCATCCCTCTCCATAATGCATCCCCACCCATCCCTCTCCACAACGCATCCCCAACAACCCCTTTCCACAACGCATCCCCACCCACGCCCAGCACCATCCATTCCTCTCCACAACGCATCCCCACCCATGCCCAGCACCATCTATTCCTCCAGTCTCCACAACACATCCTCACCCAGGCCATGCTGCCAGCACCATCCATCCCTCTCCGCAATGCATCCCCACCCACGCCCAGTACAGAGAGGTGGCTGTGTAGGAGGCGGGGTACAGAAAGGTGGCTGTGTAGGAGGGGGGGCACGGAGAGGTGGCTGTGGAGGAGGGGGGCACAGAGAGGTGGCTGTGGAGGAGGGGGGTACAGAGAGGTGGCTGTGGAGGAGGGGGGTACAGAGAGGTGGCTGTGGAGGAGGGGGGATACAGAGAGGTGGCTGTGGAGGAGGGGGGATACAGAGAGGTGGCTGTGGAGGAGGGGGGATACAGAGAGGTGGCTGTGGAGGAGTGGGGGTACAGAGAGGTGGCTGTGGAGGAGGGGGTACAGAGAGGTGGCTCCGCAACCACCTCTCTGTACCCCCCTCCTCCACAGCGACCTCTCTCTGTACCCCCCTCCTCCACAGCCACCTCTCTCTGTACCCCCCTCCTCCACAGCCACCTCTCTCTGTACCCCCCTCCTCCACAGCCACCTCTCTCTCCTTTAAAATGACTAAGATTGTATTTTTTTTTTCTTTTTAAATAATTATGAGGTGGCACTGATGGACACTGATAGGCTGCACTCCAGATCTCCACCCTAAACAATAACCTCCTCCCCACCCTAGATTTTCTGAGATTGGTGGAGGGGGGGGAATAAAAAAAAATTTGGCCTCAAAAATTGACCATCGGCCGCCCCAATTTCTAAATATCGGCATCGGCCAGAGAAAAACCCATATCAGTCGACCTCTAATCATTTGTTTGTTATCGGTACCTAGAAAGTCCACCAAAATACTACTCCTCTTTCTAGGTGATTGTTATTGGTTGAGGCGGTACTAGCAGCAATATGGGACCCTACGGACTAAGACTGGGATGCCATTAATGTTCATATGCGTGTAAAGGCAGGTGTCTCAATACTTTTGACAATATAGTGAAGGTGATGTTTGCTACCTGTGCATTAGTAGGGCCCACTAGAGCAAATAGGCACCCGATTCAGGACGCCCCCAGGGGCAAACACAACATAACACTAGAAGAGAAGCATAGATGGTAAATTAAGTGTAAATGCTTGAAGGAGGAATTCCTCCCCCCACTGGTACATTTTATTTTAACAGTGTCACTCGTCCCTGTTAGAACACACTAATCAGTGGCTGTGGCTAGTTGACTGTAGCTGTTGATCGACTTAGTCCTGCGGGAGAGCCCACACACACTGATCAAAATTCAGTCAATCCCTGTTGGACTGGCCGAATTTAGATCATTGTATGATCATTTTATAATCAGTGAAGATAATGAAAAAGTCTGCAAGTGTATAGCCCAGTGCGCCTATCGCTCTCAAACTAAAAAGACAAAATTTGAGATAAGTGGTTAAAATGTCTGGTAAATGCTTATCCCACAGGGTGGGCTTTACACCATATCATGAAATTGGTTGAAGACTTGGGGGAGTAAGAGCCGGTTCACACTGGGGCGGAACGACTTTGGGGGCGACTCGGCAAGTCGTCCTGAAGACGACTTCAGAGGCGACTTGCAAAATCACTTCTGTATAGAAGTCAATGCAAGTCGCCCCCAAAGTCGTACAAGAACCTTTTTCTAAGTCAGAGTGACTTGCGTCGCTCCTATTAGAACGGTTCTATTGAATAGAATGGGACGCGACTTGTCAGGCAGCTGAGTCGCCTGACGAGTCGCCCCAGTGTGAACCGGCTCTTAGTGGAAACTGTTTAAAGTGTAACTCCACTTTTGTTGAGAGAAAAAACTATCCCCTCTCTCTGGGTGATCTACAGCAGTGTTTATCAACCTTATACGGTGACGTACCCCTGCAGGTCTAAAAAAAAAATCCTAAGTGCCCCTGTCTCGAGAAAGTAAGTTCTATTGTTTGGGTGTGTATGTAATGTCAGTATGTGTTTGTGATGATTTCTGTGTGTGTTTTGTGATGGTTTTTGTTTGTGTGCAATATCATTGTTTGTGTGTATGCTGCAATAACAAATAAAAAAAATATATATATATATAAACATTTATATGAAATACTTACTGTAATTTTCCTTTCCTGATGGACTCCATGGCAGCCCCTCTCATACCTCATAGGACCCTACTCCCATAAAGCTTTGCTTCTAGCCATAGACTGTGTTCCGTAATATAGCCTACTCCAGCAAGGGGAGGAAACTCCTGCTGCCATGGAGTCCATTAGGAAAGGAAAATTACGGTAAGTATTTCATATACATTTTCCTTTTCCTGACAGACTCCATGGCAGCCTACGTGCGGGAAATGACTAGCCATACACACCCGGGTGGGCAATTGATGGTTAAAGAAAAGGTTTAATTGACATTGTCAACAGATAAAACATGTAAACCGAAATTAACCGATGATAAAGAAGCCGGTTCTACGCAATAGTGCGTCATAAATGTGTTCGACGACGACCAAGAGGCCGCTTTACAGATCACTTCTGGGGAAACATGCCGGCAGCCGCCCATGATGTGTGAAATGCTCCGAGTAGAATGAGCGGTTACCGTTTCAGGAGGAGACAACCCTTTCGCCTTAAAAGCCCCTTGGATAGCTTGGACGATCCATGCTGCAATGGTTCTGGAGGAAACACGCAACTGCATGCACAGACAAACCACTAGGGACAAAAAGGATTATGAAATTATTTAAAAGAGTAATGTAATCTGTAAGATTACAGTGTACTTTATGTGTTCTGTGTTTAAAATGTTTTGAATTTGGCGCCGTGCTCTGTCCCTGTGCGTCGCAACGTTTGCAGGGAACGGAGTTCGGCACTGAATCGAGCAGAGGACACACAGCAGGGAGACATCGCAGGGTCCAGGGGACAAGGTAAGTAAGCTGTACATAAATCCTGTGATGCGATCCCAAGTGTGGCTCGGGGTTACCGCTTTTGGTATGGAAAATTCACCCCGAGCCTCACTCGGGAATACCGATAAGGAGTTTAAACCGGAACACCCCCGCTGGCAGGACAGAGCTCTGTGTTGTTTACATTCACAGAGCTCTTTCCTGCTATCCCCTTCACTGATCAGCGAGTCTCAGCTGGCAATCATTGCCGGGACCCACTAATTGGTTTGTGTGGACTAATCACAGCACAGTCAACTTGGCGGGCATGTGCCCCCTGCCCGGAAGAGCTGGATCACATATTGAATGTCATTCAGCACAGGAGAACCACTGTGCCGCTGTACTCCTACGTGAGTCGTTCAACAAGTGGTTATTCAGAGAACTTTTGGGGCTACAACCACCATTCAAGTTACAGAGTATCAAAATGCACCTTGGAATAATCTGTGAGAGACTATGGAATGTACCCAGTATGGGATGCACCCATTCATTCCATTATCATTTTCAGCTGGACCAAAGAGATCAAAGTATACAAATCCATTGCTTCTTTTTGTTCACAAAAATGCCTGCTATCACACCACAACCTAAACACACCTCAAAACAGATCATTATTTCTACCCCACTTCACTATTTAAACACTCCTCCCTAGAAAAACTTTCATGAGTGTTTGAAAAGCTTTATTGATGGTCATTCAACACTTCAAAAACACAACAAACGCGTGTCAAAAACCCTTCATTAACACTATAGGCGTGTTAATGAGCGCTGCTTCGTTCTTCTTAGTTAAAAACGCCAGTATGAACATGCCCTAAGAGGAATCCTAGTCAGTTTTGTGTATTGCATCATAACATTTCCCATGGATCAAGCGTATCCAGAGAATTGTTATACAACTTCAATAACTGCGTGGACAAGTACAACTGCATATTGTTTATAAGGTTTAGTTGGTAAGCTACTCAGAGACTTTTTTATTTTTTATTTGGGAATGAGGCTTTTATCGTATTCCTCTTATACCTTTGTTCAGGCACAGCTTATCCATGACAGAAATACAGCATCCCATTCAGCAGTGGTGGACAAATCAAGTGCTGCTACACCAGAAAGAGTTCAAATGACATGGACTAAAGAAAAACATATTGCTGAAAAACATAAAATTAAAGACCTTAATGCAGCAGGCTACAGGGATCTTTTTAATATGAAACCGTAAGTAATTATGAACCTACTATTTAAAAAAAATATATATTTTAGGATAAGTTTAGGTAAAGTCTTAATACTTCCTGGGACATGAATAATGGTGGTCATAAAGGATTAGTTGTTTTCAGTTATTGCATTTTCAGAATCAGATTTGCTTCTTCATGCACTACAGGACCATGGGTTATATGCCACTATTTACAGGGGATTGGACAGTGCCCAAAGCTTTGCTGGGTCTGCCACCTAGTGTGCTCATATGACCCGGCCACTTCAAGGCTCCAGTTTTTTTGCTAGTACTTAGGTGATGGATACCCATCCCCATTGCTAAGGAGGAATTTTTTTTCAATAGAATTTGTTGTCTATTTTGACTAACACTTCTATCAAGATCTGACTGTCTATTATCTTCATGGTTTACTAGCAGTTTCCAGATTAGTCTTTGCTGACATCCTGCACTCAGACACAACAAGTGACCGTAAATGCATTTGTGGATTGCGGTCCACCTGCAGTGACAGTGGTCACACAGCCATACCTCATCAGCTGGTCCGTGAGTATTCCTGGGGAATGACCCCACTGCAGATGACCCACCAACTAAGGACCCTATTTGCACTTTATTCAAGGTTAAGGTTGAAACTGGCTGCAATAATTAAATGTTCTTACCTTCTTTTTTTCCCTCTGGTGCTCATTCCTCCTTCTGCTTTTCTGCAGAAGTATTTTTTGCTCTTCTGCAAGGATATTTATTACATAGTTTGTGCAACTGCTTGCTTCCTTTGATTTCAACGGTTTAAAGCGGCCTTCGCCACTTTCCCCAGAGGTATCTAACATAGAGATGCCCATTCGTTTTGAATCCTAGTTACATAGTTTCATAGTTACATAGTCAAGTTGAAAAAAGACACAAATCCATCTAGTTAAACCAAAAAAAACATGCAGTCCCATAAACACAATCCTATACCCACAGTTGATCCAGAGCAAGGCAAAAAACCCTAGCAAAGCATGATCCAATTTGCTACAGCAGAGGAAAAAATTCCTTCCTGATCCCCCTAGAGGCACTCGGATATTCCATGGATCAACTTTACCTATAAATGTTAGTATTAGTTATATTATGTACATTTAGTGAGGATTCCAGGCCAGAACCACCTCTGATACATAAAAAACATGTTTAGACACATTAGTTATACATAAAGAGAAATGCACCAAGCACGTGGTGCCAATTTCTAACCTGATAATAACTATTAGCAACATGGTTGAGAACATTATTATATGATACAATTAAGGGGTCCACCAGTATTCAAAGTTTTAGGTAAAAACCAATACAAAAGGTAGCATCTGCACAGTCTATGGTCTTTATATTCCCTATAATTGTACGGGTGGTAGGAAACACATATGTTGATGGGTGTGTAATCAAATACACAATGATATTGTGTCTGAACATTGTGTCTATTCATTTTGTCACTACGAGCTTCATATAAAGTCCCACCCCCATTTTTGTTTTGCAATTTTGCTCCCATTGTCAATATGACAGGGATGGAGGCGCATGACTTTACCCAACTTCCCAATCCCCCCTCAACATTCACTCTTTGATGAAGTGAATAACTTAACCCCAAGTTCGTTACATGGACCGCTTATGTATTTGTACATGTTGATCATATCCCCCCTTATCTCCTATTCTCAAGAGAGAATAAATTCAGTTCCTCTAAGCCAGGCATGTCCAAAGTTCCGGGTTTTGAACGGCCCGCCGGGTTATTTAGACATATATATCTTTTGTGGCCCAAACGATCTCCGAGGGCCGGGGCCACAAAAGATGTATATGCCTTTGAACAGGACAGGGAGGAGGCGAGACGACCGCCGCCGCCGTACACACACACAGGAGAATTTCCTGTTTATGGACGGCCTCTGTAATAGGAAGTCCCGCGCTGCCATTGGACGACTGTTCTGTCCATCAAAGGAGGCAGGACTTTCTATTAAAGAGGCTGCTGTGTAAACAGGAGATTCTCCTGCAATTCATTTTTGGCGAGTACGTGCATTCCTGGCAATGGTGAGGGTGCATTCCTGGCAATAGTGAGGGTGCATTCCTGGCAATGGTGAGGGTGCATTCCTGGCAATGGTGAGGGTGCAGATGGGCACTTGTGAGGCTGCAGATGGGCACTGACCCTTATTTTGCTTCACAGTTCTTTATTCATTTCTTTCTTTCATTTTTTTCCTGAAACTTCGCTCTTGAAAGGAAGGCGTGTGTTATACACCAATAAATACGGTATATCCAAATAATACGCCCAAGCTCATTTCTTTACTCACACACAGCCACAAAGGCAAGATAATTCTTGTTTAGTAGTGTATTAGACCGAATTTTAATGGTTCAAAGAATGTTAGGCAAAATGGTCGGCCCTTGCGCATATTCACTTAATCAAATCTGGCCCTCATTTGAAAAAAAGTTTGGACACCTCTGCTCTAAGCTATCCTATAGCTGAACTCCTCAATGCCTCTTATCGGTTTGGTTGCCCTTCTCTGCACTTTCTCCAGTTCCCCGATATCCTTTTTGAGAACTGGTGCCCAAAACTAAACTGCATATTCCAGAGGAGGTCTTACTATGGATTTGTCCAGGGGCAAAATAATATTTTTCTTTCTCTTTCTCTCTCTCTCTCTCTCTGCCCAGGTTCACACTGGGCTGTGGGAGTGAAGCCATGCAATTTTTCAGCTGGCAGTCGAGAGATCGGCCGCAATTAGAGACGTCTGTTGTACTATCCAACGTTAAAACAACAAGGACAGAGGATTTAATAGCTGAAAATCTGACTGAAGTTCCATTTTAAGTTTATGAGCTACCAAAACCCCCAGATCCTTCTCCACTATGGATTTCCCCAGTTGTACCCCCACTAGTATGTATGATGCATGCATATTCCTAGCCCCCAAGTGCATTACTTTACATTTATCAACATTATGCCACATAGTCGCCCAATAAAACAGTGCATTAAGGTTGGCTTGTGAGGTGAAAACATCCTGTAAGGATGTTATTCTAATGCATAGCTTGGTGTGATCTGCAATCACTGAAATTGTACTTTTAATCCCAGACCCTATATCGGGGTCCCAGCACTGAACCATGGGGTACACATCTGGGGTGCCAAGGTTTGCCATCACTGCCTTAGATCATTCAGAGTAAGAATCCTTAACCACTGCTCTCTGAATTCTGTCGTTTAGCCAGTTTTCTATCAATTTACAAACTGATCTTTCCAAGCCTGACACTTTACCTTACACAATAGTCGTGTGTAGGGAACTGTTTTGAACGCTTTTGCAAAATCCACGTATACTGCGTCCACACCCACTCCTCTGTCCAAGGTTTTGCTTACCTCTGCATAAAAAGAAATCCGTTTTGTTTGACAACTTCTGTCATTCATGAATCCATGCTGTCTGTTATTATATATTCATTTTTTTTATTTTCCAGCAGGAACTCATCTATGTGGTCTTTTATTAAATGCTCCAGTATCTTCCCGACTATAGAAGTTAAACTAACAGGTCTATAGTTGCTTGGTAAAGACTTTGATCCCTTTTTAACCACTTGCTTACTGGGCACATATACCCCCCTCCTGCCCAGGTGAAATTTCAGCTTCCGGCACTGCATCGCTTTAACTGACAATTGCGCGGTCGTGCGACGTGGCTCCCAAACAAAATTGACGTCCCTTTTTTCCCACAAATAGAGCTTTCTTTGGGTGTTATTTGATCACCTCTGCGGTTTTTATTTTTTGCGCTATAAATAAAAAAAGAGCGACAATTTTGAATTTTTTTTTTTATATTTTTTACTTGTTGCTATAATAAATAGCACAATTTTTTTTAAACATTTTTTTTAATCTCAGCCTAGGCCGATATGTATTCTTCTACATATTTTTGGTTAAAAAAAATTGCAATAAGCGACTGGTTTGCGCAAAAGTTATAGCGCCTACAAAATACGGGACAGAATTATAATTTTTTATTATTTATTTTTTTACTAGTAATGGCGGCGATCTGCGATTTTATTGGAACTGCGACATTATGGCGGACACATCGGACACTTTTGACACATTTTTGACACCATTCACATTTATACTGCGATCAGTGCTATAAATATGCACTAATTACTGTATAAATGTGACTGGCATTGAAGGGGTTAACACTAGGGGGTGAGGGAGGGGTTAAATGTGTACCCTGCATAACGTTTCTAACTGTGGGGGAAATTGACTGACTGGGGGAGGTGACCGATCTGTGTCCCTATGTACAAGGTACACAGATCGGTCTCCTCTGTCCCTGACAGGACACGGATCTGTGTGTTTACACACACAGATCCACGTCCTTGTGTCTCTAACCGCCAAACGTGGGTACCTGGCGGACATCGCAGCCGCCAGGCACGCACATCGGCATCTCAGTGATGCGGCGGAGGCCGTAAAAAGACGGCGACCCAGAGATTTAGAACCACCCTGCGGCCGTATATAGTCATACGGCCGTCAGGAAGTGGTTAAATATAGGCACCACATTGGCTCTACGCCAATCCAGTGGGTACTATTCCAGTCATTTAATGAGTCCCTAAAAATTAGAAACTGTGGCCTCTAGGGTGGTGGCCGGCAACCTGTTGAAACCACCTGAGCTATCCTGCAGAGAAGCTGTCAAAGCTGACAGCTAGTCACGGGCGGTGGAGGCGTTCCCCGGGGGGGGGGGGGAGGCTGGCTGCGATTAGTGTGCCAGTGGAATGTGTCACCACCCCTTCCCTGCTCTGCATATGGGTAAATTCACTGCTCTACTGTTCTCTCCCCTCCACCTTGCTGACCCTTTTGTACGCTGCTGTACTAACCTCCCTGCTGACCCCTGTACACTGCTCTACTGACCTCCCTGCTGACCCCTGTACACTGCCGACCTCTATCCTCTGCCCTGCTAATCCCCTGTCCTGCTGATCCCTATAATCTGCCCTACAAATTCCTGACACCTGTGCACTGCCCTTCATACTCATGACGCCTGTACTCGGCCCTATAAACTACAAACCCCTGTACACTGGCCTACAAGGTACTGACCCCTGTACACTGCTCTGCATACTAAAGACCTCTGTACACTGCTTTACAAACTAGTGACCCCTGTACAGTGCCCTAGATACTACTGCCCCCTGTAAACTGCTCTACTTACTACTGACCTCTGTACACTGCTCTCATTTTTTATTTATTTTTAATAACATGCTTACCTCCACTGTGAAGTTCGTTTTGCACAGAGTGGCCCCGATCGTCCTCTTCTGGGGTCCCATGCCAGCTCTCTCGGCTCCTTCCCACAATAGCTAACCCCCTCTGGGAAGCTCTCTCCCAAGGGGGTTACCTTTTGGACGCATTCCCGTGTCATACACTCGGGGTCCATAGACGCTGAGTGTATGACTCAGTCCCGCCCCCGGCAGCCACGTCATTGGATTTGATTGACAGCAGCGGGAGCCAGTGGCTGCGCTGCTATCAATCTATCCCAGTGTTTCTCAACCTTTTTCTAGTCGGGGCACCCTTAAAAAGTATTTTCAGTCTTGAGGCACCCCAGTCCAAGGCTTGGTTCACATTACGGTGTGTCGCAGAACACTCGCACAATCGTGCTCATTCCTGACACACAGACAAATGCTCTGCTCTTTAGGGGTACCATTAATTCTTAATGGTACCCCCACACATTGGAAAATGTGGGGTGCTTTTGCTGCAGTGCAATTTAAAAAAAAAAGTTTGAGGACTTGTTTTCCTGCATTTTGTGGGTACGGAAATTAATGGACTGCCCTACATGCAGCTACACAGATGTGAACAAAGGGCTTGTTCACATGTCATAGGGGCGGTAAAACCACATGGTTGAGCTGTTTTTACCACCCCCAACTTCTCCACCTTTAGCTGCATGCTGTGGCTGCAACTGGAGGTATACAGAGGGTGAATGGGGCTGCACTGCAACTACCCCGCAACTGTGTGCATTGCACGGTTGCGGTGTAGTGATGCTGCTTTTATGGGCTTAAAACAGGTGGTAAAGAGGCAACATAAAGCCTCTTTACTGCCTGTCAAATGCCTCTGAAAAGCGATCTGTGCATGGATTGCTTTTCAGAGGAGCAGCAGTCCTTGCTGCTATCAAACAAGCCCTACAAAAGCCATTCTGATGGTACAGGAATGGGGGGGGGGGGTCAGGATTAAAAGTAACATACACACATACATACAGACACATGCTTACACACGCATACAGACACACAACCATACATATGCACACACACACACATACAGACAGACACTCACATGTGCAGACACACACATGTATAAAGCCATTTTAAAATGAATCTAGCTTCTAGCTCAGTACCTTTCCAGATTCCTCATTCAGCCATGTACTGAACTCTAGGGGGAAGCAGAGAGCACAGCACACTCCTCTGCACTTTACTTTCACTTTTGAAGCTGACAGAGCTTCTCACAGTTCGGCAGGAGAGCAGGCTCATCTGACAGCCTTCTCTCCACTGACCCCGCGGCACACCTGAGAACCTCTGACGACACACCAGTGCTGGTTGAGAAAGGCTGATCTATCCAATCAATGCCGAGACTCCGGGGAAGAGCTGAGCAGGTGAACTGACTCAGGTAAGTAAAACGGGGGGCTGGGGGGCCCATGATTGCCAGGTGTTTTTTCACTTTAATGCATATCCCAAAAGGGAAAAACTGCTGGAGTTTGGCTTTAATTTGGTAGTGTAAAAATCTGCTAGTACATCTAACATTTCCCTCCCCACAGACTGACAATGGTTGCTGTCCAAAGTTGTCCCCTGTGATCATTTATCCAGAGTGGTTGATTTTTCAAAGTTTTCACCATGCCATCCTTACTTTTTTATGGGGCCTTGCTAGTCGATTTCTTTAAAAAAAAAATGCCGCACACCTGTGATCTTTGAACTCTTTCATGGTGTTCAGCTAGATCTCTGTCTCTCAAAGGATGTGTGACACTGCCATAGAGGGTATGCCTATCTAACGGGTGAAGCCTGGACCCTAGATAGGACCAGTAACTTTGTCAGGGTAAGACAGTGTTTCCCTGTACCCCTTGTACATACCCGTTATTGGCTTGCATGTCTTGGTGGTTCTATAGTATAAATGCATCCACTTCCTACAAGATATACCATAGGACACAGATGTAGGGGGACTTGCACTCTTAGGGCCAGATTCAGGTAGATTGGCGCATCTTTGTGCCGGCGTATCGCATCTCATATGCGCTACGCCGACGTATCCCAGAGAGGCAAGCAGAGTATTCACAAAGCACTCGCTCCCTACGTTGCGCCAGCGTAATGTAAATTGGCCGGCGTAAGCCCGCCTAATTCAAAGTAGGAAGGTAGTGGGCGTGATACATTTAAATTAACCGTGACCCCATGCAATTGAGGGGCGGAACGAACTGCGCATGCGCCGTCCCGTGGACGCTTCCCAGTGCGCATGCTCAGAATCACGTCGGATCGAACGCCTAAGATACGTCGAATCACTGAACGTAACCTACGCCCAGCCCTATTCACATAGTACTACGTAAACTACGACGGCTGTTCCGTCGTCCATACCTTTTGCATGTGAATCGGCGTATCTCGGTCATTTGCATATTAAACGCGTAAATCAATGGAAGCGCCCCTTGTGGCCAGCGTAAATATGCGCCCATGCTCCGACGGCGTAGGAAACTTACGTCGGTCGGATGAAGCCACATTTCAGGCGTATCTTGCATTGAGATTCAGGCCCATTGATATGACGGCGCATCTGTGCACTTACGCGGCGTATATAGAGATACGTCAGCGTAAGTGTTTCAAGAATCCGGGCCTTAGTGTCTTTTGCTAATTTTATTGTCTCGATATCTAGCCTAATTTTTTCCACCTCCTGGCTAGTGGCATAGTTCTTATACGTCCCCTAGCTGCCATGAGAACTCAGTTGACACCTGTGTTGGCACGATTCCTTCATACAGACATACTGAACACCTTTAACGCATCTCCATTCCAAAGATACCCCACAGGTACTCACTTGGCAATGGGGGATTACAGGTGATTTCTGAACACACTGGACAGACAGTGTGAGTTTTCTGCAGGCCCTGAGGAAACTATACATTCCTGTAAGATTGTTATTGAACCTCTCATTCCTAACAGCACCCAAGCTCCATTACAAGTTATATGAAAACATTATCTTACCTTGATAAAGTCAGTATGATCATTTTGCCACTTAGATTTAATGGATTTTCCCCAACCATGTTTTGCATGAATACCATGGGGGTTATTTACTAAAGGCAAATCTACTTTGCACTACAAGTGCAAAGTGCACTTTAAATTGCACTGAAAGTTCACTTAGAAGTGCAGTCGCTGTAGATCTGAGGGGGACAAAAAACAGCATATTAGCTTTCAAATGATTGGATAATAAAATTAGCAGAGCTTCCCCTCATTTTAGATCTACCCCACAGATTTACAGCGATTGCACTTCGAAGTGCAATTTGCACTTGCAGTGCAAAGTGGATTTGCCTTTTATAAATAACCCCCCTGTATCCTTTTGTAACTCTTTATTTAAACAGATTGTATACAGTGCCTTGCATGTATAAATAAAGTAATAATGCGCAACCCACAAACATATAAGTGCAAAAAAAAAGTGTACATTTGTGAAACTGAACCAGCATAAAGTCTGTAGTTAAATTTCCTGTGTAGAAAAATATATATATATAAAAATAGTCCAAAAAAATATATATAAATTGTTGGGATCAGATGCATAAAATCATATATAGTCCAAGAAACTTCCTAATTTCTGACACCAAACGATCAGCTTGCTTCAATATGCTTCAGTATAGACAAAACTCTACATCCATATAGTATGGGTGAAAACAATGGAAGGTGCAGATAAATAAGCCTCTTACCAGAGAGACGGTTTCATAGGCATGTCATCCCCGACCCGGGAGCTGTGGTTCATGCAAGCCGACAGGATCTGGCGTTCTGAACTTCAGGTGCAGCAGTGCTTGTAAATCACTCCTCAGCGATGAGATGACCAACTCTTCAGCAGTGGACTGATTGGACTGAGTGGACAGTCCACTGCTGAAGAGTTGGTCATCTCATCGCTGAGGAGTGATTTACAAGCACTGCTGCACCTGAAGTTCAGAACGCCAGATCCTGTCGGCTTGCATGAACCACAGCTCCCGGGTCGGGGATGACATGCCTATGAAACCGTCTCTCTGGTAAGAGGCTTATTTATCTGCACCTTCCATTGTTTTCACCCATACTATATGGATGTAGAGTTTTGTCTATACTGAAGCATATTGAAGCAAGCTGATCGTTTGGTGTCAGAAATTAGGAAGTTTCTTGGACTATATATGATTTTATGCATCTGATCCCAACAATTTATATATATTTTTTTGGACTATTTTTATATATATATATTTTTCTACACAGGAAATTTAACTACAGACTTTATGCTGGTTCAGTTTCACAAATGTACACTTTTTTTTTTTGCACTTATATGTTTGTGGGTTGCGCATTATTACTTTATTTATACATCCTTAGCTTGCTGAATATTCCAGCGAATTTTACTATTGCAGCACCTAATTGAAAACTTTTTTTCACTTCAAACTTTCACTTATTATTTTTTTCTATTGGAATCCTATGGTATCCCAATTAGAATCATAATTTTTGTTTAACACTCACCCTTTTATTTGTCAACACGTTTTTTCATTTATTTTTGAATATCTGATACCATTAAGGAGAAGCGCAAATCTACCTTGCTTTACATACAGTGCCTTGCGAAAGTATTCGGCCCCCTTGAACTTTGCGACCTTTTGCCACATTTCAGGCTTCAAACATAAAGATTTTTGAAGAATCAAAAACAAGTGGGACACAATCATGAAGTGGAACGAAATTTATTGGATATTTCAAACTTTTTTAACAAATAAAAAACTGAAAAATTGGGCGTGCAAAACTATTCAGCCCCTTTACATTCAGTGCAGCAAACTCTCCAGAAGTTCAGTGCGGATCTCTGAATGATCCAATGTTGACCTAAATGACTAATGATGATAAATAGAATCCACCTGTGTGTAATCAAGTCTCCGTATAAATGCACCTGCATTGTGATAGTCTCAGAGGTCCATTTTAAGCGCAGAGAGCATCATGAAGAACAAGGAAAACACCAGGCAGGTCCGAGATACTGTTGTGGAGAAGTTTAAAGCCAGATTTGGATACAAAAAGATTTCCCAAGCTTTAAACATCCCAAGGAGCACTGTGCAAGCGATAATATTGAAATGGAAGGAGTATCAGACCACTGCAAATCTACGAAGACCTGGCCGTCCCTCTAAACTTTCAGCTCATACAAGGAGAAGACTGATCAGAGATGCAGCCAAGAGGCCCATGATCACTCTGGATGAACTGCAGAGATCTACAGCTGAGGTGGGAGACTCTGTCCATAGGACAACAATCGGTCGTATACTGCACAAATCTGGCCTTTATGGTAGAGTGGCACGAAGAAAGCCATTTCTTAAAGATATCCATAAAAAGTGTAGTTTAAAGTTTGCCACAAGCCACCTGGGAGACACACCAAACTTGTGGAAGAAGGTGCTCTGGTCAGATGAAACCAAAATCGAACTTTTTGGCAACAATGCAAAATGTTATGTTTGGTGTAAAAGCAACAAAGCTCATCACCCTGAACACACCATCCCCACTGTCAAACATGGTGGTGACAGCATCATGGTTTGGGCCTGCTTTTCTTCAGCAGGGACAGGGAAGATGGTTAAAATTGATGGGAAGATGGATGGAGCCAAATACAGGACCATTCTGGAAGAAAACCTGATGGAGTCTGCAAAAGACCTGAGACTGGGACGGAGATTTGTCTTCCAACAAGACAATGATCCAAAACATAAAGCAAAATGTACAATGGAATGGTTCACAAATAAACATATCCAGGTGTTAGAATGGCCAAGTCAAAGTCCAGACCTGAATCCAATCGAGAATCTGTGGAAAGAACTGAAAACTGCTGTTCACAAATGCTCTCCATCCAACCTCACTGAGCTCGAGCTGTTTTGCAAGGAGGAATGGGCAAAAATTTCAGTCTCTCGATGTTCAAAACTGATAGAGACATACCCCAAGCGACTTACAGCTGTAATCGCAGCAAAAGGTGGCGCTACAAAGTATTAACTTAAGGGGGCTGAATAATTTTGCACGCCCAATTTTTCAGTTTTTTATTTGTTAAAGTTTGAAATATCCAATACATTTCGTTCCACTTTATGATTGTGTCCCACTTGTTGTTGATTCTTCAAAACAAATCAAAGTTTTATATCTTTATGTTTGAAGCCTAAAATGTGGCAAATGGTCGCAAAGTGGGGCCGAATACTTTTGCAAGGCACTGTATGTTTTAGAGCTTTTTCATACTAGCTGTTGGGGGCAGTAAAATCATCTGGTTCAGCCGTGCTGTTAAAGTAGTGCCTCCCCCCCCCCTTTATACACCCTGTCACTTTCAAGTGCGGGGCATGCTAGTGCAGGGTCCATGGGGTTAAAGCAGGCGCTGAGGAGAGATACGTGACCCTGTGGTTGTTGTTTCAGAGTCAACGCCTCGAAGAGTCAGGGCTGCTTTGGTGACAAAAGGACCTACTCAATATTAGGTGGGTGGTCATAATGTTATGGCTAATCAGTGTTTATTACATACTACCTTTGGCACAGAACACACGGGGAAAAGCAGAAAACAATGTGGCAGAACAGTACAAAGCTATTGAAATACACACTGGACTGATGAATGCATAGCAAGGAACACTCAGTTATAACATACAGTATTATCAGCTTGGTATCTTGCAGTAAAATAGTTCACTCTGTGACCAAGTTGAAATATTAATCCACACAGAAAGGCTGTGTGTGTAATGTTAGAGAGAATGGGGCAGGTGGTGCTAGGACATCTAAGATTTAAAGGCACTAGACCACTCCTACTTTGGGTCTGTCCAAGATATGCAAGAAGTCAGGGGACTGACCCTGACCAGGCTCCACATCTGGTAATATAACTTTTAGACGAACTGACTTTAAACATTTTAGACTTTATATTGAATCCTCTTCACATATTTTTTTGTAATTCACAAAATATTATTTTAGAAGTTATTTTTTTAAGACATTAGTGTTGTGTGAATCATGTAACCTGTTAGAATACAAACATGGGGCAGCCTGTCAGGATGCAAACACATGCTTCCTTTAAAACCACTTACCTACTGCACGCTGTCATATGACGTCGCTGACTTTGTGCGGGAAAACCTGAATGATGCCATTCTTTGCAGCTGGCAATTCTGTGCACGATAAGAATGATCATAGCGGCAGTTCCTCCGCTTGATCGTTCTTATAGGCGACGGGAGGGGACGTCCCCCCCTCCCGCCGACATCCGGTTCTTCTACGGGCTCTCCCGTGCCATCCGGGGCTCGGAGAAAGAATCAGCCGGCACCCGATGACGACGATAGAGATTTCCAGTGACTAGATGGTCACCAGTCATCTCTATGACCGTCGGAGGCCCAGGCACAATGTTATGAAAGCAACGGCTGCGGATCTCATGCTTTTCAGCCTGGAGGAGACATGTGGGGTCTTATTGACCCTGCATCTCTCCATAAAGAGGACCTGTCACAATAGATTCCTATTGAAAAGAGATGTTTATATTAGCACTAGGAATAAAAGTGTAAAAAAAAGTGTAAAAAAAATAAGTAAGATAAAAAAAAAAAAAAAAAATTTAAAACGCCCCTGTCCCCGGTAGCTCGCACTCAGAAGCAAACACGCACGCAAGTCCCTCCCACGTATGTAAACTCCGTTCAAACCACACATGTATCACCGCGTGCTTTAGAGCGTAGCACTAGACCTCCTCTGTAACTCTAAACTGGTAACCTGTAAAAAAATGTAAAGCGTTGCCTATGGATATTTTTAAATATTGAAGTATGGCGACATTCCATGAGTGTGCGCAATTTTAAAGTGTGACATGTTGGGTATCTATTTATGCTGCGTAACATCATCTTTCACATTATACAAAAACATTGGGCTAACTTTACTGTTTAGTTTTTTAATTCATGAAACCGTTTAAAAAAAAAAAAAGGCTTTTGAAAAATTATTGCGCAAATTCTGTGCGAGATAAAACGTTGCAATAACAGCCATTTTATTCCCTAGGGTGTCTGCTAAAAAATATATATATATATATATATATATAGTTTGGGGGTTCTGAGTAATTTCTAGCAAAAAAAAGATGATTTTTACACAAAGGAGAGAAGTGCCAGAATAGGTCCGGTATGGAAGTGGTTAAATGTAATTCATTTTGCCATTGCTGTCCCACAGAGTGATTTATTGCAAGAGAGAATGGAGAAAACTGAGTTTAAGGTAGGAGAACCTTGGACTTGATTCTGTGCAATATATGAATGTGAGAAGTTGCAGGAATTGAGTGGCATAATCTCTGTGCAATATAAGAATATAAATGTGGCATGTTGCTGAAATTATTGTTTAGTATATTATTGATGCATTGTGAAATTTGTGGTTTTCTGGTACAATAATTTTAATTGAAAATTTTCAAGGAGGTTACATAGAAGGTTATCCTTGAGATTTGTGGATTTTAATTTTGGGTGACCACCAACATTATTGTAAAGCAAACTCCACTGGTTGGCCAGTATTTCTTCAAGAAAATATTCATTATTTTTTCAATAAATGATGTCCCTTTTTGTTAAAATGTTACTTTACCTAATCTTTGTTCTAGAGTAAACACAATCTTTCATTATATGTAAGATTTTTACATTCATTTTGTTAATTTAGTTACCCACCTTTGAACCCTCTCTAGAATGTCCTTTTTAAAGTATGGTGCCCAAAACTGGGCCCATGTTCTAGATTTATATAAAAGCAATACTGTACTAGAATCACTATTTTACATCTTGTTTTATATATCCCAATATTTGTTTACTTTTGCACACTGCTGCTAAACCAGACTAGTGCTGCTTAGCTTTTCGTACCCAGTATTGCCAAGTAAGGTATAGCACAAAGTCGTTTATTATTTTGCATAAATTTGTCACAATGAAAATATGTGAGCTGCCATTGCCAGTACCTTCTGTAAACACTATTTGTTTTGCCTCGCACACAAGTAAAAATGAGAATATAAATCGAATACAGCTCCAGTAAATGTTGTACACCTTACTTTTTTTTATTTTTATTTTTTTTGTTCTGCTTCCAGGGAATGGGAGAACCTGTAAGTTAAACTACAGACTGTTTCATACTAAATTAATTTGAGAGTTTTATATAATAACTTGGGCGAATAACGTGAACCTTGTGTACACCTGCATTTTGTTGTGCACATCGCTAAGCAATATTATAGCACCAACAGTTTGCACAGTGCTTTACAATATAAAGGGAGACATTACAGTTCCAATACAATACAGGGTTAAGGGGACCCTGCTCATAAGGACTTGCAATATTATAGGGGGGGGGGGTTTAAGTGGTACAAAAGGTTATAACTGTGGGAATGAGCTGATAGTAATAAAAGTTCAGTTAGTTGGAGGCGTAATGGGCTTCCCTAAAGAGATGAGTTTTCAGGGATCGTTTAAAGGCAGCTAGAGTAGGAGATAGCCGGACAGACCAATGTAGAGAGTTCCAGAGGATGAAAGAGGCTCTGGAGACGAGCATGGGTGGAGGAGACAAGAGAGCTTGAGAGCAGGAGGTCTTGAGAGGAGCAGAGAGGACGGTTTGGGTGATATTTGGAGACGAGATTGGTAATGTAGCTGTTCGCAGTTGTGTATGGCTTTGTATGTTGGTATTTAATTTGCTGGGCAATTGGAAGTCAGTGAAGGGATTGGCAGAGAGAAGTGGCAGACCCTGAGCGGTTGGTAAGGTGGATGACTCTGGCAGCAGAACTCATAGACTAAAAAGGTGATAGCCTATGGAGAGGTAGGCCTATGAGAAGGGAGTTGCAATATGCGAGAGACAACAGGGGAGTGAATGAGTAGCTTGGTGGTTTCATTAGTTAAAAAGGGACACATTTTAGAGATACATTACAGAGGTAAAGTTTACAAGCTTTTGACAGTGATTGGAATTGGGGCTGAAAGGATAGGTCACAGTCTATGGTTACACTTAGTACCCTGGCATGAGGGGAGGAGACTGATCTTGATGGCAAAGTCGTGGGGGGGGGGAATATTATCAGCTGAGTTATTAATAGAATCTACTATACAATAAACATGTATGATTTGGTTAAACACTTCTTAATTGTGTTGCACACATTATGAAAACTGTGTGTGAATAGCAAATTCTTATTGTCATTAAACTGTTTTGCAGAAATCAGTCAAATGTAAGAAGAATGCACACTGCTGTAAAGCTGAATGAAGTTGTGCGTACTAGATCTCAGCATGCACAGCTGGTTTTACTAAATATGCCAGGACCACCTAAGAGTAAACACGGTGATGAAAACTGTATCCTTTTAATCTAGTTATTTTAAAGGTATGTGAAAATTGTAAAGACTGTAAAACTGGTTACTTTTTTTTCTCCATCTTGTTCACTTAGCTGTGTATGTCATGCTTCATTTTTCTGCTTTCTCTCTCCTCACTAGGCACACTATTATTCCTGCATGTCCAACAGTGTTGTCCCTTGGGTGTAAATTCAAATGACTTTTTGTGAATAACTTAAATATTACCTTTGGTTATTAAAAATAACTTAAATCATTGCCTATCAGTTTTTTTTTTTTTTTTTAGCTTTCACTGCATGGAACTTCTGCTCGTTGTACTCTTCCCCCCTCCGGTGCCACATTTGGCACCTTTTGGGGGGGGGGGCAGGATACCTGTCTCACAGGAATCCTGTTCCTACTCCCGGGAGCTTCAGCCGCCGTTATTGAGGTCACCGCCCAGGCTCCCTCCTTCCCCTGCCACTGGGCCAGTAGTGGAGAGGAGCAGAGCCTTGTGCATGCGCTGTAGGGTTCCCGGCGTGAAGTCGTAAGGCTTCACTGTGGGTTGCCTTACTCGCAATGGAGGTGGCATGCACCCGACAGATGATGGAAACATGAGCTGCGGTGCCAACTTCGCTGGACTCCAGGACAGGTAAGTGTTCGATTTATTAAAAATCAGCAGCTGCAGTATGTGAAATGGGACAGCCGCACTCCAAAAACGTTCCTTTTTATTAAAACTGGTCTATGAATAAGCACTGAAGCACAAAGCGAAACGCGTTAAACTTTTCCTGATTGTTTGCTGTGGCGTGTGATGTTCTGTGACCAGTTTTAATAAAAAGGAACGTTTTTGGAGTGCGGCTGTCCCAGCTTCTTCTCTTCAATTTTGCATTAATTGCATTGCCGGCACCCACGGTTTGGATCCAGTGAGTAAAAGTTCCTTGGTTCATCTGACCGGTTACTTTTCTTCTCAGCTGCAGTATGTGGGTGGACCTCTGCTTTAAAGCGGAGTTCCAAACACATTATTCAATTTTTAAAAGTAATATATTTCATCAGGCAATCATATTGTAAATCTATGTTGACTTACTATTTAAAAATCTGCCGTTTGTATAAAGACACTTTTAAAAAATGTTTGCCGACGTTCTCATTTTGCTGGTGAAGCCCACAAGCATTTTCTTCCTGCATAGTGATGACGATCTGTGACCATCATGCACTGCCCGTCCTGCCTCATTCTCGGGCATACGCATTGTAAACGCGCCGCTTTCTAAATCCCGTGATAACTCGCAGCAGGCCTCCGCAATGACTCCTGGGAGCAATGACAAAAGCTCCCAGAAAAGGACATAAAGGAATATCCGCAGAATACACAGACAGGAAACAGAGACACATCAAGATGACACAGGTACCGTAAAAAAAAAACGTCCTTTCTCTTATCGTCCATGGACGGACACAGCTCCTTAAGTCTTGACAAGTGGGTTATGTTCCTGTTTACAGGAGAGGACTAGGCAGAAACATGTTAAATGGTTAAATACGGGCGTGGCCGCGGCATGGACGTGTGAGGACGTGTCTGTGAGGAGCTCCGTCCGCCCGCCGCATATACAGCACCCGTAGCAGCCGTTCGCTGGATCTCTTTGGCCCGTCACTATGCCAGCTAAATCGCGGAAGACCTCACCGCAACCGCAGCGGTCCACCCGGCACCGATCCGGTTCGCTGGATGTATATTTCTTGGAGCGGGGACACGCGCCTGGGACTTCCAAGATGGCGCCGGCTACCAGGTACAAGGCCCCGCACGCAGCCTCCCCTATTCCCTCACCGCAGCCGCCCTCTCCTACTCCTTCGCTCCAGCCTCCCACCTCCCCTGCCAGCACGGTCTGCTCCCTGCAGCCAGCAGTGCCCCTGAATGAGATGATGGGGGATGCAGACCTCAGAGCACACATTCTGGCCCTCCCCACGAAAGCAGACTTGGAACTGTTTGCTGGCAGGGTCGAGAAGGCCCTCAGGCAGGACATTGAGGCCTTGCAGGCGGACACTGCGCATATTGGGGGTAGATTAGAGGACCTGGAGGCACAGTGGGATGTGGTTACCCCGGCTCTACAGTCTCTCCATGAACACTGCAAGAGGCAGGACCGCAGGATCGAGGCCCTTATTGACCAAATGGATGACTTCGAAAACAGAAGCCGCAGGGTTAATATACGTATCAGGGGCTTGCCTGAAGCCACCGGCCCCAGGGACATTGTTCCTTCATTACAGGGCCTCTTTAAGCAGGTACTTGGCCGAGATGCTCCTGATCGCATTGAGATTGATCGGGCACATAGGGCGTTGCGCCCACCGTCGGATGACCCTGATAAACCACGGGACATAATATGCAAGCTGCATAAATATTCCTTGAAGGAGAGCATAATGGCCCATGTCCGAGGTGTACGCCAGGTGGACTTTGATGGAGCGCAGGTGTCCTTTTTCCCGGACATCTCAAGACGCACCCTGATGCAACGCCGGGCTTTGAAGCCGTTACTGGCAGCCCTACAGGATGCTCAGTTGCCTTACAGATGGGGCTTCCCTTTCCAGCTCTCCGTGACTAAAGATGGACGCCAAGTTGTGCTACGCACCGTGGATGATCTGCCACAATTCTTACAGAAACTGGGCCTCCCTGCCATCGAGGTTCCGGATTGGAAGACTGCTCCAGAGATCCCCATGCCCATGCAATCACAACCTTGGCGCATGGCCCGCCGTAAGGGTCGCAACAGACGTCGCCCCCGGGTGGATCCCCCCCAGGAGGACCCGGCTCTTCAGCCCTCAACTCCCCCCCAGAGGGGAACCTGAAGTGCCCATTGATTCTTGGTTGGCTGTGAACTGTCTACCAGGGCTTTCCTTCCCCTCTCCTTTTTTTTTCTATTCTTTTATGTACGCTCAAGTTGAAGGCACTGTTATTATTACCTCACTGTATTTGGCTGGTTTTAGTACTTCTAAAGCTGCTTCGGTAATCGTTTAAATTAGGCAGATGCGCCCTTGTGGCTGCTATGCCACTCTAGTGATATGTGGCGGGCTCGCTCCCTATGGACGGGCTCGCACCTCATGTTGCGCTTCTTCCCCCACGTAGGCCGACTCCACGGAGTCATGTCCCATGTTTGGGATTCTGGGTTGCTCGCTGACCTTCTCCTTTCGCAGGTTTACTTGCTGGGTGGAGGTCCCCGACCAACCAGACTTGGATGCCTCGGGAGGTCTTTAAACCGTCTCCCTTATGGAGGCTATTATTTGTTCCGTTTTGTTTTGCCGTTGTTTCTTTTGTTTTTCATGACTTTTTTTTTTCTTTTGTCTTTAATGTTTTTCTCGGTACCCATTGCATCCCGGTCCAAATGGCTGCAGGTCTCTCACCCCTCCTGGCTAAGGGGGGCTCCCCAAAAATTTACCCTTTGGCTTCCTTGAAGGTGGTTTCCTACAACGTCCGTGGGCTCGGTTCCCCCAACAAACGCAGTAAGTTGTGGCTCGAGACTAAACGCCTGGGGGCACACATTCTTTTTTTGCAGGAGACGCACTTTCGCACTGACTCGGTCCCCCGCCTACCCACACACCTCTACTCCCAATGGTTTCTTAGCAACTCGACCCGCTCCAAATCTAGTGGGGTTGCTATAGCTATACACAGGTCCTGCCCTTTTGTTTTGTCCGATCATTTGACGGACCCACATGGTAGATTTGTTTTTATTAAGGGGAACATCCTGGGTCGTAAGTTTACTTTTGCAACCGTGTATGCACCGAATTCGGGTCAGCTCACCTTCCTGGACTCCCTTCTGGACTCCCTTTCCCATTTCCGGGAAGGTCAGCTGATTTTAGGGGGGGGATTTTAATGTCAGCCCTGATCCAGAAATGGATACGTCCTCGGGGCACTCTGCCCACTCATTTGCTTTCCTAAAACGTTTTAGGAAGACCCTACAAGCCTACCATCTTGTGGATTGCTGGAGAACACTCCACCCGAGGGTAAAAGATTTTAGTTATTATTCGGCAACCCACGCTGTGTATACCCGGATAGACCTACTGCTGATGGACCAGTACACCCTGGACTCGCTGTCCGGCACGTCGATTGGTTCCATCACCATGTCGGATCACGCCCCGATTTCCTTATCTGTACACCCACTGGTTTCAGGTGCTAGGTCCTGGACCTGGCGCCTAAATGAAAATATTTTGGACGACGCCGTTGCCCTCAAAAGCACCTCCGACGTTATCACCTGTTACTTCTCAGAAAATGCCTCGGCTGAGGTAGGGGCGGCATCGGTTTGGGAGGGGCACAAGGCGGTTGTACGGGGGGAGCTTATATCCCAGGGAGCGCGTCTGAAAAAGGTGCGGGAGGGAGACCTTCAATCCCTGCTGCGGAAAATACAAATCGCGGAGGTCGCGCATAAGAGACGCTTAACGCCGGAGCTGTTGGCCAACCTTGAAGCCCTCCGCGTGGAGCTAGCTACTTTACTTGACACCCGTATACGTGATCGTCTGCGTCGTGTGTCATATAAATTTTACGAATATGGTAACAAGTGTGGGCGTCTCCTTGCCAGAGCTCTGAGGAGGCAACGCGATTCGGGCCATGTACATAAGCTCCAAATAGGGACGGGTCCCCCAGTGGTTCACCCCTCTAAAATTGCGGCCGTTTTTAAGGACTATTATGCCCGACTGTATCAGCTGCCTGCCACACTCCCGGGTCTAACTGAAACGCAAAAGCAGGACCGTATCCGCGAGTATCTGGCGGAGGCCCATGTCCCCCGACTCCCCCTCGAAACATGTAAGGTTCTAGAGTCTCCGATCACCTCGGAGGAGCTGGAAATCGTTGTAAAAAACCTACCGTCGGGGAAAAGCCCTGGCCCTGATGGCTACACAAATGCCTACTACCGTGTTTTTCTCCCCCTGATCTCGGGCCACATGTGCACTTACTTTAACGCGCTGGCCGCAGGCACCCCTATGCCTAAGGAGGGCCTGCTAGCCCATATTTCAGTGCTGCCCAAGGAGGGGAAGGATTGCATGGTTCCGGGTAATTACAGACCGATCTCGCTCTTAAATACCGATATTAAAATTCTAGCGAAAATTTTAGCGAACCGCTTGCAACCCCTTCTTCCCTCTCTTGTTCACGCCGATCAAACGGGGTTTATTGCTGGTCGAGAAGCGCGGGATAATTCGAATAGGGCCATTCAGCTGATCCAGTGGGTACAAATGCAGACGGACCATCCACCCTGTCTCCTCCTGTCCACGGATGCCGAGAAGGCTTTTGACAGGGTGGATTGGACATATCTGCGGGCGGTGCTGTCTAAATTGGGACTCGGGCCGAAAATGCTTTCTTGGGTCTCCTCCTTGTATAGTAAGCCAGAGGCTCGGGTTAGGGTAAACGGTACTCTTTCTGACCCTTTCCCTATTGGGAATGGGACGAGACAGGGCTGCCCACTGTCGCCCCTTATTTTTGCCCTCACCCTGGAGCCTCTGCTTAGTAAGATACGTTCTAACCCTGATATTAGGGGTTTTTGCGTTGGATCTCAGGAACATAAGCTCTCTGCCTACGCGGATGATGTCCTCTTTTATGTAGCGAACCCCCTGCTTTCCCTGCCCAATATTATGATGGAACTTCGGACTTTTGGCTCCATTTCTAACTTCAAAATTAACTTTGCGAAGTCCGAAATTCTATCGTTAAAGGTCCCGTCGGATCTGCGTACACGGTTGCAATCCTCCTTCCCCTTTACATGGTGTCCCACCCACATGAAATATTTGGGGGTATACCTCACCCCCCTTTACTCTCAATTATATTCTAGTAATTACGTCCATTTGCTTTCCACCATTAAGGCGGACTTACACCGTTGGGACAGGGAGGTATTCTCGTGGATGGGCCGAGTCAGTGTGTTAAAGATGAATGTGCTTCCTCGCATTTTGTTTTTCCTCCAAATGGTGCCTATCTCTTTGCCTAGGTCTTTTTTCTTGAGCCTTAACAGTGCGTTTCTCCGATACATCTGGCAGGGTAGAAGTCCCCGTCTAGCTCTCCGTATTTTGCAGAGGCCCAAACGACTAGGAGGTATGGGTGTCCCTGACATTCGCAAGTATTACGAAGCTATTGCCCTTCAGAGAATTTTAGACTGGCACCATGGAGTGTCCTCTAAGAAATGGGTCCCTTTGGAAAAATTTATGGCAGGCCGTAACCTATCCCATGCCCCTTGGCTTCCCCACTCACAAAGGGGTCTGTCGTCCCATGTTTCCCTAATGTCCACTCACGCCCTGAAATTATGGGATGCTATAAATAAGACGGGAGACCTTGCCCCCCCTTTTTCCCCTCTGGCACCTCTAGGGGGCTTCCCCTGGTTTTTACAGGGGGAACATCCGTCCTTTTTGCGCTCCTGGACAGCGGACGGCGAACTGCGTTGTGGCAGGTTTTTCCAAGATCGGGGCCTACTCTCCCTGGGGGAACTTAGGGCCCAATATGGGGGGTTTCCAATGGATAGCTGGAGGCATGGGCAGCTTCATCATTTTGCACAGGGCCTGCCCCATACCATACGCTCCCCCACATCTGCTACCCCTTTTGAGAAGCTCTGTATGTCCTCTTCCCCTGTCCCCCATGCTATATCTATACTTTATGGTCTCTTGCAGGACCGGAGCTCTCGTGGGAGACCTGCTTACATCCGGGAGTGGGAGAGAGATTTGCAGCATACGTTTACTGATAACCAGCTCAGCCAGTTGTACCGTCTCACACATTCTAGCTCAGTGGACACGAAAATGCAGGAAAACGGGTATAAGGTTTTGACCAGATGGTACAGGGTACCCACTAGACTTAAGCAGATCTACCCAATGACCTCAGATTCCTGTTGGCGGGACTGCGGTCATAGGGGCACTTTTCTACACATCTGGTGGGAATGCCCTAAGTTGCGCTCATTTTGGCTGGATATTAGGTCTCAAGTCAATTCCATCCTTGATGTGGACCTGCCAGACTCCCCGATGAATTTCCTCCTGCATGTTCCCGCCGTCCCCCTTGGCCTGTACCGAAAATCAGTGCTACCGCACCTTTTGAATGCGGCTAGGAGACTGATTCCTATTTTCTGGAAGACCAGCCGGGTCCCGTCCCGTTTGGACTGGATTCGGATGGTGAATAATGTCAGGTCGGCGGAGGAGTGGATGGCGAGGCATAGGGACGAATACGACAAATGGTACGGGATCTGGGCTACCTGGCTGCACTATGTGGGGGAGGGGGAGGGAGACACAGCTATACCTCTCACGCCTTAACTCCAGGTAGATGAGGGACGGTGACTGGGTCTGTT
This sequence comes from Rana temporaria, assembly GCF_905171775.1. NCBI lineage: Eukaryota > Metazoa > Chordata > Amphibia > Anura > Ranidae > Rana > Rana temporaria. The sequence goes on from NC_053493.1 coordinate 169,645,053, forward strand.
TCCCTTTTCCCTCTCTTCCCTCCCTGTACTCTTCCCCAAGAAACCACTGTGTATGTGACCATATCTGTTGCTGGACTGTTTGGATGCTTATGGGTACGTCCTCTCTTTAATTTTTTGTTCTTGTTTTCTGATTCTTATTATGTTCCTGTTGCTACTTGCCGGCCTGACCAAGATGATCTACCTTTTCTTTTATGGGCCCTTGCACATGGCGGACTATTTAGGGACAACTTCAAGTTGTTTTGGTTTATATGTTATTTAACCTTGCAAGTGTAACCTTCGTCCTTATTATTTGGTCTGCGAGGTGTTCAACTGGGCCCTCGGTTCATTTGTATTTTCTGTTTGTATGGTTGGACGGCATTATATACACCCTCTTCGTCCTTTTATATTTTTCTATTTTTTGCTTTGCTGTTGTATAATGAAAAAAAAAAAAAAAATCTCTTTATGGATAAATAAAGATTATATAAAAAAAAAATGGTTAAATACATGTTAAATTAACAGAGTTGAACAGTCCCTCCAGACATAACCCTCCTCACTGCAGTATGCAGCCTCAGTTTCGTTCTGCCTAGCAAAGGAGAAGGACGTATGGCTCCCTTTGGGCCCAGCGCCCTGAGGAGAAATTTTATTTTATTCTATTTTCTTTTATTTTATTTTCACTTTTTCTTGAAGAATCTTCTTTCAACTGTCGGCTGAGTGACAGGCTGGATTTTATAGATCCTTGTAGTCTACTCAGTCCGACCAGCAAGCGTGGACACACCTATGCAAAGAGGCTTGGTCTGCCACGCCATACCTCATGACTCCTGAGGTGGCCGTGAGCTTTGCTCCGAGGTTCACATATGACTGGGCTGTGGTGTTGCCTCACTCACAGTGGACCGGGCCGACAGCTACCTCCATTGCGGTTGTAGGTCTGTCAGGAATGCATCAGCGAGTCCTCGCTCGGACGGGTAAGTACAGTCCCTCCTACTTCGGTGGGTTGGTACGGCTGGGCATTCCTGGGGTTCGGAGGTGCCCTGACAGTGGAGGAGCACTCCTCCCTTCCCTGCTCCTTTCCCTTGCTGCATTGCTAAGGCACGCTGTCCGGGGGGGGGGGGGCTTTCCTGAGAGGGCTGTGTTATCTGGCACCTTTTTCTGTCTGATACAGGGTTTTTCCTGTGGGGGTTTTCACTGTAAAGGCTCTTGGAGGCTTTCCCTGTTTAAAAGGTGGCGTTTTGCCGCCGTTTGGCCGACGCTGGCGCCATTTTTTGGGTGGTTTTTAATTACATTGCAAACTCCCATTGGCGGCCATTTTGTCGTAGCCACGCCATGTGCAGCGGGCGGCCATCTTTGTGCAGTTCTGTCCCCTAGTGCTGTATCTACGGCGCACACAGGTCCCTGCAGACGCCGCAGTTCCTTCATGGTTTATTTCCTCTCCACACGCTGTGTGATGAGAGCGGTCGGCAGCGCTGGACAGTCTACTCCTGAGGTGAGTCCCCTGGCTAACAGACTTATATTGGGATAAGTTGTTAACTCCCCGGGTCAGCGCAGCAAGTGGGTAAGATGCCCTGTATAGGGCCCTGGGAGCATCAGTTGTTATGTTAAGACAGGTATTACATACACATGTAAATGTCTTTTATATTTGGAGTCAGTATCTGGTCCTTCCCCTACATGCTCAGCGGCAGGTGTTAGCACCTGGAATCTCCACAGAGACTTCTTTGTTAGCCCTGGACACTTTTGGGCCAGGCTGGGGGCGGAATGCGGACGGGCGGGGGTTAAAAGAGTGCCCCCTCCCTCTGTTATCTCCTGGGGAATGCTCCGTATTATTGAATTTGTGACCATATGTGTTTTTTATCTTTTTGTCTATGGTTTATATGACTCTTTTTTTGTGTGTCACCTTTTAAAGTCCCACCCTCAGGGGGGTACTTTTGTTTTTTCTGCTATGGAGCCATGGACCAGGTACCTGGAAGCAGGATAAGGCATTTATGGGTGCGTTTCTCACTGCTGTAAGGGACTCTCTTAAGCTGTATAGTGCAGCTGTGTTTCCGCCGAGGGCTCGGTCTTTTTTTGGAACACAAATCAGACCGCTCTGTGTAGGTTCTCTCCTTCTTGCCCTTCTTTGATAATTTCTAAGATGCGGAATGAGAAAAGCCGCTGAGGTAGTCCCTCACCGCCTGGCGGTTCAGTGCCCTTTTGAGGAGAGCCCTTTCAGGGGATCCTCCGGGTGTCATGTATAGCTGACCACTCTCCCTATTACGGGAGTCCCTGCTTGTATGGATCTGGCTGTTAGAAGATCCGAGGTACTGGCCCTTGTCATGTTTACCATGCTGGGGTCCGTCTTGCGGCCTATTGTGGCTACTACTCTGAGTCTCAGTCAATTTCTGAGTGAGCATTTTGCACCAGACAGTGGAGGAGCACCGTCTCTGTACCAAGGATATTAGGCTAGCGGACCCGTTGGTCCAGGGCCTCATATAGGTCTGTGATGCTTCTTTGAATGCTGTGCCCCTGTTATCCAGGGCTTCTGTTTCAGAGATGGTACGCGGTGGTGTAGTGGTTAATTCCATTACTTGTCAGCAACAGTCATTGGTCCGAATTCTGGACACTGACACCAATCTAGCTGGAGCTTACTTTGTCGCTCTCTGTGTCTGCGTGGGTTTCCTCCGGGTACTCCGGTTTCCTCCCACCCTCCAAAGACGTGTGCATACACTTCCATAATATACATGCAAACTTTGTGTATGTATTAGTACAGGGCCGACAAGGGCTCAGCTGGGGGACTAAATTGTCCCTGGGTGCGTAAACGCTATATGCAGTCGTCTTCCCTCCCTGCTCTAGGTGTGGGGGGGGCGGCTTACAGGTTCACAATTCAGTGAAACTCTGACTGATGGGGGGCAGTCCTGCATGGTGCAGTGGTAAGCCACCTGCACTTCAGTGCACAAGGTCATAGGATCGAATCCATTAGACCCACCATGGGGCTGCTACCTGTATCTGCGAGGTGGTCTCTTCCGAGTCCTAGATAGGGTTTACGCCTATCCATAGAACAGAGTTCTTTTCTCGTTTATTCCTCGCCCGGCTTGTCGGTCTGCCTGAGAACAGTGCAGGACTTGTAAGTCCCGCAGGGACGCATACATACATGTCCCGTTTTGCATATGTCACAGAATTTTCTGTGCTCCGTGATGGGGGAGGGCTTCTGTCAGTCTGTGGCCCTCCCTCTTAATCTGGCGTTGGCACTGAGGGTTTTCGCCTAGGAGCTCGCAATTATCCTAACTTTGTTGGGACAGTGATGTTTTGCCTCGTGGGCTTCTTTAACGACCTTCTTCTGAGGGCAGCTTCTGTCTCAGACCTAATGGAGCTGTTTATAGCCATTCAGACCCCCCGAAGTCTCGGGTGGGTGCTAAACATTTGGAGCCGATCCTGAGTCTGACTCAAAGGGAGCGAAGGTCTTTCTTCCCCCTGGAGAAATTGCAGACTCTTCAGTCTGCAGTGAGGGTATTGGCATCACGCTATCGGTCTTCTATCCGGGTGCATGCTGGTCCGGGACCTGTGGGTAGCCTTCTTCGAGGCGGTACTGTATGCCCAGTTCCACACTTGGGCTTTCCAGGAAATACGGTCCAGGTGGTAAGAAATTTCTTGTCTCTGTAATCGCCAGATTCAGGTGCGCCACCTAGTCGGAGTCTTCTGAGTTGGGACGGAGATCCCCGGATCTTCGGCCCGGGAAGTTGTTCCATCCTTCCAGTGGTCGTTGTTTACGACAGACGCAGGCCTCACGGATTGTGGGGACCCCTGGGGGGGGTCCAGTCGGCCCAGAGTCGCTGGATTTGCATGGACCTACGGCCACAACTTCCTGAATGTGCCTGCTCTCTTCTGATCTTGGTGGCTACCCAGGGTCGGGCCTGGTTAGTACCTAGGTGGGAGGCCGCCTGGGTGCTGGGGACCCTGTCTACCATTCTTTGTCCCACTATTTGGTTGATCAGGCTTTGATTCTCCTCGTGTTCGAGGCGGTTGCAAGGTACTAGCCAACAACGCCACGACCGTGGCTTCGGTCTACCATGGGTATGCCAGCAGGCGGGCTACTAGAGTCACCTGATGCTGGACCAGGGTGACTCGTTTTCTGTGCCCGGGGGTGTTTCGGCTCCCTTGCAGGAAGTGAGTCTCACAGGGCAGGCGAGATTATGGCTCAGCGTAGACTGCCTGCCCTGCAGGCAGTTGCCTCTGGGTTCAAGCCCAGGAAGATCTGTGTTGTTACGTGGCCCGGGCTCGCCTTGGTTTCTTTCCACTCGTGGATCTCCTGGCCGCTCGTCTCCACTGCAAGGGTGTCGAAGTAGTGACCAGGTCTAGTGCTCTGGTACTGACGCGTAAGTTGCGCTGGTGACCCTGTGGGGGTCTGTATCAGCGGCCTTATACCGTTCCTCCATTTGTGTTGCTTCCTCAGGTGCTCCATAGAGTGGAGGCTGAGGGGATCCCGATGTTCCTAATCACTCCAGATTGACATTGGCGTCATTGGTACGCCGTTTTCGGGCGCTTCATAACGGAGGTACCCTGGCCGTCGCCAGGGCGAGAGGTCCTTCTGTCTCGAGGTTCCATACTTCCTTCTGTTGTACAGTCACTAACTTACTCAATATGGCTATTGGTAGCCAGACTTTAAGAGACCGGGGTCTGTCTGACTCGGTCATCTCAACCATGTTGAGGGCATGGTAGTCTTCTTCCAGGAGAATCTACAGTCACACCTGGCAGACCTACATCTCTTGGTGCGAAGAGATGAAGTGACGTCCACGGACGTATTCGGTGGCCAGGGTCCTGCTGTTTTTTTTTATTTTTTTACAGCTTGTTGTGGATCTCAAATTACTTTTAAGCACCGTTTGGGGGCAGAGTTCAGCCTTGGCTGTGTTCTTTCAGTGGCCCTTTGGGGCCCGTTCCCTGGTGGGTACCTCTTTGTGCAGGGGGTTTGTCATATTCTTTCCCCTCTTGGCTCATCTCTTCCCCAATGAGTTTTGACTCTGGTGCTCTTGGTTCCTCAGGAGCTTTCCCTTTGGAAACTTCAGAGAGATTTTCTCTTAACACTATCTCCGAAGGTGGCCCTTTTCTTCCGTTAGAGGGGTCTCTGAGCTGGTGGGCTTGTCTTGCAAGCCGCCATGCTTGATACTCCATAAGGATTAGGTGGTGGTGCGCCCGCGACCTTCCCTTCTTCCGAAGGTGATCTCGGACTTTCGCCTGAATAGGGGCATTGTTCCATCCATCCTTTTTGCCCTCGGCTGGCGCATCCTACGGAGGTTGCTTTTCATACTTCAGGCGTGGTACGCGCTTTGCGGGTGTATCTACCTGCTACGGCTCCGTTTTGGAGATCTGACCCTCTTTTGTGTCAGTGTCTGGTCCACAGAGGACCTGGCGGTCTCGTCGACCACCCTGTCTCAGTGGATCTGACAGACCGTCATACAGGCCTATGCTCTTAGGGGGCGGGCCCCCCTTTTTCCGGTCGCGGCACTTTCGACCAGGGCACCTGGTGCTTCCTGGGTTTTTTCCGACTTCATACGTTGGTGTCACAGGTGTGCAGGGCGCCGACTTGGTCGTCCGTTCACGTTTTTGTTTTTCAAAATTTCCTGGTTGCTGTGAGTGCATCATATGATGCTTTCGCCCGCTAGCGTTTGCAGGCGGCCGTTTGACGTCAGAGAAAAGGATTTTACGGTGAGTACAAAAAATCCTATTTTTGTAACTTGTTGCTGCAATATGATTAAGCTAATGTTTTAAAATAGGGCGGAGCTCCGCTTTAAGCAATTGCTTTAAGCAATTGCTGACCACCTAACTTGGAATTTACGTCATTATTTTGACGTTCAATACCAGGGATTTTCCTGCAACTAGATGACATAACCCCGGTATTTTGTATGCTTTCCGATAAGTGATCCACGACTCAAGATCTCTTCATAAAGAGGACTTGTCATGCTGTATTATCGCAAGGGATGTTTACATTTCTTGTAATAGCAAAAAAAATATAAGTTTCTTTTAAAATGGACAGTTAAAATTAAAAAAAGTAAAATAAATGTAAAGCTCCCCTGTCCCGCGTACTCACGCGGAGTAGTGAACGCATACGTAGGTCACGCCTACGTCCTATTCAACCCTCCTTATGATCCCAGGCTGTCATGAACACACTGATATAAAACAAACACACTGTCAGTGCTCAAGTGCTAAAGGTAATAGGTCTGGAGCAAAATAGGAAAACTCTTCTCATATACTACAGTACATATAGAATCATTAATGGCCTTGCAACTGCCTTCAGATCAGGGGTAATCTTAAAACTGTTCTAAAATAACAAAAATAAAACATGCACCGACTTTGTGCGTCACTTTTGACACCACGTTATTTTAATTAAAAAAATTACAATAAAATATTTAAGAGTGTAAATATACCATGAATATAATCATACATCGCATCCTATGGACATAACGTATACCAGAATGAAGGGAGGTGTAGGATTCCTAAAACCTTTGTCAGTGCAGTGCACTGCACTTGGACACCAGAGAAATCCCACTGATTAACATTATGAAGCTTCAAGCAATTTAGTTGTCCCTGAAGCACTGGACACCCGATCGTCCAATCGGGATCCAATCCAGAAACATCACAACAGTGGCATACAACAATCATTAGGGAGGCACTAGAAAGCTATAAACAATTCTAACCTGGGCAGAACTCCACCTCCCAGCCTTGTTCATTCACTGCCCAGGTATAGCCAATAGCAGGCAGCACCTGAACCCAGGAGACTGGTCCCCACACCTGGAGGTGTTTCAAAATCTATGTCAAAGGTGGGGGAAGCCAGATGTGGACCTCCTGGCTTCCAGGATCAATAACAAATTGGATAGGTTTATCTTTAGATGCAGGGATCCTCTGGTGGAAGCAGTGGATGATCTGGTGACTCTGAGATCTGTACAGCCTGATCTATGGCTTTTCTTTTTTAAACTTCTTTCACGTCTGCTCCATGGGATTGAGATGGATTCATGTGAACCTCATAGCTCTGAATTGACTCAAGTAGATGTGGTACAAACAAATGGGACTTTTAAGATGCCATTAAAGGGTCACTAAAGGAGGTTTTTTTTTAGCTAAATAGCTTCCTTTACCTTTCTGCAGTCCTGGTTTCATGTCCTCATTGTTCGTTTTTGCTTTGATGTTGCTGTAATTCCTCTCTGTTCTGGACACTTCCTGGTTGTCTGTTTCCTGATCACCACAGTACTGGGAGATTTCTCACTGTGGTGACTAATCAGGGAGGTGTGTCTAAAACCCCTCAGCACCAATCCAGTTTCGTTTTGCAAAACCTTCACTGCCCTCTATTGGCTCTTTGTCTCTGTACATCAGAGAACCAGGAAACAACAGCAAAACGAAACTAAACTGTAGGTACATTATATGATTGTTTTTTATCTATTTTTAATCATTTTTAAAAGGAATCATTATGTCTCTATACCCTGTAAACAGTCATTTCAGCAAAAACATTTTTTTCCTTTAGTGACCCTTTAAACCTAACAAATATATATATATATATATATATATATATATATATATATATATATATATATATATATATATATATATATATATTTGCTTCTTTATTGGAAGAGTATTGTATGGATAAAAGAAGGTGTCACTGTAGACTTAAATATAATGTCATACATTTTTATAGAATAGACATTACCTGTTTTATTACAGGCCAATACCATCTTGTACATCAATATCATATTACATATAAATACTGTTACTAATCAACCTTTGTCCACTTAAATTATAGTGAAGATGGTAAGTTGATCCTCAATGTGTTTTGTGAAAGGTGTCATCAGGAAAATACAGGTAAGTATGAAAGATTTGTCTTGCTTCCTGCATTGGAAAGGATACTTGAGCCTACAGGGTCTGTCAAAAACCCAAGCGTTCAGTGGGACTGCAGGGGAAGAAAAGAAGGAACGCGCTAACTGCTCAAATTGGTTGAGAATAATGACCGATTATGTTAACTTTATCCTTCCCATCATTTTCCAGCAGCTTGTCCAGACTTTGCTTAATTCCCGTCTCCACACTGAGGATCAACTTGCCCCTCTGCACTGACATTGACACCAACTATTGTATTGGCTATTTAAAAATGCCCAAACCCAGTAAGACTGTGCCAGTTTGTGCGCTTTGAGCCTGTCTTGTATGCAAGCTAGCCTCACCTCAACAAAAAAAAGGTTTTACCCCTCTGAAGCATTTTGCCCAGGAATATCCTAATATGGTTTCATTCAGAAATGGACAGGCCCTGTAACAGTGCCTTAAAGTGTTGCTAAACCCAGGACCCTGCATTCCCTATATTTGGTCTCCCACAGTACACAGAACATGGAAATGCAATTATTTTAGTAAATATAATCTGCTAAATACCTTTTCCTCATCTGTTGTATATAGCAGCCTTATGACTTCTATCAGTGTCTGGATAAAGCTTGTAGAAGGAGTTTTCATTCTAGTCTGACTGTCCAATGAGGCAGCAGGACCCCTGACCCCCTGTGTGGACAGGTGCTGATAGGCCCTGTGCCAAACACATGCACCCCCCCCCCCCCCCCAAGAAAAATTCTCTAGCAATACACACCAAACTGAGCGTGTGCAGATTGACCATTTATTGGAAGATAGATTAACATTGGAAGGGTAGGATCAGAGAAGATGGTATCAAACAGCATTTTTACACAAGGCAGAGGAGTAACCCCTTGGGTTCCACAGTGCGCATAACAAGCATATTTTACTGTATATATAAACTGATTACAGTTGTGTTCAAAATTATTCAACCCCCCAATGCTGTAAAGGGTTTTAGGGAATTTAGTGTACATTTGTAATTGTATTCAGAATGAAATCCTACAAGGACTTCTTAAAGAACCATATGCAACTAAAATGACATCAATTGGTTTTGTAATACAGTAGTAAATATTTATTTTGTGAATTCTTCATTTACACAATTATTCAACCCCTTAAAGACTACCACTCTGAAGAACAGAGGTTCATTGAAGTGTATTCAATCAGGTATTGAAAACACCTGTGGATGTCAAGGAGCAGCAATAAAGCCTAATATGCATTAATTAGGCAGCTTTAAAATGACTGTGATACTCAGCTCCTTCTAGACATTTACTGGTGTGGTTACAAACATGGTGAGGTCAAGAGAATGATCCAGGAAGACAAGAGAAGAGGTGATTACTCTTCACAGGAAGGGCAATGGCTATAAGAAGATTGCAAAGATGTTAAACATACCAAAAGACACCATAGGAAGCATCATTCGCAAATTCAAGGCAAAGGGCACTGTTGAAACGCTACCTGGTCGTGGCAGAAAGAAGATGCTGACTTCGACTGCTGTGCGCTACCTGAAGCGTAGAGTGGAGAAAAGTCCCCTTGTGACTGCTGAGGAACTGAGAAAAGATTTGTCAGATGTGGGTACTGAAGTTTCTGCTCAGACAATACGGCGCACACTGCGTAATGAAGGCCTCCATGCCAGAAGTCCCAGGCGCACCCCCTTGCTGTCTCTAAAGAATAAGAATAGTCGACTGCAGTATGCCAAAAGTCATGTGGACAAACCACAGAAGTTTTGGGATTGTGTTCTGTGGACTGATGAAACTGTTTGGGCCCATGGATCAACGCTATGTTTGGAGGAGGAAGAACAAGGCCTATGATGAAAAGAACACCTTGCCCACTGTGAAGCATGGCTGGGGTTCAATCATGCTTTGGGGCTGTTTTGCTTCTGCAGGTACAGGGAAGCTTCAGCGTGTGCAAGGTACCATGAATTCTCTTCAGTACCAGGAGATATTGGATGACAATGTGATGCAGTCCGTCACAAACCTGAGGCATGGGAGACGTTGGACCTTTCAACAGGACAATGATCCCAAGCATACCTCCAAGTCCACTAGAGCATGGTTGCAGATTAAAGGCTGGAACATTTTGGAGTGGCCATCGCAGTCACCAGACTTAAATCCGATTGAGAACCTCTGGTGGGACTTAAAGAAAGCAGTTGCAGTGCGCAAGCCTAAGAATGTGACTGAACTGGAGGCTTTTGCCCATGACGAATGGGCGAAGATACCCGTAGATCGCTGCAAGACACTTGTGTCAAGCTATGCTTCACGTTTAAAAGCTGTTATAACTGTAAAAGGATGTTGTACTAAGTACTAAGATTGAATGTCAATTGGGGGTTGAATAAAACTGATAATGATGTGAGCACAGAAAAGACATTTGTGGTTATTTTATTATAAATGTTATGTTATATTTGTCTGACCTACACGTGCCTCTTTGATTTAATTGTAAGCAGGATGACTGAATGATCAAAATCAATGTCAAACTGGACAAAACAATCAATTTCAGTGGGGGTTGAATAATTTTGAATACAACTGTATACTGTTGTGAGTTTAGTAACACTTTAACAAGACCTTTACAGTTCCTGTGGAAAATAATCCTGTGTTCAAGGACCCAGTTTACAAGAGGTTAGAAACACACACATTTTTTGTGCTATAAACAAAAAAAGAGCGACAATAAAAAAAATATTTTTTACTTTTTGCTATAGTAAATATCCCCCCAAAAAATTTAAAAAAAAAAATTTCTTTATCAGTTTACGCCAATTTGTATTCTTCTACATATTTTTGGTAATAAAAACCGCAATAAGAGTATATTGATTAGTTTGTGCAAAAGTTAGTGTGTACAAAATAGGGGATAGATTTATGGCATTTTTTATATTATTTTATTTTTTTAACTAGTAATGGTGGCGATCTGTGACTTTTAGCAGGACTACGACATTGTGGCGGACAGATCGAACACTTTTTTGGAACCATACAGGCATCAGTGCTATAAAAATGCACTAATTACTGTGTAAATGTCACTGGCAGGGAAGGGGTTAATTGTGTTCCCTGGGAGGTGTTTCTAACTGGGGGAGATGGGACTGACTGGAGGAGAGAGATCGCTGTTCCTAATCACTAGGAACAGTAGATCTCTCTCTCCTCCCCTGTCAGAATGGGGATCTGTCTGTTTAGATTGACAGATCCCCATTCTGGCTGTCTTTCCCGCGATCATGGGTGGCCAGCAGATACCACTTTAATACCCGGTACTTCCCCCCCCCCCTTCCTGCCAGGGGGGGGGGGAATTGTTTTAGCTTTCAGCGCTGTCGAACTTTGAATGACAATTGCGTGGTCATGCAACACTATACCCAAATTACATTTTATAATTTTCTTCCCACAAATAGAGCTTTCTTTTGGTGGTATTTGATCACCTCTGCAGTTTAAAATTGTTGCGCTATAAGAAAAATTGTTGGGCACTGATAGGCGGCCCTGATGGGCAGCGCTGATAGGTGGCACTGGATAGGCAGCACTGATGAACTACTGGCAGGCAATACTGAGTGGCAGTTTGATGGGGTACTGACCGGCATTACTGATGGGGCACTTTTTTGGGCACTGATTGGCACTGTTGTGGGCACTGACAGGCGTTTATAGAGGGGGACAGGCTGGCAGGTGATGGGCACTTTTTGATGGGGGCTGTGCCAATCGACTCTCCCTGTCAACATGAACCAAGGAAAGCCATTTACTGGCACTTCCTGGTTCACGCGATGATCAGCTGTGATTTATCACAGCTGATCATGTGGTAAGAAGCCTCTATTAGAGGCTTCATACCACGATCAGAGTTGCGGTGTGTCAGACTGACACACAGCACCTCCGATCTCCGCGCTACGTGCCCCCTGTTATATATGATGTCTGGTCAGGATAACTCAACCTCTTTGCCACCATCATTTTGCTATATGGCGGGCGGCAAGTGGTTAAAGGAGCCAATGAACACCTACAGCGATTAGCGGGAACTAGCTGACCTGCCGCAGTATAATGACGGCGGCTGGTTGGGAAGTGGTTAAAGCTACAACCAATAAGCAGGAATCCAAAGTAGTGTCACTTAAAGGGAAGCAGACTTGATTCCCATCTGAGCAGATCTGAAATTTCCAGCCTTGTTTACTGTCCAGATCCCAGGCCTGGAAATTTGGTAGGTGGACGTTCTCAGTCTCCAATGCCTGAATCAGAGGGAATGGGCTATCCACCCAGAGGTGTTCCAAGCCTAGATAGGGAATGCTGGATGTTGATCTTCTGGCATGGCATGGCTGTTGAAACCTAGGTTCTGAGGGACAGGGATCAGATTTGGCCATCTTTACACTCCTAAGGCCCAAAACTTATAATTACAGGTGCAGCTCAAGGCCCCTCTGAGTCCTCTTGCATGACAAACCGCTGGGAGTGCAGATAAGGATGGAGCTCATCCGTGCTCCAGACATCTAGTGAAAAATAAAAATGTCCCGGAAGTTGCACATCTCTGTAAATTCCTGTGAAAAGAGTGTATGACAGCCTCAGCCCAGGCTCCAACCAGACCACGCCCCCTATTCTCCGGGAGTGAAATGAAACACGTGGGGGCATGGCCTGGTTGGAGCCCAGGTTGAGGCTGTCATACACTCTTTTACAGGGATTTGCATAGATGTGCAACTTCCAGGACTTTTTTTTATTTTCACTATGCTCCTAAGGGTTAGGACATCTCACATAGTTTAACATTGCACCTGGAACTCCTACTTTGCGTGGTGTGAGACTAGGAAATTCCATTAGAAGAAATACGCATCCTGTCTTTCCCCAGTCTGGTCTGGACCAGCATCTGACCTTGAGTACCATCAAGGGGCAAATCTTTGGCCTCTCATTCCTTATTTAAGTTCTTTGTGCAAGGTGTGATGCACATTACTCCCCCCTGTGCCTCAGTGGAACCATACCTTGGTACTCTCAGCTATTCACAGACTGCATTTTAAACCCACTTGGGATATTTCCTTGTTTGGCAAGGTGGCTTTTGAGCAGTTTTATTCTTTAAAGTCTCTGTCCTAGTGTTTCACAAGGACTAGGTTGTTTGACAAAGGGGGTTCGTCTTTTTACCTCAACCTGGACATTTCTTCTCCTTCCCTATATCCTGCTCTGAAGCATACCAAGGTTTTTTTTCTCCACTGTATCCATGTGTTAGGCCCTTGTACACGCGATCAGTCCAATCCGATGAAAACGGACTGAAGGACCGTTTCATCAGTCCAAACTGACCGTGTGTAGGCCCCATCAGTCCGTCATCCTTCGGTCGCAAAATTGAGAATTTGCTTTAAAATCGATGGTTAGTATGCAAAAGCATTGGTTTCAAACCCGCGCATGCTCAGAATCAAGTTGACGCATGCTTGGAAGCATTGAACTTCATTTTTCTCTGCACGTCGTTGTGTTTTACGTCACTGCTTGGACTCGATAGGTTTTTGAACTGATGGTGTGTAGGCACATCAGACCATCAGCCTTCGGACCGTTCTCATCGTGTTGGACTGATCGTGTGTACAGGGCCTTACGCTCTGTGGGAAGAATCTTCCTTTCAACAACTTTTTGACAATTGAATTAGCTGTTTTTCCTTCCCAAAGGCTCCCTCAGGGGGCTTCCTGGTTCTCTCTACCATTGCTAGGTGCATTAGACAAGTCATCTGTCAGGAGCAGCTAGTGCTCCTACTCCTCATTCCAGCATCTGGGTTTTGGCTATTTCCTTCTCCCTGTCTTTGTCTGTCTACCTGCAGGGTGATTGATGTGGTCAGTCACCTGTTATAAGCAAGCCAAGTGTTCAGTCTCATGCTTGTGATAGAGAGGGATACGTGTGTTGTTCCTGATCAAGCTCCCTGTCTGTCTGCCTTTGCTAGATGCAGATTGCTCTGAATTTCCCTGTGTATGACCTTGGATCAGATTATTGGATTATTCCCTGAACTCAGCCTGCCTTTTTACCTGGACAGCCATAATACCACTCTGCCTGTCTGCCAAACACAAGTACCTGTTTGCTTTGCTCAATTCGCACCTGCCCTGGTGTGGTAGCCAGGCACTATAGCATTTTGTATAAGTCCTGGTGGCAACCGAGTACCGTTAGGCCTGCTTGCCTTATTGGAAAGGGAGCTGCTATAGGGGAAGCACACAGTAGCCAGCTATTGTGTCTGACCACCTGTGTTGGGGTTGACATGAAATTATCACAAGCGTTCAACAAAAAAAATCTGTGAAAATGGACTCTACTAAGGCCCCTTTAATTGGTGAGGAAATTTGCAAACTGACACGCCAAGTCCAGAAACTGTATTTGCATGTAAACGCACCTCCAGCAGTAACGCAGGAGCCTGAGCCCAAAGTTAACCCACCTGATCGTTTTTCTGGTGACCCCCATATGTTTTCCAACTTTAAAAATGGTTGTATGCTATATTTTAATGAAAGAAATAGAAAACTCGCGCCAAATTAATATACACTAATTGTAAACTTGATATACCAAGTGACTAACTGAGTGAAGCTGCTCCCAAAAGAAATCAGATCACTGACTTATGTAATTGTGCAATAGAAGTGAGGGGCGCTAAAATTAATATAATGGATAATGTGTCACAATACTATTCAAGTGATCTATATCAGACCATATATTCAAAAATAATCAGACCGTGTACTCAAATATAAGTGAATAAAATACAGATGATGGTAATATATCTTTAAATGCAATAGTGCCCAGATGATGTGAAATAAAAAGTCCAGGGGGGCGTGGCTTAGCAATGGCCGAGTGAGGACGTTCTGCCTGTGAGCTCCTGGCTTCCCCCCGGCTTACCCCGACATACAGCGGACTTTGTAACTCACCGTACACGGCATGCTACATAACAAAAGACCCAGACACGGACCATCACCCCGCAGGAATAGACCGATCACTCTGAGGAGCGGTATCAGGAGATTCCTCTGCGAGCTCGGGCACCCATCAGCCGCCGCCATTACGGAGGCTCCACGTGCGTCTCCTCCGGCGTTCTGCACTGTTCACACCCTGGCCCCCCTTCCTCCGCCTGCAATGGACACAGACTTATCCCAGGGAATCCCGTCAGCCCTCCGCCCATCCATACAGAGATCCTCTCAACAGCAGGGCGAGATGTCGGACGACCTCCGCTCCATGCTACAGGCCCTCCCCACTAAAGCCGATATTGAAGACCTTGTCCGCCGAGTAGAGGAGGCCCACGGGCGCGCCATCCATGAGGTAAGAGAGGAGCTGCAGACTATCTCAATGCGGGTAGATACCGTGGAAGCTTCGATCTCTTCCTTGGAGCAGAGGGTAATGGCACTGGAGGGCTCTCATGCAGTGCAGGCAGCCACCGCCATAGATTTACAATTACATTTAGAAGATTTAGAGGACCGCGGCCGCCGCAATAATTTGCGGCTGCGGGGCCTTCCGGAGGCTACGGGATCGGAGGATCTGGCGGTGTCTGTAGATTCAATATTCCAGGGACTGCTAGGTGACTCACCCCCTGCCCTTGAGCTAGATCGTGTTCACAGGACACTAGGCCCCAGGTCCTCGGACCCAGACCGCCCCCGTGATGTCCTTTGCAGGCTCCACCGTTACACCCACAAGGAGTTAATCCTCCGTAAGGCCTGGGAGCATGGGGAGGTGAATTTTGATGGAGCTACATTAAAGATTCTCCCGGATTTATCTAAAGCTACACTACAGCGGAGGGCCATGCTGAGGCCAGTCCTCGATCTTGCCAGGAGAGCGGGCTGTACCTACCGCTGGGGATATCCCTTGGCGGTCACCTTCCGCAAGATGACATCGTCTTACACCCTATGTACCCAGGCAGATCTACCAGGCCTCTTCGCTTTTCTGGCAACGGACCCAGTAGATGTCCCGAACTGGCTCATCATCTTACCCCGCCAGCCGAACCGACAGCCTTCTGGGCCGCATCGGGGAGGCTTCCCCCCTCGCCAGCAGAGATCCACCAGGAGGGCGCGAGATTTGTCCTCCATTGAGGGGTCACGTGAGTCATAAGCGACCGGGCGCTATCTTGCCATGATGTTCTACACTGCACAGATCTATGTTATGAGCCCCCCCTCACTGGATAACTGTTTTGCTGCCAGTTGGCACCTTTGTCCCTCACTGCATTGATGTTGGGGAGTGCCCCCCCCCGCGTATGCCGTTCCCCCCCCACCCCCTGTTCGTGGCTGCACTTGCGGTGAGGCTCCCGGGTATGTTGCCTGGGCCCTGCATTACCCGCCCTACGGGACCCTGATGTGTGCAGTCGTTAGACGGGGGCCCTAACTTTGATCCCACATTTGTGCGCCTGCCTATGGAACTGCCGTCACTCCGATACCGGAGGCCCCCGCTCGGCGGCGGCCATTGTTGGTGACCCCCTTTCCTGCCGTACCCTGACTTGGTCGCAGACTTAGCTACGTTTTCACTCTGGCCCCCTGGTTCAGGCCATCTACCAGGATGGGGCGATATGTGGGGGACACTGGGAGGGGGTGGCGGGGGGATGTGGGGTACCTTTTTATGAGACCCTTACTGCCTTGACAGCAACCCTATTCTGCCCCCCATGAGATTGAGGGTAACATGTTTACAAGCCTAGAGGGATGCTTAACTAGCAGCCCCATGCGGAAGGAGGGAGGGGAAGGTTCGGTCGAATCTGAAGGTTTAAGATTTGGCTATTTAGTTTGAATCTGTGCATTATTACCGCTTAAATGTTTATATAGTAGTGCTGGACTGCGGTCAAAATGTTCTATGCATGCATACTAAAGTGTACCTATCTGATATATGCTGTTACAATTTTTCCTTTCTTAAAAAACAAAAAGCCAGGGTGGCTGGGGGTGGCCGGTGGACCTCTTGCTGGCTATCTCTTTCCAATCCCCCACTTAGGACGACACTCTAATACCAGCTTTTGTCCTGGTGAGTGTTTAGGCACGGTTGTGCCCTTCTTTTAGTACTTCACACCTACCCACTTTGTAGGTTCTTTGGCTGTCCTAGCTTCCCTCTGAGAGAGGTGACTGGGTTCTTAGCCACCTCCTCGTTTTCTCTCCCTACCCTCTAGCCCCAACTCCCTTACCTCTCCATCCCTCTACTCTCCCCTTTTTCCCCCCCTCCTCGCAGACAGGGCGATGGACTCCATACGAGTACTGTCTCTGAATGCCAGAGGCTTGAACACGCCTGAAAAGAGGCAAATGCTTCTAAATGATTTGAAAGGGTCCCGCACAGATGTCGCCTTTATCCAGGAGACTCACTTCAAGCATGACAAATTACCCATTTTAAAAAGTAGGCTATTCCCACTGACTTATCACTCCACCAACCCCACGGCCAAATCCAAGGGTGTGACTATTTTAATCTCCAACAAAGTGCCATGGAAATGCCAGGCGGAGTTAATAGATCCCGGGGGACGATTTGTCTTCCTGAAAGGCCTGGTGGGAACCACGTTACTCACTCTAGCGACGATATATGCCCCGAACGACCAACAGGCCAAATTCATCTCTCACACCTTGGATAGGCTGTCGGACTTCGTGGAGGGCCAGCTGATCCTCGGCGGAGACTTTAACGCCCCCTTGATTCCACCCTCTGACACCTCATCTGGGAGTTCGGCAATACCCCCGACGCAAAGAAAAAGAATAGCCACTGCCCTACACAAAGCACGTCTGATAGATGTTTGGTGCCTGCATCACCCCGCAGAACGGGATTACACGTTCTACTCCGCACCCCACAAATTATACTCCAGGATCGACTTTTTTCTGATTCCACACAATCAGCTGCACGCGGTATCCGACTCGTCGATTGGTCACATCACCTGGTCGGACCACGCACCCATTTACCTGACGTACACCTTAGATGGAGGCGCCTCGACTAGACCCAGGTTTTGGCATCTTAATGAGAGCATTCTCCAGACCCCGGAGGTCCTGGCGGATGTCTTGAGAGAGCTCCCCCTGTACTTCCAAGAAAACGACACCCAAGACTGTGACCCTGGGTCCCTTTGGGAGGCCCATAAGGCTGTCATGAGGGGTGTTCTCATCAGACATGGAGCGCGTATCAAGAGAGAACGTAACGCTCAACTTGATACACTGCTGTCTAAACTCCACGTAGCGGAATCCCGACACAAACATAGGCCCACACCTGACCTGGGGACAGAATTGGGAATCTTGCGCAAACAAATCACGGACCTACTCCACTATAGAGCGAAAGCGGCGGTACAGATATGTCGGAAAATAGGCTATGAGTCGGGCAACAAGTGTGGTAGGGCATTGGCCAGAGCGGTTAGGGAACAAAAATCAGCAGCGTATATCCCTCACATTATCGGTCAGGAGGGGGGTAAGGTTACAATGCCGCAACATATTTCACGGGAGTTCAAGGACTTCTACCATTCACTCTATAACTTGCCGAGTAGAGACCCACCGCAGGCGAACATCGACGAATACGTATCGACCTCACAAATGCCCTCCCTCCCCGCGGAAGCCTTAGAAGATCTAGAGGCCCCAATCACGGTGGAGGAACTCCAGCTTGCTCTAGGATCCATGAAGCCGAATAAAGCCCCGGGCCCGGACGGCTTCACCGTCCAGTATTACAAATCCCTTTTCCCGATCCTAGGCCCGCGTATGGTTTCCTTCTTTAATGCAATAGGTGCGGGTTCGCAGTTTCCTAGAGACACTTTAAAAGCTCATATCACACTGATCCATAAGGAGGGTAAGGACGCGGGATCTTGCGGGAGCTATAGGCCAATTTCCCTTTTAAATACCGATTTAAAATTATTCACCAAAATACTGTCCACCCGGTTGGCGAAGCACCTCCAATCTCTGTCCCACCTAGATCAGGTAGGTTTCATCCCCACAAGGGAGGCCAGGGACAACACCATCAAGGTACTCAACCTAGTCCACCTGGCAAACACGAGCCGTACCCCTTGCGTCTTTGTTAGTACCGACGCCGAAAAGGCGTTCGACAGAGTCAACTGGAACTTTATGTTCTCTGTCCTCCGCCACATCGGAGTAGGGGGGAGGATGTTGTCATGGATAGGGGGGATTTATTCCAACCCAACAGCCCAAGTAAAGGTAAACGGACTTCTGTCGGACCCATTTCCTATCACAAACGGTACGAGACAGGGCTGCCCGTTGTCCCCGCTCCTCTTTGCCCTTTCCTTAGAACCCTTTCTATGTAGAATCAGACTGAACCACGACATACGGGGACTCACGGCGGGGACCCTACAATGTAAGGTCTCTGCGTATGCAGATGATCTCCTTTTCTCCCTGACGAACCCAACGATTTCTCTGCCGAACCTACTATAAGAATTCCATACATATGGAGCCATCTCGAACCTTAAAATAAACTATTCCAAGTCAGAGGCAATGGGGTTGGCTATCTCCCCACAGTGTATTTCAGCCATCCAAGCGAATTTCCCCTTCCAATGGACGAACACGGCCCTTAAATACTTGGGGACACTGATTCCGGCGGACTTATCCAGGGTGTTTACTCTTAACTTCCCTCCGTTATTAGTGACGGCCCGCTCCCTGCTCGACAGATGGCATAGAGGACTGCACTCCTGGTTCGGCAGATGCAATCTTATAAAGATATGCATACTCCCCAAATTCCTATACCTGTTCCAGGCTCTCCCCATCCAGATTCCTGTCCCCTTCCTTAAACAAGTACAGGGCCTCTTTTCACGCTTCATATGGGCGCAGAAAAAGCCCAGATTGAACAAAATTCAAATGTCCCTGCCCAAGCAGAGTGGAGGCCTGGCCGTACCCGACATCAGACGTTATCACCAAGCCGCCCATTTATGTAGAATTATGGATTGGAGACGCAACGTAGCACATAAATTGTGGACTCAAATTAAACAGTCTCAAATAGCGATCCCTTTAAAAAGTGCACTGTGGTGCTTTGACGCTATTCCCCCGAGGCTGAAGTCTCACCCACTGATTGGGACCACGCTGAGACTGGGTTCCCGGGTGGCTGTGGGGACTCACCTGACGACCATGTCCTCACCGCTTTATCCGATCATTGGACACCCGGACTTCTCGCCGGGACTTCATCCGGCGGAATTTTCAGGCCTGAGGGAGAGGGTCGGGAGCAGGCGTCCGGGTTCGTGACATTGGGACACTGGGCTTCATTGACTGAATTGACAGATTCCGCAGGTGACTACAGCCTTCCCTTTTGGAAGGTGGTGCAATTGCACCACTTCCTTCACTCTATCCCTGACCCACAGAAGTTCTCACGTCCACTGACGACCTTTGAGGAGTGCTGCTCGGAGGCCGGGCCGGCGTCAGACTCTTTCACAAATGTATTCTCTTTTAAACTCACCCCCCACACAGCCTAGCTTACGCTGCTTAGAGAGATGGGAGTCTGACCTTAACCGGACTTTCTCAGTAGTACAGAAACAACGTATCATCACCTTAGCAATAAAGTCCTCATCCTGCACCAGACTACAGGAAACCAATTTTAAACTCTTCTCCAGGTGGTACCTCACGCCCACCAGGTTGCACAAATGTTTCCCTTCTACCTCGGACCGCTGTTGGCGGTGTGGGGTGGACGCTGGCTCCTTACTACACATTTTCTGGTCCTGCCCAGGACTGACGAGTTTCTGGGCGGAGGTTCGCCGCATCACACAAACGTTTACGGAATATGAGATCCCGGACGACGCGTCGTTTTTTCTGCTACACCTGTCAACGATGTCGGTTAAGTCCTACAAAAAATCGTTGGTATGCCACCTAGTGAATGCCGCTAAGGCATCATCCCCCTCCGCTGGAAGCAGCAGAGCCCACCGACGGTTGGGTGCTGGCTGCGGAGGGTGGAGGAAACAAAACAAATGGAGGATTTGATTCTCATAAACATGAAGCCTTCACGGAGGTCTGGGGTATCTGGAATGTTTTTATTTTTTTCAGATGAGGGTGCTTCCCTACTTGGACATTGATGTCGCTCTGGTCGGGTTTGGAGTTGTCCGCTCCCCACCCTCGCCCTGTCTGTGCTCCCCCCTATTCTCCCCTCCTCTTTCCCCCCTTCTTCTTCCCCCCCCCTCTCCCTCCTCTTCGTTCTCTCTCTGCTTCACCTTATTTCACTTTAACTCCTATTTAAGATAAAATTTAAGCACGGGGAGGTTCCTGCTCACTGATGCTATCCATATCTGAATAGAATGCAATGTACATGTCGTTGTGTCCCCTTTTCACGTGAGATCCTGTACAGTGACATATTACGGTAATGGCTGAAATGTATAACGACTTCTCTGTACTTGTTTTTTTTTTTTTTTTGAGTTCATGTACGTTTCTGTTGTAATGTTGGAATTTCTCCACATGTGCTTTCTCAATAAAACATATATTTGAAAAAAAAAAAGAAATAAAAAGTCCAAAAAAAAAAAAAAGCACGATGAGTGCAACGTTCCAAGATTGGATCAAGTCCAAGTGCAAATACAAATACAAATAGTGCAATCCCAGATTGCAGAGATAAAGTGCAAATGCAAAGTGCTTGTAGATCTTCAAACAAAGTGCGAGAAGGGAGTGGTCCGCCTTCACCTATAGGTCACCAAAGTAATAATGGATGGCTCCTTACCACATGATGTTGACCAGATTAATTAAAATGTGGTCAATAAGGCTTAGTAGTAATATGAATCAGCAGGCTCGCCTCGACGTCACCTGAAGCCAATTCAGGTTAGGATTATCAGACTCTATCAAGGACTCCTTGGTCACCAGTAGTTTCAGGAAGTCAGATGTGGCCCGCAAAGGTTATAAGGCATCCAAATCTTCAATCGCTAGATGGATAAGAATGGAAATTATAGAAGCTTATGAGTTGGTAGGGGCTCAAGCTTCATTAGTCAAGGCATATTTGACCAGAGCAGTCTCTAGTTTAGGGGCAGAGAGGGCTGGCGCCTCTCCAGAGGACATCTGCAAGGCAGCAACATGGTCCAGTTACTCTACGTTTGACAAACACTATCGTCTGGATCTACTGTCTGTCTGATAAGGAACAGACATTCGGACGAAAGGTCCTCCAGGCAGTGGTCCCGCCCTAACAAAGTAAGTTCCTTGCTTATTTCAGAGGCTGTCCTGGAAGACGAAAGGAGAAAACCGGAGTTAGACTTACCGGTAACTCTTTTTCTAGGAGTCTTCCAGAACAGCCTGGTTTCCCACCCGGTGTTTATATCATTAACTGGAGTTTGATGTGTGTACTGACGATGTGTTAGTATGTTATGTCTTTTCAGAGCCTTCCGGTAGTTCTTGGTTAATCTGAAGAGGAGGCCTGGAGGACCGCCTTTTATTTGGTATACGTGTTTCCTGTCCCGGAGGGAGGAGCCATACGTCTCAGAGGCTGTCCTGGACTCCTAGAAAAAGAATAACCGGTTTAAGTCTAACTCCGGTTTTTGTTGAGAAGCTCCCAATAGGAAATCACATCTAAAGGGATGCAGACGCTGCAATTTTCCTCATTGGAACCCTGCAGGTGCACCAGCTGATTATTAATTATGAAACCACTCCCATTGGATTCACTTACCATATTAATGCAGACAAATACACATTGGCATGTACCTTCAGGTAGAGCCTGACAAACAGAGGAAGGCCTCTTGTACAGCCCCAGTTCACGGGCCACTGAGGTTGCAACAGTGGCCACGAGAGCATAGTGAGCGTCCCTCAGAAGGAGGGAGATCGCGCGCAGCGGCGCAATGACATTATCAAGGATGTCACTGGGGGTAAGAGTAATCTCCTCCCTCAGTCCACCAGGGGGAAGGAGCCCCGCCATAAGCCTGGTCCTTCTTTCCCCACTCAGAAGCGGTATTTTCGTCAGTCGGGGCCCGCGGGTAAGCCTTTTGGTCTAGCGTCTGCACCAGGAGTTTTCACCAAGGTGCTTGCACCGATCCTATCTTTGCTGAGACAGCGAGGCATTGCCATCGTGGGCTACTTAGACGACCTTCTTCTGAGAGCAGCTTCTGGCTCAGAATTGGGGGAAAATGTGTCTATAGCCAGCCAGACCCTCCAAGAATTCGGGTGGGTGTTAAACTTTCAGAAGTCGGCCCTGGTGCCGACTCAGCGTTTGGAGTACCTAGGGTTGATTCTGGACTCCTTGGAAGTGAAGGTCTTTCTTCCCCTGGGGAAGTTGCTGACTCTTCAGTCTGCAGTGAAGGTGTTGGCATCTCGCAAATGGTCGTCTCTCAGTTTTTGCATGCAAGTCCTGGGCCTGATGGTTGCCTCCTTTGGGGCGGTACCGTATGCCCAGTTCCACACTCGTGTTTTGCAGAAGGAGATACTGTCCAAGTGGAACAAATCTCCTTTGTCTCTGGATCGCAGATTCAGGTAAGCCACCTTGTCTGAGTCTCTCTGAATTGGTGGCTGAGATCCCTGGCTTTTCGGTCTGGGTAGTCGTTTATTCCCTTCCAGTGGACGGCAGACGCCAGCCTCACGTGTTGGGGGGGCGGCTGTGGGGTCCAGTCGGCCCAGGGTCGCTGGACTCTAGAAGAATCCCGTCTGCCTATCAATGTTCTAGAACTCCGGGCAATCAGGCTGTGCCTCTCATCGTGGTCAAGGAGGTTGCAAGGTCTCCCGATCAGGATTCAGTCGGTGGCTTATGTCAACCATCAGGGGTGAACACAGAGCTCGGCTGCAGCGTCCGGGGTCGCTCACATCCTAAGGTGGGAGGAAAAAAGCGTGCCGGCTCTGTGGGACGTCTACATTCCAGGCGTATAAAACTGGCAGGCAGACTACCTGAGTCGCCAGATGCTGGACCAGGGAGAATGGTCATTACATCTGGAGGTGTTTCAACTCCTTTGCAGGCGATGGGGCACACCGGACGTGGATCTCCTGGCCTCTCGCCTCAACCGCAAGGTGTCGAGGTTCGTGGCCAGGTCCAGAGAACCCTGGGCAGACGTGTTGATGGCCCCGTGGGGTGAGTATCGGCTACTTTATGCCTTTCCCCCATTAAAGTTGCTTCCTCGGCTGCTCTGCAGAGTGGAGGCCGAGGGGATCCAGATGATTCTAATCACTCCAGATTGGCCTCGGCGTCCTTGGCACGCCAATCTCGTGCGCCTGGTGGCGGATGTACCCTGGCGGCTGCCAATGTGGGAGGACCTTCTATCTCAAGGTCCCATACTTCATCCTGCTTTGCAGTCACTGGTTTTAACGGCATTGCCAATGAAAGCCAGGTATTAAGGGACCGGGGTCTTTCCGGCTCGGTCATCTCAACCTTGCTGAGGGCACGGAAGTCTTCTTCCAGGAAGATCTACTATCGCACCTGAAAGGCCTACATCTCTTTGTGCGAAGAGATGGGGTGGCGTCCACGGACATACTCAGTGTCCAGAGTCCTGCTGTTTTTACAGCGTGGAGTGGATCAGAATCTTGCCTTAAGCACCATTAAGGGACAGATTTTAGGACAGATAAACCACCTCTTCCACCATGGGATTTGAATCTGGTGCTCTCGGTTCTTCAGGAACCTCCCTGAAAACATCAGAGGGATTCCTCTCTTGACTCCATCATCTGAAGGTGGCCTTTTTGGCGGCTATTACTTCTGTCAGAAGGGTTTCTGAGTTGAGGGCCTTGTCTTGCAAGTCGCCATACTTGATCCTCCATAAGGATAAGGCGGTGTTGCGCCCACAACCTTTCTTTCTTTCGAAGGTGGTTTTGGACTTTCATCCATATGTCCTTGGCCAACGCATCCTAGGAAGGTTGCGCTTCATACTTTAGATGGGTATGCTCTTTGCGGGTGTACCTGTCTGCTACGGCTCCGTTTCGGAGGTATGACTCACGTTTTGTGTCCGTGTCTGGTCCACAGAAGGGCCTGGCGGTCTCGTCAGCCACCATTTCTCGGTGGATCTGGCAGACCATCATACAGGCCTATGCTCTTAGGGGGCGGGCACCCCCTTTCCGGTCACAGCACATTCAACCGGGCAATTGGTGCTTCCTGGGTTTTCCGACATCAAGTGTCTCTCACAGGTGTGCAAGCCGGCGACTTGGTCGCCCGTTCACACTTTTTCCAAATTTTACAAGGTTGATGTCAGTGCATCTTATGATGCTTCCTTCGGCCGCAAGGTTTTGCAGGCAGCTGTTTATGGTTGCACCTCCTCCGTTGCGGAGCTTTGCTTGTTTTGGAGTGAAGTTTAATAGTTTTTACTGATACTGTTCCCACCCCTCGTTTTTGACACTGCTTGGGGACGTCCCACTTGTCAAGATTTAAGGAGCTGTGTCCGTCCATGGACGATAAGAGAAAATAGGATTTTTTGTACTCACCGTAAAATCCTTTTCTCTGTCGTCCATGGATGCACACAGCACCCACCCCTCCTTTTTCGGTTTGTACTGCTTGTTATGAACTGAGGCTGCTTGCTGCAGGGTTATGTCCGGAGGGACCGCCCCCTTGGCGGGGCTGTTCAACTCTGTTAAAGGTACATGTATTTAATTATCTAACATGTTTCTGCCTAGTCCTCTCCTGTGAACAGGAACATAACCCACATGTCAAGATTTAAGGAGCTGTGTCCGTCCATGGACGACAGCGAAAAGTATTTTACGGTGAGTACAAAAAATCCAATTTTTTTTTTCAAATTTCCGCTCTTCTTTTTTGCTTATATCGCAAAAAAAAAAAATGGAGTCGTGAATAAATACCACCAAAATAAAGCTCTATTTGTGTGAACAAAATGATAAAAATTTCATTTGGGTACGGTGTTGCATGACTGCGCAAATGTCATTAAAGCGGAGTTCCGGCCACAATTTCACTTTTTAAATATAAATACCCCTGTAATACACAAGCTTAATGTTTTCTAGTAAAGTTAGTCTGTAAACTAAGGTCCGTTTTGTTAGGTTGTTACAGCATTTAGACACTTTATAAAATAGAAATTGACTGGGGCCATCTTAAGTGTGGGCATCATGAAGCCAGACTGTATGACTTCCTGGATTTCAGCCTTGCAGATCTCGCACATGCTCAGTGCTGCACAAGCAGTGTAATAGGTTTCAGATCAGGTTTCAGCACCTGTACTGTCCAAGTCACATGATTCTTCGAGACTGGGGAGTGCACAGACTCCTGGAAAGTTACACCCAATACATTCCCAGGAGTCTGTGCGGTGTAGGTTAGGAAGCTTAAGCACCTAGGTGCAGGAAGAGGGAAGATTAACTATTCTGCCTAGCAACAACACTTTGAAGGCATCTAAAAAAAAAAAAATTCTTAAAGGACTAATGACATTTTTTTAAAACTACTGATGTAATGTTATATTTATGGGTGGAACTCCACTTTAAGAATGCGAGAGAGCTGAAAATTGGTCTGGGAAGGAAGGGGGTGAAAGTGCCGTTAAGCTAGCCATACACACATAGACTTCTCCAACAGATTTTTCCACCCACGCAAAACAGCGCAAATGGAGAAATCTCAAGTTTCGGCTGTTTTATTGTGACAACCATCCCCTCTGGCTGTCAAGATACCCAAACTGTACCCGATTCATTTTAGGTATTTTACAGGTAAGCCTAAAATGCTATTGTTTTACTATAAAATAAGCTTTTTAAGTTTCTATCAGGATTTATGACTTACAGCCAGTGCTGTTTTTCAACAAAACTAAAGCATGCTGGGAGTGGAAGGGATAATAACTGGCTAAAGGGATTCACAGTAAGCACAAAAATAGGTGATCATTCTACACAGTGGTGTAGTGGTTAGCACTTTCACCTAGCAGCAAAAGGGTCGCTGGTTCGAATCCCGACCACAACACCATATGCCTGGAGTTTGCATGTTCTCCCTGTGTCTGCGTGGGTTTCCCCCGGGTACTCCGGTTTCCTCCCATCCTCCAAAGACATGCTTGTAGGTTAATTGGATCTTGTCCAAATTGGCCCAGTATATATGTGTGTACAACTGTTTGTCCCAAGCGTGTCGAGATCCTACAGGGTAAGTGACTGCACCAGCCAGGAAGACACTGGCTGCAAAAAGCGTCTAGAGGCGATTCAGGTCGCATGTGTAGTGCTATACAAGTCACTCATTCATTCATATTTTGTCCTACTTGTTTTACTTTATTCTTGTGGCATTTCTCCACTTTCTGCCATCATTTTGGTAAGGGGCTGGCCACATTTTATACTGTAGGTACCTTCTTCCCCATGCTGCTTCCTGGTGGGCAAAAATTCTGATGCACATTTATAGACGGTTGGCCAGATTCAGAAACAGTTACACCGGCGTATCAGTAGATACGCCCTCGTAACGCAGAATCTACGCCGTCGTAAATTTAAGCGTATTCTGGAAACCAGATATGCTTAAATTCGGCTAAGATACGAGCGGCGTAAGTCTCCTACGCCGTCGTATCTTAGGGTGCATATTTACGCTGGCCGCTAGGTAGCGCTTCCACTGAGTTCGGCATAGAATATGCAAATGACTAGATACGCCGATTCACGAACGTACGTGCGCCTGTCGCAGTAAAGATACGCCATTTACGTAAGGCTTTTTCCGGCATAAAGTTATTCCAACAAATAGCTGGCCTAGCCAATGTTAAGTATGGCCGTCGTTCCCGCGTCGGAATTTGAAAATTTTACGTTGTTTGCGTAAGTCGTCCGTGAATGGGGCTGGACGTAATTTATGTTCACGTCGAAACCAATACGTCCTTGCGGCGTACTTTGGAGCAATGTACACTGGAATATGTACACGGACGGCGCATGCGCCGTTCGTAAAAAACGTCAATCAGGTCGGGTCACCAATCCTTTACATAAAACACGCCCCCTCATCCTCCTTTGAATTAGGCGCGCTTATGCCGGCCCCATTTACGCAACGCCGCCGTAACTTAGGAGGCAAGTGCTTTGTGAATACAGCACATGCCTCTCTGACTTACGGCGGCGTAACGTAAATACGATACGCTACGCCGCCTGAAAGATGCGCCGCCCTACCTGAATCTAGCTAAGTGGGTAGAACTTTGTCGTGTTGCAGTAAAGCTTTACTGGGCTTTGTAACTGTCTCCTACTTTGGTGCAGATGCAATGTGGTGTACACAAGTTTGAGGGTTTTAACCTCAAACATCTAACATCCCCCATATCCCATCCCTCAGAGCATTTGGGTGATTGGAAGCTTGCACAGAGCAGATGCACTGTTTTTATATTAGAAGGCAGGAAAGCTACTCGCGCTAATATCCCTTTATCCAGTTCAACACAATTTCCAATCTCCTAAGATTGGGGTACTACTGCCATCGTTAGAGGGCTGGACAGGTCTTTGCTGAGAGAGCGACTTTCTGTAATAAAGTTGCCAAGAATCCAACTACATCCTTACCAGTGTGCCATTGGTATGAAGTTTGAAGATGAATTGCCACACAGTGCCTTCAGATCCTTAAGGACTTGTTTTAAAACTCATGTACTGCCAGTAAAATAATATTTTAATAACTTGAATGTATCCAGTCTGGGTACAGGTATACTTTAGTCCAAGTAAATGTCATGCACTGAAGGATATACAGCATTACAAATTATAAAGCATAAAAAATGGATTCTGCGATAAACATTATGGCTAAAACCAGAAAAATATACTATACAAACCCCTTTTGTGTTGCTTCAGAAGATATTTTACTAGTATGTGAATACCCATATTAGATATTGATAGAGAAAGTAAGTAGCTAATAGATTGGCTCTAGCAGGTAACAAAAAAAAAAATTCAAGAGCCTCATGCTTGACACTAACGGCACAACCTGGCAGCAAGGTCAGGAGGACTGTTTAGTATAGTTACATGCGTAAAGAGAAAGTGTTAAAAATACAGGAATTACACTTTTTGGAAGTTCTGGAAAGCTGGTTTAAGTCGGTCTATTGTTCTATAGATCAGTATAATATTTTTAAAGTGCCAAAGAAATTTAAAACACAATTATTTGTAATACAAGCCTATTTTTCTGTGTATACTTTCTACATTTCAGAATTTTGCCTGTTTTTCAAAAGTGTTCAATTTTTGCTTTCAAAGACCAATTGACTTTAATTTCTTTCTCTTTTGAATGGTTTACCTTAACATATTGTCAGATATGGAGTTCTTAGAGGTTTTGACAGAAGGTTTAAACAGAGTGCTTCTTGTACGTGGCGGTGGTAGAGAAGTAATCACCATTTACTCTTAAGAATCCAAGAAGAAATTTACATATGAAAAGCACACTGAATAGGAAAAACAAAGACTGCTAACTTTATTTGTTTCTAAATACTTGAAATTGTATACCACGTTTGGTATATTTTTGGTTTAAACTTTCTAAAATAGTATTTTTCTGCATTTCTCGATTTTATTATAAATCAAATAATTTCTTATAAATATGCAATACATTTTACAGCATGTGAATAGAACAAAATGATTACGTTTTAGAAAATGCAATTAAATAAACATTGTAAATACCAAGTTGCATTTGAAAACTCCTGCACTATAGAAACAATATGATTTAAACTGAATTATGTTGCATTAAATAGCCCTAAAATGTAAACATTTCAGTACTTTGTATGTATGGTTAGTCTTCCATACATGGGTTCTAGCAGGTGTGTGAATCTACTTAAAGTGGACGTAAATCCTCTTATTGTTTTCAGCCAAGGAAACTGCCATGATGCTGCATGTGTGATCAGTTCTGATTCCAGCAAATTGGATGGTTTGACAGTTTGATTGAAAGCACAACCAATGTGACAGTTACATTCCTGGCTCATGCAGGGATTGTAACTGTTTTTCGAAACTGTTAAATTGGGTTTACTTCTGCTTAAAGCTTAGTTCACATGAACTTCAACTTGTAAAGGGCAGCGTGAACAGCATGCATTTACAAAGCATTTTCAGAACTTTCAGCAAACTTTCTTGGATCTTAAAAAAAATGCTGCTTGTAGAAGAGTTTTGTGTTTTGCCTATAGAAGCAGCTCAATGTTTTACTATGTGTCCATGCACATTAGGACGTTTAGAGGGATAGTTTTAGCTCAGAGTTTAGAGAAGGAGAAAAAAACTTCTGTTTTGTGTTTTTTGACAGAATAAAACACTGAATGCTTCTAAGCTCTCTTAAAAGCTTTTAAACTCCTTTACAAAAAATACTCTATGGCTTCATGTACACTGGGCTTTAAAAAAGGGCAGCTCCGTTTTTCAGAAAAAAAATTCTCATCCAGAGCATTTTTGTGCAGTTTAGTGTTTTTTTTCTGCCAGAAAGCTCCAATCACAAATGCAAATCAGAAGGGTTTTTGTTTCCTTTCTCTAAACACTGAGCTTAAAATATGCCTCTAAATGTCCTAATGTGCATGGCCACATTAGGATAAGATTGAGCTGTTTCTATAGGCAAAACACAAAAACTTCTATAGAAACAACTATTTTTAGGCCAGTGTGCATGAAGCCTTAATTAGCGTTTTTGGTTTTTTTTCTGCCAAGAGAACTGGTGTCCGTGCGATTCTGCCTGTGGTCTCAAAACACACTACAATCTCAAAACGCAGGTTCAGGTACCATTAACTTTAATGGCACCCGAAATGTGGTGCAGAATCATTGCCTGATTTATCGTGCAGAAAATCGCATAAAGCTAGTCACACAAAAGAAGCTCCTGCTCCATTTTGGGTGACAAGCTAGATGCAATGTGATTTGCTGTGTGACAATCGCACCAAAATCAAACCATTTTAGGTTCCATTTAAAATAATGGCACCTGATCCTGCGTTCTGCGATTGTAGTGCGTTTTGAGATTATAAAGTACCAAGCAGCACCAGTTTGCATTGTGATTTGCTGTGTGACAATCGCACCAAAATCACACTGTTAAATACAGATCCTAGTGGTAAAGGTTACTTTAAACAAATTGCTAGCAGGCTTCAGTGCAGCTTAAATCATGTTTAAAGTAGGAATATAGAAAAAAAAACAATCCAAGGAATGAGCAAAGGTCGGACTTTGAGGCAAATGGAAGTATATAAAATATATTATTTATTACAAAAATGAAAAAAAAAATTTACACAATAACCATGGTATAATAGAGAGTGAATAAATACAATCACAATAAAGCCATATAGATATTCATGAGTAGTGAGTAAATCCTTTGAAGTCGCCTACGCGTTTCGCCGTGGGGCTTCTTCAGGACGAGACAAACAGGATTTTTTGCTAATATGTAGATATTGTTTCATAATCTGGAACCATACATATCACATTAATACAGCACAAAGACAATGATAATGATTTTACAAAAATGCTTATTGAATTATTTAAAAATGAAAGAAATAAACAGACAAAGGTTACATCACATGGTTACGTCACCTAATGCATCACGGTAGGTGCATCCATCCAAAAGACTCCGAACATATAGGGAAAATGCACAAATATTGTGAGATTATTTAACTTTTGATGGCACCACAAAATGGTCATCTGTTAAGGATATGCAATAAAATAATATAAGGATATATATATATATATATATATATATATATATATATATATATATATATATATATATACACATCAAAAAGGATACATATGTCAAGGTTGTATAAATATATGATAGGCATACTACATAGAGAGTGGAAAGGATTTACTGTAAAAAAAAAAGGGGGAAAGTAGAAAACAAAAAAAGAATATATATCAGGGAATCGAAAAATATAATAAAATTATATATATTCTTTCCATATATCTTTCCAATATCTGGATGTGATTGTCTAATTTCTGACATCATGAAAGTACCATCATAGATGCATTAAGTTTGGATCATTGGTATGATGTTTTATTAATATCATTTGTTAATCCACACACCTGGTGTATCACTTATATCGTCTATATGGGCTTTGGGCCAAACTTATTTACTCCTGGTGTGCTTACTCACCTTGCTCCTTCTTTTTGTTTTCTACTTCTCCCCCTTTTTTTTTTTTTTTTTTTACAGTAAATCCTTTCCACTTCATACATGTAGTATGCCTATCATATATTTATACAACCTTGACATATGTATCCTTTTTGATGCATATATATATTTCCTTATATTATTTTATTGCATATCCTTAACAGATGACCATTTTGTGGTGCCATCAAAAGTTAAATAATCTCACAATATTTGTGCATTCTCCCTATATGTTCGGAGTCTTTTGGATGGATGCACCTACCGTGATGCATTAGGTGACGTAACCATGTGATGTAACCTTTGTCTGTTTATTTCTTTTGTTTTTAAATAATTCAATAAGCATTTTTGTAAAATCATTATCATTGTCTTTGTGCTGTATTAATGTGATATGTATTGTTCCAGATTATGAAACAATATCTACATATTAGCAAAAAATCCTGTTTGTCTCGTTCTGAAGAATCCCCACGGCGAAATGCGTAGGCGACTTCAAAGGATTTACTCACTACTCATGAATATCTATATGGCTTTATTGTGATTGTGTTTATTCACTCTCTATTATACCATGGTTATTGTGTACAAATATTTTTTTCATTTTTGTAATAAATAATATATTTTTTATATACTACCGCTTGCCTCAAAGTCCGACCTTTGCTCATTCCTTGGATTGTTTTTTTTTTCTATATTCTTACCATTTACGGATGTGGCTAATGTGGGTGCTTCCCTTGTGTATCTTGTCTTACCCTTCCCTTTTGTTTTTTCCTTCCCCTTATCCCTCCTCTTCCCTTCCCTTCTGTTTCTTTCCCCATGTTTTGGTTTATTCCTTCCCCCTTTCACCCCCCCCTTCCTTATTTAATTCCATGTTTAAAGTAGCTGTTAGCAATCTTTTCATTAGGATATGTATTTAACAGTCCCAAGCTGGTGCTGGATGGTCAACATTCTTTTTAAGATCTATGTTTAACATTACCAAACAATTGCTAAAGGATGCTTTAGGGACTTCAGGAAAACTTGCCATACACACTGCCCTTATACAAGCTGAAGCCTGTGCAAACTAGGCAACGTTAGTAACTGATTGAGTGCTTCTTTCAAGTACTGCATTCATGCTTGATATATAGGGTACGTTTAACACCTGCTGTGTACATTGATGCTCAGCTTGTAATCATACTGCACTTGATGCATTAGGACACTTCCTATCGCTGCATTTTGGCTGTAAAACATACCTTCCATATACTTGATAAGCACACTGTCCTTTGGGGGCTATATAAACCTTATATTCTATAACATGATCTTCCTACTTTGCAAATGTATCTCAATACACTGTGGCTAGTTTGTGCTTCTATCACTACTCCTGCAGTTTGCATGTTGAGAGATAATCTTGACCAAGTCATATTTGTTAAATGAAAACAATGCAGACAGCATCTCTAATCCTATTATATCTAAACAATATAATGTGACATTATAATTTTTTTCCAACAGCAAGTGATGCTCCCATTTTTGAGTATTGCTTACAAGAATCAGTTGTTTTACTTTCTTGAGGGTGAAAACATGTCAAAATGAGAGGCATTTGTTTTGTTGGTAAAGGGCATGATTTTTCCCTCTGCTATGGAGGCAAACCTGCATTAACTGCTGTAATTCTCACCTGAAGTCAAAAGCTTTCTTGAAGGAAATCTCAAATCACTTCACCTTTTATCTTTGTCATTTTAACCAGAAGATGAGAAACATGGCAGGTGTCGGCACTATCTCCTGTGAATAATCTTACTTTTTAGGCAGCGTGTTCTATGACCAGAATTGGAGAGCGCTTTGAGAATTTATGCATTGTGCTTTCAGGTCTTGCCCCCCCCCCCCCACACACACACACCTTAAAACAATTAAAGTTGGAACTAACACTAAAGAACCCCTCCAGGTCTTACTTATTTGTGATGTTATAGTGGAATATCTTAGCCTAACTTAACTAACTAACTTAAAGTGGAGTTCCACCTAAAAATGGAACTTCCACTTTTTGGAATTCTTCACAACCATCTTACCCATACATGGATCAAAAGCCAGCTGGTCCCTGATGAACAAACCAAATTTTAATACATTTATGGCCGAACTTGGTGTATGATAAGGTTAAGTTTGCAGTGGCCATTGTAGGCCGATACACTTAAAAGATTGTTTAAAGTAATACCTATAATTTACTCTATGTAGTAATAAAAAAACAACAACTTGGTTTGAAGTCTATCCTGAACCCAGAAATACAGTTTGCACTTTCCCTTCATGCATGCAGTTTTACCAACATTCTTAACACCAAAGATATATTAAAGGGGTTGTAAAGGTTTTTTTTTTATTTTCTAAATAGGTTTCTTTAAGCTAGTGCATTATTGGTTCACTGACCTTTTCCTTTGATTTCCCTTCTAAAATGTTTTTTCTTTGTCTGAATTTCTCACTTCCTGTTTCTCCTCAGTAAGCTTGCCCCCATCATCCGAGCTGTTCTGGCTGACTAACTCACAGCCAGAACAGCTTACTGAGGAGAAACAGGAAGTGAGAAATTCAGACAAAGAAAAAAAAACATTTAGAAGGGAAATCAAAGGAAAAGTTAAGTGAACCAACAATGCACTAGCTTAAAGGAACGTATTTAGAAAATAAAAAACAAACCTTTACAAACCCTTTAATCCGAACCTTTTTAAATATTAAGTTGCTTCTCTTAAATGTAATAAAAACATATATATTTGAACATGCCAAGGAGCGAAATTCTTTAAATATTTCATTGTTTTGAGTATGACTTTTGATAATATACAGTTCATTAAGCCAAAAAAGTTGTGTGCCTTCATAATGCAAAAACGTTTGATTTTATATGTAATTGCATTGGAAATTCACAACTAACTGAAAATACCAACAGTAGCTTTACCGTTAAAAGGGTATTTCCTCAGTTCCATTTAGATGAGATTTGTTAAATATTCACCCAGTCTGCTATTTGAAGTTAGCATTTAATGCCAGTGCTATTTGTATTCATCAAGTCTATTATTTAATCATAATTGTGAAATACAGAATAACTAATGGATGTTTGTTTTTAACCCTTTCATTTAAGCTTTAGCTGTAATGTAAATTTAAATAAAAATTAAATAAGTTTAAAGTGTATTCTATTTTTTTGAACATTGTACCAATGTGTTTATATAAATATTTATATTCTGTTAATAAATTGTGCACATTATGTTGTAAATTCTTATAGATCATAAATATTTTGGCTGATCCTTTTTATAATATTAGTTCTGGCAATAAAATAGTTGACATTTGTAATCTTAAAGTGCGTTTGGAATTTTTGTGCTCGTCTTTAAAAACAAAAAAATGTTTAACTGTTTATCTTTTTAGTGAACATCTTTAAAATGTGACTTTGTGGTTTTTGAATTCTGAAATAATACCTTTAATTTGTCATAAATGTATTCTGCATTTGCTAGTCTGTTATGCTTTACATTTTTAAATTTTAAATATAAGTAAAGACAAGTTTAAACATTGTGATACAGTAAAACTTGATTTGTTAGTGGTAGTGATAATATAGCCAAATAATTAAATTAAATATTCAATTTTTTTTTTTTTTTTAAGATGCATATTATCTGCATGTATGGATTTAATTTCACTGATAAAAATAGAGAAGGCTACTTGAGTTCCAAAAAGTCGTGTAGCTCCTATGCCCTCAGGTTTTCATCTTTCTAAAAATATACACGTGTAGAAACTAACACCATTTGATAATGTTTCTGTGGACACTGAGTGTACTACACAATAAAGGGGGGGCATGGCACTGATGTGAGAACGAGTGGACGTGCAGCACCTGGGCTCCATTCCTACTATCATCCTGACGATCATCTGAGCTCCTTCTCCTCTTCCTCAGAACCTCTCAGTTGACATCCTGGGGTCCAGGCGGGTACACTGCTCCCATTTTCCCACAAGCACTCCTCGCCTCTCTTCTCAAGCGGCCATCTTGGACACGAGGCATACAGCTCGTAAGATGTTGATTGGCATGCAGACTGTCTGGAGAGGCGACAGGCCCTACCTCTACTGACATTCTAGAAGCCATAAAAGCTTGTAAGGACACTCTCACTGTGAAAATACCTACCTGACTACAGATATTAGCCTTATTCGCCTGGATTGACAAATTCAGATAGATCCAAGCTACCACTAGATCTGATTCACGCAAATTACACGCTATGCAGGTAAAGGCCCTCCGAGAAAAAGCAATTGACACTGAGAATCGCATTAGGTGAAATAACATCCGAATCATTGGCCTACCTGAGCGTGCTGAAGGCCCTAGGTTGGCAGAATTTGCAGAGTCCTTCCTTACTACGCTGCTTGATCTTACTGCTATGCCACCCATCTTTGTCATTGAAAAGTCCCACAGGACTCTCTTCCCCAAAATTACCACACTATTTCGGTCATAAACAACGACCTGGAAACTTTTTGGTCGTCTCCTAGCGGATAGACTTTTGGTTATTATTCCCACGTTGATCTCCCCAGACCAGACAGGCTTTATCCCCACTAGGCAAATCACAGATAATATTCGTTTGGCCACTAATATAATACAAGACACAGACAAAGTCCTTTTGCTAAGCCTTGACGTACATAAGGCATTTGATAGCGTGTCTTGGACTTACTTAAAATTTATCCTTTCCAAATTTTGGTTTCAGGGAGCATTTGGCCACGGTTTTAAGGCTCTACCTCTGAGTATTTCACACTGGGCCGCGGGACCAGGCAGGGATGTCCCCTATCCCTTTTGCTATTCACATTGGCAATTGAGCCTCTAGCCCACTCGAGGGCTCCGTGACGTCCGTACAGCCACCTTCCTGGTTTTACACATGTTATGTTACGTGCTCGTATCTTAGCACTGGGGTTTCAGTGCTATGTTTGCAAGTAGCATTTTTTTTATTTAATAAAAGGTGGGTTTTAGGTAAAATGGAGAGCACTATATATGTCTCATTTGATTATACATGAACCATGACTGCATAAGAGTATTACACTGTTGCTGCACTATTTACATTGCAAATTACCCCGCGGTATTTGCTTGCATCAAGCAATTATTATGCCTGTGGTCTGCCTACCACATCTCATTTTTAGGTAGGATTCAGGCCATCAAGATGTCAATACTCCCTAAGCTGCTATTCTATTTTAGATCATTGCCTCTATATGTTTCCCGCCAGACCATTGAGCTAATTCAGAAGGAGGTGAATGCTTTTATCTGGCAAGCTAAAAAGCCCCGGTTGAATAAGAAACTACTCTACCAACCAAGGACCCTGGGAGGTCTGGGTCTACCACACCTGTGGCTTTACTATGCCTCCGCCAGATTGGTGTAAGTGCCACACACCCCCTGGGTGCGTCCCATGGCTCCAATTTGAATGAGCCTCGTTGACCCATATTACCTCCCAGGTCTCCTTTGGTTAGATCAAATTAGGCCCAAAGATCTGACACCATGGAATGGAGTAGTAGGCCAATTGTCACAGCTGTGTTCTTAATATAAAACATGATATGCACTGGCTCCCCACAGCCTCATTTTTTACGCGACCCCAGATTCCCTGTTGCATTCCACACTACCCAAGACTTTTTCCACTGAACACAACTGGTTTAACCATTTGAGTTATTGACCCAAGAACCCCCCTTTAGCTCTTATACCTTTCTGCAAGAAAAACATGCCCTACCTAGATCAGTGTTCTACAAATATTTACAGGTTAGACATTTCTATTCCACTCACTACCAAAGAGAGGCAACTAATTCAACCAATACATTTGAACACCTGTGTAGGTTTTTCCTTCAAAGATATGGGCACTATCTCAACCATGTATCGATATCTGAACGCAACCTTCCCATAAAATCACAAGCAATGCTCAGTTGGGAAGCAGAAACAGGTCTAGAGATGGAAAAAAACAGAAGGAAGTGCAGCGCTGATAAATGATATATTATAAAAATCATGAAAATATATATAAATAAAAGCTCATCCTAGGTTGAAAAGAAAGCCAGAAAGAAAAATTAAGTAAGGGTTTAGTGTGATAGGAAAACAAAACTTCAAAAACCACTCAGTGATAAGGGTTAAGTGAAAAAGTCCAGCATTAAATCTTGTGATGAAAACAGCTGCCAAGAAAGGTGATGAAGTGAACTCCAAGTTGCTGCTAATGGACTAGGTCTCCACACTGCACCCGTGAAATAAGACTGCCTGCTTACCAGAAGGAAAGACTGCTTTGCATCAGTCTCATGGAACATAGGGAAGTCAGGTCTCCCTGCAACCAATCCGTATGATGTTCAGAATGGAGCTCAGCAACGCAAATGCACCAATTCTCAATCTTCAGTCACGGGCAAAACCACTTTTTTGCTCCAGGCAAGACCAAGAATTAACAAGAAACTACAATGTGTGCTACTAATTGTTAGACACACCCTCAGCAGAGGTCTAGAGATGGCCCCTGAGAATTGGGTAGATATGGTGTCAAATATGCACAAATGTACGAAATCTAAAGCAGTAAGGAAAACGGTGGTAAAACTCCACACCAGATGGTATTATACTCCCTCAAGATTGAATAGATTTAGCCCCTTGGTTCTGGGGAACTGCTTCCGAGGTTGCCCCAATCGAGGCACGCATCTTCACATATTTTCATTCTTCAGCCCCTATGGCAAAAGATAGCTACCAAAGTTCAGATCATTGAGATTCACCATACCCTGACCTATCAGAGGCCACCCCCTAGCTCAGAAATTTGCCCACACGCTCTTCAATGCAGTACACTGGGCAATAGCGATACACTGGCGATCGCAAGTGTTAAGATGCATGGAAGCGATCCATCTTATGGAAAGAGTCCACCACACTTTGATGGACACTATGCCGGTATTCGAAATAAAGTGGGCCTCCTGGTCATCAAATGGCTATTACGGTTCAGGTTTGATGTGGCATACATATACAATTTACATCACAGCCAAAGTGCCCCCCTCCCTATAATTTTATATCTGTTATACCTTTTTAATTTTCTTTTATGCATAAATAATAGATCCGGATATGACAGTCACAGGTTATGGAAAACATTAATGCTGCTTGTAACCAACTGCCACTTGTTATGTGACTATTATCAGCTTGAATATTAATTGCAGATGATATGCGAGTTATGTTCCGTATCTGAATGTATGTCCTTTTCTTTGCCACAAAATAAAAATCGTTCGTAAACAAAGAAAAGGCCCACAGGGTCCCCCCAACTCCTCCAGTGCCCAGGGCACCATCACAGCCTTTTCGCCTCAAGCTCCTTAATTACCGGGACCATATCCTGGCAGCAGCTCGGGCGAAACGAGATTCAGCATTGACACCACCCCTTCACAAAAGGTCCATAAGCGGCTGCGGGGTCAAGGCCTCAAGTTCAGCCTGCTTTATCCCAGTAAGCTTCGGATGGTGACCACACCAGGCTCTTTGAAACCCCAGGGGCCGCAGTATCCTGGCTGGATGGTCGCTGAAGTTTGCACCTAGAAGTTCCTTGGATGAGGAGTGCCTTTGTTCCCGGTACACAGCAAGTATGCGGCCTTGGCCCATTGGATTAAAAACAAAAACCTGACCGTTTTTGTATGTTTACCATGCCTTTTGACTACCAGTTCCAGCTAGCCCCATGCCCAAATTTTCTCTGAACTTGTAGCCGTGAGCCCCCCCCTTTATGTTGGGTTTGAGTCAGTAACTGATAATGAAGGAGCCCTGCTGTCAAGTTGCCCTACTACACTGTATTATTTGCCTCTTTTCCTTGATTTACTGACAGTGGTCCCACCCCCTCAGGATACTAGTCACCCTTTCCCTAAGTGTGTTCCCCACCCCTTGATCATTACCTACAGATCTGTCCCCCCCCTTTCTCCCCTTATTCCCACTCCAGAAGACTGTATACCATTCTGGAGAGAATCACCCCCTATTGTCCCGCTAAAATGTTACTAATGGGGGATTTTAATGCCATACTCTCACTGGATCTGGACAGGCCTAAGTCCTTTGCCAGGGACTTATCCAGCTATGCCCTTTCTGCTGGCCTCACTGGAGGTTGAGATAGAAGTGACCTTCCATGAAAACTTCCTGTGTCTCTACCTCCTATAAAACCATCTCCAAGATTGACTATGCCTTTGCTAACCCCCTCCATGCTGGCAGATATTGTTGATGCAGCTTACTTTTTAGGCCTTTTAGACCATAGCCCCCTGGCTATTACACTATACATTCCTGTCCTCCGTAGTGAGATCCATGTGGCATCTTGGTTGCCACTAGATTTTCCACGCTAATGTCTCGGAACACCCCCCACAGGTCTTACATAATTACTGGGAGTCCAATACAGGGTCATCCTCTCCTGAAATGTTTTGGGATGCCTTTAAGGCATTCACAAGGGGTCATTATATTTCCACCATTAAGGTGGTCAAAGTACAACAGACTGCTATCACTGAATTTAAAAGCGAGATTAGGATGTTCTCTGAACTCTGAACAATATGGTCTCCAACCTTGACCCTTTACAAGCTCCAAGCGTAATTTACACCTTAACCTAACCATCTTTATAAAACCAAATAGACATTTTGTGAGCAGAGGGACAGGAATGGCAGGTTGCTTGCTGTGGGGGCACACAACTGGAGGGAGGGGCCAGAGCGCAGAAGAGGCACCTGAGAAGAGGAGGATCAGAGCAGGTAAATATAAAATTTTATTTTTATAGAAAAAAATTTGACTTTACAATCACTTTAAGTCCTCCTCGTGTATTGGCAGCTCCAGTTCATCCATTTTGTTAGCTAGGCTCCTGGCATTTGTGTATACGCCTCTCAGTGTTGTACGAGTGCATATTAATTTCTCCTCATGTTTTCTCAGGCTTTGTTCTTGATTTGTCCACTCATTCGCCCTGAGATTAGATGTTACAGCTATATTATCGCTACTGATGCTACTTCCCTCTGTCCTTTGCTCACTGCAGGCTGTCGCTTCCGCTGAATAACACCTACTTTTAAAGCCCCTCCAACTTCGTGGCCATTATTTTTCCCAATAGAGCTGCACCCTCCCCATTGAGGTGCAGCCCGTCCCTATGAAAGCGCCAGTAACCAACTGAGAAGTCAGCCCAGTGCTCCAGGAACCTGAACCACTTCTCACTTTACCAGTTCCTAAGCTACTTGTTCAGTTCCTTAAGCTCCTTCTGCCTCTCTGGTGTGCTTGAGGCACAGGTAGTATTTCTTAGACCATCCATCTCAGAGGTCCTTCTCTTCAATCTATTCCTTAAGTCCCTGAAGAAGATCCGTAAAAAGAGTGGACCAAAATTCCTCCCGAGCAGTGTGCAAACCTGGTCACTAACTACATGAAACCTCTTACCTTTGTGCTTGCTAACAAGGGTTTCTCAACCAAGTACGAAGTCATGTTTTGCTTGGGGATCAAAAACGTATTTTACTTACTGAACTGCAATTCAATTTATAACATTTGTATAATTTCTTTGTAAGTGGGCAGACTTACAAAATCTGCAGGGGATCAAATAATACTTTTATATATACACACACACACAGTGGGGAAAATTGAGTACACCTCTCGCATTTTTTTAATATTTTATTATATCTTTTCATGTGACAACACTAAGGAAATGACACTTTGCTACAATGTAAAGTAGTGAGTGTACAGCTTCTATAACTTTAAATTTGTTGTCCCCTCAAAATAACTTCAGACACAGCCATTAATGTATAAATCGCTTGCAACAAAAGTGAGTACACCCCTATGTGAAAATGGCCAAATTGGGCTCAAAGTATCAATCTTTTGTCTGGCCACCATTATTTTCCAGCACTGCCTTAGCCCTCTTGGGCATGGCGTTCACCAGAGCTTCACAGGTTGCCTCTGGAGTCCTCTTCCACTCCTCCATGATGACATCACAGAGCTGGTGGATGTTGGAGACCATACGCTCCTCCACCTTCCATTTGAGGATGCCCCACAGATGCCCAATCTGGGTTTAGGTCTGAAGACATGCTTGGCCAGTCCATCTTTACCCTCAGATTCTTTAGCAAGGCAGTGGTCATCTTGGAGGTGTGTTTGGGGTAGTTATATATCTATATTAGTGTGGGAAAGCTTTAATTATATTTATCTATCCACACATACCTTTTTTATGTGGGAGGAGAAAGGAGACCTTGCAATGTAACATGCAGACAAAAAGTAGACTACCCAGATGGCTATATCAAGCCACAGATGAAAAACACCAGAATATTCTTAAAAAGGATAGTATATGATTAAATCAGTCATATAACCGATGGTGCCTTAAAGTGCAGTGTGGGACTATATTCTATGTCCAGCAAGCAGCAG
Organism: Rana temporaria; assembly: GCF_905171775.1. Lineage (NCBI taxonomy): Eukaryota > Metazoa > Chordata > Amphibia > Anura > Ranidae > Rana > Rana temporaria. The sequence goes on from NC_053493.1 coordinate 169,686,780, forward strand.
GTTCAAATGCATATCCATAGATGTAGGATAGCATAAGTTCCCCAAGATCAATGTCAATGAATTATATAAGACACATGTAAGACACAGACTGTCTTTAGGGTTCAATTGGCTGCCTGCAGTTCCTTCAGTGGGCTTCTCTGAGTATCTGTTGTTAAATTCTGTCAAAGTCACCGCTGTTATCTGTCCTTGACATGCACATGGAGAATTCAAAACACCACTGGAGACAAGTAAGATGCTAGAATTCTGCTTGTATTATTTCTTGGTACAGCATATATAATAAAATACATCATATGAGGCGGATAATGGTGCCATGTCTTTAGGCCAATCAGCATACAAATGAACAAGACACTCCTAAAACTATAATGATTGATTATCCGTGACTTTACCTAGATTCCTGTTTGTTGATTCTGCTTCTTTATTCAAAGTGGGCTGTTTAAAAATGTCACGCTACCCCTGAAAATTCTAAGTCCTTATCAAAAAGTAAATAGACAAGTATGTCATCGGTATGAAAGTCCCTTCTAAATATTTTTTACCTCTAAACAGATTTTCTCTATAATTTCTAAAATGAATGCTGCATGATCAAAATGGAATAGGTATTGTCAATTATAATCCAACAATTTCCTCCTTTTATCCCTGAAAGGGATAAATTCTAAGATACAATCATAAGTCCAAGGTACTGTCCACAAGAACAAAATTTTAGACATCTTTGTCCTGTAGAGGGATGATGCATCTTGAGGGCAACATCACCATTCCCCCAGTAATGATTATTCGGTTATCGGTTGCAGTTCATATTCATGTCCGGCTGCTTGATTCATTCTGGATCCTTTGATCATGCAGAGAAGGCACTTGTAGATGAAATATGCACCAGTACCCATCAGTATCACAACACCAACTATCTTTACCCATAAACACAATCCACTAAACCATCCTCCTGCACCTCCCATTCCCTTAAATGGATTCCATCCTTCTTCTGCTACACTTCTCACTTTCTGTTGCAGTTCCTTTATTTTCCCCAAGTGCTCACTTACTCTATCTCCATACTGTGAAATCAATGTACAACATTTGTTTCCAATAAATTGACAAAACCCTCCTTCTGAAGCTAATAGATAATCTAAAGCCATTCTTTCTTGTAAGGCCAGTCTACCCAATTCCCTTAGTTCTTCATTTAACAGATCAATAACACTTGTCTCATTTAAAATCTCATCCATAATATTTGAGAAATTGTTTAATCTTTCCATCAAAACTCCCCAAAAGCATCATCTGGATGAGCAAGTTTAACATTTAAACTTTCATTGATGGGGCGGAGTAATTAGCAGTGAGTTTATAGGGAATGAATACAGCTATCATGGCTGGATTAGTAAGACCTAAAGGGGTCTTGAACATACCCAACAATTAGACTTGTTGACTGTCTTTGGAATTTTTAAGTGAGTTTTCCACAACAGACTAGTGTATTCATTATTTTCTATATTTTGCTTGCCAAGATATGGGGTGTGTATGACCTGTTTACAATGTGACTTCTTTGACCAGGGACACTCATCATATATGGCACAAGCAATTAAGTAAATTACTAATGCAATGATCATAGCAATAGTGCAGACAGTTACTCCCCTATTTCTGATTAGCACTGCCAAGGGTGTCTCCTTGAGTACTTTCTTTTGTGGTTCTGGGGGATGCTTCATCTCTTCTTGATCCTGTTGGTGCATTCTTGACTCTTGAAGCATTGATCCAGCGAGCCGTGCTTCTGTAGTTGTTTGACAAGAACTCTGTCACCTGTTAGGAAATGGTGTGTTGGCTGGAAGTGGTAAAGACAGAGACACATCACCATATACAGAGTTCAATTTTTCACTTAACTTGACCACATGCTCTGGTTGCATAACCTCTAAATCTCCTGCCTGTACCTGAGGTGTCCCTCTAACCCAAGTAGTGGGAAATGGCCTACCCATGAGGATCTCAAAAGGGGATAACCTTGTGGTTTTGTTTGGGGTCATTCTGATCTCCGCAAGCACAGCAGGCAGATGCCCGATCCAATTTTTTAAACTTCCTCCTGTTCCCTTTCTTAGTTTGTCTTTAATGGTTCTGTTCATTCTTTTAACAATCCCTGAACTCTGTGGAAAACCATATTTCGGAATCCATTCTTTATATAGAATTTTTGCAACTGTCTTAGCGCTTTCTCTTGGAAAGCCTGAGGCCTCTTTAGAATCACCAACCTGCTAACCATTAGCCAACCTGCTTCCACATCACCTCTTGCTCCCGCAGCAAGACCACCTGCCACACCTACTTACAAGCAACCAAGCCTATATCCTACAGCAGGGAGAGACGGATCTAAGGAAAATAAGGTCATACGTTACCATAGTCCGAACTCCCACCGCTGTAAGATACCCCAACACTTCTGACACCAAACTGTAAGACACAGACTGTCTTTAGGGTTCAATTGGCTGCCTGCAGTTCCTTCAGTGGGCTTCTCTGAGTATCTGTTATCTGTCCTTGACATGCGCATTGAGAATTCAAAACACCACTGGAGACAAGTATGATGCTAGAATTCTGCTTGTATTATTTCTTGGTACAGCATATATAATAAAATACATCATATGAGGCGGATAATGGTGCCATGTCTTTAGGCCAATCAGCATACAAATGAACAAGACACTTCTTAAACTATAATGATTGATTATCCGTGACTTTACCTAGATTGCTGTTTGTTGATTCTGCTTATTTATTCAAAGTGGGCTGTTTAAAAATGTCACGCTACCCCTGAAAGTCCTTATCAAAAAGTAAATAGACAAGTATGTCATCGGTATGAAAGTCCCATATTTTTACCTCTAAACAGATTTTCTCTATAATTTCTAAAATGAATGCTGCATGATCAAAATGGAGTAGGTATTGTCAATTATAATCCAACAATAATAAAGTCATAACAGAAGGCTGTTTTTTTACCTGTGGTCTGAAGAATGTTTTAAATTGATCAGCACAGTGCTTGCAGTAGCATAAGACTTGGACGCACAAACGTCCATCTTATATTGTGCTGCTAAACAGGCAAACCCCCTTTCAGCTGTCTGTCGAGAGAAAACCGCATTGTGACTCGGCCATGTACACCCAGATCACATGAGGCCAGTTGCATCAATTTAAAAAGAATGATGCAGTGGCCTCAGTGCGCCAAGTGAGAGACCTCGTTCCGAGAAGCACATCTCCCCAGCTGCATAGTTAAGGCCATGATCCACGGCAGCAAATGAAGGACCCTGTAAAAAGACATACAGACATAAGGAAAAAAAGAAAAACAACATTAGTATAAAAATTTTATCGTTGGGTTGTTCGAATGTACTTCTAAAGAGGTTGGAAATTCCAAAACCAGAAAATCAGAGCATATGCCTTAGCAAACAATATGTGTATGATGTTGCATAGAAAAAGAGAAAAGGCTTATGGCACATATACCAATATACCTAAAAAGATTGGAGGATTACAGAGTTTGATTAAAAAGGGGAAATTATAACAAAAACACTCATGATGTCTTTATGTTTATATCTTAGACCGATGTATGTGTCCATATTTTTCTTAAGGGCAATATGAACCCTAGGTGGAGTTTTTAAAATGAGTGAAGCGGATTTGCATCATTGGGGTCCCATTCTGATCCCCCAAATGCAAAACCCTCCAAAAAGGGTCTGCACGAGATGACCATTTCTAAGGCTTTGGGATGCCAGCGAACCACGGTGAGAGCCATTCTCCACAAATGGAGAAAACTTGAAACAGTGGTGAACAAAGACATAATGACTGAATACTTACCTTAGATCTACGCTGGTTCAGCAGTCTCAATACACCGCTGTGACTGGGGACATGTCTCCTGGACTTATTTTCAGGTTTGCAGGCTCCGGCGCAGTGATTGGCCCGGAGCTGCGATGACGTCACTGTCGCGCATGCGTGTGGAGGAGCCTGCGTTGTTCAGAAAGAGCAGAAGGTCGTCTGCGTACAGAGCTACCCTCTCTTCCAGCCACGCTATTTTTAGTCCTTTTATCTGGGGCGAGACCCTCAATGCCTCTGCCACCGGTTCCATAGCGATTGCGAACAATGCTTGAGAGAGAGGGTAGCCCTGCCTGGTACCCCTGGATAGCATAAAGGGGGGAGAGACGTCACCCCCTAGTCTGATAGCTGCCCTCTGGGATATGTATATAGTTTGCAGCCAGGTAATAAAGACCCATGCTCTGCAGAGTTTCCCAGAGAAATGGCCATTCAATCGAATCGAACGCCTTTTCGATGTCGAAAGAGGCAATCGTTCTAGTGCCCACATTGTCATGTATGGCATGCAAGTTGGTGAATAGTCTGCGGAGGTTAATATCCGTTGATTTATTGGCCATGAACCCAGTCTGGTCTGGGTCTATAATGGAGGGCAGAAGTGGGTTGAGTCTAACGGTGATTAGTTTAGATAACATTTTGAAATCAATGTTGAGAAGTGCTATGGGCCTATATGAGGCACACTGTTTGGGATCCTTATTGGGCTTAAGGATTAGAATAATGTGTGCGTCTGTCATGGAGGGTGGGAGCGCCCCTCCCTCCAGACATTCTGTATACAGGTCTGCCAGCAGGGGGGCCCGGAGATCCGCATGGAACCGGTAAAATTCAAACAGGCAGACCATCAGGGCCAGGGCCCTCCCAGTGGCCAATGTGTTTATAATAGCATGTACTTCCTCTGCAGTGATAGGCCTGACCAGATGGGACCTCTCCTCATCTGATAGCCACCCCAGAGCAAGGGGGTCCAGGAGAGGTGCCATTTCGCCAGGAGTCACATCCAGAGGGAGCGTGGTACTGTATAGCATCTGATAAAAGGTCTGGAACTCTCTTAGGATACCCTCCAGGGATGTAATAGACTCACCTGTAGGAGAAACCAGTTCGGGGATTAGAGTCATAGGGGTGTTGTTCTGGGACATCATTGCCAGCAGTCTACCATTTCCATCACCCTGCTCAAAGAATCTTTGCTTGGTGTGAAATAACTCTAGACGAGTGACCTCAGTGAGATGGAGTTCACGTGTTGTGGACTGCAGCCGTTCGAAGTTGGAGACCCGAGGGGTCAAACCCATAAGTGGCCAACGCCTTCTCAATCTTCCCCTCCAACTGCGTGGTGCTGGCTCGTTGATTAACCTTCACTGCCTTAATTGCTGACATATAGTGTCCTCTAGTGAACGCCTTAAAGGCGTCCCAAACTATGGTAAAAGAGGATGACCCCCGCATTATGTTCCCAAAATTCACGCAGTGTCTGTGGGGTCTGCCCTGATATCTCATCATGGGAGATCCAATGGGCCCCAAGGCGCCACATGGAGCCACTGCGTTTTTCTCGAGTCCGCATAGTGATCATGAGGGGGAAGTGATCAGAAAGCCCGCTAGGTAGGTATGTTGCCTCCACTATGTCCGTTAACATAAGTTGATTTGCAAACGCGTAATCAATTCTGGAGGAGGTTTTATATGAGGTAGAAAAACATGAGTACGCTTTAGTCTGGGGATGCAACCACCTCCACACATCAGTAACCCCTGCCAAGTGTGTCCACCCCAGCAGGTCCCTAGTGGAGGACCGAGACGGCGTGGGCCTGTCAAGATCAGGGGAGAGGGTGTTATTGAAGTCACCTAGGATTAACAATTTGGCTGGATAATATGGGGCAATCCTCTCCAAAATGGTGTACAGCACTTCCGGTTTGAAAGGTGGTGGGATATAAACTCCTACAATAATATACCTTTGCTGCCAGGCCGTCACTACCACAATCACAAATCTGCCAAGGGGGTCTGTATGGACCGCCTCAATTTTACACAAGTAGGATTTGTTAATCAGTATTGAGACCCCCCTGGCATGAGGAATACGTGGCATGAAAAGTTCTCTGAACCCAAGGCTTTTTCAAGGCCATTAGTTTGCCACCCATCAAGTGGGTCCCCTGTAGGATCAGTATCTGTGGGTTGTGCGCCTTGACATACTGGAACATCAGTGCCCTTTTAAATTTGAAGTTGAGGCCCCTGACATTCCAGGATATCACCGACATTGTTCCCTTATCACGTGACGCTATGATCCCAGGGGAGAATAGCTAACTTAAGGGTAAATGAGTCCCACATGATGGGTGTACTTGGAGCCAGAGCCAACAACACATAGAAAACAACATAACTTCCCAAGCACTGAGTGCTTTTCCTACCGTTATCCGTCATCCCCCAAAAACACTGTGGATGAGCCGGGGCCGGTCTATACCCAAAACTGCAAAAATTGTCTACGTGAGGCTCAAAGTTCCAGGGAAGAACCCTGATGGTTTCTGGCCTGTAACAGCAGGCGAGGGTGAGGGGACGTGTATCCCAATACATCCGGCGGGGGGCCGGAGTATCCATAGATGCACAGTGTCCTCAAGAGGGTGCGTTGAATTGTCTTGCTGTAGCTCCGATAAGCTAGGATCGAGCAGAATCAGGAGAGAACATTGCCCCAAGTAGAGGGGTGAGCTGCACCAATCGCCCGCCATAGAAGGGACCTACTGGAAACAACATGACTCAGCTAATGGGAGGTCAGCCCATCCCCCGAATCGGGGGCCCGCACACATGACATTCGATCCATCTCGGTAAATATTCACCAGGATGAAGAAGGGTGTCTCACGACTGGGTAGTGGAGTCCTCCTGCGTGTCCCCTCCGTGGGAAAGCCGTGACGCCCCACCTGTCTTAACTTGCATAATCAATCAAGCAGCTATGAAACATGAACAACCAATCCGTGGAACAAAAAACAACAGCCAGGATTGTACGTTAAAGCAAGCATAAAGATTACTGCAAAGATAATAGCCAGGTATCAGCCTCTGCAGGCGATCCACTTCACCGAGCTGCCATGCTGAACTCGCAGGCAACTAGAGTAGATCATGGAGTATTTGATGTCTCATTCCCGAAGCCGTCTTCTGACCTCAGTGAAGGTTTTGCAACGTATTTGTAGATCCGCGGAGAAGTCAGGATAAAGATGCACTACCGTATGCTCAAAGGGAAGGGTGTGGTGAGTGCGGGCCTTGCGGAGGATGCGGTCACGGTCTCTGTAATTGAGAAACCTCACCAGGAAGGGTCTTGGTGGGGCCTCCGGGGTGCCCAGGCCAGCTGGGACTCTGTGGGCCCTTTCCACCACGTACGTCGGGGGGACCTCGGTCAGGTTAAGAAGTGTCTTAAAGAAGGCCTCCGCAAACTCAGCTGGGCCATCCCCCTCCGGGAGAGCCAGGACCCTGGCATTATTCCTTCGAAGACGGTTTTCCGCATCATCAGATTTAGCCACCAAGGATTGGACGGTGCGCTGTAACGTGAGGAGGGCATCATGATGGGCAGTAAGGTCCTCTGTGGTAGAGATCCGTGACTCAGTGTCAGAAAGTCTGCCCCTGATTTTATCCAAGTCCACCCTGATGAAGTTACATTCCTCAGCCAGGTGATCAATGCGGACCAAGGAGGTTCTACTCTGTTCTATTGCCGCTAGGATAACAGTGGTGTCGCTTGCTTGTGTCGTGCCTGAGGGGGTGGAGAGGCTGTCGGGTTCCACGCCTGTTCCATGTCCGCTACTAGCACTCTGAGTTGATCAAAAATGGCACTGGGCAGGCTGTGTTTGCGCCTTTTTGGTCGCTGACTTGCTCTTAAATGGCATGAGTAGGTGCTCCTGTAATTCTCAGGCTGCAGAAAGGTGGGTTTGCCCCTTTAAGAGCCTGGGATGTGCAGAGGGAAACACTATCATGCAGGGAAGGCAGACACCTGAGGCTGCTGCAATGCTGATCTCCCTCACAGGTCAGGTGGGTCTGGCTGACAGTCTCTAACTGCTGTGACGCCTGTCTGCCCCTCCCAGAGTGACTGGCACAAGGATAGGAATGTGGATCGGTTGGTCCCCCCCAGTCCAAGGCACCCGAGCAGGGAGGATGCAGCAAGGTCCGTAGGCCGTAAGATGGCGGCAGCCCGCCAGTGTGTGGATCCAGCAGTCTGGGACCCTCTGGCTGCCCCCCCGATGTTGTGTACCCCCTCTGGAGATGAATCCACAGGTGAGTGAGGCAGGGGTGACCCCTCGTTCCGAGGCACTAGTGCGGAGGATGCAGGAGGCTCCGTAGGCCGCAAGATGGCGGCGGCCTGCGAATGCGGAGCCGGCTGTCCGGGACCTTCTGGCTACCCCCTCCGGAGATGACACCACGGTTGGATGAGGCAGGGGTGACCGCTTTCTCTGCGGATCGCGGCTCTGGCATGTGGAGGATGCAGGGTGCTCCGTAGGCCGCAAGATGGCGGCGGGGCTCAATTGTGCAGGGCCGGCCACGGACTGGATGGTGTCACAATCGTCCGGCCGGGCTCCAAGATTCGGGCCCGGGCTGAGGCAGGGGATGTCCGGGGAAACGCAGGGTGATTTTCAGGGCTCACCACAGCGTTCTGTGAAGAGGATGGCAGCGGATTCCTTCAGGATTTGCGGAGCTCTGTGCCGGCACGTCTACCTCGGCTTACATCCGGACACGCCCCCCTAAATTTAAGATATTGGTTGTAAAATGACAAAAAATTTAAAGGGGTATGAATACTTTTTCAAGGCCCTGTATAGGGCCACATTGTCTCTAGTTGTTTTGCTCTTTTAAAGAAGAACTATAGGCAAAACTTTTTTTCATTTTGCATAGAGCAAGGGAGGGTTATAACCAGTCAGATTTAATTACACCATTAGTGCTCCATTTCGAAGATTTCAGCTCACTTCCTGTCCCATAGCCAAACAGGAAGTGAGAGAAAATCCCTGAAAATTAGGGGAATCCCTTGGGGACCCCCAGGTCACCAGAACTAGTGTCCCCATGGGAAGATTTCTTGTAGGTACTGAAAATATCTCCTAAACCTACATGGTTTAGGAGATATTTACCATATACAACCCAAAATTTGGGATTTTCTTGTACTTTCATTTTCAATCATAATGGTAAACAGGACAAATAAATAGAGAGGGTGAATCTCCTTAACCGGGGTGCAGACAGCAATAAAATCTGACAAGAATTGCTATACAGTAAAACCTTGGACTGCGAGCATAATTCGTTCCAGAAACATGCTTGTAATCCAAAGCACTTGTATATCAAAGCAAATTTCCCCATAAAAAATAATGGAAACTCAAATGATTTGTTCCACAACCATTTATTCATAGATCCATCAGTTTATAGTCCATATAAAAAGATTATAGCAATGTGACCAGGTTATGTAACCACAAATGAAAGCCTCCACAAGGGGATTAGAAGCAAAATCCAGCAGGAGCTACAAAAGCTATAAAAGAGAAGAGAGGCGGCTCTAAGTGTAGCAATATGTTTTAAATGTTGTAACTTCATTAAATGTAACCATATTGCTACACTTATAGGCGCCTCTCTTCTCTTTTATACTCAGTTGTGACATGTTGCTATATGTATATCAAGACATCGCTTGTATATCAAGTCAAAATTTATAAAAAAAAATTAGCTTGTCTTGCAAAACTCTCAAACCAAAGTTTTACTGTACATACCTTTTCTGCAGCTGATCCAGTCCTGTCCCAAGCTGAGCTGTCATTGGTGGCTTATCTGTGTAGGCACGTGCAGGAGAGGCAGCCGAGAATGGAAGCCCTGTAATAACTCCATGGGTGACACCAATTCCCAGCCGTTGTCAGCTGCCTCTTCCACACAGCATATGCCGCTGGAGACTGGGCCGGATTGGCTGCAGAAAAGGTATGTATAACGATATTTTAGAGGGTTAGATGGATTTCTTTTAGAATGTGGCTGAGAGAAGATTTAGCGTTAATTTTAGGCTGAACCTCTACTTTAAGGATTAAAAAAAATATATTTATATATAAATGTATTTATCTACAGCAATTTATCTATAGAATCCTGGCAAAGTGTTTATTTTAACAAGCTGTGGATTGGTTAATTTTTGAGAACTTTCATTTTTAGAAGGTGGATTTTGTGGTGATTTAGTCTCCTTAAAACATTTGTATACTTTAAACACAAAAATAGAACCATAAGAAGTATAGAATGGTTTCATTTATTAAAAGGCAAAAAAGCTGTCCAAACCTGCCTAGCTTTATGTAAAAAAGTAATTGCCCCCTAAACTTAACTGGTTGTGCCGTCCTTGGTGGCAACAACGGCAAACAAGCGTTTGCGATAACTGGCAATGAGTCTTTCACATTGCTGTGGAGCAATTTTGGCCCACTCTTCTTTGCAGAATTGTTTCAATTCAGCCACATTGGAGGGTTTTCCAGCATGAATGGCCTGTATAAAATTATGATACAGCATCCCAATTGGATTTAAGTCCGTCCTTTGACTAGGCCACTCCTAAACCTAAATTTTGCTTTGTTTAAACCATTTGGAGGTGGACTTGCTGTTGTGTTTCGGATCATTGTCCTGCTGCATAACCCAAGTGCACTTTAGCTTGATGTCACGAAATTATGACCAGACATTCTCCTTTAGGATGTTCTGGTAGAGCTCAGAATTCATGGTTCCATCAATTATGGGAAGTCGTCCAGGTCCTGAAGCTGCAAAGCAGCCCCAGACCTTCATGCTACCACTGCCTGACTGTCTGACTGTTGGTATGATGTTCTTGTTATGAAATGCTGTATTTGTTTTATGCCAGATGTAATGGGACACACACCTTCCTAAAAGTTTAAATTTTTGTCTCATCAGTCCACTGAATATTTGCCTAAAAGACTTGGGGATAATCAAGAGGTTTTTTGGTAAATGTGAGATAAGGATTTGTTTTCTTTTTGGTCAGCAGTGGCTTTGGCCTTGGAACTCTCCCATGGATGAAATGTTTGCCCAGTCTCTTATTGTTGAATCATGAACACTGATCTTCCCTGAGGCAAGTGAGGCCTGCAGTTCTTTAGATGTTTATGACCTCCTGGATGAGTCATCGGTGTTGCTCTTGGAGTCATTTGATTGGCTGGCCACTCTTAAGGTAAGGTTCACCACTGTTCCAAGTTTTCTCTATTTGTGGATAATGGCTCTCACCGTGGTTCGCTGGCATCCCAAAGCCTTAGAAATGGCTCTGTAATCCTTTCCAGACTGATACATGTCAATGACTTTGTTTCTCATCTTTTTTTTTTAGATCACGGCATATGTTATGTTGCTTTTTGAGATCTTTTAGTATGCTTCACTTTGTTAGACAGCTTCTATTTAAGTGAATTTTTGATTCAACAGGTCTGGCAGTAATCAGGCCTGGGTATGGCAAGTGAAATTTAACTTGGCTTTCCAAAAAAATTGTGGCTAATCACAGTTCATTCATGAACAGCTTTTTTCCCCCTAATAAATAAAATATTAATTAAAAAACTGCATCTTGAGTTTACTCGGGTTATCTTTGTGTAATGATAAAAAATGTTGATGATCTGAATCATCAGAAATATGCAAACAAATAAAAAATCAGGAAGGGGGCAAATACTTTTACACAGCTCTTTTGCAGTTATGAAGTGAACAAAAGCCCATATTTACATAGCATAAAGAATGTAAATCCCTGACTAAATGCTCTTACAACTAACTCCAGTGACCCTATACAGATAGTGAATTCCTTGGAGCTACTTCTTTGTCAACACTTTCTGCCAGATTCTGTTGCCTAGAACACCATAAAGGGCCTACAAGAAAGCAGCCTCGTCACCTGGCAATGACCTCTTCCAAGCATGGAGTTTCACAGCAGATTCATGAATATAAGGATCATTTAAAAACATGCAATGTATAGCCACTTTAGCTATCGCCTTTGAAAAAGTCCTATTGACGAAACTAGTCAGGTGACTTAGCGTCTGTTACGCCACACGCACGCACCGCCACCAGCCACTTCCGGGTACGGACTTCAGAGCCGTGGAGCGCAAACGGCCACACGAGCTGCGGGTTACCGCTGGACTATTCTAAACGCACCCGGCAAGTGTATAACTAGGCGGAGGACTGGAATTTGTTTTTACACTTACCGTTAGTACAAACGGTTTTTTATTTTACTTTATTTCATTTTATTTTTTCTATTCGTTTTTGCTTGGCTCTTAGCAATTTTAAACCTCTTGTGTACTTGATGTGATCTCTTTTTATTAAAATTGATCATCAAGTTTAGAATCTACTACTCTATGTGGATTTCCTTTATTTATTTTTTATACTACTACTATCTCATGAGACAAGACACGGCACACGGAGAGGACGCTGTCCCGCACCAGACTGAAGTAAAGAGGAGAGGTAATCAATCTGACAGCTCACTGAAGCTTATTCAGACAAGCTCTACACCCCCTTGAGGGGACATCTGTCCGGTGAGTGGGGAGACAACAGGGGGGATCGTCAGCCAAACCAGAGAGTGAATACAGGATAACTGATGATAGCAGAATAAGGATTATCTGTATGATCCAGTTGGGGATCGCATTGGTCAATTAACCTCAATTAAGGAGCACCTGTTTTTTTGGCTTTTGTTTTTCGTTTTTGTTTTGGAATCTTTTGAATGAAATTGTGAAGAATAACTTCCAATATCTACATATCTGTTTGCAGCAGAAACTTTGAACACTAACCTACTAACAACTAACTTGAATTTAATCACTAACCGCTGGGTTCACAATCAATGTGAAATTTAATGAATTATTCTTTTTCTCCAACCTGCATTACCTAACTTGAGGATACACAGATTGTTATTTATTTTAGTAGCACATTGCACTTTAATCGATTATTGCTTGATGATATCACAGATTATATTGTCATTTTTCATATTTTATGGTTTGAACACTAAATACTGCTTATATGCCTCACGCATGATTTAGACAAGACGCACATATCACGGATAACGAGTTTTCACTTCAACTGTGCCATAGTTATCTTTTTCATGGCCAATATATATACATATTTCTGCTTGAACTGACTACCACTTAAAGTTCACACATTTGATTAATTTATATGTTTTTTTTACTAGATTTTTAGTGGACATTGTGAGGTCCAATTATAATTCATTATTGCATACCAATTAATACACTGGTTTTAGGGTACCGCCAACCCACTATCCCTTCTCTATTGCAACTTTTTTCATATATATAATTTTTTCTTTTTTACCACAAACATATTTTTGGGTTTGGAGGACACATAGGAACAACTCATTAACTGAGGACCAAGCGGTCACACACTACAAATCAATAAAAAGGGGGACCTCATATCCTAATGGTGGCTGCATATACAAGCTAACACCACAGGAAGGAACCCAACATTATTTATTTGTCTATACACTTGCACACAACTTAAAGATACATAGCCCAGTACCAGGCTAGCAGCGCCATTTCCCCTAAACGTCAACATCTATAATTATTGACTCTCATCTGAGGGTACCCACGGGGAGGCAGCAGCGTTTAAAACCTAGTCCTTAGCGCGGAAAAATCGAAATATTGGCTATAGCCACTTTGTTTGGCTTTTAAAGCGGTTGTAAACACAAAGAAACCCCCCCAAAAAAAACCTGTAAGACAAAAACATAATGACTGAAAACTTACCTCAGATCTACGCTGGTGCAGCAGTCTCAATACACCACTGTGACTGGGGACATGTCTCCTGGACTTATTTCCAGGCTCCGGCGCAGTGATTGGCCCGGAGCTGCGATGACGTCACTGTCGCGCATGCGTGTGGGATCCGCCAGTCACGTCACGGCTGCTAAAAGAAATGGCACGAGCGAGCCGTTTCCTAAGTGGGCATGCACCAATGACGTTGTGGTAAATATCTCCTAAACATGCAGGTTTAGGAGATAATTTCAGTATCTACAGGTATGCCTTATTTTAGGCTTACTTGTAGATACAAGTGGTGTAACTAGGTTTACAACCACTTTAAAGGAACAAAAACACTGATGGATGGCTGTTGTAACAATTTAACATGTGTGGCCAGTTGAAGATTTCCCCTCATCTCCTGTAATAGTGACAACATTTTGGATTATTCCTCACTTTTTGCCTTTATTTCCAAACAATACCAGGACAAAAAGGGGGGGGGGTTTAATCATCCCAGTTGGGGCACAGACAAGAATATAAAAATAAGTCTTAACTTCCAATAAGAAGACAACTTGCTTCACAATTATCACCAATTGAAAATGGTCTTTGTCTCCTCATCCTTGTAGGCTCCCACGCACATGCGCGGGAGTGATATCATCGTGGCTCCGGGCCAATCACAGCACCAAAGCCAAAGGAAATAATTCCAGAAGACATGTCGTAGAATTTTAGTCTACTAATGCAGTTTACATGAAGAATAAGTGCTTTTTGGCTTTACAAAGGCAGCAACATCATAGAGATAACGTTTATATTAGTACACAAATTCACAGAAAGTTGGTAAATCACCATATATTTCAAAAACATTCAAACCACATTTTTACAATATAAAACAGAAAACAAGGCGATCATTACATCAGAAATGTTTTAAGTGCTTTCCTTGAGTGTTTTTCTTTCTTCAAATTGTCGCTCCACTGCAAGTGACAGAGCTTGAAGGAATTTTTCAAGTGTAACTGTAGGAGACTTAAAAAAAAAATGAAGTGAAAATATAAATTTTTTTGTAAAGAAACAAAAATGTGCCACAACTGATCCTAAAATACTACTACAAGGAAAAACTTGTCTCCCTTATTAAGCAGCAAGCCAGCACTGTCATGCATTACCACATCCCAGTCCAATGAATATCCACATAGCGCAGCGCTGCTTAAACCCAGATCCAACAAATATGTGATATACCGATAATCTACGCGATTAAATATTCATACAGGCTAAAGCAATTAAAAGAATTCCAACTGTCATAACATATTGTGTACGATACATGGGAGGTTCCACAAGGAAGTTATATAGGGGGATTAGCATGTAGGCGTGGCCTGGAGCGGCATTAAGTAGGACGCTGGTGAGCATAGCTCCGCCGATCCAACATCCTTATACCACAATCCTGGGACCCCATCACCCGCAATCTGCACACCAGTGGCTACCTGCGACTTTGGAGCATTGGGGGATTATTTCCAAACAGAAGAAGATCACGGGTTCCGTCGCTAAAATGGGCAAGCCCCGCCGAGAACAGGACCCCCCAGAGCAAGATGGCGGCGCCACGCTGGGAGAGGAATCAGATGCTGGCACTAGCATAACACGTGTGTTTGAGGCCATCACCGTTTGTCAGGAAGCCGTTACAGCCTGCCAAACCACTCTCACTGCACAGATAGAGAGTGAGACAGGACTTTCAGAAACTCCAGGCAGGGTTACGGAAATGGAGGACAGACTGAGCACAGTGGAGGACTCCCTCCCCCTCCTTCGGAACTCCACTGACAACATGCAACTGCAGGTGAATCAGCTCCTGCAGAAGCAGGATGAAATGCAGAACAGACTCAGGAGGAATGATCCAAGATTCATTGGATTACCTGAAGGAGTGGAGGGAGCAGACCCATCCTCATTCCTGGAACAACTCCTTTGCACCACGTATGGCAAGGAAGCATTTTCGCCCACCTTTGTGGAGAGGGCCCACCGCATGTCAGGCAGACCCCCCTGGCTGGAGCACCCCCCGCACGTTTATTGCAAAGTTCCTCAACTACAGGGATCGTGACACCATACTGCGACTCAGCAGAGAGAAGGGGAATATCCCGTTTGGTAACAAGATGGTTGCAGTGTTTCCCGATTTTTCCACCTGAGGTAAAGCGTCGCAGGAAAACCTTCATTGAGGCTAAAGTACGCCATGCTTTTCCCTGCTCGCCTGAGGGTGGAGGGGGAAGACCACGTTAATTTTTTCGATGATCCAGAGGCAGCCATTGCCTGGCTTGAACGAGGGGACGCCCGCAGCTAAGTATACTCTCCACTTTTCTAATGTTCTCACTTGCTTCACTGACTAAGTAACTTCCACTTGCACTACCCTTTGAAACCAGCCTAAGTACCTTTCTTCAATTTTGTATCTCCCCATTGCATTGTGCCCCTCTATTTGAGACCAGTGGCGGATGCCTGGCCTCATATATTGTTCTTGATCAAAGGATATATGGCCAAGTTGAGCAGTCTGAACTTTTTTTTGTTCCCCTTTCCCCCCTGCTATTTGGTTAGACTATGAGACTGCTCTCTACACAAACGTTAGCATATGTTGGAAATCTTTCTCCTGTTTTTCTGTATATTCTCCACTGGGAGCCACTGTTACCTCATGATTCCCTATACTCAGGCTGGCTGGAAACGTTCCATTTCATTTTTCCTGTTCAGCACATGGACTTGACCACCCTTAATGATGGATCCACTAACGTTATCCTTTTGTACAATTAAATGTTTTCTATTGTTTGGCGGCAGCAGATGATTAATTCATCAAAATGCTCACCTAAAGGTGGGAGCAGACTCAGCAGAGTCCTATGATATGTCTCGTTATGCAGCGAAGTTTCGCCCCCCCATGCAACTGTTTTTTCTAATGACCTATGCTGGAATGTATTGATCTCTCTCCTGTGTGTTATAACTCTCCTGTGTTTACAACTGAGGAATGCCTGCAGACACCAAATTTGGTGACATGCCACTGTTGGCCTTTTTGCATTCCTCTCATGGGTTGCACTGAGCTGTTACTTTGTTGGCAGTTAGGGTACTATGACCACACAAGTTGGGGACAGTGTAGGGCGGGGAGGGGGATGTGTACTATGATGTTGGTTGAAACAGTTTTTGTTTATATTTTCTTTGGGTACATGACAAATGGTGCAGCAAGCGATGTGGGACACATTTATATGTAATCTCTGTATGCATGTTATGTGTGGGAATAGACACTAACGGTGATATTAGATATCCTGGTACGTTACAGAACACTTGGTATGACATATGGCCTCCTAAGGCCTCGTACACACGACCGGATCTGTCCGCTGGGATTTATCCACGGATCAGTTCCAGCAGACAAATCCGGTCGTGTGTACGGCCTAGCGGACATTTTTTGGCGGACATTTGTCCAGCCGACCGGTTTTCAAGCAGATAAAAATTTCTTAGCATGCTAAGAAATCTATCCGCTGGAAACCTGTCCGTCGGACGTGTTCGGTCGTCTGTACAGACTCACCGGACACGTCCGACCGTCCACCATCCCTCGCATGCGTCGTACTGATTCGACGCATGCGTGGAAGCTTTGAACTTCCAGGGCCGCCCACGTCGCCGCGACGATGACGCGCCACACCCCGCGTATTGTTTACGCGCGGATTTCTGTCTGATGGTGTGTACAACCATCAGACAGAAATCTCCGGGCGGACATGTCCGCTGAAAACGGTCTGGCGGACCGTTTTCAGCGGATTATCCGCCCGTGTGTACGGGGCCTTAAAGATGCTTACCTGGAATATTAGGGGCCTGAATGACAAAATTAAGAGATCAGCCGTTTTCTCTGCTCTTAAAAAGCACTGAGCTGGTGTGATTGTCCTGACAAACTCACATTGAGGGCAGGCTGCAGATGGCGCTCAGACGCCCTTGGATTGGTTGGGCATATCACTCAACCTTCACTTCTCACTCTAGGGGTGTCAGCGTGCTTATTGCTGAATCGGTTCACTTTGAGCTCCGGGGTACTAGGATTGATCCATTGGGTAGGGTTGTCTTCCTACATGCTATGGTATATGGGGAACCAATGCCCATACTAGCAATTTATGTACCTCCCCCTTTTGTTCTTCACTCATATTAGAGGGCTTGGGGTACATGGCTTCACTCCCTGCTGTCCCGGCCTTATGGCTAGGGGACTTCAACATGACTCTCAAGCCCAGTCTCTATAGATTACAGGTTATGGCGCCCTTAATAGACTTACCCACGTCCACTAGATTCGCAAAACTCATAAGTAGTTTTAACCTTCTGGACACATGAAGATCCGTGCACTCAGATGCGTGGGAATACTCGTGCTTCCCCTCATCACATCACTCTGTTTCTAGAATAGACCTAATACTTAATTTTGCATTCCCTACTTCCCAGGCTACGGGATGCGGGAATCTCGCCGAGATCGCTCTCGGATCACAGCCCGTGCTGGGCCTTATTGGCACTGCCCTACAATCGTCTGCCAGCTGCTTGGCGACAGAACCCTTTTGGCTTACTTTGCTGCTGGAGGATGGTGATATTTTAACAGCTTGGGGGCTATACCTTGCTGACAATGATGACTCTACCCCACCTCATGTGGTCTGGGACGCCTTTAAACTACGTATTAAATCTACCCTTGCCACAAGCATAGTCTGAAACAGATCTCGGGTGCTGACCTTGAAAAGGTAATGGCCGATCTAGCAACAGCTGAGCAGAACTTCCTCAATGACCCCTCGGTGGAGAAGGCCACCACACTAAGGATGCACTCCAGAGTGGTCACGCAAATGCAGTATGAACAATCCAAGCGTAAATTGTTTTTCAGTAGGCAAAACCTGTTTGAGCATGGCAAACGCGCTGGTAAACTGTTGGCTTATCTTGTACACTTTGATGACCGCCCATCGGTGGTAATTACACTGAGCTCTAGTGAGGGTACAATGATTCTGGAGCCTAGGCGAATCACTGATCTTTAGGGACTTCTATGCCTCTCTTTATACCTCAACAGTGGGGGGGGGGTGGCCATTGACTCCTATTTGGGTGGTCTGCAGCTCCCTCAACTTACAGAGCAGCAGGCGTTGGACCTGGATAGGCCCCTGTCCATGGAGGAGATTACTGAAGCCATAGCAGCCTTCCCCCGCTCCAAGTCCCCAGGATCCGATGGACTCCTGGTGGAACTGTACTCTGCCTACTCCATGCCGGCCTCCATGCGCGAAGCCACGATAGTGTTAATACCCAAACCAGGTAAAGATCCGCACCTCCCTCATTCCTATCGCCCTATTACCCTACTGCAAGTCGATGTCAAGATCTTGGCTAAGATCCTTGCCACTCGGCTCAACACAGTCATCCTTTTCCTCATACATACTGACCAAGCAGGCTTATTGCCAGGACGGAACACATCCTTTAATTTAAGAAGGCTATTTATTAATCTTCAAACACGCAATGATAACACAGGGGCTAGAATGGTCGTTACATTGGACACCGCTAAAGCGTTGGACTTTGTGGAATGGACCTACTTGTGGACCTGTCTGGAGCAGTTTGGCATTGGGCCTAGGTTCATAAAGTGGGTTTGGCTACTATATCAGGACCCGGTGGCTAGAGTTGTTGCTAATGGTTGGTCATCTGAACAATTTCCCCTTAACAGAGGCACACGTCAGGGGTGCCCCTTCACCCCCTTGCTATACGCATTGGCAGCGGAAACCTCTCTCGATGTCATTGCGATCCAACCCAGACATAGTGGGGCTGTGCGTGGGGTCCATCATGGGGACAGTTTGTACCTATACTGATGACACCCTATTGTATGTTGATGGCTCAACAGATGCTCTCCAGAAGGCTTTGGCCAAGATAGAGCTCTTTGGCTCCTTCTCAGGTCTCAAGATTAATTGGGACAAGTCACAAATACTCTCCTTAGATAGCTTCCCGGAGACGCAGGAACAGGCCCGCCTCCCCCTACAAAGAGTGAACTGCATTAAATATCTGGGTATCCATATCACCCGATCATCTTTGGACTATATACGACTTAATGTGCAACCCCTCTTTGATATACTCAAGCACAAGACCCAGATTTGGGCCAGATTGCCGTTGGGGGGTCATGGGTCGCATCAATCTTGTTAAGATGGTGCTCCTTCCGAAGATCCTTTATGTACTGTGGCACTCCCCGGTATATCTTGTGCATAAACATAAACTGCCTTGGAACAAACTGAAAAACCCCACGGATCTAGGGGGGATGGCACTGCCGGATCTCAACTTCTATTATATAGCAGCACAGCTATCACAACTGTTTTACATAGAGAAAACAGATAGGGCTAGGTCCCTGACTATTTTATGCCTCAAATGGTCACATTCAACTGGCGAAATCCTTGCGGTCATAACAGGACAACTACAGGAGATACACCTGACGAAAGATAGGGCCTCACTGCTCCACCAATACCGCTGTGTATGGAATATAGCGACAGTCAAGCTGCTATTTCCGCCTCTACACGACCATACCCCACTGTAGCACAACAAGGAGCTCCTGGAGTTCTGCTCCATGCCTGGATAGGAGCTATGGAGAGCTATGGGGGTCTTCTATTTGTCCCACTTGGTGTCCAATGGCAGTCTGAAGGAGTTTGACGTGCTAAGAGCAGAGTATGCCCTGTCTGCTCGAATGTTCTTTAGGTACCTTCAACTTTACCATGCTTTTGGGGTGCAATTCCCGACAGGCCCTCTTCCACTGGAAGTGAATCCCCTCATGGTCATAATACATAGTCAGGACCCTAAAAATAAAATCTGCATTTTATGCTGTATGTATGCTGCTCATGCCCTCGGCGACTAAGCTTGCATATGCGCTGAAAAATAGGTGGGAGGAGGGCGTTGGGGTAATAGGGGATGAGGAATGGGGTAAGGCCTTGGACCATTTTAAAAAGGTGTCCTCTAAGCTTTCGGATCGCCTCACACAGATATACATCACTCACCGGGCATACCTTACTCCGCTAAGAGTGTCGCGATATAAACATGACCAAACTGCAAATTGTGCCATGTGTGGCTGGGCACCTGGTATGTTCTATCTGGAGTTGTCCCAGGGTCCAGGGCTTCTGGACGCAAGTCGTGCAATTTCTTCACAACACCATGGGCTCCCCTATTACCTTACACCCCAAACCATGCCTACTTGGCATATACCCAGAGCCTGATGATATAGATAAATTACTAAAATATTCCTAACCTAAACGTTGTTCTCTGCTAGGAAAACCATAGCGAAACTATGGATGAGGCCTACAGCACCTGAGTTCGGCATGTGGCTGGTGGATGTGAATAGTAGTCTGAAATATAAAAAACGTATTTATTCCCACAGAGGTTGTCCTGCGAAATATGGTAAGATATAGGATAGGTGGATGCGGGCTCCGGAGACTATGGGCTAATCCCTCCCTTCACGCTTGTCCAGGGTGGCACGCATTCACCCCACTGTCTGCCACCCTGCACGGGCTGTGGCTGTTAGGTGCCACATTTTATTTAATTTTATCAAATTTCATGTAATTTACCATATTCATTGCTTGTCCTACCCAACAACATTGTTGTCCACTTTTCTAGCTGTTACTAAATGCATTAGCTATTGCAAAATGTCTTGTCACCTTTTTTATACTGTGAAGATTGTCTATATATCATCTATTGCCTGTACCAATGCATTATTTGTAAACGGTGTTTCTTTTTGTACCAATAAAAACCTGTTTGGAGTAGAAATAAAACACAAAACTATTTGAGAGTCTTGATCACGTTACTTCCGGTCCATTTGGTTGTTCGTGCTGGATGGTGGAACGCACGCCAGCTACGAGTGTGAGCCACAGGGCACCATTCGACTACCTGACAAACAAACAGCCTAATTGCCGAGCTAAGACACTACCCATGTAAGCAGCTATTCGGCATTGTTTTTTACTGCTTTTTTAACCACTTCAATACAGGGCATTTTCACCCCCTTCCTGACCAGACCAATTTTTAGTTTTCAGCACAGTTGCATTTTGAATGACAATTGCGTGGTCTGCATGACCACGCACTTGTCATTCAAATTGTCATTCACTGTACCCAAATAAAATCTTTATGAATTTTTTTCCCCACAAATAGAGCTTTCGTTTGGTGGTATTTGATCACCTCTGCGGTTTTTATTTTTTGCGCTATAAACAAAAGAAGAGCGACAACTTTGAAAAAAACACAATATTTTTTACGTTTTGATTTAATAAATACCACAATTTTTTTTCCCCCTCAGTTTAGGCCGATTGTATTTATTCTTCTACATATTTTTGTTAAAAAAAAAAAAATCGGTTTGCGCAAACCAAGTACACACACTTGTAGACAACTAACTAGAGTTAGGAATGCAATGTTCCAAAGATCTAGTCCACCCGGGTCATAGACTTAAAGCACCAGGTATTACAGTTTGTAATGTTTTACTTAGTGGTTTCTAAAAGTGGACTTGGCCAGTTAGACAAACCAGGACAGGTGTGTCAATATCACAGTTCAGCAGTACCACGCATGGCAGTCAAACCTCCGGAGTGAAGGAGGGTAAACAGCAGTTCAAGGAGACTGAGAATAGAGACTCCATGAACTGCTGTTTACCCTCCTTCACTCTGGAGGTGGGTATATACATAGTATGTTCCTTTATGGCTTATGGAGGCTATTTACACATGTCTGCGGGCATACTGACTGAATCAATCATTAAAAGACTGTCCCAATTGCAGACATAATGTGCCACTCACTGCATTGCCATCTTGTGATACCCACGTAACATTACTCTGACTGTATATACACCAAGGAGCTATACTATTGGCAGCATCACGGTGTCATCCTCTGCTGGAATAATGACGTTTGGGGTGTTTGTTTGCTTGCAGGAGCGCTCTGCATTCTTTCTTATTGCTGCAGCATGATTTTAGATTGTTTTTTGGTTGAGATGAACTGTGCCAGTTAGGATTACATTGTTTTCCATGTATATACTTTAACTTGTAGTATGTATTCACCCCCCCCACATGTCAATAAAGCCTTTCATATATATTTTTTGTACCATAAGCCGTTGTTGACACCCCCCCCCCTTTTATTCATTCTGAGGACTCCCTTGTTCTCTTAACATTTTTTGCTATACAGGTTTTTGCTACATGGGGCAGGTATCCTGTCTATGATTGATGAATCAGATGGTACTTTAATAATTAATTTCCCTGGTAAGAGTGGATTCTAAGATTCTGTTATTTTTTTTTATTTAGATCTAATACTTATTAAAAGTAGCATTTTCATTTTACATTTTTCTTATTAGTGTTTTTATTGTTACAAATATATATATTGTAATGTAGTTTTTAACCTCTTTACCACCGCGCTATAGACAAAACACGTCTACAGTGCGGTGGAGTTATTCTGGGAGGACATCCCTGGGACGTCCTCCCAGAATCCTCCTCTCGCGCGCCCCCTGGGGCACGCTCCCGGAATCGCCGGGTCTAGAAGAATCATCTTCTAGACCCGGCACATCACAGATCGCGGTAAATTGCCGCCGATAGCGGCCGTTTACCACGCGATCGCTCCGTCAAATGACGGAGCGATCACTTGTAAACAAACCGGCGTCATGTGATGACGCCGGTTCCTCCCTCTGCTCTCTGTACCGATTGGTACAGTGTGAGAGGAGAGGGGGGAGAGTGGGTGGCAGCAGCAGCTGCTGTGGCTGGATCTGTGACAAATGCAGTCACAGATCCAGCCATCCATCCCTCCCTGTGCAATACGCTGCAATACCAGCAATACTCTGCAATAACCCCCCCCCCCATACTCTGCAATACCCCCAATACCCAAAAAATACCCAAAAAAGTGTGCGGTATACGCCGATAAATACGGTAATTTTTTTTTTTTTTGTCCGGACCTCCGCTTTAAGTAGAATATATGTGGCTATGGAAATTGTTAGATGAACTGGATGAACCTGTGTCTTTTTTTAACCTTAAAGGGGTTGTAAAGACAAAAATATTTTCCTCTTAAATTAAAGTCTGACAGTAGCTGATAAAGTAAAAAGTAATGTTTTGCATTATAACTAGTTTGATACCTGTTGAAATCGAGCTGTTTTATTCACCTCCAGCACTCCTGAATCGTTATTCTCACTGACTTCCTGGTTTGCGGTGCGCATTCATTCTTGCTACATCACGGCCTAATTGGAACTACAGTTCCCATTAGGCTTAGCCTCCATGCCTGTGTGGGATAAGAGAGCATCTTCACGCAGGGCTGTAGTCATAGGGAGGGGGTGAGCACATTCTGCTTTCCACCATGCAAAACGGCTCAGATGCTGGTGGAAAGCAAGAAGAGGAGTGACAGGAAATGGAATTTTCAAACCTGGATTACTGTATTTTGGAGGTCAAAAGGAAAAACGAGGTAAGTGATATTTAAATGCTCTTGCTTACAGCAATCAATTGATCTAATAAAAAACAAACCTTTAGTGTTCCTTTAAGGTGGATGTAAACCCAATTCATGAAATTTGAGCTGAGCACATATATCTGCAGTATTTTGTTATCTCTTTTCAATGAGCCAAGTCTTATAGCTCTCTTCTGAACGGTTCCTCTGTTATCAGCCTGAGAAGACAAATTCTCAGACTTTTTAGACAAAAACAGCCTGAATCTTCTGTCCGGGGAGGTTGCTAAAATAGAGTAGCAGGGAGCTGGCCCTAAATTAAGGCTTACCTATAGGTACTGTAAATATCTCCTAAATGTGAGCTGTTAAAGAGATATTTACCTTGTAGTGCGCCGATGATGTCCCTTCGTGCCATTTCTTCACTAGCAAGTGCCGTGGCTGATGGCTACCGCACGCATGCGCGTGAATGGCGTTGCGTAACTCCGGCAAAGTTCACCGTTGCAGGGGCAACCAAGTCGCTCTGCGCTGCATGATTGAGGCAATTTTCCTCTGACAACCAAGTCCCCTGTACCAAGAGGGTATCTAAGACTCCTCCCCAGCCCAATAGGTTGGCATCCATCATGAGAACCTTACTGACCAGTGGGAAGATCGACACCTCCCAACTCAAACTATGGACTTATGACCCACCGTGGTAGAGCAATCCTGGTTTCATTGGTCAAGATGACAGTCTTAGCTTTCTTGGAAGAATGTTGAGCTGAAACTGCCTGAAGTGGAATAGGGCAATAAAAGAACCAACTTAAAAGGAGACCACCATTAAGCCTGGAATCCTCATACCAAAGCAGTGTGTTGGTCAGCTCCTGGGCTGCAAAGTCTAAACATGGAAGTGGAAGGCCAGGAGTTTGTCCTAAGGGAGTCAAAAACATTGCATAGGGCTGGATTAGGCTGAGATACTGAAAGCAATGAGATGGTTCCTGTGATGCATTTGCCTATATGTCTCAGTTTAATTCTCCCTGCTTGCCCTGTGTGATTCAGTCCTCGGCTAACAGGTTATTGACGTGCTAATGTCCCCTCACTATTTCTAAAGGTTAATTGATCTATTGTGTTGTGTGAAGGAGATCTGTGTTTAAGTGGCTTGTGTTAATTATTCTGATTGCTCCATTGTGGTAATTATCTCTCTATATGCGGGGTCGAGCCGTCTAGTTAATGTATTCAGTACAACTAGTAATCAGCGTCATTGATGTCATTGTCTAAAGAAAATGTGTTTTCAGCATCGGCTCCGTCGTGTCTGCCTAATCATCTGTATGGAAGCCCCAGTGTGAGGGGGCGGAGATTTGTCATTGTAACAGTTTTGGAAATTACATATAAGCTGTGTGTTATAACATTAAAAAGTCTGTCTTGTTCTAGCAGTAAGCCTGGACTAATGTGTGGCTTAATGGGCGATCTCAGGAATATTCCTCCTAGTGGAATATTGGGTGATGTTCTTATGGAAGAAGGGAATCTTTGACGGGGATATCATACCGATACCGTCACAATTGGTTGGCAGCAGAGGGATTTTCCCTTCTACTCTCCTCTACACCCGGATTCCAAGCAGACACTGGAAGAACTACTGGAAGTTCGTGGAAGGATTGCTAGCAACAAAACCAAGTCATCATAGCAGAATTAATGGAGATAGACCAGGTGGACGGGATTGCAGCAACGCCAGCAGTACAAGAGATGGAGACACCAGTGATTCAGGAGGAGGAATCGCCAGCCAACAAGCTAATGAGAGAGAAGCTAGCATGGTTCGGCCCGAACCCAACGACGGATGTGGTGCTGAAAGTGATGGACCTGTTAGCGGAGGAGGCTAAACAAATATGAGACGCAGAGCTACAGAAGGATAAACAAATAAGAGACGCAGAACTACATTTAAAACTGGCAGCAGTCCAACAAGCAGCCGCACATTCTCCAAACAGTGAGTACAGCACAGCAGACGCAAGGAAGATTCCGTTTAGCGCTTTTAAAGCTTTTGATGAAAAGGACTGTGAGATTGATAACTACCTGGCAGATTTTGAGCGACAATGTAACCTGCACCGAATAGCTAGAGGAGAGTGGGTTGCAATATTGTCAGGCAAACTGTCAGGCAAAGCTTCTGATGCTTTCCGGACCGTGCCAGATCAGGATATCCATAGCTACGCCAGGGTTAAAGAAGCGCTCCTGGCTCGTTATGCAGTAACCCCAGAGTCCCACCGACAGAAGTTCAGGGACTCACGCAAAACCACGAAAGACTCTTACGCGGAATGGGCATGCCAGTTATCCCTGTCGGCCTCTAACTGGGTTAACAGCAGCCAGGCCACCACCGCAGAGGACATTTTGCAACTAATGCTCCTGGAGCAATTTTACAATCACATCCAGACGGATGTCAAAGACTGGGTGAGAGATCGCAGGCCCATGACTCTACCAGAGGCCGCGAAGTTGGCGGATGAATATGCGGATACTCGCAAGACAAACCAGGTCACACCACAGGTACAACCTCCACGACCAACGGTGCCCTCACACCCACCAGCCGCTAGATACCAACCTCCTAACAGACCGGTGACATCTAGCCCTCGCTATCCACGCCAGGAGGACAACGAACAACGCTGCTTCCGGTGCAAACAGCTGGGTCACTTCAAGCAGAATTGCCCCCTGAATGACAACACCAGGTCAAATTGGTCTCAACCTGGGTACCGCCCACCAGCAGCAGCCCATTGTGTAGACTCGGCTTGGGATCTCCAGGAGCTGGGTCCGGAAGAACCATTGGACACCATTTACGAAGTCCTCACGGTACAATCTGGTATTACGGACAACAGGGAACACCATTGTCAGCTGGTCATGGGCGACAGCCATGAGCCGGAGGGGCCCTGGAGGGAGCTGGGCAGAAAGAGGCACCGCCGGCTACCCCCCAAGAAGAAGAGGTCCTGGAAGCCGTATAACAAGCTGACCTGGGAGGAGAAGAAGCGACTGGAGGAGAGGGAGTCGCAGCGGGCGTCCCAGATGCGGGCCGAGATGTTGGCCAAGGGCCCACCGGTGGCCCCTTACACCACCACCCAGTTCCTGATGATGAAGGACCACGTGGAGAGCCTGCAGGACATGAGCAAGCAGGAGCTGATCCGTGAGTACATAGAGCTGGAGGAGTGCATAAGCCGCATGGAGGAGGAGAACAACCACCTGAGGTCACAGCAGGCTGACCCCCCCAGGCTCCATGAACTGGAGATGGAGCTGGAGAAGCTCAAAGAGGAGAACTGGCGGCTGCGGAGGGAGCAGAGGGTGGCTGACCCTATTGGGCCCTGATTCCGCCCCCCCCACGAACTCTGAGCATCGGTGCTACAGCATTTCAACAAATATAACTTTTTCTTATTTTTTTATGAATCTCCTGTGATTGTCACTTCAGAGCCATAACCTGCCCCTCCCATAGCGGGACACCTAGATGGCGGCGCACAGACCCATTCGCCGTCTTCACACTGACTTCTGGTGACTCTGCAGATCGCACAAAGACTTGGGGACTGAACGGCGTGTGATCTGACGACCCGGTGGCATACCTGAGTCTGAAGCAGTTGCCAAGGGAGGTCAGTCACGCCAAACGGAGTTAACCTCGGACTAAAAGCTCTGAACCCGTCAACCCTACTGGACCAGGGAAGGTCCAACCGGGTTTGCCGGAGCAGGGAGAAAAAGGGGGGCTATTGTGATGCATTTGCCTATATGTCTCAGTTTAATTCTCCCTGCGTGATTCAGTCCTCGGCTAACAGGTTATTGACGTGCTAATGTCCCCTCACTATTTCTAAAGGTTAATTGATCTATTGTGTTGTGTGAAGGAGATCTGTGTTTAAGTGGCTTGTGTTAATTATTCTGATTGCTCCATTGTGGTAATTATCTCTCTATATCCGGGGTCGAGCCGTCTAGTTAATGTATTCAGTACAACTAGTAATCAGCGTCATTGTCTAAAGAAAATGTGTTTTCAGCATCGGCTCCGTCGTGTCTGCCTAATCATCTGTATGGAAGCCCCAGTGTGAGGGGGCGGAGATTTGTCATTGTAACAGTTTTGGAAATTACATATAAGCTGTGTGTTATAACATTAACCTCCCTGGCGGTGTTCCCGAGACTGACTCGGGGTTAGATTTTCCTGCTACGATCGGTAACCCCGAGTCAGTCTCGGCTCGCCTCGCTGAATCCACAGGCACTTTTTACTTACCTTGTCCCTGGATCCAGCGATGCATCCGCGCTGTGTGAGCGAGCGGGACCTGCAAGACATTCTTCACGCTGGTAGGACTGAAAAGCATAAGGCTGAAAAGCGCGAATCGTCTCTCAAACTTTTACTA
Organism: Rana temporaria; assembly: GCF_905171775.1. Classification (NCBI taxonomy): domain Eukaryota; kingdom Metazoa; phylum Chordata; class Amphibia; order Anura; family Ranidae; genus Rana; species Rana temporaria. The sequence continues at coordinate 169,714,879 of NC_053493.1, forward strand.
ACACGAGAATTAGCAAAAGCAGCCCAAAGGGTGGCGCCATTTGAATTGAACTTCCCCTTTATAGTCCTGTTGTACTTCACCGCGCTTTGGTCGGGCGGGATTTAGCATGAACGTCGTCTGTATGCAAGGCAGGCTGGAGAGGAATCATGTCAGGAAAAACAGTCGTGTGTACGAGGCATTAGACTCCTGTGGTTCTCACCAGGTAGATAAGTTGGATCCTTCTGGTGGGTATACACCCCAAGAAAACTTCAGGGAAATGGTCTCCTCAGATGGGTGGACCACATCTCTAGGCCTGTAAAGCATTCATCACGTTGCACCAAGGATGGCTAGATTCCAGTGCACAAAGGAACACAATATAGGTCAGCCCCACAACTTATTCCCAGTGGATTACAATTTCTGGGGAAAAGCTGAAGATCAGTTGATCCAGAAGCAGAACCCCCAGAAGCAGAGCCCCCAGAGGCTTTGCAGGAACTCGAAAATCTTGCTAGTGAAAAAAAAATCCTGACAAAAAAGAGGCGGAACAAATAAGTCATGGTTTGCTTCTCTCACAGCAGAGAGAAGACATCCATGCTATTATGGACAATTGCAAAAAAATAGCATGCTGGATGTAGGAGGAGTTATACTTGTTTGCCTTTGTCCAGTCCCCTAAAGGCAGCTGCATAGTCCCATGTCTCAGTCTACTTCTAATGTGTCCAGTAATGTATGATTAAGATAAAATATTTAAAATCCTCTGCTAAACGAGAGAGACACATTTGCACCAAATGGGCACCAGATGGTACTGATAAGTTGCTTGATAAATTCTCTTTATTGTGCTTATTACTTACTTGCATGAAAAGTGCATGTGCCAGAAAGGGAATTTTTCTCAGAACCCTGCCACTTAGACCTTCACTTTTTCTGAAACAATATAAAAATTGCAGTAAAAATATTTTGTGACATAGTTTAATTGACAATTAACGTATAATATTTACCATGTAATCAGACTATACATACACAAAGATTACCTTTAGAAAAATCAATATGTGAAAATTATCAGAGGATATAAACACCTGAAAATGAATGCAATTATCAAATTTTCCTGTGAAAGGCATGCTTGGTTCCACCCCACCACAGTCTGCTTGCTGGTATCGAGAACCAAAAATGTAGTTGATGAGGTGGGATCAAGCTTGGCCTTTAATTAGAATTATTCAAGCAAGTGTCAGGTTTACTTAACCACTTCAGCCCCGGAAGATTTTACCCCCTTAATGACCAGGCCATTTTTGAGATACTTCAACTAACAATTGCACGGTCGTACAATGCTGTACCCAAATAAAATTGATGTCTTTCTTTTCCCCACAAATAAAGCTTTCTTTTGGGGGTATTTTGAAAAAAAATATATTTTTTACTTTCTGCTATAATACATATCCCCCCCCCCCCCCAAAAGGAAAAAATAATTAAAATCTAATGTCTTCATCAATGTAGGCCAATATGTAGTCTTCCACATATTTGTGGGGAAAAAATCCCAATAAGCATATATTGATTGATTTGCGCAAAAGTTATTGTGTCTACAATCTATGGGCTAGATTTATGGACTTTTATTTTATTTTTTCATTGTTTTTACTGGTAATCTGACACCAAGTGAAACTTTTTGGGGACCAGTGACACCAACACAGTGATCAGTGCGGAAAAAAACATGCACTGACACTGTATAAATGACACTGGCAGGGAAGGGGTTAACATCAGGGGCAATCAAAGGGTTAACTGTGTTCTCGGGGTGCGTTTTCCAACAGTGTGGGGGATGGACTGACAGGAAGAACACAGAGATGCCTGTTCCTGCTTTTCTTATGGTTGAACTCGATGGACTTGTGTCTTGTTTCAACCTGACTATGTAACTACGTGTACTTCCCTGTCAGAAGCTGGATCTGCCTTGTTTACATAGGCAGATCTCCGTTCTGCCTCTCTGTGGAGCGATCGCGGGTGGCCGGCGGACATGGGGGAAAAATAAGTCATACACTATTTTAAAAGCTAACAGTCATTTTTATTTATGAACAGACTCACTAAAGTAAAGATCCAGCCACAATTTGAGTTCTGCTGGTTGCAGGATTTATCTAACCTGTCAGAACACTGTAAACATTGCGTTTAATTTTAAACTGTAAAATACTCTTCCAGAAATCCTGTAAAGTCAGTAAGTTGTAAAGTCAGGAGCCAGGAGCACAGAAGAGGGACCTGAGAAGAGGAGAATCCGGGCTGCTCTGTGCAAATCCACCGCACAGGGCATACAAGTATGACGTTAGAAAAATTGGTTGGAGATCAATACTCACTATTAATTATCACCATACTGGGTGTGCAGTATACCCATGTGGTGTCCCAAAATTTGCAGACTCACCAGTAATGGGTGCGGTCTCTGTGCCTAAATACTATAGAGAGAGAAGGGTTACAGGGGAAAGATTCCCCCTGTGAAGAGACACAGGCGGATCATGCTGCTTAATAAGGGATATATTTTATTAGAAAAATATACGAATACAAAAAAGGGGGCCAAGACAAAGTACCCACCACCAACACTAAGATTATGGTAAAATTAGACAACATTGTCTGTTTAAGAGCAGCCGCATCACGCTCAAACCATGCATGCACACACACCTACAACAAGGCTATTGTTAATAAACATAGGTAATATTTGTGGATCAGACCTCTGATCTCAGTGGCATATACCATACATAACAAAGTCCATCCTGTCACTAGGTTTAATTGGAAACCTCTTTTTTGCAAAAGAAGGTCGCTGTTAGGGGTGGTTGATTGAGTCAAATTGCTTATCCCACAGAGACAGCTTTCATTGAAATTCAAATTATAGTAGAGCATGGCTGTCAGTGTGGAGACGTGATTATAGTTAGTGTGATACATTTGCCTATATGTCTCAGTTTACTGCTCCCTGCTAGCCATATGGGTAGAGGTAGAAAGGAATTTCATGTGTGATTCATTCCTCTGACAGGTTATTGACGTGCTAATGTCCCCTCACTATTCTAAACGTTAATTGATCTATTGTGTTGTGTGAAGAAGATCTGTGTTTACCCTTAAAAGATGTGTATTGTATCATCAGGCTAAATGATTAGAGAAGTAGTATGTTAATTATTCTGATTGATTCAGTGTATTAATTAACTCCACTGATGTCTTTATCTAAAGAAATGTGTCTGCATGGTCGGCTCCGACTTGTCTCCTATAATCTGTATGGGAAACCCCACTGTGTGAGGGGGGGCGTTCCTAACAGGTTGTAACCACATATAAGCTGAGTTTTTGTGTCATTAAAGTGTCTTGTTCTAGCAGTAAGCTTGGCATGTGTGGCTTTCTGGGCGATTCCAGGGATATCCCTCCCCGTGGAATATTGGGGTGATTTTCGTTATGGGAAGAAGGGAACGTTGACGGGGATATCATACCGATACCGTCACAATTGGTTGGTAGCAGTGGGATTTTCCCTTCTATTCCCCTTCACACCCGGATTCCAAGCAGACACTGGAAGAACTACTGGAAGTTCGTGGAAGGATTGCTAGCAACAAAACCAAGCGGGTCATCATAGCAGAATCAATGGAGATAGACCAGGAGGACGGGATTGCAGCAACGCCAGCAGTACAAGAGATGGAGACACCAGTGATTCAGGAGGAGGAATCGCCAGCCAACAAGCTAATGAGAGAGAAGCTAGCGTGGTTCGGCCCGAACCCAACGGCAGATGTGGTGCTGAGAGTGATGGACCTGTTAGCGAAGGAGGCTAAAGAAATAAGAGACGCAGAGCTACAGAAGGATAAACAAATAAGGGACGCAGAACTACAGTTAAAACTGGCAGCAGTCCAACAAGCAGCCGCACCTTCTCCGAACAGTGAGTACAGCACAGCAGACGCAAGGAAGATTCCGTTTAGCGCTTTTAAACCTTTTGATGAAAAGGACTGTGAAATTGATAACTACCTGGCGGATTTTGAGCGACAATGTAACCTGCACCGAATAGCTAGAAGAGAGTGGGTTGCAATATTGTCAGGCAAACTGTCAGGCAAAGCTTCTGATGCTTTCCGGACCGTGCCAGATCAGGATATCTATAGCTACGCCCGGGTTAAAGAAGCGCTCCTGGCTCGTTATGCGGTAACCCCAGAGTCCCACCGACAGAATTTCAGGGACTCACGCAAAACCACGAAAGACTCTTACGCGGAATGGGCATGCCAGTTGTCCCTGTCGGCCTCTAACTGGGTTAACAGCAGCCAGGCCACCACCGCAGAGGACATTTTGCAACTAATGCTCCTGGAGCAATTTTACAATCACATCCAGACGGACGTCAAGGATTGGGTGAGAGATCGCAGGCCCAGGACTCTACCAGAGGCCGCGAAGTTGGCGGATGAATATGCGGATACTCGCAAGACAAACCAGGTCACACCACGGGTACAACCCCCACAACCAACGGCGTCCTCACACCCACCAGCCGCTAGATACCAACCGCCTAACAGACCGATGACATATAGCCCTCGCTACCCACGCCAGGAGGACAACGAACAACGCTGCTTCCGGTGCAAACAGTTGGGTCACTTCAAGCAGAATTGCCCCATGAATGACAACACCAGGTCAAATTGGTCTCAACCTGGGTACCGCCCACCAGCAGCAGCCCATTGTGTAGACTCGGCTTGGGATCCCCAGGAGCTGGGTCAGGAAGAACCATTGGGCACCCCTTACGAAGCCCTCATGGTACAATCTGTTATTACGGACAACAGGGAACACCATTGTCAGCTGGTCATGGGCGACAGCCATAAGCCGGAGGGGCCTTGGAGGGAGCTGGGCAGAAAGAGGCACCGCCAGCTACCCTCCAAGAAGAAGAGGTCCTGGAAGTCATATAACCAGCGGACCTGGGAGGAGAAGAAGCGACTGGAGGAGATGGAATCGCAGCGGGCGCCCCAGATGCGGGCCGAGATGTTCGCCAAGGGCCCACCGGTGGCCCCTTACACCACCACCCAGTTCCTGATGATGAAGGACCACGTGGAAAGCCTGCAGGACATGAGCAAGCAGGATCTGATCCGTGAGTACATAGAGCTGGAGGAGTGCATAAGCCGCATGGAGGAGGAGAACAACCACCTGAGGTCACAGCGGGCTGACCCCCCCAGGCTCCATGAACTGGAGATGGAGCTGGAGAAGCTCAAAGAGGAGAACCGTCACTTTTCTTCTGTTTCTGGGGGAGGAGTCGGAAGCATGGCGGACTAGGCACCTCCGTGAGGCGAGTCTAGCGGTTCCCCGGGCGCTCACAATCAGGAGAGCGGCTACAGCACCCCCCCCCCATCTGGTCCCTCTCTAGGAGCGGAGAAAAACTGGGCTGCATAAGGAGACAAAAAAAGTCCTTTTACCGTAGCTGATGTCGCGGCGGACTCGGAGCAGCGTGAAGAGTAGCAAAGCTCCCCCCGTCCAGTCTGGGCACTCCTACATTACCCGTTACATGACCGTGAGAGGAGACTTGCAGACACAATATGAGGATCACGGGGTGAGCAGAAGGAACTCGCTTACAGAGTGTACATCGCCAGCACCGCCAGCAGCTGCTTCACCCGGAGCTATTGACATAACAGCTGATATTCGCAGTGGATGCCCAGCTGACTCACAAGCGGCAGAGCGTGAGGGCACATCCCCCGGGGAAGCACTTGAGGCGACGAAAGGTCAGGTGAGAGATACCACACACACACACACACACACAACAGTCTCAGCGGTGCTGACAGACATTCCACCACAAAAACAATTACCTTCAGACGGACAGTGGGTTCAACCTAACACACAGGCGCAGATAACCCTGCTCTCCCCATCAGGAGCATTACTGCAGCCAGACAGGCTAGCAGAGCCTACAATTGGGACACTGACGTTGCCTTTGAGGTTTGATAGGGATCTAAGCAGCCAAACTCAGGGGGTAGAAATGTCTAACCACAAGAAGATTAATCCCCTTGCCGACCCATTTATTTCAGTCTCAACTCAAGGCTCTCAGGAGATAAGGGGGGAAGTGATGGGGGAAGCGATGGAACCCCCTCCTGACAACAGACAAATTAGCAGGCTCATACAGGCACTGCCTACCAAGGAAGACATTCAACATATTGTAGCAAACATCACTGCTGCAATGATGGGTGAGATTGAAAAAGTTCGCACAAAGGTGGTGGAGGTGGATCAAAAAATTGAGAAGTGTGGGGAGCAACAAGGCTCTATGGAGGTTAGACTGGTTGAACTAGAGAAAAGAGTCCAGACCCAACAACATCAATTGATCAGACTGCAGTTACAAGCAGAAGAGACAGACAATAGAAGCAGAAGAAACAATCTGCGCATAAAGGGGGTACCTGATAAGTTTGAAGGTCTGGAATTAAGGGACGTAGTAACCTCCATACTGAACAAAATCCTGAAAAAAACCCTGATGCACCATTGGAACTAGACCGGGTACATAGAATTCCTGGAGGGAGGTATCAAGATCAAGCCACCCCTCGCGATGTTCTTTGTAGAATCCACTTCTACAGAGTAAAAGAGGAAATTCTCAGGGTGGCATGGAAGGAGGGAACACGGGGGGTCCTGGAAAATGCTGATATTCAGATATTCTCGGACCTATGCCTACAAACTAAGAACAGAAGAAGACTATTAAAACCCCTATTAGAGCATATACGAAATAATGGGGCCACATATCGATGGGGGGTTTCCACTAGCATTAATAGTGAAGAAGGAGGGTTTGAGCTATTATTTGAGCGAACCCTCACAACTCCCAATGCTTTTTCAATTCCTGGGTGTAGAAGCAATAAATGTACCCAATTGGCTGGATCTACCCAGAGATGGCGAGAAAGAGAAAAATATGTAATTGAAATCGCCAGAGGTGGACCTACGGAGGAAACTACATAGACATATTCCCCTTGGTTTTTCTTTTTTTTCCGCTTATCTTATTCTGGTCCTCCTTTGTTTGTTTTTTTGGGAAGAGGATGAAGAGCGAGTAGACTATTATATAAGTACAATACGAGTACAATATGAAGAAGGAGCAGAGAGGAGGAGGAGGGGAAGAACAGGTCCCCGAACCTCGCTTCCTAGTGGACAAAGTCGTTTACTATTTTTATTTGTATTTTTATTTTTTCCTTCCTTCCCCATCTACAGCAGCAAAGGAACTGGGAGATGACCCTGAGAATAGGAGCTTGGGAGGCACTATGTAGGCTTTCTAGTGGAAAATAACTATACTGGAAGTATAGATAAACACGGCGCTACTATAGAAAACTTATAAAATGCAGCCAACACCACGGAATAGATCAATTCCGAAAAACAAACAAAATAAAACATAAAGTGTAGCGCTAATTATAAGTGGGAAGAAGGATTGGGTATATTAATAATATTGGGTATATTAATATTGGGTATATTAATAATTAGCCAATCATTGAAAAGTGTCCATATGAAACACATTAAAGTAGTCTTGGGAGGCACTATGTAGGCTTTCTAGGTTCGGGGGAGCAAACTGCAGTTCACTCCTGTCGCCCGATGGGGTCCCCCGATGGGGTTTTTCCTCCCCCGCCCCCCCCCTTTTTTTTCCCCCTCATTTCCCCTCTTATAAATACGCAGTGAAAACACTTTACAAGCTCACAGGCTTTCAGAGACATATCAGATACTAGGTAACAAGTATGTGTACAAAGGGTGTACAAAGGATAACAGAGTGTTTAAACTTAGAGAAGTGACACGTAAAGACTATTAGTTAATCCTGAAACTATTTAAACTCCCTGAGGTTTTTTTTTTTTTTTTTTTCGGTAGTTGCCCTGAAATTGAAGGGGGTAGTGAGGGTGGGGTATGGAGGGAGGGTAGATAGATCACTCGACACGAACATAAATATTAATATGTAATGAACACGTAGTCATAGACGTTGGGGGATGGGGGGGGGTAGTCTCTCCCCTTTCCTCCTCCTTTTTTTTATATATATTTTTTTTTTTCTCCCTTTTTTGGGGTGAGAAGGGAGGGCATTAAACTCAGACACAGTGTTTCACTTTGAGGTCACTATTAGATCCACATAGCGTTTTTTTGGGGGGGGTTATAGGGGGGGGAGATATAAGGTACATTATAGATGTGGTTAAGCTTCTTTTTTTTTTTTTTTTTTTTTTTTTTTTGAATTTTTTTTTTTTTTTTAGTTTTTTGTGGTGACTCACTAAGTGCTTTAGTGTGTATAAGATTAAAAGATAGGAGGAACAGGGGCCGGTTCAGGGGGGGGAGGAAGGGGGAGGGGGGGAGGGGATAGGAAGTAACAGGGTGGGGAAGGAGGGGCAACACGAACTCAAGGCGGATATGAAGGGAGGTGGAGCAAATGGGAGTGAGAATGGATGCTAGAGGGGGGGACTGATTGGGGGGGGTGAGGGGGGTGGAGGGGAAAGTGGGGGGAGAGAGGGGGAATATAATTAGGATTTAATTAGCCTAGACTCACCTACATGGGGTTGGAAGTGTCGCCATAAGGCTACATAGAAGAGGTTATGGGTTCTCAACGGGGAAGGAAGAGGTGAGGTTCAATACAAAGGGGACCAAATGTCTATGAATTTATGATTTTATGCTTTCTCTTACTTCTATCCTTACGATTTTCCTTTTAATCATGTGTAATATGTATATATATATATATATATACAAAAGATGCATAAATTCATGTACTAGTCAGGAGGAATGATTAGAATAAGACGAGTAAACTGTATATAAGAGATCCAATGGGCCACCAGTAAGATGATCTAGGACGGATGAAATAAACGTGGGGTAGGGGGGGGGGGAACAGCCTTAGAAAATAAAGAAGATGGGCGCCGGACGGGGAGCCGGAAGAGACTCTCCGCTGTGCTTTCACACTTTCCCCAACAAGCGTCTCTCCTCCTTTTGGAGGGAAGTCGGAGACGCGTGGGGGTGTTTTTTTTTTTTTCCTGTTTTTCCTTTCTTTTTTTTTCTCTGAAAAATTACTCGGATATCTGGACAGAGGTCTTGAGTTCGAGCTACAAAAGGGGTGGGGAAATTTTTTTATTTTTATTTCCCCGATCGTCGTCTTCCTCCTCTTCTCTTTCATACCTCCTTCCTTGGAGATAAGGTCCGAGACCCCCGTAGGAGGGGTGTCGGTACATAAACGGAATTAAACAATGAGATCAGAAATGTATAAAATAAACATAACCTCTTATAATGTTAAAGGGCTAAATATCCCGGAAAAAAGAACGAAACTGATGCTGGAACTGGGGAGATTAAAAACACAAATCGTTTTCCTACAGGAAACACATTTCAGAAAAGATAAGACTCCAAAATTGAAGAACCAGAGATTCCCAGTGGCTTACATAGGGGCCTCACAATCTTCAAAAGCAAATGGGGTAGCAATTCTACTAGCTAAAGACTTAATCTGGAATGAATCTAAAGTGGTGACAGATGAAGAAGGAAGGTTCCTTTTGATAAAAGGGACAATTAACGAACAAAAGGTCACACTTGTAAATAATTATCTTCCTAATGATGACCCGGTCACTACTTTGGGTAAATTCGCGGAAAAGATAAAAGAAAACAAAGAAGGGGTTTTGATATTAGGAGGAGATATGAATTTGCTATTGGACCCCAGCCTGGATTCTTCCAGGGGGGCATACGGCATATCCAATTCCAAACTGAGACAAGTAAGAAATATGCTGTATGACTTGCAGCTAGTGGATAGCTGGAGGTCCCAACACGCCCATGAAAGAGACTATAGCTTTTACTCCCATAAACATAAAACCTACACACGGATCGATGACATTTTTCTAGATCGAGCGGTTTTGCTGAACCTAAGGGAAACTTCGATTGGTTCTATTACAATTTCGGACCATGCCCCAGTTAGTTGTCTCATTGACTGGGGAGTTTCAGGACCCAGAGAATGGAATTGGAGGGTCAATGAGTCTCTAATTAAAGACCCAGAGTACGAGGAGAAGATAAGTCAGGAATTAGACTTATTTTTTGAAAGAAATAGGGATGATGAAACTTCTCCTCTTTGTAAATGGGAAGCACACAAATGCTACCTGAGGGGAGTGCTTATTTCTATGGGAGCCCACAGGAAGAGGAAACTCGGGGTTAAGTTAGATACCATACTGAGAGAGATTAAAATAGCGGAAAATGTACATAAGAAAGCGCAGAAAACAAGAAATGAGGAGAGATTGATGTCCCTAAGAGAGAATTTAAATTTACTACTGATGGATAAGGCGAAAGCTAAGTTGAGCAGATGTAGAAGGGCTTATTATGAATTTGGCAATAAACCCAGTAAGATGCTAGCGAATGCATTGAGAGAGTCTAGGGCCAGTAAACATATTGAGAAAATAAAAACACAGGGCGACAACATAGTGAGCTCTTCACAATTAATAGCGAAAGCGTTCAGAGAATATTATATGGGCTTGTACCAACTTGACAACCAACCCGCAGTAGAGAAAATACAGAATAGAGAGGAGAGAGTAAGAGAATACTTAATGAAGTCAGCAATGCCTAAAATCCCAAATGAAAGTATAGGAAGTCTGGAGAGCCCAATTACAGTAAAAGAATGTCAGGAGGTAATAAAGGAAATGAAACCAGGAAAATCACCTGGACCTGACGGATATACGCTTCTATACTATAAAACCTTTCAAGAGAAATTAATATCTAAATTTCTTGAGGCCTTTAACTCATTGAAAGATAGACATCAGATGAGAAGAGAAACATTAGGGGCCCATATAGCTGTTATTCCAAAGGAAGGGAAAGACCCCATGGTGTGTGCGAGCTATCGACCGATATCTTTGTTGAATGTTGACTTAAAAATATTCTCAAAGATAATCGCCAATAGACTAGCAATACATATTCCACCGCTCATACACTCGGATCAGGTAGGCTTTGTCCCCGGAAGAGAAGGGAGGGAGAACACGCAAAGAGTTCTAAGTACCATCTACTTGGCCCAATTCCATCATAAACCATTAGCACTCATTTCAACTGATGCAGAGAAAGCCTTCAACAGGGTGGACTGGGGCTTTTTAAATGCTACATTAAAGTACATTGGGCTAGGAGTTGGTATGCAGAATTGGATCGCAAGTCTCTACTCCTTCCCATCGGCTAGAGTGAAGGTGAATGAGGCATTATCGGACCCATTCCCAATCCGGAACGGGACCAGGCAAGGTTGCCCGCTCTCGCCAATCATTTTTATTCTAACACTGGAGCCACTGCTGAGGATAATACGATCAAATGCCGATATAAGAGGTTTTCAGATTAAAGGAACTGAATATAAAGTAGCGGCTTTTGCAGATGATCTGTTGTTCTCAGTAGTGGCCCCAGAACTATCACTTCCACCTTTGATGAAAGAGATTAGGGAATTTGGAATTCTCTCTAACTTTAAAGTAAATTACAGCAAGTCAGAGGCGATGGGGATAGAAATGAACAAACAAACACAAGACCAACTAACAGTTAACTTCACCTTTAAATGGACGGATTCCCATATAACCTATCTTGGGACAAAAATTTCAAAAAATTTAAATAGAATATTCGAGTTGAATTTTGTTCCGATGGCCAGGAAAATTAAATCAGACTTCACTAGATGGGAAAAGGAGACTTACTCATGGTTTGGGAGAATCAACATCCTAAAAATGAACGTGTTACCAAGACTACTTTATTTATTTCAAACACTACCGGTAAAGATCCCTGTGAGCTTTCTTCGGGAATTAAGAGCCAGGTTCGCAAAGTTTATATGGGCAGGTAAAACGGCGAGATTAAGGAGAGAAATTTTAACCTTGCCCAAGGAGAGGGGTGGAGTGGGCTTCCCGGACCCAATAGGTTACTATGACGCAGCTCACATGTCAAGGGTGGTCGAATGGTGCATTCAGGAGAAGCACAAACCGTGGATACTCTTAGAGCAAAAAATTAAAAACATCCCCCTAGAAGGAATGGCGTGGATACAAGAAGTAGACATACCAGGTGAGGTTAAGAAACACCCAACAATAGGGCCTACCCTGCGCGTCATGAAAAAATTAACCAGGAAAACGAAACTCTCGCCTCATCCAAGCCCACTTACTCCGGTCCTGGGAAACCCGAAATTTCAAATAGGGCTCCTAGATCCACATTTCAAGAGGTTAAAACGTTTAGGTTGGAGTAGAGTAATACACTTTGAGGGGGAGAGTCTAGGGGCAAGAAGAGAGGAAAGAGAAGAGGTTATTAAAAAAGAACTCGACTCACTTAGACAAAATCAACTAAAAACTGCCACCAGAGCAATAAATCCAAAAAGGGGACCGCTAAGAGACCTTTCAGGATTTGAGGAAATGTGCCTGAAGGGAGATGAGATGAGACATGGTCTCTCTCTGATGTACAGTCTCTGGGTAGAAATGGGAGCACCAAACGACTTACCATTTATACAAACCTGGGAAAGAGAGCTGGAAGTGGTGTTCTCCGAAAATCAGAGAACAAAATTTTTTAAATTTACGCATAAAGCATCATTGGCTACCAGATACCAAGAGGGGGGGTATAAAATCTTAACCAGATGGTATAAAACCCCTGTAGTACTAAACCGGATATTCCCGGAAGTTTCAGATAGGTGCTGGCGATGTGGCAAGGAGAAGGGTACTATGCTACATGTTTTTTGGTCATGTGTAAAGTTAAGGGACTTTTGGAAAATGGTCATGGACACAGTTAGAGACATCACAGAGGTGGACTTGGGAAGTAATCCGGCCACTTATCTTTTATTAGATATACCATTGTCCACGGCAAGGTTCAAGAGGTCCCTGATAAGACATTTTCTGGTGGCAGCAAGGGCATGTATTCCAATCCTATGGAAAAGTACCAATATCCCAAATAAGCAACAATGGTTAGGTAGAATATCCGAAATCCAACAAATGGAGAAGCTTACCATGGGTATAAGAGAACAAGAGGAGAAGTATAGATTGACATGGTCACCGTACATAAGATACAGAGAGGGAGATCTTTGAGGGAGGGGGGAGGTGGGGCGAGGAGGAGACGATCGGGAAAGATAGGGTTCTCCCCTTTTTTTTTTTTTTGTGTTTAGGAGAAGGGAGGGAGGGGAGGAAAGGGGTTACTAGTCGATGAGTTGGATACTGGTGGATGAGTTATAAGTTTAGGTTATTGACAAGGTGTGGTTGTTAATTTAAACAGCAATATACAGAATTTGGAAGTGGCTAAGAAGACTGTAATAATGCATGTAGCAACATATAGAAGCCATGTATGTTTGTAAATGTAACAACTTACAATGGATATTTCTGAAAAAAAAGATGTAAAATAAAGAATTAAAAAAAAAAAAAAGAGGAGAACCGGCGGCTGCGGAGGGAGCAGGGGGTGGCTGACCTTATGGGGCTCTGAGTCCCCTCTCCCCCCCCCCGGACTCTGAGCACCAGTGCTACAGCATTTCAACAAATATAACTTTTTCTTTTTATGAATCTCCTGTGATTGTCACTTCAGAGCCATAACCTGCCCCCTCCCATAGCGGGACACCTAGACGGCGGCGCACAGACCCATTCGCTGTCTTCACACTGACTTCTGGTGACTTTGCAGATCGCACAAAGACTTGGGGACTGACCGGCGTGTGATCTGACGACCCGGTGACATACCTGAGTCTGAAGCAGTTGTCAAGGGAGGTCAGTCATGCCAAACGGAGTTAACCTCGGATTAAAAGCTCTGAACCCGTCAACCCTACTGGACCAGGGAAGGTCCAACCGGGTTTGCCGGAGCAGGGAGCAAAAGGGGGGCCATTGTGATACATTTGCCTATATGTCTCAGTTTACTGCTCCCTGCTAGCCATATGGGTAGAGGTAGAAAGGAATTTCATGTGTGATTCATTCCTCTGACAGGTTATTGACGTGCTAATGTCCCCTCACTATTCTAAACGTTAATTGATCTATTGTGTTGTGTGAAGAAGATCTGTGTTTACCCTTAAAAGATGTGTATTGTATCATCAGGCTAAATGATTAGAGAAGTAGTATGTTAATTATTCTGATTGATTCAGTGTATTAATTAACTCCACTGATGTCTTTATCTAAAGAAATGTGTCTGCATGGTCGGCTCCGACTTGTCTCCTATAATCTGTATGGGAAACCCCACTGTGTGAGGGGGGGCGTTCCTAACAGGTTGTAACCACATATAAGCTGAGTTTTTGTGTCATTAAAGTGTCTTGTTCTAGCAGTAAGCTTGGCATGTGTGGCTTTCTGGGCGATTCCAGGGATATCCCTCCTCGTGGAATATTGGGGTGATTTTCGTTATGGGAAGAAGGGAACGTTGACGGGGATATCATACCGATACCGTCACAGTTAGTATCCAGTACAAAAGGCACAGATATAGTTTTCCCAGAGTGGAATTGCATTTATTAATGTTGTCTAACTGTTGAAACAACAATAGCTCAATGACGCTGTTGTGAAGCTGGCTAGTGCTGGCTGAGAGGTAACATGCGGCAGGAAACAAAGTAGAAGGAGGCAGTTAAAGGACCTATGGTCCGCTCACCCGACCATACGTGGAACGATATATTCACAGTCCTGTACTATCTTTCTCCGGTCCGGGGGCTGTATGTGCCATGCCGTCTGTTCCATTTGTTGAGCAGGGTCCGTGGGGCTCCAGTGGGCAGTGTGCTGTCAGCACTATACAAGTGTCAGGTCCTCTGGGCCACTGTCCGCTTGTCTCAGCCAAGATTGTCGACAATAGCTTCAAACAATCAACTGCGCATGAGATACATCATACAAGACGCATAGAGCGTCTCTGTCGTGATGCCAAATCCGACATGTTTTACCAGGAACTCCAATAAAATGTATCCCCTATTAACCACTTAACCCTCGGACCATATGGCTGGTCAAAGACCAGAGCACTTTTTTCGATTCGGCACTGCGTCGCTTTAACTGACAATTGCGCGGTCGTGCGACGTGGCTCCCAAACAAAATTGGCGTTCTTTTTTCCCCACAAATAGAGCTTTCTTTTGGTGGCATTTGATCACCTCTGCGGTTTTTAGTTTTTGCACTATTAACAAAAATAGAGCGACAATTTTGAAAAAAAAATGAATATTTTTTACTTTTTGCTATAATAAATATCCCCCAAAAATATATAAAAAAAAACATTTTTTTTCCTCAGTTTAGGCCGATATGTATTCTACATATTGTTCGTAAAAAATAATAATCGCAATAAGCATTTATTGATTGGTTTGCGCAAAAAAGTTATAGCGTTTACAAAATAGGGGGTATTTTTATGGCTTTTTTATTAATATTTTTTTTTACTAGTAATAGCAGCGATAAGCGTTTTTTTTTCGGTACTGTGACATTATGGCGGACACTTCGGACACATTTTGACCCTCCTAAAACTACGGCGGCTGGTCGGCAACCAGTTAAGCAGCATGGTCCGCCTGTGTCTCTTCACAGTGTAAATCTTTCCCTTGTAACCCTTCTCTCCCCAGATAAGTAGGACATATTTTTATATATATATATATATATATATATATATATATATATATATATATATATATATATATATATATATATATATATATAAAAACAACAACAACAAACAACTAGACTTTATAATCTAGGAACGAAACAACTAATCGATTAATCGACAATTAATCGATTACAATTTTCATAATCGATTAATCGGCCAGTAACATGGTGGGGTTAAAAAAACTAAAATTAGCCCTTTACAAAAAAAGCAAATCGCTACTGTAAATATTACTTTGACTGTCCCACAGTAAAAAAATGAACCCCTTACAGTAGCGATTATTTGCTCTTTTTGTACTTATTTTTGTTTTTTTTAACCCCATTATGTTACTAAACATCTCAGGCCTGGGTTCACACCTCTGTTTTTTGCAGAAACACACTACAGTTCATTTACATGTTTTCCTATGAGACACGTTTACACCCATGATTTTTTTCAGCTGCTGCGTATTTGGAAAGGGCAAGGACTTTTTAAACGCAAAACTGTGCCATTTTTTTTTTTTTTTGGTTCAATATACTTTAACGGAGAAGTTGCAGAAAAGCAGTGGGCACCCTACAATAGTTTTGCAGTTAGAAATGGGCAGATAGAGAAATGTGAGCAGTGAGCTATGTTTTTGGCACAGTTGGAAGGAAAATATAATCTGCTTTGTCTCCTAAACTTTTCAGGTACTGAGCATTGAGAGGTGGAGCAGGCAGAACAGATGACCATGCTTGGATGGGAGGAGGCAGACCAGAAGAGAGCCTGATGAAGATGCGGGTGATTTTCTAAAGGTGGCTGAATTGGAGTGGACTTTCATCTGAGCATTTCCTTATGACTAAGACTTTCATCTGGGACTTTTCTTTACACAAACTGCCAAAGACATTAACCCTGCTCAAAAGTAATGTTGCAGCCTTCCAGGGACAAAACAAAAAAGCCTGACGGCCCAGATGGGGGTCGAAAGGGAATTTTTTCCTCCCATTTGGGGGGGGGGGGTTATTTTGCCCTTTCCTGGACAAAAGGCTTAAAGAAGTTTTAAAGAAGTGTCCCCAATGGTTCACGAATCGTGAACCATTGGGGACACGGGACTCCTAACCCTGGAGAATCAGTAAGGGAGAGGAAGGAGGGACTGACGAGCTCGGCGTTCGTGGATAAGAGCCCCAGTTTTTTCACCTACATGTGAGTGCATCTCCACTGGTTTAAATCAGAAGACATTGCTACCCCTCTCTGTGACGTTATCACACCATTTGGTTTCTACCCCTTTTTACTTTTTCATGTAATACACTTTATGGAGACCCGTATGTGATATCCAACAACGGACCACACCCATCAGGATCAGGCTGATTTAATCCAGCTTGCCAGATTAGAGGTGAGCTGCTGGGATCACTTGAGGTGCATATATGAGATCTTGGTTACGGCTCACTCTCTATCTTTCACCCTTTTTGGATACAAGGCCTCCTTCTTCTGAAATACTTTGACCCTTATTTTTATTTTTATTTCTATTTTTATATTTTATTGTTGTGTTTTTCAACATTTTTCACTTCACAACGTTATTGATTGGATTAAGTATTGATGAACTGCACCCCTACATGGTTGGATTTTGTTGTACCTGGACCTCTTCAGCACTGTGCCCTCGATTAAGGACTATTCAACAATATTGTTTACTGGTATATTAGTGTCACTCCCCTTTTTTGGACTTTCCCCACCCATTTTTTGTACTTGTATATGTATGTGGTTATATGCACACACACATTAATTTGTATAACACTTTACAGCGCAAATATTTCACTTGTTACAATTATCACTTTTTGTCTATCGAGGTAGACCTCTTTTTTATTTGCAGCAGTATCCCCACTTTTCACTTGTCCCCTCACTCTAGACAGCGCAGGAGTTCACTTCACTTATATAACCATGGACATTACATCTTGACCCCTAAGTTTGAGTACATGTTTAGTTTACTTAATGTGTACATATTGTACATGCTTATATTTGTAGATATATATTTTGTAAGCTATGAATTGTGTTGTATATCCTACAGTTGCATGTGCAGACTTTTCCCTGTTTAGTAAAGCATTGATACACTACAGAAGTCTAAGCTTCCTTGGTTTTACCACAAGAACTTAATAGATAGACGTAAAGCATTACATTGGCCCACTGAAAGTGCTTGTGGCCAGGGATTTTAACAACATCCTGGACTATGGGCTGGATACCTCTAACCGGAACCGGGTGCAGAATCTCGAGCATGGGCATTCGTCAGACACGGCGGCCTTGGAGGAGGTGTGGTGGTGGAAACATCCTGGCAAGCAAGGTTAATCTTATCTTTCCCATGTCAGTGTCTCCTCCTCCCATATTAATCTGGCCTTTGCTAACCCAGCTTTGTTGTCACAGATAACAGAGGCCGGTTACCTGGCTGAGGGCTTTCTTATCATACCCCTCTACAGGTGATGCCGAGTCACGCTGTGGGCGGCAGTCGGGGGTCTGGAGGCTGCATTTGGGGTGGGTGACTGAGCCCTCAGTTGAGGCATTGGTCTCCCCGCATATGAAAGAATACTGGGACATCAAAGAGGGCTCGGCAGATGGGTCCATGGTCTGGGATGCGTTTAAGGCATCTACTCGTGGGGTGTATATAGCGGCCATCAAAGCCACAAGGGTTGAGAAAAACTCAGAATCGGAGGTGCTTCAGGCTCATGAACTGCAATGTGCAAAGACCCACTCCGATGCTCCTCTCCCTGCACACTCGCAGAGTTACAGATGGCCAGAAGGACCTTATTGGTTCATTTTCAAACCCTTACACATTGTACATTTAAGCATAGAGCAGAGGAACTATTTGAAAAGGGTGACAAGAATGGCAAATTGTTGGCCTACTTGGTGGCGGATGCTTAAACGCATACAGCCATCCCCTGCATCTATTCATCTGGGGTATTTCTAATGAGAGATGGAGAAAGTATTATGCAGGCTTTTGTGTCTTACTCAGAATTATATGCTGCTATCCCAAGGTATGACAGCCAGATGCTGATGGACCTGATGGACTCTCTTCAGATACCGGCGCTGCCTGGGGAGGTGGCGGCGGACCTGGAGGCCCCTTTTACTCCCAAAGAATTGGCCTTGGCCATTGCCTTCTTCCCTAATGGTAAATCGCTGGGCCCTTGTGGTACAAAGCTTATTTGGACATGTTGTCTCCCAGACTTTTACAACTTTATAGGGAATGTTTAGAAGCAGGGAGCTTGCCCCCCTCGTTGTATGAGGCCCATGTGGTGTTACTTCCCAAACCAGATAAAGACCCTCTCTACTGCTCCTCCTACAGGCCCATAGCATTGTTAAACATGGACCTCAAAATCCTTACCAAAATGGTGGCCAACCGGTTGATGAAAATCCTAGATCACTTAAATTTTACCAGACGGGGGTTATGCCCAAAAAATCTACTGATATTAAATACAGTGGGGATCGAAAGTTTGGCCACCCCAGGTAAAAATTTGTATTAATGTGCATAACGAAGCGAAGGAAAGATGGAAAAATCTCCAAAAGGCATCAAATTACAGATTAGACATTCTTATATGTCAAATAAAAGTTAGATTTTATTTCCATCATTTACACTTTCAAAACTACAGAAAACAAAAAAATGGCATCTGCAAAAGTTTGGGCACCCGGCAGAATTGATAGCATGCACTGCCCCCTTTGCAAAGCTGCGACCTGCCAGTGTCATGGATTGTTCTCAATCATCGTCTGGGAAGACCAGGTGATGTCAATCTCAAAGGTTTTAAATGCCCAGACTCATCTGACCTTGCTCCAACAATCAGCACCATGGGTTATTCTGAGCAGTTATCTAGAAAACTGAAACTGAAAATAGTTGACGCTCACAAAGCTGGAGAAGGCTATAATAAAATAGCAAAGCATTGTCAGATGTCAATATCCTCTGTTAGGAATGTAATTAAGAATTGTCAGTCATCAGGAACAGTGGAAGTTAAAGCAAGATCTGGAAGACCAAGAAAAATATCAGACAGAACAGCTCGCAGGATTGTGAGAAAAGCAAGTCAAAACCCACGTTTGACTGCACAATCCCTCCAGAAAGATCTGGCAGACACTGGAGTTGTGGTACACTATTCCACTATAAAGAGATACTTGTACAAATATGGTCTTCATGGAAGAGTCATCAGAAGAAAACCTCTTCTACGTCCTCACCACAAAAATCAGCTTTTGAACTTTGCAAATGAACATATAGACAAGCCTGATGCATTTTGGAAACAAGTTCTGTGGACCGATTAGGTTAAAATAGAACTTATTTGAGTAGGGGGGCGCTGACCAAATTTGGTTTGGGGGGATGGATGCAATCTGTGAATACGGTATCAGACTAATGCCAGGTAAGTTATAGCCAGTTATATGCTCTTTGGTATGGTATACTATAAAGGGAGGTGAATATGATTGAGGTCCGGGAGGACCATCAGTAATCCTACAAAAGGGTAGCTGTCCACTCTGGGAGGGAGACTTGTTTTCTTCCTACGAAATTCACGTTACTGTGGCTGGTGGGGGAAAGTGCTGGGCCATATTTCGGACTTTATCCTGTATCATGGCCCAGGGTGTCAGAAAGTTAAGGTACTGTGTCATCAGGTGCCTACCTCAGTTTGGAGGTCCAGCATTGACTGTATTTATCTAGGAAAAGGTTCTGTTTTGAGGGGGAGGATTTATTTTCAGTTTTATTTTTTTTGTAACTGTCCACCGGTAACTGTGTTATAGCTGGTGGTTGTTTGCCACAACTTGTGACCTGCTGTTGTAGGTATGCTTAAAAAACGGACAAAAAAAAAGAAACCACGTGACCCTGTCTTACCTTGCCATGTCACTGGTCACTGTGTAGGGTTCAGGCTTCGCCCATCATGGTGGACATTACCCCAAGAGGTCTTCAGGGTCTCGGTTCCATAGCAATGGACCATGGCTCTGGAACTGTATAGCACCCTTCAATTAACTGCATGTGTTGCGCCACAGTGCTAAGGCGAGTTTCTATGCAATATCCAGTGACCAAAGCAACATTACAGGACATCCCCACAGCATGGATTCAGTGTACAATTCCCAAGGTCTTTGCCAAGGCTGCACTGCTTCTATTGTTGAATTAAAAGACAGGAAAAATAGGATTTTTATAACAGCTTACCTGTAAAATCCTTTTCTTGGAGTACATCACGGGACACAGAGCCATAATAACTAAATGGGTTATGTTCCACCTACAAGTGATTGGACACTGGCACGCCCAAGACAGGTAGTTCTCTATATAACCCCTCCCATACCTCAGTTTTTGTAGAAAAGCAATAAGTATCCCAACAAGAGGGGAGGGACCTCTGTGTCCCGTGATGTACTCCAAGAAAATAATTTTACAGGTAAGCTGTTATAAAAATCCTATTTTCTTTTTCGTACATCTCGGGACACAGAGCCATAACAACAACTAAATGGGATGTCCCAGAGCAATGCCAATTTGAGAAGAGGGAGACACAGATCAAGGCAGACCGCCATCATACGTGAGGACCTATACTGCTGCCTGCAGTATACTGCGCCCAAAAGCAGCATCCTCATGCCCTCTCACATCCACCTGATAGAATCTAGTGAATGTATGGACCGAAAACCAAGTTGCGGCCTTGCAGATCTGAGCCATGGAGGCCTGGTGAAGCATCCATTGCCCACGAAGCACTTACTCCTCTGTTAAAGTGCGCTCTCACATGAAAGGGAGGAATCTTCCTCTTCAAACCATAAGCCTGAACAATAACTTGTCGAATACATTTAGAAATAGTAGATTTTGACGCTGCCTGGCCCTTCCTGGGACCTTCTGGCAGCACAAACAAAACATCAGTTTTCCGTATCTCAGCCGTTGCTTTCAGATAGACCTTCATTGCTCTCACTACATCAAGAGAGTGCAATAATTTTTCTTCTGCAGAACACGGTTCCGGAAAAAGGGCAAGCAGGGAAACATCCTGGTTTAGATGGAACCCTGACACTACTTTAGGCAGAAAGGTTGGGTGAGGATGCAACACTACTCTGGATAATTAAATATGGCTCTTTACAAGAAAAAGCTGCCAATTCTGATGCCCTTCTAGCACAGGATATAGCAACCAGAAAAAAAAACAAATTTCCTTGTCAAAAGAACCAAGGGAATGTGACGTATTGGTTCAAAAGGCTGCCTTTGTAAAACAGACAAAACACAATTCAAATACCACAGGCACAAGGGAGATTTAACTGGTGGATTCAAGTGCATCACCCCTTGAATAAAGGCCCGAACCCAGGAATGTGAGGCAAGCGACCTTTGAAAAAACACTGATAAGGCCAAGACCTGACCCTTGATGGTACTCAAGGCCAGCTTACTTTCAACCCCCAGCTGTAGAAAGGCAAGGATTCTACTAATTATGTATTTCCGAGGGTTCCAACCCTTGGATTCACACCAGAAAACATATGCCTTCCAGATTCCTTAATGAGCCTGGAGGCCGGCTTCCTAGCATTAACCAGAGTGGAGAGGACTGAACCTGAGAGCCCCCGGCTCTTTAAGATGTAGGCCTCAACCGCCAATCCGTCAAATTTAGGCTTTGTAAGGAAGGATGGAATACCAGACCCTGCGAGAGCAGGTCTGGACGCAGCAGAAGAACCTATGGGTCTCCTACTGCCATTCTCATGATCTCTGTATACCAGGGTCTTCTGGGCCATGCTGGGGCTATGAGGACTACTGGCTTCCTTTCCTCCTTGATCCTGCGAAGAAGTCGCGGGAGAAGCTGATCTGGAGGGAATGCATAGATCAGTGAAAACTGGTCCCAAGGGATTACCAAATGCATCCGTCCCGAATGCGAGAGGGTCCCTTGTCCTTGACACAAAGCTGTCTAATTTCTTGTTGAACCTGGAGGCCAATAGATCTACGTCCGGGGTACCCCACTTTTAGCATATGGCCAGAAAGATGTCGGGATGGAGGGAATATTCCCCTGGGAACAACTGCTGGCAGCTTAAATGATCTGCCTGACAATTCTCCACTCCTAGAGAGAAGACCGCCGATAGGGAGGGACATGCCTCTCTGCCCAAAACAAAAAATGGTTCACCTCCCTCTGGGTAGCAAGACTTCTGGTGCACCCTTGGATTGGATTTATATAAGCCACTGCTGTGTCATTGTCGGATTGTATTCTGACAGGATAATCTTGTAACCTGTGTGTCCAGGCCCTCAGGGCCAAATGTACTAGCCGGATCTCTAGGATATTGATGGGCAAGGTTCTTTCGGTTTCGGACCACTTCCCCTGGACCGTAGCCTCTTTTAGGACTGTTGTCACAATCTTCCAGGCAACTGGGATGAAGGATTTTCCTTTCTGCAAATTTCTGGTTACAAACCAATTGAGGCTCTGGCGTACCTCTGGTGCCAAATACATTAGGAAGTCCAAGGCTTGGATCCTTTTGTTCCAAGCAGACAGGATGGCGTTGTGCAACGGCCTTGAATGAAACTAGGCATAAGGAACAGCCTCGAATGAGGCTACCATCTAACCCAATAACCACATGCAGAGGCACCTGGACCAGATCCCTTATAGAGTGGACTTTTGACTGGGGGAGAAATACCCTTTTTTGGGCTGTGTCTGTGAAAACCCCCAGGTACTCCAGCCTTCTTACTGGCTGCAAGGATGACTTCCCTAGGTTGAGAAGCCCAGCCCAGGTGTTCTAGATACTTGACTGTGCTAAGCACACTCTGGTTCAAGTGTGCCACTGACTGATCTACCGGTAGCAAGTCGTCCAGATATGTCGTTACCGCTATGCCAGGGCCCTTAGCCTTGCCAGGAGGGGGGCCGAAGCTTTGTAAATACCCGGGGTGCGGTAGGTAGACCGAAGGGTAGAGCTACAAATTGAAAATGGCGCTGTTCTACTGCAAACCGTGCAGATACGCATCTTTGATGTCTATTGAAGCTAGAAGTTCCCTCCCTTGTAGGATGGAAACTACTGAGCGTATTGACTCCATGCGAAAGGAGCAGATGTTTAGGAATTGATTTAGATCCTTGAGGTCTAGAATGGGTCTGACATCTCCGTTTGGTTTTGAAACCATAAAGAGGTTTGAATAAAACCCCAGGCCCTGTTCCTCTGAGGGAATCTCTTATTACCCCTTGGAACAGCAAGCGGTCTAATGCTAGAAACAAAGGCCTTCTTTTTACCGGGTCCTTGGAAACTATCGATCTTAGAAAGCCAGATGGTGGAAGTTCCCAAAATTCCAGCTTAAAGCCCAGAGATACGGTGGAGATGATCCATCTGTCCTGAATCTCTTCCTGCCAAGCCCCTGAGAATTGCAGAAGCCTTTCCTCCCACTCGATCGAACGGGGGCGCCCCTTCATAAGGAGGCCTTGGGGCTCTGTTTTGCAGACTTCTGCAGCCAGGGTTTCTTCTGACCCTAAACTTGGCCTTGGGATTTACCTCTTTAACCTGATTGAGGAGGCCATCGCCACTGCCTGGAGGCTGTTGCCCCCGGGACTAGGGAAAGCGAACGTTTAAAAGAAGGACGTTTACCCTTTCTTTTAACTGGTAAAAAGGTAATCTTTTGGATGTATTTGTCCAAATCATCCCCAAATAGGCGGTCTCCATGAAAAGAAAAACCAGCCAAAAGCTTCTTGTATGGTGCTTCAGCTGGCCAATTCTTCAGCCACAGAATACTGTGCAGATGAACTAGCAGGAGAGCAAGATGAGATGCTTGCCGAATAGAATCTTTAAAAGCATCTACTGCAAAACATAAGGCCTTGGGTCAGCCTGCTAAAACCTTGGCCTGCTGAGCAGGAACAATTTTGATAACCTGCTTCATTTGATCCTTTAGGGACCGACACATGCCAGTTGCTGTTACTGCAGGCTGAGCTACAGCGCCAGCCATAGCAAAATACGTTTTAAGTAAGGATTCCAGCTTTTTTTATGCTGGATCTCTAAACACCTGAACATTGTCTACTGGACAGATTAGAGTCTTATTCACGTTAAAGATGGCAGCGTCTACCATTGGTACACTCCATCTCTTGGTGAATTTTTCCTCCATGGGGTAAAGTAAGGAAGATTTCTTAGGAGGAAAAAAACCTTATCTGAGTGATCCCAATAAATACGTTTTTCCAGCAATGGGTGGACTGGGAAAGTAAATAAAGCCTGCAGAGACCTTAAAGACCCCAAAGAGGAGGTAGGGGTTTCAACCATCTTGGCTGAGGGCAACTTGTACATGGCACGAATGGCATCTGTAAAAGATTGCACCCGCAACTTCAGTGGCTGTCAGTGGCTGAAAAAAGCTCTTATGACTCCTCTGATTGATCCGATTGCTCCTGTTCCCTGTCCCGTGATGGTGATTCTTCATTATCAGATTGCTGATCCTCTGATTGAGGGTCCAGAGTGGGGGAAGGGGACCTACCCCGCTTTCTACCGCTCTGTGAAGATGCTGCCATTAAAGCAGCTAACCTCTCTTCTAAACCCACTAATGCTGATGCAAAAACGTCCTCAGTGACAAAAGCAGGGGCTGCAATGTTGGGAGAAGCTGCAATGCCTGACAGGGCTAATGGCTCATCCTGGCCGGCCGCCTCAGGTCTTTCAGGGGAGGATGGTACAGTGGAGGCATGACCAAGATCCTCAGATCCCGATGGCAACGTTTTTGTACCCCTTTTTTCTGCCCCTGAACCCCCTTTTCGGGAAGGCATAGTACTAAGCACAAAAGCAGAGGTACTAAAAAAACAATTGCATCCACTGCTGAGCTTCTAGTCCAGCAACTAAATGCTGCCATTGCTGCACAAATTGATGCTGAGTAGGTGTCTTACAAGAGATGCCTGAATCTAACACACAAGCTTTATCTGCCCCCTATGTTGCCGTGTCCCTCCGCAAACAGAGCCTACTAGCGTCTGAGGCTTTTGTCAGCTAGCCTCGCGCCTGCACTGTATGCCGACGTGCACGTCGGGTGGCAAACACGTCCCCCCCTCCCCTGTAGGCATAAAAATGGTGTCTTCTGCGCACGCGCGATAGACGGCGGGGGGGAAGGAAGAAGAAGTGAACCAAGGACCGCCGTGCAAGATTTCAGATGGCGAGGGACCCCCCCTTCCTGAATTGTGGCAGACCCTCAAGCGGAGGGAGTGAACTGATCTATAGATCTGCTGACACTGAACCTTTACACTGGAAATCATGGTAAGCAACACCAGTTATGTTCTTTGACACCTCTAGTAGCGGAAGACAGGCAAGACACGCAACTAATCAATGAAGAAATCCATAAGAGACCATATGATGTTTCTTAGGATTATCTTCACTTAGCTTATCCTGCCGCAGGATACTGCTGAAGACCAGACAGACCCAATCTTCACCCATCATGGTGGGCTGTGTCGTGCTAGACCTTCAAGAGACTTGGGTACCCATTAAAGGGGACCTCCCACCTGGACCTGTATAGCACCCTGTCAGAAAACCTTTGGGAATTTAGATATGTGCCCAAACTGCTGGTATTACAAAGAGACCTTACAGGAAAAACCTCATTCTTCTACAAGGCCCAGGTATCATCCAGTTTGGCCTTTGTTCGCTGCTTTAGATGAATCCGGTTTTAAAGCTCCTTGACCCCACAGGGATCTTCTCAGTGAAGCTCTTAGCACATCTTTAACTGTGACCAACACCTTAGACACTGGCGAAAAACGGAGGTACTCCCTTTATGGGAGGGGTTATATAGAGGGGAACTTCCTGCCTTGGGTGTGCCAGTGTCCAATCACCTGAAGGTGGAACGAAAAAGAAAAGTTGATTGAAGAATCCAAAAATCATTATTTAGGCAATTTCTCCATAAGGGAGAAGAGGTTCATCACCTTTGGGTACTAGCAAAAAACATAGGGCTTACAAAGCGGAGTAGGGTTATAGGGGTGACACTCCCAAGGGAAATGTCCTTAAAAGCTTACCAGTGCAAGCATTTTAAGGTATTAATCTATAACTCAGTCTATGAATATTTAGCCTGTGTCCTGTACTGTATGAGTATGATAGATAAATATCTTTCCAAGCATCATTATCCTTAAAGCCCGATTAAACCTTTATTATAAATATGCTAAATACATTACAACGCAAAATTTGTTTAAAGTCTTAAGTCTCAGTCACACCCGAGTGTTTTATAGTTCGAAGCTTCAAAACACTCAACATCCTAAATACCCACTTGCCAACCAGGCCAATTCTGACATTTCTCTCCTACATGTAAAAATGTTTGCTAAAAAATTACATAGAACCCCCAAAGATTATATATATGTTTTTTTTACCAGAGACCCTAGAGAATACAATGGCAGTCACCATGCTTTAAAAAACGTTGGTACTTAAAAATCCCTACAGGCGTCGTTTTAATTTTTTTTACTGGTTACATGTTTTGAGTAACAGAGGAGGCTAAAATTATTGCTCTTGCTCCAACGTTAGCAGCGACACCTCACATGTGTGGTTTTAACATTGTTTTCATATGTGGGCGGGACTTACAGATGCGTTCGCTACTGCGTGCAAGCACATGGGACAGGGGCACTTTAATTAAAAATATATATTTTTGTTATTGTTAATTCTACTTTAAAAAATGTTAGTTTGACACTTTAAAAAAAATATATACAATTTTGATCACTTCTATTCCTATTACAAGGAATGTAAACATCCCTTTTAATAGAAATATGACATGATCAGACCTCTTTACAGTGAGATATGGGGTCAATAAGACCCCAAATCTCACCTCTAGGCTGGGAAGCCTGAAATAAAAATAAAACTAAAAAGGGTCTGTCCAGCCGAGGTGGCGCTGTTTGTTTGAATGCAGAGGCCAGCCTCCAACGATCATAGAGACTCTGGCGACCATCCGGTTCGCCGCAAATCTCTATGGTGATCTGGGGCCGGCAGATCCGTTCTCAGACTCCCCGATCGCAGTGGTGAGTCAGTAGAAGCACAAGAGGGCGGCTGCGGAGGGTGGGGTAATAATAATTGCAGGTAATTACATGTAAATGTAAAAAAAAACAACATACGATAAGCTTAATTCACAGCTATAATGCATGTAAAAAAATCTTTACTTTTAGCCATGTGCTTGTTATATTAAGGTCTCTGGCTCTCACTGCTGAATATACTGGTAATGGTCTTTATGGTAAATAAACAATATAGTGAATTGAGCCTTTAATACATAACATGCACAAACACCTGTACAATTAATACATCACTGATGTAAACCAATAGTAAGGCAGTAAGACTTACCTGGAAATATCATTTAATAACAAACTAAGTTTGGATACGTTGTTTTCCACATAGCCAATCATTTCCAGATCTCTCAGAGTAAGTAGCTGCTGTCTGGGATAAATTATCTGACACTAATTGAAACATAAAAAGTAATATTTTATTACTGTGAATTTGATTTACAAGATTTGTTTACATTTTAGTAAGTCTAAATACAGAAAATAATCTGAGGTACTAACCTTCATGAGTTCCTCTATACAGGACACATAAATATTGAAAATGCCTGCTTTGGATGGTGGCCCAATGTACTGCTTTATATCTGCTCTGTCAACAAAAGCCATGTCAATTTTTTCAGTTATGTTTGAAGTTGTCAAGATGACTACATTGGGGTACCTTCAAAATAAAATAAATATCTGTTAGCTAAATACCAGTCATATAGTAACACTAGCATAAAAAAGTTGAAGAAAAAACAAAACCATAAATTTCAATCTGTTAAAATGACTGTATAGGCAACACTGTACTTTTCAATTTGGATAAATTAAAGTAGCAAAAAAAACATTCTGTTTTTTGCAGTCTGTTTCTCATTACCCTGACCAACAAAGTGGGAGAAAATCTATACAAAGTGAGAATTCCCCTCGTAGATGACATATTTTTGGTTAAAAAAATCTCAATAAGCGTATATTGATTGGTTTGTGCAAAAGTTATAGCGTCTAGAAACTATGGGATATATACTGGATTTTTTATTTTATACTAGTAATGGCAGCGATAAGCGACTTATAGCGGGACTGCGATATTGCGGCAGACATCCTGACACTTTGTGGGAACCAGTGACACAAACGGTGATCAGTACTAAAAATAGAGCAAAAGAATGTCACCAGCACACCAAGGATCTCCAGAGTGGGTCCAGAGTTTTAATCAGCGATCACATCGTTACATCACATTGCAAAATTTCAGAGCCACACAGGACCCCTTCATCAGGCATGTGATGCACATGCATACATACATGCTTTAAGGGAACAGCATCCATTTTTTTTTTAGGGTAACACACACTTTAAAGGAGTTGTAAAGCCTCATGTTTTTTTTATCTTGCATAATACCCTCTAAAAACACCTTGCACTGTCCGCCCAGCCCCCGTTTTACTTACCTGAGCCCCATAATTCCATGGGCACGATCCCGTGTCGTTCTCCCCAAGGCTTCTCGGCTCTTCATTGGATAGATTGATAGCAGCGCAGCCATTGGCTCCCGCTGCTGTCAATTAAATCCAATGACGCGACCGCCGTAGCCGAGTCATACACTCGGCGGCTATGTACGCCGAGTGTATAACATAGGAGCATGCCCGCAAGGTAACCCCCTTGGGAGAGAGCTTCCCAGAGGGGGTTATCTATTGTGGGGGGGAGCCGCGAGAGCCGTCGTGGGACCCCAGAAGAGGACGATCAGGGCCACTCCGTGCAAAACTGCACAGTGGAGGTAAGTATGACATGTTTGTTATTTTTTTTTTCTAAAACGTGAACCTATAGTATCACTTTAACATTCTACGAGTAGTAATTTGGATAGTGAAAGGCCGCAATGTCAGCGCTGTAGCCGCTTCCATTTTTACCGGTTTTGCTTCCGAGTTTGCTAGCAACAATTGGCCAAAGATGCAATGACGTCACTCCCGCGCATGCACGCAGGAGCCACCGTTCGTGGCACAGGGCTCGGAAGGCACAGCACCAGTAGCCGGTCAGAGCACATGTGCCGGTGATGTCACTGGCTGCATTTAATGTTTAGGAGATATATACACTACCTATAGGTAAGCCCTATTATAGGTTTACCTATATGTAAATGTTAGCAGAGGAAGATTACTTCCTCTTTAACTTTGTCATAAATGATATAGAGATGGGAATAAATAGTTCAATCACAGGGTTTGCTGATACAAAGCCAAGTAGGGCAATATCTTCACAATAGGATAAAGCAACTTTACAAAAAAATCGAGTTAAAATAGAAGGGTGGGCAGCTAATATGGCAGATGAGGTTTAATACTGAAAATGTAAAATGGGGGACGTGGCCAACTGCCGGTATGCGAGGACACACATCGCTCTCTTTCCCGCACAAATCCTAACCTAATCCTGCTGACCCGCCACTCATCTAGGGACTCATTAGCCTCCTCGTTCTCCTGGGACTCCCTGGAACGCCTGGGGATGGTCAAATACAGCTCTGTCATAGTTAGGTTGAAAAAAGACACAAGTCCATCCAGTTCAACCACAAAAAATAAACAAAGTAAAAAACATAGTACAATCCCATACACCCAATTCCATACCCACAGTTGATCCAGAGGAAGGCAAAAAACCCCAGCAGAGCATGATCCAATTTGCTACAGCAGGGGAAAAAATTCCTTCCCGAGAGGCAATCGGATTTACCCTGGATCAACTTTACCTACAAATCTTAGTACTCAGTTATATTCTGTACATTTAGGAAAGTATCCAGGCCTTTCTTAAAGCAATCTACTGAGCTGGCCAGAACCACCTCTGTAGGGCGTCTGTTCCACATTTTCACAGCTCTTAGGCCTCGTACACACGACCGAACATGTCCGCTGAAACTGATCCGGCGGACCAGTTTCCGCGGACATGTCTGACCGTGTGTAGGTCCGACCGGACAGTTTTCCGGCCTAGCGGACAGGTTTCCAGCGGACAAAAGTTTCTTAGCATGCTAAGAAACATGTCCGCTGGAAGCCTGTCCGTCGGACATGTCCGATGGTTAGTACGACTCATCGGACATGTGCGCTGGGCCGAAATCCCCCACATGCGAGGAAGCATTGAACTTCCAGGGTCGCGCACGTCGCCACGTCACTGCGTTTGCTGTCCGCGGGGATTTTGGTCCGATGGTGTGTACACACATCAGACCAAAATCTGCCAGCAGACATGTCCGATGAAAACGGTCCGCGGACCGTTTTCATCGGACATGTCCGGTCGTGTGTACGAGGCCTTACTGTGAAGAAACCTTTCCGTATTTGGAGATTAAATCTCTTTTCCTCTACACAAAGAATGCCCCCTTGTCCTCAGTGTTGACCTTAAAGTGAATAACTTAACACCAAGTTCACTATATGGACCCCTTATATATTTGTACATGTGGATCATATCCCCCCTTATTCTCCTCTTCTCCAGAGTGAATGAATTCAGTTCTTCTAATCTTTCCTCATAGCTGAGCTCCTCCATGCCTCTTATCAGTTTGGTTGCCCTTCTCTGCACTTTCTCCAGTTCCACGATATCCTTTTTGAGAACTGGAGCCCAAAACTAAACTGCATATGGAGGAGGCACCGGGTTTCCAGCCGCCCCTATCCCTCTACAAGCAGAAGCAAATCTGGCACAAATCATGGAGGCTATTCAGCACAGCCATTCTTCCCTGACCACTCAGATGATACACACCCACTTTTTGGGGGAGATAGTGAAAGTGATTGCAGAGAGCTTGGATGGATCTTTGAGGGTTGCTGATGGGAGAGCTCTGACTATCTCTGAAGGCTATCTCACTATCTTTGGAAGGAGAGATTGAATGCAAAGATGTAAGGGGTGAAAGAGGTCCCTCATGGGGGATCTTGCTTCTCAAACAGAAAGAACTCCTAAATACTGGTAATGTATAATTTTGTTTATTTACCTTTTGGTAATGAAGGTTTTTACATACACATAACTAATACCATTTAAATATACTTGGCAGAAATAATTTGGGAGTTGATTATTTCTAACTGCAGTATGAGAGAATTATATTCCAAATATTAGGAGACATACACACGTTTGGTTTTAGAGTGATGTCTGTGAAAATAAATTCTCTTTAAATTTAAAATAAGCTTGTCTGCATTGCAGAGCTTGTGTAGAGTGTTCTTTGATCTGTACCATATAAGAAGTAGAAGGGGAGATCTGTTTGATTTGAGAAGAGATAACATAGTGTCAAAGTAAACAAACACCTAGAGTCCGTGGAAATCACGGGAAGGTTATTTCAATAAGAGTCAACAAGGTTTTAAATATACAAGTATGATTTAAGTATGGTACTGTGAATATACCTTGTCATATAATGTAAATATTATCTGAACATTCAAACATCATGTATCTCTGATTGTAGAAGTATATCAATTATTTGTTTTATCACGAATCGTACCTGATTTTAATTGTGCACTATATCTTTAGTTAATAAATATATATATTTTAAATATTAATTTGTGTTACTTGTCCTCAAAATAGCACGGATAAAATAATTTTGGATATCTTGTATTGTGGGAAAATTGTATCTCTCCCAAAGCACAGATTTCCATATTTCCATAAATACAATAATATTTTATATTTCAGTATAAACATTCTGACGGTATATGTAGGCTCTATGTCGAGATAAGTCAATGGTTCTGACAATATCATTAAAATTCATTATCATCATTAAAATTAACATTCTCCCGTGAGTGCTCATCTATTTGCAGATAGTGATGGTGCCTTTGTCAAGCAGCTTCTTCTCATCAATCACTAGCATGTTCTCTGAATTTGTGTGGAATGCAAAGAGACCCCACATGCTATGCAAGTACTGAAACGCTCAAAGAGCCCCTAAAATTTATTTTTTGGTCTTGCAGTTTCAGCAGCTGGCGGGATGGGGGCGGGAAGAAAGAGAGGAACCTATATGCAATCTGGTGACTATGTCTGTTCCTTCATTAAAGGCGGCCTCCCACTTGGAGATGGGCCTGCCCAGCATACCACATTCCGCACTTATACGTGTCCTCCTAAAAAAAGGTTTGGGGAGAGATATGGAAGGCCCTGAGGTTAATGGGCCCACTGCCCTTTACCCCGGCATAACCCTAGATACCCAGAGTTACAAGATTTACAGGGTTTTACTCTCTGAAAAGAAAGGGGGATTTGGTTTTTCTCACAGTTTTACGAGGGGGAGGTGTTAAAAACATTCAAAGATATTCTGCATAGGGCCTATAGAACACCAGTGCAGATTCACAGGTGGGGAGGAAGGGACTCCCCCATGTGCCCAAAGTGCAAAGTACATCAGGGGGACTTTATACATTTAATTTGGAGATGCCCAAAAGCTCCATCGGTACTGGGAGGAGGTTTCTCAGTGCATCACTAGATTAGCCCAGGTACCTGTTCCCTTGGACCCCCTGGTGTACTTGCTTGGGTCCATTGATGTTGAAAAGTTTCCAAAAGGAATGTACTATATGATAACTAGATTGATGTACTTAGCTAGAAAGCTTATCGCACGATATTGGATAGCATCTGCGGTCCCCACGGGGAAGCAATGGATTACCTATGTTAACTCCTTACTTTTTACAGAACAGCTGGCCTATAGTCGCAGGAAGGTAGTGGGCAAATTCAACCTTATATGGCAACCTTGGTTGGGGAATCCTAGCCTTGCACCACCACAACTGGTAATGGATAGACTTCATATGTAGAGACCCTTTAGGGTGGCTGGGGGGGGGGGAAGGAGTGGGAAACTACAGTTTGAATGTGTCAACGGTCACGCACCAAACCGGGAGAGTCTGGGGGTTGAATAAATGATTCATGCCGTTTAGATATAAAAGGGTCTCGTGTGTGGGGACAGTAGTTTTGGGGTTGCTAAAAATGCTATAGTTGCATTGTATATTGTTAATATTATATGGATTTATGTTCTACTATGTTTTCTTCTTGCACTAATTTGTAAGATCAAATGCACCGTTTGTATGTACTATTTGAGCAATTGTAGAATAAAAAGTTTCTTTTTTTTTTTTTTTTATAAATCAAAACAAGGGCCGGGGCTTGGGTATATAAGGTTTACGGAGGTACTATAGGGCCATCGTTCTCCAGCGGATATTGAACTGGCATTTACACACCCGATCCAGGCTCTGGGTATCCCTGAAAAATGCCTGGCAGGTAGAGACCTAGCTTATGCTCCTTGGCTGCCTAGGGAACACAGGGGGTTGCCAGACGCTACTTCTCATTTAACGACCCAGGCTCTTAAGGTCTGGGGGACAGGATCAATTGTATATATCACTCGCCCCCCCTGTGTCCCCGCTTGGGGGCTTATGTTGGTTTTTCCCCCAGGAGAACAAATAGCATTCATTAAGAAGTGGACAGATGATTCTAATGCTTGCTGTGGTAAATTCCTGGACAACGGTGGACTCCCCACTCTTGGGACCCTTAGGGTTCACCATGGCAGCTTCCCTTTTTTCTGGCGACTTAAACAACTACGTGACTTTTTTTGCTACGCAAGGTCAACCCATTAGAGCTACCTCTAAGCTTACACCCTTTGAGCTTCTCTTTGTCACGGATAAACCCATCCCTTGCATGATCGCCAAGTTAAATCAACTACTGGGCTCAGCAGCTTCAAGTACTAAGCTGGTTTATATTAGGGAATGGGAACGGGACCTAGGGAAGGAGTTTTCTGGGGCGCAGCTGGCTCACCTGTATCAGAGAACACATTCCAGCTCCATTGAGTGCAGAATGCAAGAAACCAATTACAAGATACTGACACACTGGTACAGGATGCCGGCTGTCATGTTCCTAATCTACCCCTCTATAGCCGACCGCTGTTGGAGAGGCTGTGGCCACCGTGGTACATTGTGGGAATGCCCGAGAGTCAGACCCTTCTGAAAGGAAATTAAAACTCGGATAAAAGGACATACTGGGCATTGACATCCCTGTCTCTCCTTTGCACTTCCTCTTCCATAATTCCTCCTATACCTGTTAGCCAATATAGAAAGAGCACCTTGCCACACTTCCTGAATGCAGCTAAACGCCTGCTCCCTGTCTATTGGAAGCAGACCCATGTGTCTAGCCAAGGGTAATAGAGCCGAAAGGCGAAGGAGATTATGGAAGTGGAGGAATGGGTAGCAACTTGCAATGGCACTAGGGAACGTTTCAACACTACTTGGGGCCCCTTGGTTGAAACACACCTCTGACATGGTGTTTACTTCTTCCTGCTTAGATGTCCTCTCTTAAGGGACATCTTGGTCACTATAGTTCAAAGGATAGAGATCCCAGAGCTTGCAGGACCACCATTCTAAATACACTTTAATCTTTTTTTTTGCAAAGCTGATCGTTGGTTGTGAGCAATTACATGCATTTCTTCAACAGGAATATGGGTAAGTGCCGGGGGGAGGGCTCCTCCTTTCCTTTGCTTCCTTTCCCTCTTTCACTCATTTTTCATGTCCTTTATTTTTGGGTTTTTGGATTCGCACATGTTTACCTAGACCATGCTACCTGGTGAAATTAGTCACTTCACTTTTACTAGGTTCACTTTTTATAATGGTTGATGCACCCTCTCCTCTCCGTAATGGGGACGGTGCCCATAATGGAGTGACGTCTTTCTCCTGCTTGTCCGTGGGGCTAGATACTAGCCAAAGAGGGTCAGATGGAGGTTCTTCGAACCCCCCCTCTCCACTGAGCAGGGCCGGACTGGCCTTCTGGGATACCGGGAAATTTTACGGTAGGCCGCCTGCCTTGGGGGCGCTTTGAGCTGCGGATAACTGAAGCACTGCCCTCCCTCGCTCTCTCTCTTATGTGTCACACACACCGTGCATCTCCCACGGTGTGTGTGAGAGCTGGCTGGGTCCGTGTTCGACTGTGCTGTAGGAAGGTCCCACCCCTCTAAATCTGCTTGTGTGATAGTAGATGGAACACTGATTGAATCAGTGTTTCGCCTATCACACAAGCAGGTCTAAGGGGACGGGATCTTCCTACAGCACAGCCGAACACAGACCCAGCCAGCTATCGATAGAGATATATAGCCCTACGTGTCCTATCTGTCTTCTCTATACACTCTTCAAATGTGCATTAAAATGCATGGTTTTCCCTTTCATGAAAAAGAAAATAAAGACGTTTGCTGTTGGGCTGGTATAAAAATGCTATGGGGCTGGTATGAATTTTTTTCCAGGGTTGGTTTTTATTCCCAGTCCGGCCCTGCCACTGGGGACATGTAGGATTGGGCTTCTACTAGACCCGGAAACCTAGAATGGTTACGCACACCATGATTAATTAATCTGTGTAATGGATACCTGCTATACAGTATGTTGAAAATGAAGTTCATTATGTGTATCCTCATTTCTTTTTTCATTTTTGTTTGTCATAAAACCAGATAACATAACAAAAAAAAAAAATTATATATATATATATATATATATATATATATATATATATATATATATATATTTATATATTACTCGCTGGTGAAGAACCTCTGGGGGATTTGAGCATGGAAAAGGATCTGGGGGTACTAAAAGATCATAGACTCTGCAATAGCATGCAATGTCAAACTGCAACAAGCAAGGCTAGCAGACCAATATCCTAAAATCCTTAGGGAATTTACTCAACAAATAAAACTATAATTCTACCTCTTTACAATACGCTGGTTCGACCACATATTGAGTGTG
This sequence comes from Rana temporaria, assembly GCF_905171775.1. Taxonomy (NCBI): domain Eukaryota; kingdom Metazoa; phylum Chordata; class Amphibia; order Anura; family Ranidae; genus Rana; species Rana temporaria. The sequence continues at coordinate 169,750,763 of NC_053493.1, forward strand.
CTGTCCAGTGTTGGACACCGATTCTAAGGAATGTGCTTGAACTGAAGTCCAGAAAAGGGCAACATAGCTAGTAAGGGGGCTGGAGAACCTGAGTTATGGACACGTGCTACACATATCCTGTGTACTTTAATGATGTTTTTTGGGCACATGTAGCACATCTAGTGTGTAGTGTACAGCGTAAAACTAACACAGAAAATAAAATTTAAAGTAAATATATTTACAAATACCTTTTGATATGATCTATTTGAGTCAGAACGGCATTTACTACACGAATGGCATCAGAAGGTTCGGTACCTGCCCTAGAAGCATTACGTGCAGCTGTAAGGCTTTCAACCTGAAGTGCAAAAACATGGATTAGTTATGTCAGTAATGTAAGCAGGTTCTAAACAAATATTGTTAAACATTTACAATAATCTTGTGCCTTAATAAATGTAAGGTTTTAACCACTTCAAGACCGGACCAATATGCTGCTAAAAGACCCAAGGTGTTTTTACAATTTGGCACTGCGCTGCTTTAACTGGTAATTACGCGGTCATGCAATGTTGTACCGAAACAAAATTTGCGTCCTTTTGTTCCCACAAATAGAGCTTTCTTTTGATGGTATTTGATTACCTCTGCGATTTATTTTTTGGCGATATAAACAGAAAAAGACCGTAAATTTTTAAAAAAAAATATTTTTCTTATAACAAAAAGTAAAAATGATGGTTAACATTAAAACAAAGTAACATTACAGTATAACAGTAAGATCATACCATACCTGCAAAGCAAATACCAATAAAAAAAACATAGTAAAAAAAAAAAAAAATTAACGCAACCTGTGCCTATATATATATATATATATATATATATATATATATATATATATATATATATATATATATATACCGAAGCATGGGGGCATCCTCCCGCAAAAAAGTTATGCCGCGTTCACACGGTCAGACTTTTCTATGCCGTGTACACATGGTCGGACTTTTCTATGACGTGTACACATGGTCGGACTTTTCCACGGGAAAGCCACCTTAGGAATGCCAACCGTATGTACGCGGCATTAGGAGCAAAATCGCTCCTCCGCCCCTAATGCCCCCATGCTTCGGCATATATGCTCTTTTTTTAACTGTGGTGGTGAAATCACCTCCTACAGCACTGGAGTCACGGCTTTATATATTGTGGGAGAAAACACTGTTGCTGTCAAGATAAATAAGTCCGCGCAACAGCTGAATGGCGTACCTGAAAACAGTAAACTAAATTACATACCTGAAAAGCAAGCATGAAAAAACATAACAATAAAACTTTGCAGAATAGAATACAGTAAAAAAAGAGCAGAACAATAGAGAGAGAATAGAGAGGGAGAGAACAATAAAAAAACAACTATTTTTGTTTTTTTTATTTTATATTTTTTTTGTGTTTTTTTATTTTTTACCTTTTTTTTATAACCCTTTTTTTTTGTAACTGTTCAACTTTTCGGTTCCAGGTTTGGGTCTCTCAAAATGCGATGGCATCTTGGGAGACCCTGTGTAAGTGTGCCTAGACTGTGAAATGTTTTACCCTACGCCAATACTTCACTAGTGTGTGGAAGCGTTCAAAACATTCACCAATACAAAGACCAGGATCGGCAGGACAGCGGGGACAAAAATAACAGGTGTCACGCCTAAATCCGCGCTTGCTACAGACACGACATTTTCTTTGGGGGGCTTGTTGGGTAGGGGTACTCTGGAGGGCATATGAAAAATGCCTCTCATGCAGTCGGCTTACTGCATTTGGTAGGGGATGGTGAGGTGCAGAACCGCCTGGATACAGGAGTTCTGTGATGATATCCTTCTGGAATTGAAGGAAGGATCCATTCCGTCCTGAAGCTTTGTATAAGACATAAGCATTCAGTAAAGTCAATTGAAATAAATGTAGACACACTACAGGATCGTCTCGTATCGTTTCCTGGCCATGCAAGCAGAGAATATGGGCATCTGGTCAATTGGCTCTGTGGACCAATACATGCGCAATTGAGGAAATTTGTGTATGCCCATATTGAGGGTAAGGCCCAGAAAGGTCTTAAATTTGGAAACCTCAAGAGGTTTCCATTCTTCGGCAAGGAGGGTCTGGGGATTAGCGGCGATGTAGGTACCAGCATATAAATTAGTCTGGTCCACAATAGATCTATAGAGATCTTCCGTGAAATACAGCGAATAAAAATCAAGTGGCAAAAAATTCGCTGTATCCACCTGGATACCGGGTTGGCCAGTGAATGGGGGAAGTACGGGTGCTGCAGAAGTGGTGGGGACCCAATCAGGATAGGCGAATTCTGCAGGAAGGGCACTATGGCCATGACGGGCCTGTCTTTGTCTTCTTCTTGGTGGCAGCGGGACACTACTTGTGCTTGCCACCTCGCCAGCTTGAACTGCACTTATGGGACTCGCCACATCACCACGTGATACTGCAGTGCTGGATGAACGACCAGGGTGTACTAGGCCGCTGGTGCTTGCCAATCCACCAGAAGGAATAGCGGCGCTAGTACTGGCTCTCTGCTCCATACAAGGTTCTTGCTGCTCAACAACATCAGAATGGGGCCGGGTACGCCTGGCCTTAGCAGGGACCACAACTTTGTCGTCAGATCTATCTGACATGGAGCCGCCGTCGTAAATAGGATCGTATTCTGAGCCCAAATCTGACAGATGCGTGACCTCCTCTTCACTATCTGACATGCTCAGGATCCTAAAAGCCTCTACACCACTGTACATTCGCTTTGCCATTTTGGGCTCTAAATTTAGTGGTACAGTGGTGATGATTCACAGGTAAAAAAAGCACCTGACTATAGAAAGGAAAATGTAGAAAACGCTTCGAAAAAAACTGTTAGCGATCGCAGGGATCAGGCCTGTCTCTGCGAACGCTGCAGTTATGTGTGTTGTGTTTTTGAAGTGACAGTGATCGATCGATACTGCACTTGGGTGGGTTGGGCTGGGTGGAGGGGCAAAACGCAGGTGCTAGCGGGTATCTGGGCTGATTCCGCTAACAATGCGTTTTTGGGTACCCTAAACTGCTGGGTACGCTAGTATAGATCTGATCAGATCAGGTATCGATCCGTTCAGATACTATACCACTAAGGGGGGTGTATGCTTTGCGAGTGGGTGTAAGTGTTACTGGCACTAACCTAACGCTGCCTGGGGCGAGGCAGACCCTGACTGACGCTAAAATTTAATTGATATCACCCGCCGGGCGATCAGGGGGTTAAACCTTTATTGGGTTATATACGGCGGGTGCCCTGATGCTATAAACAGCAAACTAACTAACCAGCGTCAACCGTAACACTTACACGGTGATCACTGGTGAAAGGGTTAACTAGGGGGAAATCAGGGGGTTAAAACCTTTATTAGGTAATATATGGGGGTACCTGACGCTTTCTAAAAACCTAAATAACTAACTGGCTAACCTGCGTCACCAGTGACACTTATACGGTGATCACTGGTGAAAGGGTTAACTCTAGGGGCAATCAGGGGTTAAAAACTTTATTTATCGGGGTACCCAACGCTATAGAACCTGGCGGTGAACCTCAAAAAAAACTAGCTACCTAGCGGCAACAGTGACACTAATACAGCGATCAGAAAACCGATCGCTTAGTGACACTGGCAATAGGGGGTGAAAGGGTTAACTAGGGCGGTGATCAAGGGGTTAAACCTTTATTAGGGGGGGGGGGGGGGGAGGGGGCTACCCTGGACCTAAAGGGGCCCAAGACTAACTGCCCTAACACTTTTTTCTGTCACACTGACACTAAATGCAGGAATCAGAAAATAAATGATCACTGCATTCAGTGACACTGTGACAGGGGACTGGGGGCGTGATCGGCGGTGACTGGGGGGGGGGTTAAGTGTGCCTATGTGTACCTGTGTCAGTGTACTGTTAGGTGCAACTTACTGTGTGATGTCTTCTCTCCTCAGCGGCGGTTGAAAAGACCGCCACGAGGAGAGATCACATCACTTCCCTCTTCCTGTGGAGTGCGCGGATTGGCTGAGAGCGATCGTGAGGGGGTGGCTGGAAACTAATAGCCGCCCCCTCATCCTGGATCGCTCCCCTAGCCTACGGAACCGCCGCATGTACGGGGGGGGGGACCCCCGACCCACATCTAGGCAGGGACGTACAGGTAAGCCAATGTGCCTGTACGTGCCATTCTGCCGGCGTATATGTACATGCGGCGGTCCGGAAGTGGTTAATGTCAAAACTCTAATATCAGAGGGGAGTTACAGAGTAGGTGATGTTGAAAACAAGACAAGTCCATCAAGTCCAACCTATGTGTGTGATTATATGTCAGTATTACCTTGTATATTCCTGTATGTTGTGGTAGTTTAGGTGCTTATCTAATAGTTTCTTCGATGCCCCCTGCTGAGACCACCACCTGTGGAAGGGAATTCCACATCCTTGCCTCTCTTACAGTAAAGAACCCTCTACGTAGTTTATGGTTAAACCTCTTTTCTTCTAATTTTAATGAGTTGCCGCGTGTCTTGTTAAACTCCCTTCGGCAAAAAACTTTTATCCCTATTGTGGGGTCACCAGAATGATATTTGTAAATTGAAATCATATCCCCTCTCAAGCGTCTCTTCTCCAGAGGGAATAAGTTCAGTGCTTGCAACCTTTCTTCGTAACCAATATCCTCCAGACCCTTTATTAGCTTTGTTGCCCTTCTTTGTACTCTCTCAGTTTCCAGTACATCCTTGTTGAGGACTGGTGCCCAGAACTGGACAGCATACTCCAGGTGCAGCCGGACCACAGTCTTGTAGAGTGGGAGAATTATTGTTTTATCTCTGGAGTTAATTCCCTTTTTAATGCATGCCAATATTCTGTTTGCTTTGTTAGCAGCAGCTTGGCATTGCATGCCATTGCTGAGCCCATCATGTACTAGGTCCTTTACCTATATGGGGAGAACCTCTGGGGGATTCTAGGATGCAAGATTCAGGTAGGGCGACGTAACTTTGTGTGGGCGTAGCGTATGTTATTTACGCTACGCCGCCGCAATTTAGAGAGGCAAGTGCAGTATTCACAAAGCACTTGCTCCGTAAGTTGCGGCGGCGTAGCGTAAATTGGCCGGCGTAAGCCCGCCTAATTCAAATGTGGAAGAGGTGGGCGTGTTTTATGGAAATTAATCGTGACCCCACGTAAATGACGTTTCGAACGAACGGCGCATGCGCCGTCTGTGGACGTATCCCAGTGCGCATGCTCCAAATCACGTCGCAAATAGTCAATGCTTTCGACGTGAACGTAACCTACGCCCAGCCCTATTTTGAATCGACTTACGCAAACGACGTGAAATTCGACGGCGGTTCCGACGTCCATACTTAACATTGGCTGCGCCATCTTTTTGGTGGTTTATCTTTACGCCTGAAAACGACTTACGTAAACGGCGTATCTTACATGCGACAGGCGAGCGTACGTTCATGAATAGGCGTATCTACGTCATTTACATATTCTCTGCGTAAATCGACGTACACGCCCCTAGCGGCCAGCGTAAATATGCAACTAAGATAAGACGGCGTAGGAGACTTACGCCGGTCGTATCTTAGCAACAGAGAAGCGTATCTCAATTTGAGGATACCCCTTAAAGATACGACGGCGCGGATTCGGACTTACGACGGCTTATTTACTGAAACGCTGTCGTAAGTCTTTATGAATCTAGCCCATAGTGTATAGATTGCATTCGTATTTTTTCCACCCAAATGCATTATTTTAAATTTTTCTACATTGAACCTCATTTGCTATGTAGTTGCCCACCATTAATTTGTTCGGATCTTTTTGCAAGGTTTCCACATCCTGCGGAGTTATTGCCCTGCTTAAAGCGGGGATTCACCCAAAAAAATAAATTTAATATTGCATTTATCCTACTAAGCATAGTAAGGGCATTTACTTTCGGCAGGTCTTTTTTTTTTTTCTCCGTACATACCTTTATATTATGATTTGGTCCAGGGCTTCCGGGTTCCGATGACTGCGGGACTGGGCGTTCCTATCCTTCGGTTCGATGATTGACGGCTTGTGAAACAGGTCCCCTGTCGCACAACGCGCGTCACCAGATTTCCGGAAATAGCCGAGCTGCGAGTCGGCACTATACGGCGCCTGCACCCGCCGTGTAGAGCTGACTGCGCAGGCGCCGTATAGTGCCGACTCGCAGCTCGGCTATTTCCGGAAATCTGGTGACGCGCGTTGTGCGTCAGGGGACCTGTTTCACAAGCCGTCAATCATCGAACCGAAGGATAGGAACGCCCAGTCCTGCAGTCATCGGAAACCCTGAGGCAGGGATAGGAACGCCCAGTCCCGGAGTCATCAGAACGCGGAAGCCCTGGACCAAATCAGAATATAAAGGTATGTACGTAGAAAAAAAAAGACCTGCCGAAAGTAAATGTCCTTAGTTTGCTTAGTCTAATGTTAAAAATTTGTTTTTAGGGTGAACCTCCACTTTAACTTGGTATTGTCTGCAAATACAGAGATTGCACTGCTTACCCCATCCTTCAGGACGTTTATAAACAAATTAAACAGAATTGGTCCCAGCACAGAACCCTGGGGGACCCCACTACCCACCCCTGATCATTCCGAGTACTCCCCATTTATCACCACCCACTGAACTCAGCCTTGTAGAGAGTTTTCAATCCATGTACTCACCCTATGGTCCATGCCAATGGACCGTATTTTATACAGTAAACGTTTATGGGGAACTGTGTGAAATTCTTTTGCAAAATCCAGGTACACCACATCAACGGTCCTTCCTATATCTAGATGGCAACTCACCTCCTCATAGAAGGTTAATAGATTGGTTTGGCAAGAACGATTCTTCATGAATCCATGCTGATTACTGCTAATGATACCGTTCTCATTACTAAAATCTGGTATATAGTGCCTTACCCCCTCCAAGAGCTTAAATACTATTGATGTTGGGCTAACTGGTCTAATTCCCAGGGATGTATTTTGGGCCCTTTTAAAATATTGGTGCTACATTGGCTTTTCTCCAATCAGCTGGTACCATTCCAGTCAGTAAAAATTAGGAACAATGGTCTGGCAATTACTTGACTACTTCCCTAAGTACCCTCGAGTGCAAGCTATCTGGTGCCGGTGATTTATTAATGTTAAGTTTCCCAAGTCTAATTTTAATTCTGTCCTCTTAACCATGGAGGTGCTTCCTGTAATGTGTCATGAGGATAGACACTGCAGTTTTAGTTACTGAAGCCCCCCCCCCCCCAATTCCCTCGTGAAGACTGAGGAGAAAAATAAATTCAATACCTTCGCCATCTCCCCATTCTTTGTAACCAGATGTCCTTTCTCATTTTTTATGGTGCCAATATGGTCTGTCCTCCCTTTTTTACTTTTTACATGCTTAAAGAATTTCTTGGGAATTATTTTGCTCTCCTCCACTATGTGTCTTTTATGTTCTATCTTAGCCACCCTAATTGCACACTTACATTTCTTGTTGCATACTTTATAAAAAGTCTGAATGCCGATGATGATCCCTCAACCCTGTATTTTTTGAAGGCCTTCTCTTTTGCTTTTTCTTGCATTTTTACATTGGAGTTAAGCCATCCAGGACTTTTGCTCGCTCTTTTAAAATGTATTACCCAATGGGATGCATTGGCTAATGCCCTTATTTAATATGCTCTTAAAGCAAACCCATTTCTCCTCCGTGTTCTTTGTTCCTAAGATTTTATCCCAATTTATGCCTTCTAGCAATGTTTGTAGTTAAGGGAAGTTGGCTCTTTTGAAATTCAGTGTCTTTGTATTCCCCTTGTGTTTCCTATTTGTGCGATTTATACTGAAGCCAATTGACCTGTGATCGCTGTTACATAAATTGCCCCGTATTTCCACATACGTGATCAGGTCTGTATTGTTAGTAATCAGTAGATCCAGTAACGCTTTATTTCTAGTTGGTGCGTCTACCATCTGACCCATAAAATTGTCCTGTAAGACATTTAGGAAGTGGCGGAGCCTTGGATGAATGTGTGGCTCCCTCCACCCAGTCTATGTCAGGATAATTAGAATCCCCCATTATGATAACACTTCCCATCCTTGCTGCTAATCCAAATTGTGATAGGAGATCTGTCTCCCCTCCTCCCTCAGGTTAGGGGGCCTATAGCATACTCCCAGTATTATTTTCCCCTTAGCTTCATCCATTTGGAGCTCTACCCATAAGGACTCCACCTCATTTATCCCATTGTTTTGCAAATCTATGTACACTACAAACTGTATGATTGAATCGGTTCCGATATCGCTGTTTTACTAACCTGACAGCTTATTATTCTAAATAGGAAACATTGATTTTGTCTGCAAATATTAAAGATTCTATCAGCAAGAATAAGTCTTTAAATTTAAAGAGCACCTGTCATTTCATATCCATCATTGGAGAGCCTGTTAGCAGGCATCCACTCACCTGCTGCCATGTCCCTCACCTTGTGTCATCCCATTAAATTGAATAAGACTGTCGGTGAGTCAACAGCAGGTCAGAGTAGGAGCTGCTTTGGATCAGAGATGACAGTTGCTCTTTAAACACTTCCCGCCAAGCCTATAGCAAAATGACAGCCGGGCAGTGGTTCAGTTTTCCCGGCTGGGCATCGTATGACATCCAGCAGGATAGGACGCGCAGCGCGGCAATCTCGGTAAAAAGCCTCTGATGGAGACTCTTTACCACGTGATCAGCCGTATCCCATAATGGCCTTCCAATTTATAATAATAAAATGTATACAGCTTTTGTAACACTAGTAGTTTTAAATGCAACAATGGTCAAAATAGAAATGGAAGCACATTTTTTTACTTTTATATTGTTTATGTCTATATATTGCATAAAAAAAAAGCAAGTTAGGCTTTATCGGGTTTGACCAATCCGGCTTTATCCCCAATAGGTCAACCAGTACCAACATCAGGAGAGTGTTCCTGAATATGCAAATTCCAACAGAAGGAGAGGGCTCTAGAGCCATCTTAGCCCTGGATGCTGCCAAGGCTTTTGACAGTCTGGAATGGGACTACCTATGGAAGGTCCTAGAGAAATTCGGGTTTGGCCCCAGGTTCATGAGTTGGGTGAAGTTGTTATACAATCAGCCAAGAGCAAAAATCAAAATCAACAATGAATTTTCAGAAATTTTTCAACTAGAGAGAGGAACGCGACAGGGCTGTCCCCTTTCTCCCCTTCTGTTCGCTTTGGCGATGGAACCATTGGCTATTAAAATTAGGAAAACTAAAGATATACAGGGGTTCCACAGACAGACTATAGAGGATAAGATCGCACTGTTTGCGGACGATGTTCTCTTCTTTTTGGGAGACGTTGAAACCTCATTAAAAAATGTGATCAAAGTAGTGGGCGAGTTTGGGCTATTTTCCGGGTTGGTTATTAATTGGGAAAAGTCAGCACTACTGCCAATTGACCCCCTTGGTGCCCAGATACCTCAGGGAATCCCCCAGTTAAAAGTTGTAGTTATGATGAAATATCTCGGGATATGGATCACGAGCGACATTAACAGCTTTGTCCAAAATAACTTAATTCCTCTTTTGTCTAAATGGGAACATAAAAGAGATGTCTGGTGTAGACTACCATTATCCATAGCGGGACGATGCAATCTGATAAAGATGATATGGCTGCCCCAGTTACTCTATATCCTCCATAACTCCCTAGTCTGGATAGCTCAAAAATGGTTCAAAAAGATAGAATCCCTCTTCAGAGAGTTAATTTGGAAGAAGGGACAAGCTAGGATTTGTCTCCAGACCATGCAGTTACCTGCTAAAGAGGGGGGAATGGCAGTACCTCACCCGAAAACATATTTTCTAGCCTCACAGCTACAACAGCTTGCGAACTGCGGATTGGAGGGAGGGGGGAATTCCGCTAGATTGATGCTAACTGGGGCACCACATAGGACAATAGTGGAGGCACTTGAGGCGGGTTCGTTCGTCCATAAATGTCCAACTATAAAACTTAGCCTTAAAGTGTGGCAAACAACAAAAGCATTGATGGGCTACAAGGGAATAACAATATTCGCCCCCCTCTGGTGCAACCAAAACTTAAGAGAGTTAAAAGACATTGAGAGATGTAAAGAATGGGAGAGACAAGGGATAAGCCGTTTAAACCAACTGTACAATGGAGAACAGATGAAATCCTTCGCAGACTTGCGACAGGAATTCAATATAACAAATAAAACATTTTACAGATATCTACAGATACGACATGCTATCCAAGCCCAATTTGGGTTACAACCCATTATATGGTCCTCGGCCCCCACCCTCCTGAAAATAACCTCTTCAAAAACAACTAAAGGCCTGATATCTGAGTTGTACTCTAGAATAGGAGCTAAAACCATAAGTAGGGCAGGCCCCATTAAGAGCAGGACAGGATGGGAGAAAGACTTAGGTCAAATGACCACGGAACAGTGGAGTGCGATCTTGAAGAGGGGGGTATTGGTTTCGATTTCCCCATCTCAGAAGGTATCACACTTGTTCCTCTTACATAGAGTATACTATACCCCCAGGAGAATGTTTAATCTCGGGTGGAGAAGTACTGACGAATGCCCAAGGTGCAGAGCGACAGGCAATCTTATCCACATGATGTGGAAATGTCCTAAGCTATTTAGATACTGGGAGGAGGTGGTGGACACAATAAATACAACTTTTAAAACTAAGCTAGAAGCGGAGTCTAAGACATGCTTGTTAGGCAGCATAGAGGAAAATAGATTGCCAGCCAGTTCCCTTGAAGTGGTACTGAGATGCCTCTTCCAGGCGAAGAAGTTAATTGCGTTGAGGTGGCAGGCCCAGATGCCACCCACTGTCAAATCTTGGGTTGAAACTATTAACACAATGATTTGGAGTGAGAGAGTGACACTTACCCGACAGGGGAATTATAGTAAGTTCGTGAGGATGTGGAAACCCTGGCTAGACGAAACAGGATGTTCTATATAAAAATCGCCATTCAAATTCAATAAATATCTTAACCCGCTATCGGGCATTCCTTTATGGGGAAGACGTATTTAACGAAGTAGATTAACTTCAGAAACCTGCACAGGGTGTGATGGGAGGGTGGGAGGGCGGGTGAGGGTTTGCGGGGTGGGAGGTGAGCTATAGTTCAGAAACAAGTGGTCTTTCATTTATTCACAATATTATAAAGAACGAGGGTAGGAAAAGATAAGGGGAAAATAGGGAAAAACGTTTGGTTGTGTATTGTTATAATACGTACGAGGATGTAACACTTTTTGTATCTTTTTATATGCAAACAACAATAAAAAAAACATTGAAATAAAAAAAAAAAAAAAAACTTGTTTTCCAGAAGTCTTTTAGGACAGCGCCTCGAGAGATAGTGGCTCCTCCCTCTCCAACAGGAAACACCTTCTTCACAAACTTTAAAGGGAGGCTCCTCCCAGCACACTTCAGTTGTTACCGAGAAACCTCTGGCCCCGGCTGGAACATATAAACACATAGGTTAGTCACAGCATGGCACATTAACAAGTACATCAAAACGGGCGGGTTGCTGCTGTCCTGAAAGACTTCTGGAAAACAAGTTACCGGTAAGCCTAACTTGCTTTTTCCCAGGGCGTCTTTCAGGACAGCACCTCGAGAGGATACCAGAGACTTACCACCTTAGGGCGGGACAACAGCTTGTAGGACCTTTCTGCCAAATGCTTGGTCCCTGGCAGAAATAAGATCCAACCTATAATGCCGTACAAACGTGTTAAAACTTGACCACGTCGCCACCTTGCATATTTGTTCCGGGGTGGCACCAGCTCTCTCTGCCCATGAGGTTGCAAGCGCTCGTGTAGAATGAGCACAAATCCCTTCTGGCGGAACTAATTCTGCATGTAAATAGGCCTCCCTGATAGCCAATTTTAACCATCTGGCTATGGTACCCCTTGAGGCCGGGTGGCCTTTTCTTTTGCCCCCAAATAAAACAAATAATGAGTCTGTGCATCTGAAGGACTCTGTTATTTTGAGGTAGCATAGCAAAGCCCTTCTCACATCCAACATGTGAAAAAAATATTATTTTTCCCCCACGGGGTTTTAACAAAAGGTGGGTAGCACAATCTCCTGAGAGCGATTGACCGCTGAGGCTACCTTAGGTAAGAATTTTGGGTCTGTTCTAAGCACAACCCTATCTGAAAATAACGAAAAATACGGTTCCCTTACTGACAGGGCCTGTAGTTCGCTAACCCTACGAGCTGAGGTTATAGCGACAAGGAAAAGAACCTTCAAGGTAGCATCTCTAAGAGAAGCGTCATTCAAAGGTTCAAAAGGCTTTCCAGCTAAAGCCTTCAACACCACTGATAGGTCCCACTTCGGGAAACCCTTAACCTGTGGCGGCCTAGCCCTTGAGAGGGCTCTAAAAAAAACTGGATACCAATGGTTCTGAGGCTATAGATCTTTCCAAAAAGACTGCCAAGGCGGAAATCTGCACTTTTAGAGTGCTGACCGCTAACCCCTTATCTGCTCCATCCTGTAAAAACTCTAGAATGGCATTAAGACTGCTTGGCTCCATAGCTGAAGAATTACACCAGGACGTATACACTCTCCAAACCTTAGCGTAGATGGCTCTTGCAACCTTCTTCCTGCTATTTAACAGGGTAGAGACCAAACGATCTGAAAAACCTTTATCCTTTCAGAAACCAAGCTGAAAGGGAGAGCATGGATACGTCCGGATGAAATACTGGACCCTGTCTCAGAAGGTCTAACCTGGGAGGAAGATGCCAACATGGTTTTGTAGCCATCCCTAGGATTGTTGAGAACCATGGTCTCTTGGGCCAGTATGGAGCGATCAGAATTACTGGGACTCTTTCTTTCTGAATCTTTCTCAGGACTAACGGGATCAGTTGGAATGGGGGGAAAGCAAAGCAGAGGTGAAATCTCCAGGGATGCGCCAGAGCGTCTATCCCCAGGGACCCGTCCAGTCTGTCTAGGGAGAAAAATAGAGGCACCTGGGAATTTTCTCTCGAGGCAAACAGGTCCACCTCTGGTTGACCCCACCTGCTGGAGATCTCCAAAAAGACCTCGGGATTTAGTGACCACTCCGATTCCCGCACCTGATGTCTGCTCAAAAAATCTGCCACTCCGTTCAGGGATCCCTTCAGGTGCACTGCTGAAAGGGATCGCAAGTTCTTTTCTGCCCACATCAGGGTGCTTTCGGCCAACATCAGCAGAGGTTTGCTTCTGGTGCCCCCCTGTCTGTTTACATATGCTACAGCCGTAAAATTGTCCGTCAACACCTGGACGTGGTGGTCTAGAAGATCTGGAGCAAACCTCTCTAGAGCTAATGTGATTGCTCTTAACTCTCTCCAATTCGAGGACCGAACTGACTCCTCCTTTGTCCAGCAGCCCTGAATGAAGTCCTTCCCCAAGTGGGCTCCCCATCCCCACGCACTGGCTTCTGTTGTTAATCTTTTCCCCACTGGAAAAGACCACTCCAGACCCTTTGAGAGGACCTGCTGGCCTTTCCACCAATATAGGGATCTTTTTACCCTAGATGGAATTTTTACTAGCTTGTCCAGGGAGTTGAGACTGTGATCCCAAGACCTTAAAAGAAAACTCTGCAGGCACCGGAAATGCAGTCTCGCCCACTGGATAACACCCCTAACGCCGACATCACTTGTCTTATAGTTATGGGCTGGTTGGACTGCAGCCGAGAGATGGTCTCCTGGACTTTGGTTTTCTTTTCTAGGGGCAGAAACATTCTCTGGCTCAAAGAGTTCACCTGATAACCTAGAAAAATAATCTCCTGAGTAGGTACTAGTGATGATTTCTGAAGATTCAGAATCCACCCTAGGTATTCCAGGTGAGCCTGAGCCTTGGACAAGTCTATCAGCAGCCTTTCCCTTGAAGGGGAAAAAAACAACAGGTCGTCTAAATAGGGGATCACAGCCACCCCCTGCAGACGAAGCGGGGCCAAGGCCTCTGCCATCACCTTGGTAAAAATCCGAGGTGAGGATGAGAGCCCGAAAGGAAGAGCCCTGTACTGTAGGTGTTGAACCACCCCTCCTCTCCTTACCGCTAGTCTGAGATACCTCTGGGACTGTGGAGAGATCGGGATGTGCAGATAGGCATCCCTCAAATCTATTGACGCCATGAAGCAACCTGGCGTCAATAGATTCCTGACCGAAAAGATAGAGTCCATTTTGAACCTCCTGTATTTGACTGATTTGTTCAAGGGTTTCAGGTTTAGGATCATCCTGAATTTTCCTGTGGGTTTTCTCACCAAAAACACATGGGATTAGAAACCCAGCCCCTGCTCTGCCTGAGGCACTTGTACTATTACCCTTTGCTGAATCAGCTCTTTTAAAGAGGATTTCATGGCCAGGGATTTTACTGGATCCTTTGGGAAATTTGTTACCAGAAATCTTTGTGGCGGGGTCTCTGAGAATTCTATCTCGTAACCCAGGGACAGGGTGGTCAGAATGTAACGATTGGTGGTTACCTCGGACCACAGCGGAAGAAACTGCTGTAATCTTCCGCCGACCCGGGTCGCCGAGTCATTGAGATTTCTGGGGCTGCGCAGGAGGATTGAAAAGGATTCCCCTTTTATCCTTGGCTTTCTGTGCTGCTCAACCTCTCCTATCCCCTTGGGGTTTGTTGCCTTTGTCCTGCACCCTTTGCTGACGAAAAAAACGTCTGGGGGGTTGCCTCTTTCTCTTAACTGGGAAAGACCTTTTCTTATCTGCGGTCCTATCTAGGATACTATCCAACTCTGGACCAAACAGGAGGTCTCCTGAAAAAGGGATGCCGCACAGCTTGTTCTTTGAGGCCGCATCCCCTGGCCAGGTTTTCAGCCACAGCGCCCTCCTGGCAGAATAAGCCAGGGCCGCGGACCTTGCTGACATTTTAATAGCCTCCACTGAAGCATCCGCAATGTAGGCTACTGCTGTGGTTAAAGTAGAGAAGGAGTCCAGAATCTCTTCTTTCGATGAATCAGCCGCAATATGAGCTTTCAACTGATTTGTCCAGAATTCTAGATTCCGGGCCACACAAGTTGTAGCCATGGCGGGCTTTAAACCATTCATGATAGACTGCCATGACCTCTTTAGGAGAAGATCCATTCGCTTGTCCATAGGGTCCTTGAGAACACCCATGTCCTCAAAGGCCAAGTCTGTCGACCTGGACACCTGAGAAAAAGCCGCATCAAGTCTAGGAACCTTGTTACAAACTGCTGCTGGATCTTCCTCAAAAGGAAAGCGCCTCTTATGTGCCTTAGGGAAAAAAGGCTTCTTCTCTAGATCCTGCCATTCTCTAACTATGGTCTCAGAAATTACTGAATGGACCGGAATGACCCGCCCTTTTGGTTCACCCAGACCCGCATACATGCGGTCATGCAAGGTTAGATCCCTTTTTTCCTCGCTCAGGCCTAAAGTTGCATGTATGGCCTTGATTAAGCCATCCACCTCCTCTAGAGATAGTTTAAACTTTGAGGGGTGCCCTATCGCTTCCCCCTCTGACTCCTCTGAGTCCTCACTACCTTGCTGGGCCCTGGGTCCCGAATCATCCACCATAACTAGTTCTGGTATAATCACTGAATCCTGAGAGGATTGGGAAGTGGAGGCTTCAGGGGTGGAAGGCGAAACTAATGAATCACGCAGAGATTGAAACGTGGTCAGCAGTTCTTTCTTTGCTGAGGAGATCAGATCATCCCGCATGGCGGCTGATTCCTCCTGAATCAAAGCATCAGTACATGCTTTACAAAGTGCTTTCTTTCAGCTCTCGCTCATCTTTGATCTACATGATGGGCATTTTCTTTTAGTGTCAGATTTAGCCTGCAAAAAAACACAGAAGAAAGCAGGGGGACCCTAGTGAGAACCCAGTTCCCATTTGTGGACCCTAAAAAAAGGTGCACTAGGAAAGACAGCAAATCAACCAGTGACCAGACAGGCCCCCAAGCCACTGGGGGGGGGGGGGAAGAGTTTTGAGACCGACCCTCCACCTGAAAGAAAGAGGCAGAAACTCATAAGGAAGGACACTCACTGCGCTGCTTCCCGCCGAGGTCTTGCTGGTGCCTGTGCCTGTCCCCACCGCTGGATTCTCTGCCGTCTCCATCGCAGAACGCCAGCGCTTCACCTCCTGGCTTCCTACACCTGCTCCCGGAGATCTATAGCGCCGCTGCGCCGGACCGGAAGCGGAAATCGGCACCAGCTCCCGCCCCGCCCCTTTCTCTAGTCGAAAGCGCCGGAAATGACGCGCAAAACAAGCGACCGTGCTGAAGAAAAAATGGCGCGAATCGCGCGCGGCCGCCGTCCCAGCTATTCGTGGCCCCACTGAGCATGCTAGTCACGGAAGGGGAGCCCGGCTACTACCGCCGCCGAACGGGTAGCACGGGGAGCGGATGTCTAACAGGCGGATGCCTGAAAAAAGGTAAGAGGGAAGCAATCCAGTCCCCTGGATGTTACAAAAAAAGCTCCCCTCTGGAAGATGTTCCCTCCGGGTCGGAGGAAACACAAAAACTGAAGTGTGCTGGGAGGAGCCTCCCTTTAAAGTTTGTGAAGAAGGTGTTTCCTGTTGGAGAGGGAGGAGCCACTATCTCTCGAGGTGCTGTCCTGAAAGACGCCCTGGGAAAATAGGTTTTGCAAGAAAATATTAGCAAAAATAAGAGCAGTGGTTATTCCGAAACAAATGAAATATGTAATCTCTTAGGCTAGGTTCATATCTTCTGTCATTTCTGTATAACATTCAAAAAAAGAAGCTAAATACTGCTTTCTGGACCATGAGAATGTTAAATGAAAGTCCAAGATCCACCATTTTGTTGAAGCCTTTGTAGAAAAGCTTTTTCTTGACCCTCTGATGTTTCACTGCAGTCTATGGAAGAGGGAGAGGGAGAGAATATCCTTTTTTCCCCACAAACTCTCCAATTCCAGCAAAATGCAGGAATCAGGATTCAGATTGCCGACACTATGGTGTCCCATGAATCCTTCCCAACTGCTCCCATCTATGCTGGAGATGAAATTAACAAAACAACTTTGCTGCATATGTTTTGGGACTGTCCACACCCACAAAAGGTTCTGGGACAAAGTAAAATCAATAATTTTTAAATTAACCAACATAAACCTTGGTGACAGTCCATCTGCTTTTCTCTTCCACTTGACAGCAATCCCGAATGGTGTGGATTACCACATTTTAAAAAGCGATACATGTCATTAGGGTTGTCCCGATACCACTTTTTTAGGACCGAGTACAAGTACCGATACTTTTTTTCAAGTAGTCGCCGATACCGAATACCGATACTTTTTTTAAATGTGTCCCCAAATGCAGCCATGTCCCCCCACACATGCAGCCATGTCCCCCACATATGCAGCCATGTCCCTCTAGCCATGTCCCTCACATATGCAGCCATGTCCCTCACATATGCAGCCATGTCCCTCACATATGCAGCCATGTCCCTCTAGCCATGTCCCTCACATATGCAGCAATGTCCCTCTAGCCATGTCCCTCACATATGCAGCCATGTCCCTCACATATGCAGCAATGTCCCTCTAGCCATGTCCCTCACATATGCAGCAATGTCCCTCTAGCCATGTCCCTCGATGCAGCGGCGGAAAGGGGGGGAAGTATTCTATTTAGGTATCGGGGGTATTTGCGCGAGTACGAGTACTCCCGCAAATACTCGGTATCGGTCCCGATACCGAAACTGGTATCGGTATCTGGACAACCCTACATGTCATGTATATATAGTATAACAGGATGCCAGGAACAAGATATGTATGTCTTCCCTCAGAGGGTTAATGAACCCACAGGCGGAGTTTACAGTGCAGGAAATGACAAACAGCATATGATGGACTTGTAGGAGTTTGTGAAAGGTGCCTGTGAAAAGTAACACGAAAAAAAGTTGCGAGAGCTAAAGTATTTCAGGGTTTGGAAAAACACTCCTAACAGCTCTGGGACAGTGACACCTACAAGCCTGTTGTTGATAGGGGGGATCCTTTGGGTTATTAGAAATATTAGAATAGCACACTGTAATTAATGTTACTGAGCTGAAGAACGGCTCATTGTGTTTGCTACTGGAAAGCATTGTGTTGCCTTTTGAGGTGGTTTTGTGGGTCTATAGCATTGATCCCTGACCACAGAATTTTACACACACACACACACACACACACACACACACACATATACATACGTGTGTGTGTAAAGTTACATATATACACAAACACACACACACAGCGCCTTGAAAAAGTATTCATACCTCTTGACATTTTTCACATTTTGTCACGTTACCAAAACCGTAAATGTATTTTATTGGGATTTTATGTGATAGCCCAGCACAAAGTGGCACATAATTGTGAATTGGAAGGAAAATAATAAATGGTTTTCAACATTTTTTACAAATAAATATGTGAAAAGTGTGGTGTGCATTTGTATTCAGCCCCCTTTACTCCGATACCCATAACTAAAATCTAGTTGAACCAATTGCCCTCAGAAGTCATCAAATTGTGTGTAATTTAATCTCAGTATAAATACAGCTGTTCTGTGAAGCCCTCAGTGGTGTGTTAGATAACCTTAGTGAACAAAAAGCATCATAAAACACAGAGGAACACACCAGACAGGTCACAGATAAAGTTGTGAAGAAGTTTAAAGCAGGGTTAAGTTATACAAAAATATCCCAAGCTTTGAAGATCTCTCGGAGCACTTCAATCGGAAAATGGGAAGAGTATTTTACTTTTGGCCTGAAAGCAAAACGCTACGTGTGGTGGAAAAATGAACACTGCACATCACCCTGAACACGCCGTCCCCACTGTGAAACATGGTGGTGGTAGCATCATGTTGTGGGGGATGCTTTTCTTCAGCAGTGACAGGGAAGCCGGTCAGCGTTGACGATTGGAGCCAAATACAGGGCAATCTTAGATGAAAACCTGTTAGAGTCTGCAAAAGACTGGGGCGGAGGTTCGCCTTCCATCACGACAACGACCATAAATATACAGCCAGGAGCTTCAATGAAATGGTTTAGATCAAAGCATTTTTTTGTGTTATGCCATGTACACACGACCGTTTTTCATGACGAGAAAAATTAAAACATTTTAATTGGTCATTAAAAACGACCCTGTGTAGGCTCCAGAGAATTTTTCTCGACGTGAAAAATGGCCATTCAAAATTTAGAACATACTCTAATTTTTCTCGTCGTTTCTCACGTTGTGAAAAACGATCGTGTGTAGACTTTAACGATGGGAAAAAAACACGCATGCTCAGAAGCAAGTTATGAGACGGGAGCACTCGTTCTGGTAAAACTAGCGTTTGTAATGAAGATGGCACATTTGTCAAGCTATAACAGACTGAAAAGCAAGGAGAAGACTGAGGGCTCTTTCACACGGAGCGGACCGTTTCTGGGTCCGCTCCGTGTGTCTCCGTCGGCTCAGCGGGGATCCCCGCTGAGCTGTCGGCGGATAGGGCGGTCCCCGCACACAGTGCAGGGACCGCCCTGTCTCCGCTCCGCTCTGCCCTATGGGGAACCGGATGCAGATGGACCGTCTGCATCAGTTCCGTTCCGCCGGACGGAAGAAAAAAATAGAGTTACGCTTACCGGTAACGTCTTTCAGGACAGCCCACAATTGAGAGATACTCCTCCTCTTCCTCTAGGAAACACTGCGCCAGCCCATAAATTTCTCACTCCCCCTGCCAGACCTCAGTTTTTATACGAGCACCTCCGGTCAGCTGGGGAGACACAAGAACATGTTAATAACATACTATTATATATCAACATCATGTCCTGGTCTTGAAATCAGACTTCCTCTATTCGGGTGGGTACCCAGGGCTGTCCTGAAAGACTACTGGAAAAGACGTTACCGGTAAGCGTAACTCTATTTTTCCCTTCCCGTCTTTCAGGACAGCCCACAATTGAGAGGATAATCGAGAACTTACCAACTAGGGTGGGACTATGGCTTGCAAAACCTTTCGCCCAAAGGCTTGCTCACCTGCCGAAACCAGGTCCATCCTGCAGTGTTTAACAAAGGTGGTGTAGCTGGACCATGTTGCTGCTTTGCAAATCTGTTCCGGCGTTGCTCCAGCTCTTTCTGCCTGAGAGGTTGCCAACGCTCGAGTGGAGTGTGCTTTTATTCCTGTAGGGATTTCCCTACCAGCCAAAGTGTATGCTTGCCCAATGCTTAGTCTTAGCCACCTGGCAATAGTGCGCCTAGATGCTTTGCATCCCTTCCTGGTTCCAGAAAATAAAACAAATAGTGAGTCTGACCTTCTAAACGGTTTAGTCACCTCTAAGTAATGTAGGATACTTCTCCTAACATCTAACGTACTGAAACGACGTTCCCTTTCCCCCGAAGGGTTGGAACAAAAAGAGGGTAAAACTATATCTTGACTCCTGTGAAACTTTGAAGTCACTTTAGGAAGAAAGGCTGGATCGGTCTTGAAAACGACCCTATCCGGGAAAATAACACAAAAAGGGGGTCTGATCGATAGAGCTTCTAGCTCGCTGACCCTCCTAGCAGTGGTCACTGCAACCAAAAATGCTGTTTTTAAGGTTAAATCCCTTAGAGAACAATTATCTAAGGGCTCAAAGGGAGTACCCGATAGGGTACGCAACACCAGAGACAGGTCCCAACTGGGGAAGGGTGGACCTCGAGCTGGTCTCTGTCTGGTTAGTGCTCTAAAGAACCAGACTACCCAGGGACTGGTGGCCAGAGGTTTTTCTAAATACACCGTAAGTGCCGAAACCTGCCCTTTAAGGGTGCTAACTGAAAGACCCTTATCTGCCCCACACTGAAGAAATTCTAAGACAGCCGTGGGGCTCTGTACAGAACAGGGGCAATTTACACACCATTCGTTGAAACGAAGCCAAACCTTCTTGTAAATTTTGCGGGTCTCCTTTCTACTATTAAGGAGGGTGGCAATTAAACCTTCAGAAAATCCCTTGGATCTTAGTATGGCTTCTTCAGTAGCCACGCCGCTAGCCTCCACCTGTGAACTTGTGGGCATAGGACTGGGCCCTGTGATAGAAGATCCTCTCGTTGAGGTAGAAATAAGGGTGGTTCTGCCGCTAACTGTTTGAGGACTGAGAACCATGCCCTCTTGGGCCAGTAAGGAGCTACCAGGACTACAGAGGTGTGCTCTGATTGGAATTTTCTCAGAACTGCTGGCAGAAGTACCGGAGGTGGGAATGCATAGCATCTTCCGAACTTCCAGCTTTGGGACAGGGCATCCACCCCCCTTGCTCCTTCTCCTCTGTTCAGGGAGAAGAAACAGGGGGTCTTCGCATTTTCTCTTGAGGCGAAGAGGTCCACCTCCAGAGTTCCCCATCTCTTGTTCAGGAGATGAAAGACCTCCTGGTTGAGGGTCCACTCGCCCTCCCTCAGCTGCCTTCGACTGAGGAAGTCTGCTGTCACGTTTCTTTCCCCCCTCAGAAAGACCGCTGATAGGCAGAGGGTGTGGATCTCGGCCCAGCCCAGAATCTCTGCTGCCAGGGCCGACAAACTTTCGCTTCTCGTGCTGCCCTGCTTGTTTAAGTAGGCTATGGCCGATGAATTGTCCGACCTCACCTGAATGTGGTGCCCCTGGAGTTCTTCCTGAAAGAACCTGAGGGCTAGGCCCACTGCCCTCAGCTCCTTCCAATTGGAAGATCTTTTCAGATCCTGGAGACCCCAGGTACCCTGCGCTGGAAGGGATCCCAGGTGTGCTCCCCAGCCCTTGCCGCTTGCGTCTGTGGTTACCACCCGAGACACCGGGATAATCCACAAACGTCCTTGGGTTACGTTGGTGGCCTTCCTCCACCACCAGAGGGATCTTTTTACCTGAAGTGGTACCTGAACCAAGGAGTCTAGGGCTTCTAGGCTGTGATCCCAGACCCTTAGTAGGAAGGCCTGCAGTGGGCGAAAGTGAAGACCTGCCCACTGCACGGCTGGGAGGGCAGATGTCAACAGACCTAGCGTTGACATCAGGGACCTTAGTGACACCTGTTGATTGTTTTGGAGGGAAGCCACTGCTCTGTCCAACTTCTTGACTTTCTCTACCGGGAGGAACACTCTTGAGAGAGTAGAATCCAGCAGGTACCCCAGGTAAGTGATCCGTTGTGATGGATTTAAACTGGACTTTTCTAGGTTCAGCAACCACCCTAGGTCCGTTAGAACCTTCTTGGTCACTTCCAGGTCCCTGGATAGCTGTTCTGGTGAGGCTGCGAAAAGAAGCAGGTCGTCCAGATAAGCTATGATGGATACTCCCTGAAGCCGCAGAAACGCTATGGGTTCTGCCAGGATCTTGGTAAAAATCCGGGGCGAGGAGGATAGCCCGAATGGCAGAGCCTGGAACTGGAGGTGTACAATCGTTCCCTCTAGGTCCACGGCCAATCGCAGATATTTCTGAGAACTCTCTGCGATCGGAACGTGCAAGTATGCGTCTCTGAGGTCCAGAGATACCATGAAATAATTGAGGGGAAGGAGGGCTCTGACTGTGTAAATCGATTCCATGCGGAACTTCCTGTATGAAATGGATCTGTTCAGAGGTTTTAGGTTTAGGATTAACCTGTATTTCCCTGAGGGCTTTTTTACCACAAAGATATGTGAATAAAATCCCCTTCCTTCCTCTGCCCTTGGAACTCTGAGGATGACACTCTGATCCTCTAGCTCCCTTAGAGCTCCCAACAAGGCTTCGGATTTCTCCTTGTCCCTGGGTAGATGGGTGACTAGGTATCTCTGGGGGGGAGGCGATGAAAATTCCAGTCGGTATCCCCCTCTTATGACCGCCAGGACAAACTGGTTTGGGGAAATTGATTCCCATTGTGGGAGAAAGGTCCCCAGTCTTCCTCCCACCCTGACTAGTGAGTCATGGGTTCTTAGGGGGCTGGACAGGAGGGTGAAAAATCGCTCCACCTCTGCCTCTGCCCTTGGGGGTCCAAACCCTCTTTTGGCCTGCCGGTTTGGCCCCTTTCTGTTTTTGCGGACGAAACCCCCTTCCTGCCTGTACTGCGACTTTTCTTTTAGGAGGAAAGGCCTTCTTTTTGTCCGCCGTGCGGTCTAGTACTGCTTCAAGGCCTGGGCCAAAAAGCAGGTCACCTGTGAAGGGAATACCACACAACTTGGACTTAGAGGCGCTGTCGCCAGTCCAAGTCTTGAGCCAGAGGGCCCTTCTGGCCGAGTTAGCCAGAGCAGCCGATCTGGCTGACATGCGGACTGACTGCGCTGAGGCATCCGCTATATAAGCGACTCCTTGCAGGATAGTAGGGAAAGAAGCTAAAATAGTTTCCTTATCCGTACCGGCTTCAATGTGCTCCTGAATCTTAGAGAGCCAATGTTCCAGATTGCGGGCCATTACCGTGACGGCAAGTTCTGGTTTAAGATTCCCGATAATAGAGTCCCAACATTTCTTTAATAGGGAATCCATTCTTTTGTCCATAACATCGGACAAAACCCCCATGTCCTCAAACGCTAAATCCGTGTTCCTGGACACTTGGGAGAAGGCGGCGTCTAATTTGGGGCTTTTGTTCCAAACAGACGAAGGATCCTCTGAGAAGGGGAATCTCCTCTTTAGGGATCTGGAAAAAAAGGGTTTCCTTTCAGGATCCTGCCACTCCTTCTTAATGGTCTCTACCAGTATTTCATGTACTGGGAAGACCCTTTTCTCTTGCTCCTCCAGACCTCTGTACATTCGATCATGGAGGGTAAGAGGTTTCTTGTCGGTTTGGATACCAAGGGTTGTGTAAACTGCCCCTAAGAGGTCCTCTACCTCATCCAGCGACAATTTGTACCTAGAGGGCTTCCTGGACTCCCCATCCTGGTCCTCTCCATCTGACCCCTCTTGAGAATCAGAGGTGGCACTATCCGGAAGAACCGGTTCCTCTTGGGAAGGGCCTGCGGAAACGTCTGCCATAACTGCTGCAATGGGTATGACAGGAGCAGGACCCTGAGCCTGTGGCTGGGTTGTAACCTGGGTGGGGACAGCCAAAGGCTGTAACCTCTCAAACAGAGATTTAAATGAGGAGAAAGTGGATGACAGCTCTTTAACAGAGGCTGCAAGTCCTGACTCCTGTTCTAATTCATTTTCCCTGACTAAGGATTGAATGCAATCCCTACACAGGACCTTAGTCCATGATTCTGGAAGGACATCCCTACAGGAGGCACACTTCCTCTTTGAGCTATGCCTTCCACCACCCGTTTTTTCAATGGCCTTCTGAAACACAGAAAAGGGCAGAAAACAACAGTTTTAAAAAATCATAAATTTGGTTACAACCCTGGGAGTGCACCTAGCCCCCTATAAACCCTGGGACTAAGGACTCCCCCTCCCCTGGCCACCCAGGGGGCTTGCCTCCCCATGCATTGAACCCTACATGGAGAGGCAAACCTAAGCTAGAGAGCGCCCCTCCCCAGGGTACTCTTACCTTAGGCTCGCTGGAGGTAGCGTCAGTTGTCAGGGCTGGCTCTGGAGATGCTGCCGACATGACCGCAGGTGGCTGCTTGCTGAGAGCTTCTCTTCGCCTGTGCGAGATCCGACTCCCTCCAGCGTCCGCCCGGACCTCCTATCAGCACCGCGACCCGGAACCGGAAGTCGCGGTTCAAAGGGGAGACATCCGCTCTACGCCGGAAATGACGTCACCCGCCGTCCAGCCCGCTCGGTTCAAAAAATTTTGCGGCCTGTAGTACAGGGTGAGCCTTGATGTCTCCCTCGCTGCGCCCCACTGGACAGGATAGGGGTCCCCCGCAACCAGCAGCCGCGCTCGGCGTGGATGGGGTGGCTAATGGTGGGCCTGCACCGCACCAGGATTCACCTGAAAAGCCTCTGCTTCCTTTAAGGTAAAAAGAATGGCCTCAGTCCTCTGCCTGAATTGGCATAGGTTCCATGCACAGTGTCTCCCCACCGGAGGAAACACTAATACTGAGGTCTGGCAGGGGGAGTGAGAAATTTATGGGCTGGCGCAGTGTTTCCTAGAGGAAGAGGAGGAGTATCTCTCAATTGTGGGCTGTCCTGAAAGACGGGAAGGGAAAAATAGGGTTTTCTTCCGTCCGAAAACCGGATCCCGACAGACGCGGACGCTAGCGGATGCTCCATCCGCTAACGGACGCGATCCCATAGGGATGTATTACAAGTCCGTTAACGGACTTGTAAAAACGGACAGGCGGAGCGGACGTCTGAAAGGGGCCTGAAAAGCGCGAATCGTCTCTCACCAAACTTTTACTAACACGAAATCAGCAAAAGCAGCCCAAAGGGTGGCGTCATCCAAATGGAACTTCCCCTTTATAGTGCCGTCATACGTGTTGTACGTCACCGCGCTTTGCTCGAGTGTTTTTTTTTTTCACGATCGTGTGTATGCAAGGCAGGCTTGACAAGAATCACGTCGAGAAAAACGTCTGGTTTTTCCATGACGTTAAAAATAGTCGTGTGTACGTGGCATCAGAATGGCCCAGTCAAAGTCCAGACCTAAATCCAATTGAGAATCTGTGGCAAGACTTGAAAATTACTGTTCAAAGATGCTCTTTATCCAATCTGACAGAGCTTGAGCAATTTTGAAAAAAAAGAATGGGCAAAAATGTCACTCTCTAGATGTGCAAAGCTGGTATTGACACCCCCAAAAAGACTTGTAGCAAAACGTGGTTCTATAAAGTATTGATTCAGGGGGGCTGAATACAACTGCATTCCACACTTTTCAAATATTTATTTGTAAAAAAAAAAAAATGGAAAACCATTTATAAATTTTCCTTCCAATTCACAATTGTGCCACTTTGTGTTGGTCTATCACATAAAATCCCAATAAAATACATTTACGTTTTTGGTTGTAACATGACAAAATGTGAAAACTTTCAAGGGGTGTGAATACTTTTTCAAGACACTGTATATGTTTGGGAGTGAATTACTCTAGGTACACCACATACTTTATTCTTGCATTTATTATTAGATCTACAACTTACTAATGTACTATGAGTTGTAGATACATTTTAAGCAGCATTACCCAAGATCTGAAAAGTATTTCAAGGATCCTTATGGGAGCAAAAAAGGTTGAGAAGGGCTACTATATTGTACAGAAGGATATTTTCAAAACATAATGTTGAATGGGGAAAGAGGGGACATTTTTGACACGCGTCATATGTTATGTCAAGTAGTGTCTCCTTCCCAGGCGCTTCGTTCCCAATATTCAAGACTCGGATCTCCTTCAAAAGTACGAAATGTATTCTTCAAGACAGGACAAGCAAACAGTCAATGCTTACATATTGGCAGCTGATAACACATGGCAGGATGGTATATTAGAAGGTTTTAGACGGAATGATATGATATGATGGTACATCATCTGCTGGATAGGGTCCCTTCCCCCCGATACTTCCATTGTGAAGGCTTCCCGCAGGGTGGGCTTCCTACCCCCATCTCCCTGTAGGGTCGGGTGACCCCAGTGTGTCCTAGCTAGCTACTCAAACCACATGGGATTCTTATACTGTTCTAAAAGCCAAGCTAAGCATATTTACTTTTAGAATAGCTCAAAGAATGGTGGTGAGCTACTGTCACAAACGCAACACCCACTTGAGTATATTTAGGTAACATATCTCCACCCACTGTCTTGACGTAGAACTTCAAGAATAGATGTAGTGTGGTGCTGCAACTGAACTTCGTTTTTCCTCAACAAACCTCAAAACTACCATGTTTAAATATTGATTCTCAGAAACTTTAATAAAATAATAATAAATTCAAAATCTGAGGCCTAGTACACACGAGAGGATTTATCCGTGGATACGGTCCACCGGACCGTATCCGCGGATAAATCCTTTCGAGGATTTCCACGGATTTGGATCCGATGGAGTGTACTCACCATCGGATCGAAATCCGCGCCGAAATCCCCTCGTGATGACGTGTCGCGCCGTCGCCGCGATGATGACGCGGCGACGTGCGCGACGCTTTCATAAAAGGAATTCCACGCATGCGTCGAATCATTACGACGCATGCGGGGGATCCCTTCGGACGGATCGATCCGGTGAGTCTGTACAGACCACCAGATCGATCCGCGGGAGCCAATTCAAGCAGATAGATTTGTAGACATGTCTACAAATTTTTATCTGCTGGAATTGGGAAATTTCCGCGGATAAATATCCGCAGGAATGTACACACCATATAATCTATCCGCTGAAACCGATCCGCTGAGATTTTTCAGCGGATGGATTCTATCGTGTGTACGGGGCCTGACACATAACGGGTATTATTATGTTGTATTCACATACAAAACAGACATCTACAGAACTAATTATAAGTTGCAATGACATACCTCATCAATCAATACGAAAACTAAAACATCTTTTTCATTTATCAGTTCTTGAATCTTCTGAAACATCTTCGTTACCAGCTTGCCACTCTGAAAAATATAATTGTCTGATGCAATTTCTCAGTAACTTTAAAGTGAAAGACAAACTTTGACAAAGAATGCTAAAACAGATAAATATCAAATGTTTTATTTCTCTTTTACAAAAGGTGTAAAAAAAATAAATAAAAAAAAATCACAAACCGGTTTGTGGAAAAGGGGTTTGCTTAACTCCTTCCTGCCTACCGTATGCATATATGCAAATATTTTGGTACATACAATGAAAAAACAGCCTTCACTTCCGTAAGTATATCTGAGAAAACGTGGCCTGGTGAACAGCAGGAGAGATAAAAAATATCTGATTACTGGGACTTCTACATGAATTAGTCACCTTTTACAATCTAAGTTTTGGCTTTTTGATATCAACCTAATATCTACCCATATCCTCAAGAAGTGTTTCTCAACCTTATTTCAGTCAAGGCCCTTTAAAAATTATGGACAGTCTCGAAACACCCTATTTTAAAATGTAAAAATTATTCTAATAGTTTTACATAATGTAGCAACAGCCACAAGTCCAAGTAGGACACACAACGTTAGAGGTGATTTATTCTTCCAAAGCAAATGCACATTTGTTAACTGGTACTGACCAGTATGCCAATGTTTCTCCATCACTTAGCTAGTGCGACCCCACCACTGATGGAAAGGGTCAAACAAGGATGCTATGATGATGTTATTGGCCGTTAGTTCGCCAGCAGCTAGAACAGGGATCTTCAAACTACGGCCCTCCAGCTGTGGTGGAACTACACTTCCCATGAGGGATTGTAAAAATCTGACATTCACACGCATGACTAGGCATGATGGGAATTGTAGTTCCTGAACAACTGGAGGGCCGTAGTTTGAAGACCCCTGAGCTAGAAGGATGTAATGGTGCACAATAAAAACCTGTGACTTTGTGTAAGTAAAAGGCAGCCTACATCCACATGCTGGAATAAAATTGGGGTGTGGGGGTAATGGCGCTGTCTGTTCAGTAGCCACTGGCTAAAGAAAAAGAAAAAAAAAAAAAGCCTGCTTCAGAAGAAGTTACCTTACGAAACACGCGTAAAGCGGTTACACGCACTTCCGGGTGGAACAGCTAACTAGCTCAGTGGAACGCACGGCGTCCGGCAGCTGCTACCACATACATACCGGACTGATAGTGCCGTGTCTGCACATCTGCGATTATCGCAGACAGCTTATCTTTTATTTATTATTTTTTCAACTTTTTTATTCAATTTTATTTTTAATTATCCTTGTCCTGATTAGTTTATGGGCAATACTATACACTGTTTGTACACGCTCATATTTTATTTAGCACGCCAAGCTCTTATTGGCAGTGCAATATAGCTTACCCTGGTTTTTACATATCACTCTATGGGAGCCTGTCTTTTTTTCTGGAGGAGTCTGGACGATTAGGAAGATCTTTGCCACCTGGTGGAAGTCGTTCCCAGAGAGCTCAGGGAAGGAAGGATTGGGATCGAGAGACATTGCAGTGTGTTTTGCACCCTACCCCTGCAGGGGTGAGGGCTTCTGGTGAGTGGGGACCCAAGTGGGGTAGCACCGGGACCACCGCGCTTACACAAACTGCATAGTGTTATCACCCAGCACAGCAAGAAGCACTGTTTCAAGTTGATTACTGCACTCAAGTTGAATTTGAATTTCAATTAACTGTTTGAGGATTCATCACTTTACTGCTGATTTTTGTGACATTTTTTACACATACTTTTGGATTGACCTTATGACTTTTTGGTTTCACTTTTTGTGTTACACTTTTCATTATCCAACACAGTTGGGTACATATATCCAACTCTGGTTATCACAGGATTTAATACTTTTTGGTGATATATGCTGATGTTTTTTGCACAATTGTGCACATACTATATTTATATTCAACTATTATGCTACGGGAATCACAGGACTTTATCTCACTTTAGGTTTACATATATTTATATTTTGCTAGCGGAGTTCTAGTTCAATTTATTTTTATTTGCATCTATTTCACACATATGCGCCTATTTTTATCCACATAGTATGTTTGGTCTAACTAGCAATAGTTTTCCACTCTAGTGACTCACTATATAGTTACATTACTTTGGTTTAGAGGCTGCTTCATATTTTGGTTTAGATATACTCAGCTGTGCCTAGCATTATATCATAATTCCAGGCTGGTGGACGCCATCTCTGGTGGAACTAGTGTGCATTACTGCATATATATTGCCGTGTGTATCCTCTTTTTTTTTTCTTTAGCCAGTGGCTACTGAACAG
Organism: Rana temporaria; assembly: GCF_905171775.1. NCBI lineage: Eukaryota > Metazoa > Chordata > Amphibia > Anura > Ranidae > Rana > Rana temporaria. The sequence continues at coordinate 169,780,233 of NC_053493.1, forward strand.
ACAGCGCCATTACCCCCACACCCAAATTTTATTCCTTTTTTATTTGTATCCCCTTGGGGATACAAAAGAGGGGGGGCCGCAGTCTTATAATTTACATTATTTACATTTCCCACCTCTTATCCCAAGCGCGGGTATTCCATTTATTTTCTATCTTTTACATCCACATGCTGGCTTGTATACAATTTTTGGAAAATGTAGGCATTTTGCCAAGGCACCCGGTTGAAAAAGGCTGTCCTAGAGTCCTAGTCTCAGCACTACCCTACTGTCCTGGGTGGGGCCCCTCCTCACGGTGGTTGGCTTTTGGTCTCCCCGTGCCCGCTCTCAGGCATTGTTGATGGGCGCCTCTTGATCCACCACAGTGATTGCCGCCCTACTATTAGAATTGTGGGTCCTGAAGAAGCCTTGAATCAGCGAAACATTGACCTAACAGAAATATACAACATTCTATGTGACCGTGTTCTGCTGTATATCAAATGTATTGACTTCTTCAGGTAGCTATACTGGGACATAATGTCTTTAACCACTTAAGGACCCGCTCACGACTATATACGGCCTGTTTTTAAAGATGGATATCTCGGTAACGGCAGCAGCTGCTGCCACAACCAAGATATCCATCTTTTCCTTGAGCGGTCCTGTAAACGATAATGGTGGCCTCCGCAGCGGATTCTCCACATGATCACCGTTATCGGGGGCGGTGGGAGAGGGGGCCCCCCTCTTGCCGCTCTCCCGCACCCTTCGCCGCTTACCGGACCTGTCTGTAGCGGCGGAGGCGATCGGGTCCTGTCCCCTGCTCGGCTGGGATACAAGTGAGGGCAAGATGGCCCCCACCCGTCCCCATAGCATAGCAGGGCGGAAGCAACGTCAAAACGTCACTTCCGCCCATGCTTCTTAAAGCCATATTTTCTTGTTGTCATTTTTTTCAAATGACAAAATGTTTTATTTTTTTTGCATTTAAGTCAAATTATGAGATCCGAGGTCTTTTTGACCCCAAATCTCATATTTAAGAGGACCTGTCATGCTTTTTTTCTATTACAAGGGATGTTTACATTCCTTGTAATAGGAATTAAAGTGATGCATTTTTTTTCAGTGTAAACATTTATAAAATAAATAAGAAAAACAAAAAACATTTTTAAAAGCGCCCCGTCCCGACGAGCTCGCGCGCAGAAGCGAACACATACGTGAGTAGCGCCCGCATATGAAAACGGTGTTCAAACCACACAAGTGAGGAATCACCGCGATCGTTAGAGTGAGAGCAATAATTCTAGCCCTAGACCTTCTCTGTAGCTCAAAAGATGCAACCTATAGAATTTTTTTAAACGTCACCTATGGAGATTTTTAAGGGTAAAAGTTTGACGCCATTCCACGAGCGGGCGCAATTTTGAAGCATGACATGTTGGGTATAATTTTACTCTGCGTAACATTATCTTTCACAATATATAAAAAAATTGGGCTAGCTTTACTGTTGTCTTATTTTTTATTCCTTTGTATTCCTGCTAGTACCTGTGCTTTCCCGTTTAGAAACTGACCACACTAAGCAGGAGAAACTCAGCCTGCTCTGCGCCAAAAATCTTGCACTGCCATGCCCCACCCCTTGCACAGCCATTCACTGGAGAGTTCAGTTGCCGTTGCTCCTCCTCCCCGCACCTCATATGCAGCTGAGAACAGAGAAGATGTAATGACTTATATAAAAAAAAAAAAAATCCCTTTTTTAAAATGTTTTATTTTTTATTATTATTTCTCTACACAAATGTTTTTCCTTTCATTTCAGTTTTAAACTGAGAGCCGGTTCACACACAGGCGACCCGATTTTGGGGGCGACTCGGCAAGGCGATCTCAAGGCGTCTTGAGAGGCAACTTGCAAAATTACTTCAGTATTGAAGTCAATGCAAGTCGCCCTGAATCGCCCCCAAAGTAGTACAGGAACCTTTTTCTAAGTCGGAGCGACTTGCGTCGCTCCTATTAGAACGGTTCCATTCACTACATTGGGATGCGACTTGTCAGGCGGCTGTGTCGCCTGACGAGTCAACCCAGTGTGAACCGAGTCTTAATGGGTCGTTTTACAAGGCGATTTTTTACAATAACTTTCATTTCATATTATTTTAAAAGTTTACCGCACTGCTAATAACAAGGAAAGGAAAGCAAGTTACTGGGGATTTTAATGCATTCCCCCTCAACCAAAAAATAGCCTGCTCCTGCAAAACAAGGCAAAGTGCATTGAAAGCCTTTCTGAAGGTTTTACATTTTTGCAATTTATATATGAATAAACTGATTATGCTTGCTGTAGTCTGCACATTATTAGGGAATAACCAAAATGGATGCATACAGAAAGAAACATCAAAGAAAATTGGCAGTATGAATCTAAATATGTATGATACAGCTCATACGAATCAACAGTAGTTTGCCATTTGACCACTGGGGGAGCTGTCTTAGGATGATGGCGCTCCTGTCTGAACAGGCTTTCTGTTTTCCCCCTAGTGATAAATAAAATATATAAATAAGACTTATAGATGCTATCGTTGCACATGTTGTTTTGTGTTTGAGCACACTTTTTATATAAAATTGCTGTTTTTTTCACTCCTGATAGAGCGTGATTATGGGTGAAACATGTTAAGCTTTAGGGTTGGGATGCTCACTTTTTGATGTGCTCTATAATATCAGAGGATGCAGGGTAAATTTGAAAAATAGTCTGGTGTGTAAGGCACTCATTATTATGACTGGTTCTTGGACGCAAGTAAGGGAATGTCTCCCCTCATGGAAAACTGAATTTGAATACTCCTACCAAATTTTATTTATTCCCTGCAGCCAACAGTAGGTTCGTAATTTAGACATTTTTGACAACATACATTATTTTTAGCTACGCATGAATAAAAGTTATGTTTTAAGGCTTAGTAGGGTTCTGTGCATAGAGAGATTGACACATAGCCCTCACATTGATTTATCAGTTGTGATTGCGCACAAGGTGGTCTGTAATACATTTATGGCCAGATTCACAAAAGAGATACGACGGCGTATCTCCGAGATACGCCGTCGTATCTCTGAGATACGATTGTCGTATCTATGCGCCTGATTCATAGAATCAGGTTACGCATAGATAGCCCTAAGATCCAACAGGTGTAATTGACTTACACCGTCGGATCTTAGGCTGCAATTCTAGGCCGGCCGCTAGGTGGCGATTCCATTGCGGTCGGCGTAGAATATGCAAATGACTAGTTACACCGATTCACGAACGTCCGCTTTGCCCGTCGCTCTAAATTTACGTTGTTTCCTTAGAGATACGCGGCGTAAAACTATGGGTGCCCTCTAGGTGGCCTAGCCAATGTTAAGTATGGCCGTCGTTCCCGCGTCTAAATTTTAAATTTCACGTTGTTTGCGCAAGTCATCCGTGAATGGCGCTGGACGCCATTTACGTTAACGTCAAAACCAATGACGTCCTTGCGACGTCATTTAGCGCAATGCACGTCGGGTAATTTTAAGGACGGAGCATGCGCAGTACGTTCGGCGTGGTGCCCGCCCCATTTGAATTAGGCAGGCTTGCGCCAAGCGGATTTACACTACGCCGCCGCAAGTTTACAGGTAAGTGCTTTGTGAATCAGGCACTTACGCTGTAAACTTGCGACGGTGTAACGTAAATGGGATACGTTACGCCGCAGCAGCGTAACAGATTTCTACGTGAATCTGCCCCTTAGTTCTGTATATTCAGGCAGATTTATTGGTTTATAGTTCAAAGTGCACTGAATGACATATTGGAGAGAAAGATGTGTGATCAGCCCTCTCCTGTAAAATTCTTGCGCCATGAAGTTAGCAAAGGGAACATGTTTACATAGATATTTATAATGAATACCTCTGAAAACCACTTTGAGAAAAGGCTGTGACTGTTAATCTCTACGAGTTGACCATATCTGTACCTAAAAAAATAAAAAATAAATCAATCATAGGTTGTTCCAAATGGAAATTTGAATAAAATGTTTGTGCACCATAATTTTACAAACTGCCGTTTGGTCAGTCATGGCAAGAAAAATTATTCATGCGATAGTTCAGTTAAATAATCTCAAATAAAATACACAATTTGATGTGTAATGTAAGACACAGGAATGTATATGCTAGTATAGAGCTCCCAAATTGCAACCACTTCTCAAAAAAACAAAACATTACACCACTAGATCAAAAAAAAGGGAGTAATATGCAAGAGAAGAATAATAATATTAATAAAAAAAATAAAAATTTAAACATGACAAAATGGCAAATCTTTATATACAAAGTAAGCTACTACCTATAGGACAGTCTGATAGTCAGCTTTTGCGCCAGTGCTTTACACAATGATGTTTTTCCTGTTCCAGGTGGGCCTAACATTAAACAAAAAAATGTATTAACACATAAATTACCAAATGTTACAAAGCAAAACATGTTTCCTTTTAACCACTTCCCGACGGCCGTACGACTTTGTACGGCCGCAGGGTGGTTCTACTTCTCTGAGTGGCCGTCTTTATACGGCCTCCACTCCTCCTGGCCACCGATGCGCGTGCCTTGCGGCCGCGATGTCCGCCAGGCTCCCGCGATCGGCGGTTACAGAGACAAGGATGTGGATCTGTGTGTGTAAACACACAGATCCACGTCCTGTCAGGGAGAGAGGAGACCAATCTGTGTCCCTTGTACATAGGGACACAGATCGGTCACCTCCCCCAGTCAGTCCCCTTCCCCCACAGTTAGTAACACTATGCAGGGTACACATTTAACCCCTCCCTCACCCCCTAGTGTTAACCCCTTCAATGCCAGTCACATTTATACAGTAATTGGTGCATATTTATAGCACTGATCGCAGTATAAATGTGAATGGTGCCAAAAATGTGTCAAAAGTGTCCGATGTGTCCGCCATAATGTCGCAGTACCGATAAAAATCGCAGATCGCCGCCATTACTAGTAAAAAAAAAATAATAATAATAATAATAATAATTCTGTCCCCTATTTTGTAGGCGCTATAACTTTTGCGCAAACCATTAGCTTATTGCGATTATTTATTTTTTTTTTTTTTACCAAAAATATGTAAAATACGTATCGGCCTAGACTGAGGGGAAAAAAATTGAGCTATTTATTTTTTAGCAACAAGTAAAAAATATTTTTTTTAAAAAATTGACGCTCTATTTTTGTTTATAGCGCAAAAAATAAAAAACCGCAGAGGTGATCAAATACCACCAAAAGAAAGCTCTATTTGTGGGAAAAAAAGGACGTCAATTTTGTTTGGGAGTGATGGATCATGGAAAATGCCATACCGGGCATTTTCACCCCCTTTCCTGCCCAGACCAATTTTTATTTTTCAGCGCTGTTGCAATTTGAATAACAATTGTGCGGTCATGCAACACTGTACCCAAATGAAATCTTTATGTTTTTTCCCCCCCACAATTGGAGCTTTCATTTGGTGGCATTTGATCATCTCTGCGTTTTTTATTTTTTGTGCTATAAACAAAAGAAGAGCGACTATTTTGAAAAAAAAAAAAAAACACAATATTTTTTACTTTTTGATTTAATAAATATCACAATTTTAAAAGAAAATTATTATATTTCCTCAGTTTAGACCAATACGTATTCTTCTACATATTTTTGGTTAAAAAAAAAAAAACACAATAAGCGTATATTGATTGGTTTGCGCAAAAGTTATAGCGTCTACAAAATAGGGGATAGATTTATGGCATTTTTATTTCTTAACTAGTAATGGCAGCGATCTGCGATTTTTATTGTGACTGACATTGCGGCGGACATGTTTTTGGGACCATTCACATTTATACAGCGATTAGTGCTATAAAACTGCATTGATTACTGTGTACATTGACTGGCAGGGAAGTGGTTAACACTAGGGGGCGCTGAAGGGGTTAATATGTTCCCTATTGAGTTATTCTAACTGTAGGGGGAGGGGGACTCACAAGGGGAGGAGACCAATCTGTGTTCCTCTGTACTGGGAACACACATCGGTCTTCTCACCTCTGACAGGAGGTAGATTTGTGTGTTTTACACACACAGATCCACACTCCTGCCATGATTGCGGGCGCCTGGCGGACATCGCGGCCGCCGGGCACGTGCACCACACTGGGGAAACTCGCTTTGATATGCAAGTACTTTGGATTAAGAGCATTCTCCTCTAACGGATTATGCTCGTAATCCGAGGTTCCACTGTATTTTTATTTGAGAGGTTTGCAGGAGAATACAAGAGTTTTACACTAGTAGGAAGAGATTAGGGCTAAAGAGCTGCTGTTGGCTGGAAAATGCACCACTGGGGCTGCACAATGAAGACCAGGCAAATCACATACTAACTCATTATGAAAGGAGTACCATCGATCGAAGCTGGTGCAGCAGTCCCCGCACACTGCTGTGACCAGTGACATGTCTCCGAAATGTTACCTCCGGGTTCGCAGGCTCTGGTGCTGCAAATGGCCGGAGCCACAATGACGTCACTCCTGGTCACGGCACATCAGCTGAAGCAATGACATTAATGAGCCGTTTCTTCAGTGCGCATGTGCCGATGACGTCGGCACATGCTGATCCAGTGGATAGCTCCTAAACCGTGAAAGGAGTCTCCAACGTGAGAAACAGCAACAAAAACCTAAAAGCCAATACAGCCAAATACAGTATCTTGCTCATTCTATCCAAATGACTGAATCTAGGCCTTTAACAAGTATATTTAAATATTTGTTGTGCGTTAAAACAAAAATAATTACCATGTAAAAGGACAACTCTGTTCCAGGCAATCAAGTTGCTATCAACATTTTTGTCGGAAAACAGCAGCGTGGTTGTAACATAATCTAAAAGCTAAAAAATACACAAAAATGTTGTTAAAAATTCTATGAAAATACATCCGTTATAATTTTAACAATAAAAAACTGCAGACTGCTTAGACAGCATACACTCATAACCTTACCCAATCAAAATGCAAATATATATCCAAAACACACAAAACTTAACAATAAAAAGGACAACTTTACATAAACAGCAAAATATAAAAGGCTACATACAGCATCTGACAATACTTTACAACCATACTCGGAGTCGCATATCTATTCTCTAGTCCTAGCTTGTACAACTTTTTATGACATTATGTGGAACTGTATCAAATGCTTTGCTGAAATCATGATAGGTCACAGCACCAAATGTGGTCCGAATCATTTGATCATTTGTGATATAGTAAAAAAAAAAAAAAAAAAAAAAAGAATAAATTAGATTGTGAGCTATATCTTATCACACACGCACACACACACATTTATGGTTCGCTACCAGGTGTTAGTGTTAAAGCATGTAGTGACAAAAAACACAGGTGTGAAGCCAGCCTCAACATATAACCCTGTGTATAAAAGTATAGGACATTTTATAAAGAGCCCACAATTTTATTAGTTAAAGGATCACTAAAGGAAAAACATTTTTTTGCTGAAATGACTGTTTACAGGGTATAGAGACATAAAAGTTAACCGATTCCTTTTAAAAATGATTACAAATAGATTACATTCAATCATATAATGTGCCTGTAGTTTCACTTTCGTTTTTAAACTGGTTTCATGTTTCTGTGAAGTAAAGAGACCCACAGAACAAAAACAAAACAAATCCAGGGCAGGGTTTTGTTTTTAAAATGAATTCTGTTAAGTTTTAGACACACAGTAATGACAGCTTAGACCATCGTGAAAAGCTCCCAGTACTGTGAAGAAGGGGGTTGTACTACACTAGGTAGTGACATGGCGGACTTTCAAGGGCAATCACAGGGACATTTAGAGTTCATAAAAAATAAATTTAATTACAAAAATACAAATATACAAATAAATTTCAATATATATTAAGAAAAATACATAAATACATTTAAAGCAATATATTTATCTCGCCGACGCGTTTCGCCTTTCGGCTTCTTCGGGACGAGCTTTGAGATTTTATGACAAGAAGATATTGCTACTTGTATGTCTGAAAAGAAATATACATTTTTAACATACAGACAACATAGAAACATAATCCAATACAAATATTGAGAGCCAACATGCAACGAAAAGATTCAAAAAATACCAAAAGGTTGGTGGCCATCCAGTTCATCACGAGTCATTGGAATCACAGGTAAAAAAAGGGTACCAGGTGATGCGTTGGCAAGCTGTTAAGACAAATATAAATAACCAAAAACATAATCATAAAGTATATATATGTACACAAGTATTATGTGTACATATAGATGCATGCTAATGTGCTGGCTTGGACAGGAAACCTACCCCGATGAGAGGAGAAGAATCTCCTGGTGATGTAAAGGGGTCACAGCGAGGGTAAATAGCTGATTCTAAAATGAGAAGGTAAATATATGGAACCATGGATGATTTAGCAGAGATGGAATATAAGAAAAACCAAATAGATACTAGATATCAAAATTGCAAACTTGCAGAGGCAAATCATTTACCTGGAAATTAAAGCAGAAGAACAAAAACCGGGACCAGCAAGGCAGAGGGCAGGTGGAGAAAGCCTAGGGGGAAAGTAAATTCCTGATATAGGACAACCACGTTGCACTGTCCAAACAAAGGACAAACCGGAAAGTTAGGAGCCTGTGTAAGATATATAATACATAACCATGGTAGCCATTGAGATAGAGTAATGCAATGATAGATAGAGCATAGAATGCTATAAGTAAAGAAAGATTATTACCTTGGAATCTAAAAGATGTAGTATGTCCCGGGGGGGTAGCAGCCTGTGCTCCGCGCCGGGTTAAACAGATGAGACTGGCTTTATATAGGCCAGCATTCATAGATGACGCGTCTCACGTCGAGAAGACGCGATGACGTCATCATCAAGGCGCCTGAATCGACGGCGCATAAACAAAAGGAAAGGAAAGTCAGCTGCTGCAGGCCATATTAGCTCAATCCAATGAGCGCCGCAGTGTGGCCAATGACAGCGCGGGCAGTCTGAGGGGGCGGTGTCGATGTGATACAAGTGCCCACCCCGTCCCATCATACATAATGGAATGGGTGTGGCTGTGGGCGTGGCAGCAACGATCGTAACATCGAATCCCGCCAGCCCCCACACTTGAGTATCGGAAAGAAGCCGAAAGCAGTGTCAACAGACATCCGAAAGCAGACAGGTCTAAAAAGGGCCAGCACCGCTGTCATGACAGTGTCTGCTTTCGGATGTCTGTTGACACTGCTTTCGGCTTCTTTCCGATACTCAAGTGTGGGGGCTGGCGGGATTCGATGTTACGATCGTTGCCGCCACGCCCACAGCCACACCCATTCCATTATGTATGATGGGACGGGGTGGGCACTTGTATCACATCGACACCGCCCCCTCAGACTGCCCGCGCTGTCATTGGCCACACTGCGGCGCTCATTGGATTGAGCTAATATGGCCTGCAGCAGCTGACTTTCCTTTCCTTTTGTTTATGCGCCGTCGATTCAGGCGCCTTGATGATGACGTCATCGCGTCTTCTCGACGTGAGACGCGTCATCTATGAATGCTGGCCTATATAAAGCCAGTCTCATCTGTTTAACCCGGCGCGGAGCACAGGCTGCTACCCCCCCGGGACATACTACATCTTTTAGATTCCAAGGTAATAATCGTTCTTTACTTATAGCATTCTATGCTCTATCTATCATTGCATTACTCTATCTCAATGGCTACCATGGTTATGTATTATATATCTTACACAGGCTCCTAACTTTCCGGTTTGTCCTTTGTTTGGACAGTGCAACGTGGTTGTCCTATATCAGGAATTTACTTTCCCCCTAGGCTTTCTACACCTGCCCTCTGCCTTGCTGGTCCCGGTTTTTGTTCTTCTGCTTTAATTTCCAGGTAAATGATTTGCCTCTGCAAGTTTGCAATTTTGATATCTAGTATCTATTTGGTTTTTCTTATATTCCATCTCTGCTAAATCATCCATGGTTCCATATATTTACCTTCTCATTTTAGAATCAGCTATTTACCCTCGCTGTGACCCCTTTACATCACCAGGAGATTCTTCTCCTCTCATCGGGGTAGGTTTCCTGTCCAAGCCAGCACATTAGCATGCATCTATATGTACACATAATACTTGTGTACATATATATACTTTATGATTATGTTTTTGGTTATTTATATTTGTCTTAACAGCTTGCCAACGCATCACCTGGTACCCTTTTTTTACCTGTGATTCCAATGACTCGTGATGAACTGGATGGCCACCAACCTTTTGGTATTTTTTGAATCTTTTCGTTGCATGTTGGCTCTCAATATTTGTATTGGATTATGTTTCTATGTTGTCTGTATGTTAAAAATGTATATTTCTTTTCAGACATACAAGTAGCAATATCTTCTTGTCATAAAATCTCAAAGCTCGTCCCGAAGAAGCCGAAAGGCGAAACGCGTCGGCGAGATAAATATATTGCTTTAAATGTATTTATGTATTTTTCTTAATATATATTGAAATTTATTTGTATATTTGTATTTTTGTAATTAAATTTATTTTTTATGAACTCTAAATGTCCCTGTGATTGCCCTTGAAAGTCCGCCATGTCACTACCTAGTGTAGTACAACCCCCTTCTTCTTGAACTACTATTTCGGATGTGGGCCAATGTGAGTGCTTATATGTTATTCCCCCTCCCCCCCCCTTTTTTGCTCCCAGTACTGTGGTCATAAGGAGCCAGACAACCAGGAAGTGTGGAGATCACAGCAGAATTACAGCTACTTCAAAGCAAAAACGAGCAATGAGGACATGAAACCAGTACTGCAGTAAGGTAAAGGAAGCTATTTAGCTAAAAAAAATGTTTCCTTTAGTGACCCTTTAATAATTAGGGTCCTTGTCGAGTGACATTTACCGCCTCTGCATTGTTGGTAAGCTTTCCATCAACAGAGTGACATTAGAAAGTGTCACCATGTTACAGTACATCCTAAATACAGGTGGAACATGTAGCATATTGCAAATAGTAATAGTTGTGTTAGTCTTTAACTGTACAATACAACCAGACAGTATGTCATCACTAAATGGTCTATAAAAAAAAAAAAAAAAAAAAGGCAAGTGCTGGCAATCAGCTTTTCTTCTAAAAGCGATCGGGGCAGCTATAAAGCCACCTAACCACTTTTTCAGAGCTGTGGAGCCCTCTCCTTCAACCGTTGTAACTGGGCTCTACCGTTCCAACCAGGACCACTGTAAGTGGTCGGGTCGGCTGCCCACAGGAGGAAATAAAGATTCCCTAATCTCCTCTGTGATGAAGACAGAAGTAAGGAGGATTTTGGCACTTCCAATACAGTTTATTGGCCTACAGCCAGAGAAGCAGCTGACCAAACACATCTGTGTTTGATCAGCTGCATTGGAGGGCAATGGAGGCATTAAGGATGTAATAAACCATTGATTTCTCCATAGAGAAAACCTGTCACTGTTTAAAGCTATCACAATTGGTCTTGTTTAGTTAAATGAAGAAAAATGTAAAAAGTAGGGAATAAATAAAAGCAATAAAAAAGAAAAAAAAATGCACACATCGGTCCGGCACGCATATGTAAGCAGTGATTGCGCCACACATGCAAATTATCCCTGCAAATTTCTCTGTGAGAGAAATAATTCTAGCACCATAGCTCATATTTAAACTGATAAACTGTTGCCTGAGGACAATTTTAGGTAACATAATTTGTCGTCATTTGACAAGTGTGTGCAATTTTAAATCTTGATGTTTGGTATCTTTTTACTTGACACAATATCACGTTTTAGATTTTGCCATACATTATGGCAGTGATGGGGAACCTTTTTGAACGAGTGCCCAAACAGTGACACAAAACAAACTTATTTATTTCAAAGTGCCAACATGGAATTAAAACCTACCAGCCGCTCTGTACAGAAGAAGGGACCAAAAATGTACAATTCTGCCCAGAAAAAAAACTTTTGTGCTTTTTCAAAGGAGTGCGTTACTCTCAGAATACTGGGATCAGGGATGGATGCATGTGATCAGAATACTGGGATCAGGGATCGATGCATGTGCTCAGAATACTGGGATCAGGGATCGATGCATGTGCTCAGAATACTGGGATCAGGGATCGATGCATGTGCTCAGAATACTGGGATCAGGGATCGATGCATGTGATCAGAATACTGGGATCAGAGTTAGTTGCATGTTCTCAGAATGCTGGGATCAGGGATGGATGCATGTGCTCAGAATACTGGGATCAAGGATGGATGCATGTGCTCAGAAAACTGGGATAAAAGATAGATGCATGTGCTCAGAATAGGGCTTGCAAATAATTTTATAGCAAAAAAATTACTAAAAAAAAAAATTGTGACTTCAAGGTACTAAAGTAGGCATATTCTGACACCTATAAGGCTTAGTTCTTTCTCTTTACTATTAGCCAAGTGAACTACAAAATGAAGGTAGTATTGTATCCTGTGATTTGTGAAAAGTTTACATCACTTTCGGTGTAAATACTGGATCTGTTTGAAGAATGATTCTGTCATTGTGCATTTTGAGAAAAAGCTCTCAGACAGACAGAGCCTGAAGTTCTCATATCATACGTGCTGTAGTGATAGCCACGAGGAAGACAGTTTTGAGTGTAAATGGGCGTAAAGAGGTTTCTTGTAGGGGCTGCAAGGGTGCTTTTCATGATCCCCCTCAGTACCACCGACAGATCTCAGGCGGGACATTTTTGTGTCTTGGGTGGTCTGTACTTGAGCCATCGCTCTGCAAAAATAAAAAGACCAACGGGTCTTCTTTTAGTGTCCGTTCTACATCAGATATAAGGTAACCATTTGTGACTGTGTGGTTAGTCCCATGAATAAGTTTTTATAACGAAACATGTCGGGGTATTGCCATACAGTCTAATTTTACCAGTGAATGCTGCGTTTTTGGATGCAGAGTGTGTGTGAAGTTTTTTATTTAAGTGGATGTGCAGCTGCATCTGACAGAAGTCCATGGCACCGTGAGTAGGAGAATTGGTTTCACTTTTTCTCGCTGATCGGGGGTCCGCCGTGACCGCTTCTCACCATTTTGACGTTTGAAGGAGTTTCTTGATGTGATATTCTGCTGTTTTACAAGATTTTGTTTGTGAGTGCACTGTTTGAAGTTTTATTTTGGTGTGCTATTAAACCTTTGATGGTATCACACTATTTGCACTTCTTTTGTCTCTCTCTGACATATATGTGGAACTGATTGGATGTCATATTTGGATTACATCTATACTGACGGGAACAACTACATCTGATAAGGTTTTTTGTGCCAAAACACGAGAGTGTGAGGCAAACCTATCCGGTGAGTTTCCATTTGATGGGGGAGGAGTCACTGAGCACTGTCGGGTGTGGTGGAAGTTTTTGGAAATATTTGAAGATCGCAGGATCCTTATACACATGAACTTTGCTTTGTTTGGCCACGTTCTAAATTATTTTAAAGACTGTCTCTTGCACTTTTAGTGCGTTCACTTCACGTTTAAGTCAATCACGGGTGTTCATTATTACAGTCACAGTTTAGTGTTTATTTCTTAAACTGGATATATTTTGTTTATTATCACTGTATATCATTACATATGGGTTGTAGTAATGTATTTTATATGGTCAAATATGCACAGTTATTTGATAGCGCTGTTTTAATTTGTTGACACTCTTTAGAGAGTTTCATCATCTTACACTTTTTTTTCCGTTCTAGATACACCAAAAGCATTTGAACCTTCAGCATACTGAGCGCTAGACCTTTATCAGCATCCCTGCTGTAGGGATTCTAAGATAGTCGTATATCCAACTTTTGGCTGTTATTCTCAGTGCACCAGCACTTAGATTTTTTTCCAGGTCTTTCTGTAGATGGCCCTGGTGTTCAACTTCCTGGCGCTCAGAAGCATCTCCACCACTTTATCTGAGAGTGCTTTTGATCTCAGGATGTCTTCCTCAGTAACCAGTCCACCCATTTGAAGCTTGTTTTAGGCCTGTTAGGGATCCCCAACACATCGGGTCATCCCTGCGTGGAAGTAGCCAAGGCTCGTCTGCTGGGAGACTGAGGAGCTGAGAGAACCAAACTCTCTTGGGCTAATATGGTGCTTCTCAGTATCAGTTTTGTCTGTTCCTGTAGGAATTTTTTCATCACTCCAGGAATCAGGTGTCCTGGGGGAAGGCATAGCACATCTTGAAATTCCATGGGTTTTAGAGTGTGTCTATCACCAGAGGCCAGTCTCGAAGGTTTAGCGAGTAGAAAACGTTTCACCTTGGGGTTTTTCCGGGATGTAAATAGATCTATTTTTGGCATTCCCCAGCAGGCTGTAATTTTCCTGAACACCTCTGGGTGCAATTCTCATTCCTCTTGGGAGATCTCTTGGCGACTGAGGAAGTCTGCTACTTGATTTTTTTCCCCCCGCTCCCAGTGACAGTAGATTCCTTTTGCCCATCGACAGATCTAGTTGTAGATTTGGCTTAAGCAGGGCCCCCCTGCTTGTTCATATAGGCCTACTGCCATGGCGTTGTCCGACAAGATTTAAGTGTGTTGACTTCTTAGCTGGTTTTGGAAGTGTTCTATGGCTTTGGCTATTGTCCAGTTCGAAGACGTCTGGACTTCCAGGGACCAATTCCTCATAGCAGATTGACCTGCTAGGTGGGCTCCCACCCCCAACTGCTTGCATCCGTGGTCAACTTCCATGAGGTTGGGAAAGACCATGCCAGACCCTGGTTCAGGTTCAGAGCGACCTTTTCACCGAGGTTGGAAGAGTGTTTTGTTCAGATCCTCTTGCTGTTCTTTTAGGAGAAAGGTTTGTAGAGGCCTTAGATGATACTTGACCCATTGTACTGCAGGTATCGTTGAGGTCATCAGACCCAGAACCGACATCAGCTCTCTGATAGATATCGGGAGGTTGTTCTGCATAGAACTCACTCTTAGCAAGGCCTTGAATTTTCTCCTTTAGTAGGGACGTTTTCTGCTCTATGGAACTGAGCAGATATCCCAGAAACCGTATGTCCTGAGTAGGACACAGGTTTGATTTTTCGATGTTTAAAATCCATCCTAATGACTTCAGCCATAGTTGGGCTTCTGCCAGGTCTTTTACCAGCTTTTTCTGACGATGGCGCAAAGAGCAGGTGATCTAGGTAAGGCACTACGCTAATTTTTCTTCAACCTCAGAAGAGCCAGGGCTTCTGCTAGGACTTCCTCAGTGACGAGGACAGCTAGAAAAGAAGAGTCCTGCTTTGGAAATTATACTCCTTTTCCTCTATCTCCACTGCCAACCTCAGGTACCTCTGGGAATTTTCTCGTATGGGAATGTGGAGATCAGCATCCCTGAGATCCATGGTAGCCATGAAGGTTCCCAGTTGAAGAATGTTAATTAATGAGTATCGATTCCATGTGGAATTTCTTGTAATGTATCGCTTGATTCAGGGGTTTTAGATTTATTAGTCGAAACTTCCTGGAGGGTTTATTGATCACAAAAACCTGCATGTAGAAACCATTTTATTTTCTTCCTCTGGGACTGGAGTAAGGACCTTCTCTTCTGGTCTTCCATCTTCCCCAGCAAAAGTGGGAGAGCCCTTGCCTTTTCAGGATCCTTGGGAAGTTTCATTAATAGAAATCTCTCTGGGAGGATGACAATAGTAGACAGTAGAAAGGTAGCCAGCCTTCCCCCTACTGGCGTTCCGTAGTCACTGTTTTGGGGTTTGGTAAGAAGAGCCAAAGAGGACGTTGCTCTTCGGCTTCCCCTTGTAACCCCCTCCAGTGCTTCTTGGGATAACCTTTTTCTTCTTGAGGAAGTGCTCTTCTCAGTCGAGAAGGGTTTCTGTCAGCCGTTCTTTCTAGGGCTTCGTCCAAGATTGTTCCAAATAAAAGATCTCGGAAAATTGGGAGGTTACATAGTCTTGAATGAATACCCTAACCAAGTCTTCATCTAAATAGCCCACCTGGCTGCCATGGCTAGACCCCCTGATCTCGCTCCCAGTTTCACAAATTCTACTGACGCATCCCCTATGTAACCGACCGCCTTGGAGAGAACTGGTAGGGTTTTCAGAATTTCTTCCCTAGGTGTACCATTCTTAATATGGTCTTGCAGCTGGGAGAGCCAGAAGTCGAGGTTTCTCGGCACGCAAGTGGTGGCGAGCACAGGCTTCAGGCTGGCGATACTCGTTTCCCAGACTCTCTTCAGGACAATGTCACACCTCTTGTCTATACAATCCTTTAGATGTCCCATGTCTTCAGAGGCCAATGAGGATTTTTGGAGACTTTAGACAGTGGGCAAACAATTTAGGATTCTTGTTCCACACCGCCTGTGAATCGTCACTGAAAGGGAACCACTTCTTATGACTAGCTGCAAAAAATGGCTTATTTTCTGGGTCTGCCCATTATTCCTCACAACGTCTGACATCACCTGGTGAACCAGGAATACTTTTAACTTTTTCTCTTAGACCCTGGTACATTAAGTCATGTTTTGATGGAAGCTATTTTTCTTCCTCTATTTCCAAAGTCTCATATATAGCCCCCAGTAAGTCCTCTACATCTTCAAGGGACAATTTGTACTTGGGGCCCTTTTTTTCTTCTCCCCCAGCTTTCTGCTCCGAATATGAGCTTTCGATGGCCATTTCGATAACCGTGCCCCTATTCGCTCGTTCCCTCAATGTCTCCTGCGACCCAGAGGCGACTGATCTTGGTGAGGCTATGGGAGAGGAACTTAAAGAGGGAGCTATAGGAGGTTTTACCTCCGAAAATAATTTGTGTAGATTGCATCTGACTGTTACTTAAACTAGCTTTTCTATACACACTTGACACAACGATTCTGTGAATTCCAAGGGCATCTTGGTAGCACATTTTGCACACCGCTTCCTGTGAGTGGGCTTTGGCTCTGTAGGAGGCTTGGCCTGCCAAAACACAAAAAACACAGGGGCCCATGGCGATGAGCCGCTAGAGACCACCACTATCTAGCTTACCGTTTCCAAACTGGACTGGTGTCTAACTGTGTCCCACGTCCCTTGGAGCCTGGGCAGATGAAAGGTCATCATCCTGCTGAAACCTGGCTGGACTAACTCCCCCAGCGTGTGGATGTCGTTGTTCTGCCCTGGAAATGTTGCGGCGGTCAAACAGCCTCCGGCTGTGGAGCCAGCTGAGAGGACACCGCATATCTCCATGCCTGGGCTCAGAAGGAGCCGGAATCCGGGACACTTCCTGCCCGCTGCTAAGGAGGCTTGCCCGTGGCTGCAAATCCGACCTCCTCACCAAGGCTCTGGTAAGGCTCACTGACCCGCACCACTCAGAGACTCCCATTCCTCCACCTGCTGCTGCACACGCTAGACACCTGTCCCAGGGTCAGCCCTTGGAAGATGCAGCCTCTCCAGTCCTAAGGCAACATGTCCACCTTAAAAAGGATTAAATGACAATGTGCTTCCTGAGGAGGAGGAGGAGATCCATCTCTCAAGGGCTACCCTGAAAGACGTCTGGGGGAAAAATGCTGATATTAAAATGTATGTGAAAAATGTCAAAACTGATCTATAGGAAAGCGGTTTATTGTCTTGTTTAGTAAAAAGGCCATCTCTGCATCTGTGTTGCAATCATGGAAGTATAATAGGCAAAGTGTGGGTATTCGGTTTCATCTGGCAATTATTATTCATGTGTTCCACCCCTACACGTCAGCAATAACAGAATTACACTGCAGATTAAGTCTTCCGTTTCACAAGCCAAACAAAATGTAAATAAAAGGCTACCACATATCACTGATTGTGTACAAAACACACAGGCACTGTCAAACTGAATTTACTTACATTTGACTTTATTTCACTGTCATATATTAAACTCTCCCATAGTCCATGAAATTCAGCTGAAATTTTAAAACAGTGGATTTCAAATAATAATAATATAAAGAATCATTCTACTATTGGAACAACATTAATAATACATTACCACCAAAAAAAAACATTTTGGATAAAATGCAAGAAGAAACATTTCAGAATAGACACCTAAAAATTCAACCTTCTACTATAATATTTATACCGTATTTGCCGGCGTATAAGACGACCCCCTAATTTTCCAGGAAAAAAATTGGTTTTGGGATATACTCGCCATATAAGACTACCCCCTTCCTTTTAGTCTTTCTGGAAGCTGAGGGGTAGCCAGAACAACCGCTGACAGGCATCCGTGATAGGAACACAGAACAGAGGCGCTGCTGGGAAAATTTGTGTTCCGCCTATCACAGGACAATCTGAGAAGGCGGCGCAGCTTTCAAATCATGGACGCCCGCAGCAGACGGAGACCGTCACCGGCGTATAAGACGACCCCCGACTTTGGATGGATTTTTTTGCATCCAAAAATTCGTCTTATACGCCGGAAAATACGGTATATATGAAGCGTGGGCAATCCGCGCTTCCCCCACATGTATGAACAACGATCTGTAATTTCCCCAAGTCAGTCCCACCCCCCCTTCAGTTAGCACACACAGGGAACATAATTAACCCCTTCCTCGCCCCCTAGTGTCAACCCCTTCCCTGCCAGTGGCATTTTTATAGTAATCAATGCATTTTTATAGCACCGATCGCTATAAAAATGCCAATGGTCCCAAAAATGTGTCAAACGTGTCCGAAGTGTCAGCCATAAGGTCGCAGTACCGATAAAAAAAAAAAAAAAAAAAACGCTGATCGCCGCCATTACTAGTAAAAAAAAAAATATTAATAAAAATGCCATAAAACTATGCCCTATTTTGTAGACGCTATAACTTTTGCGCAAACCAATCAATAGACGCTTATTGTTATTTTTTTTTTTACGAAAAATATGTAGAAGAATAATACGTATCGGCCTAAACTGAGGAAAAAAATTGTTTTTTATATATATTTTTGGGGGATATTTAGTACAAAAAAGCAAAAAATATTAATTTTTTTCAAAATTGTTGCTCTATTTTTGTTTATAGCGCAAAAAATAAAAACCGCAGAGATGATCAAATACCACCAAAAGAAAGCTCTATTTGTGCGGAAAAAAGGACGCCAATTTTGATTGGGAACCACGTTGCACGACCGCGCAATTGTCAGTTAAAGCGACGCAGTGCCGAATCTCAAAAAGTGGCCCGGTCATTGACCAGCAATATGGTCCGGGGCTAAAGTGGTTAAAAACGGCTTATTGCATCTGTGATAAGTACTCGGGTCACCAATCTTTCTTGCACCAGGACATCAGAAACTACAGTTACAGTACATTGTTCATACACATCTCTCTCACCAGCAGGCAAAATCCAGTTGTCAGCTGCCACAAGGCTCTCACTATCTTCTTCCAGATTTTCTGAACTGGGACCTTCTTCATTTAAATGAAAAACATTTACAAATATACTGCACTTGCCAAGATCAATAGGCTTCAAAAAAGAAAAGAGGATATTCAAAATTAAATAAAATAACATTTTCAAATTTTTGTTCATTCTTTTTTTTTTTTTTTTTGCATTTTAATGCTACTGATGTCATATGGCTTCTTTCTCCCAATACTTGTCTACAGCCTAGCCTGCCTGTGGTTGCTTTACTTTTTTGTAAATATTTTAAGCAAGTACAGAGAATACCTATGATCTTGCCAGAAATGCTCTGCATGCAAAAAAAATTTAAATGTCAGTAGTGATTAAATATCACCAGAAGAAAGCTCTGTCTTTAAAAAAAAAAATGATATACAGTTCATATGGTTACAATTTTGCATGACTGACATATTGTCAAAATGTGACAGTGTGGAACAGGGAGTATTTGATTTAAATCACTAGTAAAAAGGCTTCATTTAAATCAACTCAATTTAAATCATAATTTTTAAAGAGCAACTGTTATCTTTGTCCCGCAGCGGCTCCTCCTCTGACCCGCTGTTTACTCACCGACAGTCCCATTCACTTTAATGATGCTGCAGGAAGGAAACAACAAGGTGAGGGACGTGGCGGCAGCAGGTGAGTGGATGCCGCTAACAGGCGCTGCCACGATGCATGTGAAATGACAGGAGCTCTTTCTTGCTGGTAGTTAGAATCTTAAATATTTGCAAACAAATTTAAGGTTTCCTATTTAGAATAATAAGCTGTCAGATTAGTAAAACAGCGACATCAGAAGCGATTCAATCATTTAGTTTGTAGTGGACACAGATTTGCAAAACAAAGGGATAAAGGAATATTCCTGAACTTTGTTTTATCTCACGGTTGGTATGAAATTGTATGGATGCATGTTATCTCAGCTTGCAGAGCTTGGATTCATTGAATGAGTTTACCAAAAATGTAGATATTGCAGAATATACAGCCTCATGCTACATACCTAAGCTCCATTTCATGCTGAATAAACTAAATTTATAATGTATATTAAAAAAATAAAAATTTAGATAGATTTTTACTCCAAAAGTATTGTACTAAAATAAATTTGATAAAAAAGTAAAATAAAAAATTAAATCTTTTTTTTTTTTTTTTTATCGGATTAAAAAATAAAAAAAGCCTGGGGGGGGGGGGGGTTGTAAGTCAGCAGCTACAAATACTGTAGCTCCTGAGTTTTAATATAGGGACACCTACCTGTCCAGGTAGCCCACAATGTCGGCATCTGAAGCCGACCCGTCTATCGGCTCTGGTTGCAGGCGCCGTCATCCTTACAAAGGCAAACAGGAAGTGAAGCCTTGCAGCTTCACAGCCTGTTTCCTACTGCGCATGTGTGAGTCGTGCATCACTTTCTGAATGGTCCCGCTGTCTTCTGGGACCCGGGTGTGTCTCCCAGAAGGCAGCGTGGGGGAAGGAAAAGGTCACCCTTACAAGGAAGTGGGAGTGGATACCTGTTTAACAGGTATCCACTCCCCTGAAAGGTGCCAAATGTGCATGCAGATAAGGATAGCTTCCACAATTGGGTGGAACTCTGCTTTAAGGTAAAAAAGCTTTTACCTTTACAACCACTTTAACTCTGCATGTACCTAGATAATGCAAAGCCTACCTGCACTGCAAAGGTTAAAAGCTCATTACGTGTAGGTGTAGAGCAGGGTTATGCAATTAGCAGACCTCCAGCTGTTGCAGAACTACAAATCCCATGAGCCATTGCAAGACTCTGACAGCTACAAGCATGATACCCAGAGACAGAGGCATGATGGGACTTGTAGTTTTGCAACATCTGGAGGTCCGCTAATTGCTTATCCCTGGTGTAGAGGAATTAGTTGTAACACTTACCTTATTCCTTGATCCCACAGGCTTTCTATGCACTGTGTAACTGGTCCCCCCCCCCCCCCCCCCAAGGTCTCTTTTATGAAGGCACTCTAACAACATCACATACAATGCAGTGAGGTCAGCAAAGACCCATCCACAACCCCAAGCATCAGGGAGAAGAAGTGAATTTTGGACGCTTGCCTGGATCGAGGAATAAGGTAAGTATTATAGCTTATTCCTCTACCCTAAACCTAAAATGGAATTCCAGGACAAAGCTATCTAATCTTCAAACTGCTCCCACACCTACAGACATGACTAAGGCAATAATCATGAGAGAAAAAGTGACTTTTACGACTGACACTAGCCTTTCCCAAAATATTACTAAGCCAACATCCCTTAGTTCATTTACACATTGGAAAAAATATTTGTCATATTCAAATAAGGAGGTACCCAAAAGGTATTCCAAAGGCAATAGCAATGATCGATATGTTTGAATATCTGTGTTGCACAAACAGAAGTCTTCGAAAAGTGCATTTGTCCAAAACAGAAATGCTACAGATAGTGCCTTTGCCCAAAACATCGATACTACAAATGGCAAAAATCAGTATCACATAATTTAGGGCCCAACTTTGTGTTTCTGTTTTTAACGTTCTGAAGGACCTTTAAAAAAGTAATGCAGCCTTTTCTGCAATACTCCCCATTTATCATGGCGTGCCCAGCCTAAGCACCCCTTCCCCACAGTACTTCTTTTATCACCACAAGAAATCCTCAGTTTGGGACTCATTTAACCTGGAAGACTAAGGACATACTGGGAATGCAGGGTGTCAGACTGAGGTCATGTCAGGCCACACTCAGCATCATTGATGACAGTCCACCAGTGGGAAAAGATCCTAGGAGGAAGGGGACCCAGTGTGTCATGTGACTGGTCTGAAGACATCTGGATATAGGGAAGAGTAAAAATTAAAAAACAAATGGGGGCTCTCAAGAGGGGAACTCGGAGCTGGACTTTAAAGTTAAACTACAGCAATCTGTAATAAATTTCAAAACACATTAATGCAAATGTAATCTACATGCCTTACCTGTCGGTCTTTAACTTTTAACTCCGTATCTACAATGGCCACCGAATTGACATTCTTTGTTAAAAACACATCATCAAACTCTGTCCAAGAATAATCACCAAACACAACGCAGTGCCTATTTAACAGCTGTAGAACACAAGTTCTTATTTCTTCAGTCTTTGCAGTGCTGAGGATTAAACAGAAAAATGTGGTTTAACCATTAGAATTATAACAAATAAGATATTTACTTGGATAGGTGCGTGGTCCCCAACCCAACAGCTCCAGAACCATAAATAATTCTCCACCTTTGTCATTAGTCCCAGCAGCCGTTCAGCTAGTCTCATAGGCTTAGTACTTGTACGTTTTAACAAGTGATAATACTTGGATTTTAAAATCGTTGTAATAGTCACTTATAAAACGTAATCCCCAAACAGGCAACAAAAAACTCTACTCATAAAAAAAAGTGCACAATGTAAGGGTATTTATTCATGATTTAAACCTTAAAATATATAGAGGCGGGGACAACCCCCCTGGCTCATCTCCAGGGACTGGGTTGTCCCAGGGCATGCCAAATTGCTACACAAGCCCTCCGCACCCCCACAGCCATTTTTGACATTGCACCCCCCCGGCTCCATTAATATCCCCCTACCCGGTAGAAACATTTGGCCTTTTCATATAATGCCCGTGAACATCGTTTTTTTGTTGTATGTATATCTCTGTCCAACCTGTTTATTTGTGCCATTTCTATTTACACGACCCTGCGAGGTCAGTGTTTTTTTCTTTCAACACTGACTGTTGAACACGTCCTGTTATGTGTTCCTTTATAAAATAAAATACTAAAATACTGATTATACAAAATATATATATATATATATATATATATATATATATATATGCACGATAAAAGATTTTAGTGATAACTGGGGCTCTGTTAAGAGAAATGTATCCTCACTTTCTGTCCTGCTGATAGGGATTTACCAAACAGAAAGTGACTGAAGCTCTTTGTGCGACGTTGTACCCAAACAAAATATATATCCTTTTTTCCCCACAAATAGAGTTTTCTTTTGGTGGTATTTGATCACCTCTGAGATTTTTATATGTTGTGCTTTAAACAAAGAGTGACAATTTTGAAAAAAAAAAAAAAACACAACATTCTGTACTTTTTGCTATAATTAATATACCCCCCCCCCCCCCTGCCGAAATATATTCTTCTACATATTTTTGTGATGAGCGATTTCCCCCGACTTGGGGTAGGCTGTACACTTCAGTTGGGGTGGGTCAGCCGCACCTTCTGACCGTTGACCCCTGGGAACTTGTCTTCTGACCTTTGACCTCTGGGGGGAGGTACCTATTCCAATTCCCGTGTCCTAGCCTAAGTCTTCAAGAGGAACCCCTACCCCCCCCTTTTTTTTTTTTTTACTATTAATGGCGGTGATCTGCGGTTTTTTTCAGGACCGAGATATTGCGGCGGACAAATCGGACACTTTTGACACTTATTTGGGACCAGTGACATTTATACAGTAATCAGTGCCAATAGCCACTGATTACTGTATAAACGTCACTTGCAGGAAAGGGGTTAACACTAGGTGGCGATCAAGGTGTTAAAAGTGTTCCCTATGTGTGTTGTAACTGTGGGGGGGAATGTGGCTGACTAAAGGAGGAGAGAGATCGCTGTTCCTACTTGGTAGGAACACATGATCTCTCTTCTCTCCCCTGACAGAGCCGGGATTTGTGTGTTTGCACACACAGATCCCGGTTCTCGGTCTGTCACGAGCTATCGGGGGTGCCAGGCCGTCATCGCGTCTGACAGGCACGCGCTTCAGCTTCAGGGACACACCGCAGCGGCACACGCACGCCTGCTACAGCATCATAAAGAGCCGACGTACAGCTACAATGGCTCACACAGGGGTGCCAGCCTTGCCGCAGTATAACTGCGGCGGCTGGTCGGGAAGAGGATAACATACTGTACACTTCTAAGGCTGCATTCACACCTGACGTTTCAAAGTCGGGCGTTTTTGCCGTGATTTTGTACAGGTCACCAATGTAAAAAGCAGAAAAACGCCTGTAATCTGCCCCAAAGAAGCTCATGTTATTTTTTGAACTTAAGGCATTTTGCTTCAGGTGACAACTGAAAAAATGCCCAACAAGCAAAATCCCATTCATTTGAATGGCACCTATTAAAATGAATGGGATTTTGCTTGTTAGGCATTTTTTCAGGTGTTTTATGAGCTGAAAACGCTCAGGTGTAAATGCAGCCTTAAGCTAAACTCTGGGATCAGCAAACATTCTTTAAACACTTAAAGACCAAACATTATATATTTTTTAAAAACAGAAACTTTACAGTATACATTGGTGAGTTTTGCAAGTAAATAGATACCAAACATGTCAAGCTTTAAAATTGCACATGCCCTCATTCCTTCCCTATAAGGAAGTCACAGATCGTGTGATGAAACGCATCAGGGCGGGGCTACATGAAGTCATTACGCCCAAAAACTGTGTAGTGACCATTTTGACACATCCTCTCCAGATGTCAATGTTTAAGGGAGCAATGTATATGCAATACTATTTTGCTTTTAACCTTGTGCACCGAACTCATAGTGCACTTTGTTTGAGTATTATTTCATATTTTTACTGAATAAATGTTTTTTTATCTAAAGGTATTACACTATGGAATGTTTTTTGTTTCAGTTATGTAACTGAGTGATAAGGCCCGTACACACAATCGGATATTCCGACAACAATTGTCCGACGGACGTGTTTTTTTCGGATAACCTGGCCGTCTGTATGCTCCATCGGACAATTGTTGTTGGAATTTCCGACAACAAATTTTGACTGTGCATGCTCTCAAATGTGTTACGTCGGATCATCCAATCGTTTGTACACATCTGACTAAAAGTACAAACACGCATGCTCCGAACCAATGCAGACAATAGCAGAAGTTGCCCAAAAGGTGGCGGTAAAGATCTGAAAAAACACAAAGTTTGGTGTATGTTGGCTGAAACTGTTCTGCCGTCTGTATGCAGAATAAGTTCACGGCCTTCAAACAAAAATCCACAGAAAAGTCCGATGGAAGTCTGATCGTGTTTACGAGGCTATACATATCCTAAGGCATTATTTGGGGATTTATTCTCACCTGCTCTTTGAAGGATTGCTGCAATAATATACACCCAGGTGTCTGGGACAGCTCTGGTTTACCTCATCATTGTGTAGGTCGGCCGTGGAGGTAAAATCGGCAGCAGTAATAAGTGGTGGATACACAGAGGTGGAGCATTCCTGCATAATATTCCATTGCTGAGCACATTAAATTTGGCCAGGTTTGTTATTTAGCGCTTGTATGCAACATTAACGGAGGACATTTTTTTTATTGATGTGGACTTTTTTCATTTTTATTTGAACTTTGTGCTTAGTTTATTGCACATGTATACCACATATGCATTTTTTGTATGCTATGATTTTTCTTAATTATTGGTTACACCAGATTTTAGTTAGGGGTCTCAAAGTAAAGGGGGCTAAATACAAATGCATGCCACACTTTTCAGATATTTATTTATAAATATATTTTCTTTCACTTTACAATTGTGGCACTTTGTGTTGGTCTATAAAATAAAATCCCAATAAAATACATTTAGCTATAATTTACAATTAAGCATATGTGCGTTTATATGAGGATCATAATTCTGTGAACATGAAGTATCTTTAAGGGTGTTTTTGATATTATGTGTTTGTTATATAGATATTTTACTAAAAAAAAAAAAAAAAAGAACACTTTTGTGGCGCTTTCATTTTTTGTTTTATGTTTGTGTATTTCTTTCGGATCTGTGCAGTAATTCAATATGAAAGTTTTGCTTTATGAAGGAACTTCCTGTAATAAAGACACTGTTGCTCTCCTTTTGCTAGATGACTGGTCTTGTCTCCACCCCCTCCTGCAGTTCTCTGCAGGAAGCCTGTAATGGGTGGGGCCTGCTGGGTCCTTTCTTCATCGATTCTCTCTGTACAGCACAGTGAAGTGATGTCAGTGCTACTTTTATTTTATTTTTTTATATTCTTTATTTATATATGTAAATATTCAGTTATATTTCAAAACCTGGTACAATTGTCGTCTCATTACATTCTTTAGACCTATTTTTTAATCTCCTCCTCTTCTTTCTCTATTATCGTTACTTTACTGTCCATGTGTTCTTTTCTATGTACTACCTACATAAAAAATCACAATATTATGCCCCTATTTCTCCTAAATATCCTTATCTTTAATTTCTTACAGCCTTCTACTTTTTCCTCTTTTATAGTCCCCCAACCCCCCCCCCCCCCAATTAAACCCCCCCTCAAAAAAAAAAATGAATATATAATATTTTAATCTTCCCCCCGCCCCACACTCACCTCCCTCCCCCTCCCCTGCCATCATGGAGGTCCACAAGTATTGGTCTCCCATATAGTTCTCTTTCCCCGGCGGCTCTACTCCACAACTATGTTTCCCATTAATCTTTTCCCTTCTTCTGACTGGACAAATACATTCCAAGTTGCCCAAGTGTTGTTATAATGCTCTTTTCTGTCTTGTGCCATTGATACCAGGTGCTCCAAGGCCCCGTTTCTAACCCTGTTGAGCCAGTCAGTGCTACTTTTAAAAGAAAAGTCAGACTCTCCTGGATTGTAATTGACGCTGTAAAGTGTTGGTGCTTGTTGGACTCTGTGTACTACACCAATTACTGTACCTTTGAATTTCTCAATAAATATTTTTTACTTGTGAAAATGTTTTATTTCACACTAAGGCTCTAGCACATTAGGAGAGCATTCTAATTCACATTGTACTGCTGTATACTGTATGAGATTTTGAGGGACAGATCCTGATTATTAAGCAAATGATTACCTTTAGAACGATCCTTTAATATTCAGATCTCACCAATTGTTTATTTTTCTGGTAATAAAGGGTACTCGGAGTAATGGGTATTTAAAGCGGAACTCTGGGCAAACAAAAATATATTCCTCAATAGCCACAAAGTCTATAAATCTAGTTACCAGATGCCTTTGGAACCCAGGTTTTACTTTTTTGCCCTTTGCGCTTAGTAAGCTAGGTCCTCTTTCCTTTAGCAAGGACACTCACGTACCTCCAAACAAACAATGTGTAGTACTTTGTAACACTAAGGGGCAGATCCACAGAGAAAGTACGCTGGCGTATCTACTGATACGCCGGCGTACTTTCAAATTTCCCGCGTCGTATCTTTAGTTTGAATCCTCAAACCAAGATACGACGGCACCTTCGGATCTTAGATGCAATACTTCGGAGCGCGCTGGGTGGAGTTCGCGTCGTTTTCCGTGTCGGGTATGCAAATTAGCGATTTACGACGATCCACGAACGTACGCGCGGCCGTCGCATTTTCTAACGTCGTCTGTAGTCTGCTTTTTCCGGCGTATAGTTAAAGCTGGTATTTTGCGACGTATAGATAGACTTGCCATGTTAAAGTATGGCCGTCGTTCCTGCGTCGAAATTTGAATTTTTTTTTGCGCAAGTCGTCCATGAATAGGGATGGACGTAACTCACGTCGAAGTTAAAAAAATGACGTCCTAGCGACGTCATTTAGCGCAATGCACGGCAGGAAATTTCGGAACGACGCATGCGCAGTTCATTCGGCGCGGGGACGCGCTTCATTTAAATGAATCACGCCCCCCTACCCGTCGATTTGAATTCCCCTGCCAGAAATACACTATGCCGCCGTAACTTAAGGCGCAAATTCTTTGAGGATTCGAAGATCCGCCAGGTAAGGTACGGCGGCGTCCATCTAATTATCTGTGGATCTGGCCCTGAGTGTTTAATGCATATTTTATTGAAACTACACTACTAAACTGAAATCCAATTGGCTGCTATGGGTTACTATACTTGGCACAACACCGCGTTGCATCACTTTGCACTGTATTACATATAGTATGTAGTCCTGTATGGCTACAAGAACTTGTGTTTACGGTGTCTGCATGTGTGTAAAGGCAAGTGATTTGGAAAATCAAACATTGCACAATGCCAAAAATTCAAAGAAATGTATTCAAACATACATTAAAGCCGATACACATGTCTTCTGTCACTTTAAATAGATAATTTGAACCAAGCTGTTCCGAGCAAACTATTTTCTTCAAGTGCTGCATTGGCTCCTAGCAGTGTATGTACTGCATGTAGCTTCAAATACATAAAAGTACACAGTGCTGGGAAGCCGACTCGGATGCCAGCCTAGCCTTGCAGCTCTCTCCCAGCCCTCAGCATCTAGGCACTTTTGGGGACTTTCCACCCTTCAAATATGGGCCGCTCCAGGGCGACTAGATCCTCCACGTCCAGGGGATCATCCCAGCCCCCTCCGGGAACCTCCACGGATCTCAGTGCGTTTTTCACACAGCCCGGGCCCCAGCAGACCAGGGACTCCAAGATGGCGCCGGACACAGACGCGGCCGCCATGCGTTCCCCCCAGCGGCTCTCTCACTCCATCCCGGCGCTGCTCCGGACACCCGAAGATCGGAGGGACACCCCGCAGACGATCGGGAGCGGGCGCCGCTGGTCGGGTGAGCAAACACCCCCTGCCTGGCCCCCACGCACTACGGAGGCCTCACAGCCTGCCTCGAGGGCCGCCGCCATCTTGGGACACCCGGAGCATTACACACAGTGCTCCGAGGCCTATCCCCAGCTGCTCAGGACTGCCTCAGACCCAGCCATCAGTGGGCTGGGATACAGCTCCCCGGAGTCTACAGGGGGAGCGGAGGATTTCCCTGCACTGCCCAGCCCGATCCACCCTGGCTCCCATCCATGTGCTCCACCCGGAGCAGGCCGAAACAACAGCCCCAGGGAACAGCCAGCAGGGACACCATCCATCCCTGAGCAGCAGCACACACAGCACCCAGGACCCCTCATCCGGGCTGCATCCCACCCAGGGCCACCTGCATCCTATGCCCAGATAACTGAGCCGCAGCACACGCAGTTCCCTGGGCCCCTCATCCGGGCTGCACCCCACCCAGGGCCACCTGCATCCTATGCCCAGACCACTGAGCCACAGCACCCTGGACCCCTCATCCAGGCTGCACCCCACCCAGGGCCACCTGCATCCTCTGCCCAGATAACCGAGCCGCTGCACACGCAGCTCCCTGGGCCCCTCATCCAGGCTGCACCCCATCCAGGGCCACCTGCCTCTTATGCCCATATGACATGCCCCCCTGTCCCCTCCTCAGTTCGGGACAGGGAGGGGGAGGCCTCCCAGCCCCCGCAAGCCCAGGCCAGGGGTACACAGGAGGCCTGGAGATCCGAGGGCTCCATCTGGGGGCCATCACAGCGGGCTCAGGCACACCCTCCCCCGCACCCCCACCTGCTTCCACTACCGCTGGATACTGCTCCGAACCAACCCATCCAACCACAATGGCTTGTATACCTGCAAGCAATGCCTACTAAGGAGGACTTTCGACAGCTTATACTTGATGTGAAATCCACTTGCAGAACCGAGATCCAAAACCTCCAATCGGGCCTTAAACATCTGGCTGACCGAGTGGAAATGGCGGAGGAGGAAATTCAGGAAACCAAATTGGCAATTCACAGAACACTAACGCAAAGTACGGAGCATCGTACCCTCCTCAGAGACATGCAGCGCCATTTAGAAGACCTGGACAACAGGGGGCGCAGGAACAATATTCGCGTTCGGGGGATACCAGAAACGGAGGGCCCGGAAGATGTCCACTCCACCTTACACACCCTATTCAATAACCTAATCAGGGAGCCCCCGACCAAGCCCATAGACATGGACCGAGCTCACCGGGCGTTACGCCCCAAGGGGGCCAACTCCAAACCAAGAGACATAATTTGCAGGCTAAGCTCTTATCCCTTGAAGGAGGAAATAATGCGCCAGGCCCGCCTGGCCCGGAGGGTGACCCTGGATGAGGTCCCCGTACAGCTTTTCCCCGACCTTTCGTGGATCACATTACAGAAGCGCAGACTACTACAGCCACTACTACGCACCCTGCAGGAAGAAAAGGGATTTTTATTAACAGCTTACCTGTAAAATCCTTTTCTTGTAGTACATCACGGGACACAGAGCAGCATAGCCATTACATATGGGTTATATAGTGTACCTTCAGGTGATGGACACTGCCACTCTCCGACAGGAAGTTCCCTCCCTATATAACCCCCACCCATAGTGGGAGTACCTCAGTTTTGTAGCAAGCAATATGCATCCCAAAATTCCCCATAAGAGGGGTGGGAGCTCTGTGTCCCGTGATGTACTACAAGAAAAGGATTTTACAGGTAAGCTGTTAATAAAAATCCCTTTTTCTTTATCGTACATCACGGGACACAGAGCAGCATAGCCATTACATATGGGATGTCCCCAAGCAATGCTCCATGAGGGGAGGGAGACAACCAGAAAAAACCAAACAGGAGGTGCCACCGGACAAGAGGAGATTAAACTGCGGCCCGTAGTACCGCCTGCCCAAAGGCTGAATCAGCGTTCCTCCTAACGTCCATTTGATAAAATTTTGCAAATGTGTGGACAGATGACCAGGTTGCTGCCCTGCAGACCTGAGCCATAGAGACCTGGTGATACGCTGCCCAAGAGGCACTTATAGCTCTAGTGGAATGAGCCTTAACCGATAAGGGTGGACTCTTCCCCTTCAGGCCATAGGCCTGAATAATCGTCTGCCTAATCCACTTAGCAATAGTGGCCTTAGACGCTGCCTGGCCCTTTTTGGGCCCTTCCGGCAGAATGAATAAGACGTCCGTCTTACGAATCTGGGCTGTAGCTTCCAAGTAAATCTTTACAGCTCTAACTACATCCAAGGAATGTAGTAACCTCTCTTCCTTAGAAGAAGGCTTTGGAAAAAATGATGGAAGAATCACATCTTGATTAAGGTGAAAATTTGATACCACCTTAGGCAGGAAGGACGGAAGCGGCCGCAAAACGACCCTGTCCTTATGCAATAATAAATAAGGTGCCTTACATGACAAGGCTGCCAACTCCGACACTCTTCTGGCGGATGCCATGGCCACCAGAAACACTAGTTTCCTAGTCAAAAGGACCAAAGGGATCGCGGACAAGGGCTCAAAGGGCTGCCTTTGCAAGGCCGATAGAACCAAATTTAGATCCCAAGGATACAGGGGAGCTTTAATCGGGGGATTCACCCGAATAACACCTTGTAAAAAGGATTTCATTAAGGAATGGGCAGCCAAAGATCTCTGGAAGAAGACCGACAAGGCAGACACCTGCCCCTTGATTGTGCCGACCGCCAAACCTTTTTCCACTCCCAACTGTAAAAACTCCAGGATTCTCCCAATGGTATATTTGCGGGGATCCCATTTCCTGGTTTCACACCAGGTAATATAGGCCTTCCACACCCTATAGTATATTAACCTGGAAACTGGTTTTCTTGCGTTTATAAGGGTGGAAACGACCTGCCCTGAAAGGCCTCTGTTTCTGAGAATCAGGGACTCAGCCGCCAGGCCGTTAAATTTAGGGCCTGTAAGGCAGGGTGGTAGAATGGCCCTTGTGAGAGGAGGTCCGGACGTAGAGGGAGGACCCAAGGCTCCTCTACGGTCATCCTTTTTATCAAGGAGTACCAAGGTCTTCGGGGCCACGCTGGGGCCACTAGAATCGCTGGCTTGCGTTCCCTTTGAATTCTGTGAAGAAGACGGGGTAGCATCCGTATTGGAGGGAAGGCATAGATTAGCGCAAACTGATGCCAAGGGCACACCAAGGCATCTGTCCCGCAGGCCAATGGATCCCTCGTTCGAGAGACAAACTTTGCTACTTTGGCATTGAATCTGGACGCCATAACGTCCACCTCCGGAGTACCCCACTTCCGGCAAATGACCTGGAACACTTCGGGATGGAGGGACCACTCCCCTGGGGACATCTGTTGGCGGCTGAGGAAGTCCGCTTGCCAATTGTCCACCCCGGGGATAAAGATAGCTGAGATGCAGGGGACATGGGCTTCTGCCCATGAAAAGATCCGATCTACCTCCCTTTGGGCTGCCTGACTCCTGGTGCCACCCTGGTGGTTTATATAAGCTACGGCAGTGGCATTGTCGGATTGTACCCTTACTGGGGAGCCCTGCAGAACCTCCGTCCAGCCCAAAAGAGCCAACCGAGCTGCTCGGATCTCTAAGACATTTATGGGTAGGGCTGATTCTGCCCTTGACCATTTCCCCTGTAGGGTTAAATCGTCTAGGACTGCACCCCAGCCTGATAGGCTGGCATCCGTGGTTACTATCCTCCATGAGGGGGGACTGAACGATCTTCCTTTCAGAAGATTTTTTGTGACTAGCCACCAACACAGACTCTGCCTTACCGCATAGGGAAGGGAAATGGGAAGATCCAAGGCCTGGAGTCTTTTGTCCCAGGCTGTGAGAATTGCTCTCTGTAGCCTCCGAGAATGGATCTGGGCATAGGGCACTGCCTCGAAGGTGGCCACTAGCTTTCCCAACAGGCGCATGCAGAGGCGTATAGATGGCCTTGTGCTGCTTAGGACTATGTGGATTAACTCCCTTATCGAGTCCACTCTGGACTGGGGCAGGAAGATCTGTTGTTGTCTTGTATCTAAAATCAGACCTAGATACTCCAACCTTCTTGTGGGCTGTAAAGCCGATTTGTCCCGGTTTAGAACCCAACCCAGGGACTCTAGGCAGTTTACTGCTAGCAACACTGCCCGATTTAAGCCGGCCGCTGAGTGGTCGACTACCAGAAGATCGTCTAGGTAGGCCATGATCAGAATGCCCTGTTCCCTTAGGATGGCTAATACGGGGGCCAGGATCTTCGTAAAAACCCGAGGGGCCGTGGCTAGTCCGAACGGAAGAGCCACGAACTGATAATGCCGATAGTTTAGGGCAAAACGCAGATACCTGTAATGGCCTGGGAAAATCGGAACGTGCAGGTATGCGTCCTTTATATCGATGGAGGCCAAGAACTCCTTTCCTTGGAGGGCGGCCACCACCGAACGAATGGACTCCATTCGAAAGGACCGGACTCTTAAAAAGCGGTTTAATGACTTTAGGTCCAGTATAGGCCTGACGTCGCCGTTTGGCTTCGGGACAACGAAGAGGTTTGAGTAAAACCCTTGTCCTTGCTCCCCTGCTGGTACTTCCATAATCACTCCTTGAGATAGGAGTCGCTCTAGGGCGGACAGAAGTGATGCCTGTCTTTGAGGGTCGCCTGGAAGTCTTGACGTTTGAAAGTGAGGAGGGGGGAACTCCCGAAACTCCAGCTTGTACCCCTGAGTCACTGAGGACAGAACCCATTGGTCGGTAACTTGGGCCCCCCACAACTCCGAGAATAACCGGAGTCTTCCCCCCACTCGAGAGAGTGGGGGCGCCCCTTCACAAGGCTGCCTTAGGGGCAGCCTTAACCGGCTTACGGTTCCACGGTCTCTTGTTCCCTGCAGCTTGCCCTTGTGGCCTGTTTGCAGATGCGCGTCCAGGAGGCCGTCGATACTGCCTAGAGAATGAGTGCCCTGGAACTGGAGAGGTTGGGCGCTTAAAAGAGGGACCTCGGAACCCCAAAAGGGTGCTCTTACCACTAGAGATCTTTTGAATATATTTGTCAAGATCTTCTCCAAACAATCTCTCTCCTTGAAAGGAGAATCCTGTAAGGAGTTTTTTGCAGGGGGTTTCTGCAGACCAGTTCTTTAACCAAAGTAATCTTCTCATGTGAACCAAATACAGGGATAGGCGGGACGCCTGTTGGATTGAATCCTTGATAGCGTCTACCGCGAAACATAAAGCTCTAGGTAGATCGGCTAAGTCCTGAGCCTGTTGAGCCGGGAGGTCCTTTAGGGCCTGCTTGGCCTGGTCCTTTAAAGCCTGGCAGACGCCAATGGCAGCTACAGCTGGCTGGACCACTGCCCCCGCTGTGGCAAAGGATGCCTTCAGTAAGGTCTCAAGCCTTTTATCCACAGGATCTTTGAACATGTGAATATTGTCCACTGGACACGTTAAAGCTTTATTGACACATGATATGGCTGCGTCAACAGTGGGGACAGCCCATTTTTTCGAAAACTCCTCCTCTAAAGGGTACATAATTGCGAACCTTTTAGGAGGCAAAAAAATCCTGTCTGGCTTAACCCAGTCCTGAAATATCAGGTCCTTTAACAAAGGATGGACCGGGAACACCAGGTTGGCTTGGGGCGCTTTTAGGGAGCCCAATGAGGACACAGCGGAGGCCAGAGGCTGAGGCAAAGGCATTTTAAAAGCTGACAGCACCATATCCGTTAAGGACTGAACCCACAATTTTTCTGCGTGAGAAGCTGAAAAAGGTTATTCTATAGTAGAATCTTCAGAACCTAAATGGTCCAGGTGATCCTCAGCCTGGTCTCCTGTATCTTCCAATTCCTCAGTGGAAAGGACATCTTCCTCAGGAGATTCAAACCTGGGAGACGGGGACCTAGCCCGCTTCTTCCCGGATAAAGAGGCCGTAATAAGAGCGGCCATCCTTTTTTCAAATCCACCCAAGGTGGAGGCTAACATCTCTTCCGTGACATAGGAAGGAGTTGGTTGAATAGGGCCCGCCATAGCACCTAGCAACCCTGATGGCTCACCCAGGGCAGCAACCTCCGGATCCTCCGGGGAGGTAGGGGCAGGTGGATTCTGGGAAATATCCTCCGAGCCCGATGGGGAACCCTTTGGCTTTTTAACACCTTTAGCATTTTTAGCGTTCCCTGCACCCTTTGGAGCCATAATAAACAAATCTGAGATACTCCGCTAATATACAACTAACTGTAATAGCTGGAGAAAAACACACATTTAAATAAATGAGGAAGAAAATTAGGCTAGGGTAATGTTAGACAAAAACTAAACTTCCCAAAACCTAACAAGAGATAGCAATATTGAGCCCCAAGGGCTTAATCATATCCTAATATTGCTTCCCTTAATGCTGGGCTAAGAGAGTACCAAATACTAAGTACTCTGACTGCTACTTAGTACACCGGCTTTTCAGAGAAAATCTGAGCTTAAACAGCTCTTTAGCAAGGTGTGTACAAAAAAACGGCCACTAGGTGTCACTGTGTCAGCATAACATAGGCAAACCTATCCTGCTCAGCTCAGCATCGCTGCTCCGTGTCCCTTCACAGCCTTCAGCAAACTGACAGGCTAAATAGAGTTTTCCCTCTGATGTACAGAGGGGAGGGAACTCCCTGGGCGTCCCCCGCCCCCTCCACGCAGCGTCGGCGCCTATAACAGTGCGCGCGCACGCGCGCGCGCGCTCCCGACGCCGCTCTACAGGAAGCAGGACCCATGTGGGGAGAGGAGCCCGGGAGCTGCTGGAGACACACAGACATCAGGAAGTAAGTAATTTAAACCTGACATGCTCCCCTTTACATTTCATGGAGCAAAAACACCTTGTAGCAGCAGCAGCAGTCTATTAGCCCAGCCAGAGGAACAGTATACCTGGGTGTTTGAGCCATCCAGTCATGCAGACTTTGTGGTTTCTCTTTAGCCCATGCACAGAGGCATAAAAAAGGCTTTTCCCCAGAGTCCCCTGTGGGGAGCCCACTGACAAACCAAGTTCCGTAGGCCCCCCGCTTACCTTTCCACGCCGCAGGGTATTGCTCATGCAAGAGGCCCAATCTTCCCCCTTCACCGTGGGTATGGTCATAGACCTTCAGGGACCGGGGTCCAAGTCAGGAACACCACACACCTGGACCTATACAGCACTACTGGCAGCAGGTATCCATAGGTTAAAAAACCCAGTCCTGGAACCCAGAGTCCAGCCCTCCAAGGAGAGGCATTATAGGCAAAACCCCATCCACGAATTGGGGCCCGGGTACCGTCCACTTTGGCTATGAAGCACCTTGGACGGATCCGGTCGGCTGGCCCTGGTCCCAAGGACAAACTGCAGGCACAACCTTCAACGTGCACCAACACCTAAGACACTGGCGAAAAAACTGAGGTACTCCCACTATGGGTGGGGGTTATATAGGGAGGGAACTTCCTGTCGGAGAGTGCCAGTGTCCATCACCTGAAGGTACACTATATAACCCATATGTAATGGCTATGCTGCTCTGTGTCCCGTGATGTACGATAAAGAAAAATATACCGTACCGATGGGGCTTCCCGTTCAGCCTTACAGCGACTACAAAGGGCAAGTCAGCAGTCCTGAGATACCCAGAGGACCTGCAAGCATTTTGTGATGATCTGGACATTCGTACACCTCAGTTGCCAGATTGGGATCTCGTGGCCACGCCACCCCCACCACCCATAGTGTGGCAGAAGGTCTCATCGTCCAAACGCCCCAGAGCCTCGGAGGGATCCAAGCGGAGCCCACACGGACAGCACAGGAAGAACTGACCCGACCCTCCTGGCACGGGCCCCTACACGAATGACACTCTGCTGTGTTTCGCCTGCCAAGGCCCCCGCCCTGGAAGCCCATCTAGTAGCAAAACCCACTCCCCATGCCCTAGCAGTTAGTTTAGCTTAGCATAAAGGGCAAGTCTCGGCCGAGACTTCAGAGAGAGCCCCCTCATGTCCCCTCCTCCCCCACATGTCCTTAGTTAGCCTCCAGATTTTTTGGACTTTAATTTTGGCGGTCTTGTTGTTTGACGTGACCGCTTCAGGGTTCCCGTGGGCTCCCCTGGCGCGGTCCCTAGGGGCCGGGCTGGAGGGGCCCACGGGAAGCCGTTCAGACCAGGGCCAGTTGGCCCCAACGGGTCGCGACTTACAGTTATTGGTTTGTAATCATTGCCTTACACTAATGTTTTTCTTTCTCTTTCTCTCTCTTCCTTTTTCCAGACTCCTCTCTCCCCCCCTCATCCCTCATCACCGTGTGGCTCTGCTCAGCACTTCTGGCATACTCGTGGATCTCCTCCTGCGGTGTCTGGCTCCCGACCTTTGGCGCCTGATTCTTCTCCATCCACATCAGATAAGTACAGCTCCCTTAGACACCACACATCCTCATGGCTAAGGTACTATCCCTAAATGTACACGGATTGAATTCCAATAGAAAACGGCACCTGGCTCTGAGGGAGTTTAGGCAGTCGGGGGCGGATGTAATTATGGTCCAGGAAACACATCTAGATAAAGGGGGCTCCTTTGCTTTTGCAACACGGTACTACTCACAGGTGTACCTTTCCTCAGGGCCCCACAAAAAGGCCGGCGTGGCCATACTCATTAAGAAAGGGTCACCCTTTGTCAGCTCCCACCACTATAGTGATCCACAAGGTCATTACATCATCCTCCAGGGCTCGTGGCAGGGTCAAGAGGTGACCTTCTGCGCCATCTACGCCCCAAATGCACGCCAGCTCGGGTTCCTGTCCAAGGTGTATGCGCGCCTCTTCCGCACAGAGCATGGGATCCTAGTGATCGGGGGGGACTTTAACCTTATCCAATCGGCCACTTTAGATCGCCATGTGGTGAACCCCAGGGCACCTTCGGATCGAATACTCAGGGACTCGAGGCTGTTCCGACAACTTTCCAGACACTATGCACTTTTTGATGCCTGGCGAGCTCTCCATCCTGGCGATCGTCAGTACACGTTCTACTCGGCCCCCCACCACACACACTCCCGAATCGATTATTTCTTTGTAAACAATTCTACCCTACGGCTGGTCAAGGCAGTGCAGATACAACCGATCTCCTGGTCGGACCATGCCCCAGTCCTGTTAACTCTGGCAATAGGCCCCCCAGACCCTGCACCTGGCGCCTGAACACATTTCTCCTTCAGCACCTCCCTTCTAAAATGGAACTGGAATCCACCTTGAGGAATTACTTCGAGGAAAACGATACCCCCGATATAACCCTACCCACACTGTGGGAGGCCCACAAGGCGGTGCTGAGGGGGAAGTGTATAGGCCTGTCCTCAGCCATGAAAAAAAACGCTCAGGCACTGAAACAGCGTACAGAGGCAGAACTTGAGATCTTGGAGCGACGGTTGCAACTGTCTCCTACGGTAACGCTTCTAAAAAAGATCTCCACACTGAGGGCAACTCTAGGTGAGATAGCGCTGGGTAAGGTGGAGAAGGCACTGCTTAGGATTAGACAATTGTTTTACGATAAGGGTAACAAGGCCCACTCCCTCTTGGCCAGGAAGCTCCGTGACAGCGCACAAGCCGCGACCCCGCATCAGGTCAAGAATAGGACAGGAGACCTGGTTTCCCATCCCAAGGACGTAGTCCACTCTTTTGCGGAATTCTACACAACCCTGTACAATAATCCGGACATCCCCAGTAATCCACCATCCCCTGAACTCGCTCAGCGTATGGCGCGCTATCTGGAGCAGAGTGGAGTCTCCAGACTCAAACCCTCGGATCTAGCCCCACTGAACGAACCGATCACAGTGGAGGAACTAGAACAGACCATTAAATCATTACCCTCACACAAAGCCCCGGGACCTGACGGTTTCCCATATGAGTACTACAAAACATTCCTCCCCTTGCTACTACCTCGCATGTGTAAACTGTTCAATGCATTTCTTGGGGACACATCTGTCCCCGGGGACATGCAACGCTCCTTCATCACGGTGATTCCAAAGCCGGATAAGGACCCCTCCTTATGCGCTAACTACAGGCCCATCGCTCTCCTAAATTCGGACTTAAAGATTTTCACTAAATTGCTATCCATCCGACTGAACTCGGTCCTACCCGCCCTTATACACAAGGACCAAGTGGGTTTTGTCCCCCTTCGTCAAGCAGGGGACAATACTAGGAAAATAATTGACCTGGTAGAGGTGGCGAATAGGGAGGGTCAAAGGTCCATATTATTGGGCCTAGATGCCGAGAAGGCCTTTGACCGCTTGGGGTGGCCCTTTCTCTTCGCTACGCTCCGCCATGTGGGCTTTAGAGGGCCATTCCTGCGGGCCATCCAGCACCTTTACTCCGACCCATCCTCCCAAGTCAAGACCCCCTTTGCCCTCTCATCCGCGTTCCCGGTAACTAATGGCACTAGGCAGGGGTGCCCTCTGTCCCCCCTGCTGTTCCCGCTCTGTGTGGAACCCCTGGCCGCAACCATCCGTCAAAACCCAGATATTAGAGGGATTTTAGTTAGAGACCAAGAGTTCAAAATCTCGCTATTTGCAGACGATATCATCCTCACGCTCACCCAACCTAGAATCTCCCTCCCGAATCTACATGTGGAGCTTGATCGCTTTGGAGCGCTCTCAGGCTACAAAATAAACACGTCCAAATCAGAAGCGCTCCCAATTAACATCCCTGACGGGGAGGTGGCTCATCTACGATCCAATTTTTCTTATAGCTGGAAAGCCTCCTCGTTGAAGTACCTGGGAATCCACATTACCCCCTCCTACACCACCCTCTATCAGCAGAACTTCCCCCCCCTTTTCAGCAACATTAGGGCCCTTATACAACGGTGGAGAAAGCACCACATCTCCCTTTTGGGGAGAATAGCAGCAGTAAAAATGGCGATTCTCCCAAAAATACTCTACCTGTTCCAAACCCTGCCCATCCCAGTACCCTACGCCCAGTTGAGAAAACTCCAAACGGACCTGCTCCAGTTTACCTGGAATTATAGGCGTCATAGAATCCCCCGGTCGGTGTTGCTGGCGGCGAGGTAGGAAGGGGGTTTGGCTTATCCAGACCTAGTTAAGTACTACCAAGCGGCCCAGCTGAAGGCAGTAGCCTCCTGGTTCACATTACGCTCCTACAATAAATGGACGCAAATAGAGAAGCTGTGGCTAGCCCCGGTACATCCAAATAACTTGTTATGGAATGCGAAGGGGGAGGTGGACCCGGGCCGCATGTTAGGTCCTATGACCCAACTCAGACGCACGTGGCGAAAATTGAAACGCCAACACAAGCTAGCCTCAGACAGCTCCCTCTTGACCTCTTTCGCCGGCAACCCCGAAATCCCGGATAGTCTCACCCACAGAATGTCAGCCCCATGGACAACGAGGAACCTCTTTCATTATGGGAACCTAGTAGACCCCCTGACCCGTAAAATACGCACATTCGAGGACATACAGGCCAAACATGACATGCCGCGCCAGGAGTTCTATGGATATCTCCAGATACGCCACTATGCACTGACGTTCGCTCCAAACTTGCAGTTCTCCCCCCCAACGGCTTTTGAAAGGCTGATATTGGCGGGGACAGCGCAGAGGGGCTTGATCTCAAATATATATAAAATATTGAACTCTCGGCCGACGGACACTGGGAGCAAACATGCATATATGCTTCGGTGGGAAAAGGCCCTAGGCGAGGAGATATCCATGGAACACTGGCGGACGATTTGGTCCCAGGCAGCAAAAAGCTCGATCTGCACTCTCTACAAGGAGAACATATACAAAATCCTCTACTTCTGGTACATGACACCGGATGTTCTCCATGCCATCTACCCGAACACTTCAGATCGCTGCTGGCGCTGTCAGCAGGACAAAGGAACGCTTATCCATGTATACTGGAGTTGCCCACTGATCGTCCCCTTTTGGAACTCGGTCCAGCAATTATTGGACCGACTTCTAGACAGGACGATCCCCCTGACTCCGAAGGTTTATCTGCTAGGATTCCCCCCACCAAACATCCCAGTACCCTACAAGAAATTGACCAGGCATGTACTTACGGCAGCGCGCTGTCTGGTGGCTTTGCACTGGAAGCGTTCTGCCCCTCCCCCCCGAGGCCCTATATGCCAGAATAAAAGATGTGGAAATGATGGAGAAGATGACGGCCAGAATGCTAGACAGACTGGAGGCCCACGACAAGGTCTGGGAGCTTTGGCACCGCCGAGAGGAGATAACCTGATCAGGTACTTGAGCCGCACGGATGATTTCCCTCCCCATTCCCATACCCTCCACTCCCCTCTCCCCCTCCCCCTTCTTCTTTTTACAGTTTCTTATCTTTCCTTCTTTTTGTTTTTTTTTTCCTCTTCCTCTTTTCATCTCCTGTGAACCCACTGGTGATACGAAAATGTTCACTAGTATAACACTGCACTGAAAGGTTTGCCTAGTTCATAGCACTTAACTAGCTTTTGTAGCTGAAACTCGGTACGAAAAGTTCGCTACTACATGAGTGGACACATAACTGGTTGAGTAGACTATTAGACATTATCCAGTATGTTAATGACCATTCCTCTAGATATTGTTATCGAGATTGATCCTACATGTATACGTGTATTGAAAAATTTTCTGAATAAAACTGTTATTGGAAAAAAAAAAAAAAAAAAGTACACAGTGCTGAGTTCTGGCTGTGAGACAAAACTTTCCACACACCTGGAACAAAATAAGAGTTGACCATTCATAGGCAGCTTGGTATTTTGTGGATGAATACAAAGCTTCCTCTGACTGGCTGAGGTGGGGATTGCGACGTCATCATCCTGCCTCTCTGCTTCAGACAATCAGAGGAAACTTTGTATTCATTCACTAAATACTAACCTGCCTTCGAATGGCTGAGCGCCACACAGACTAACTTTTTTTTTAATCCGAGTGCGAGACGTGAAGTCTCTGGCTCACAGCCAGAACCCACCACTGTCGACTTTATGTAGCTAAAGATAAATAAAGTTCATACAGTGCTACGAGCCAGTGCAGTGCTTAGTGAAGCAAATACGGTAGTTTGTTTGGACCAACTTGGCACAAACACAGGAAACATGGAGACCAGCTTTAATCAGACAATGACAAAACAACTACAGGTATGTTACTAAATTCATTGATCAGAGTTTACCTCTTGAAAATATTACCTATTTGATTTTTGATGAACTTCTACATAAATTTGAAGAGATTCTAAATCAATAGGAAGAGCTTGTTTTAACTCCATTGCCGCTTCATCCATGATGTTAACAAGTTTCTTGCTAAAAATGTAAGACATATTTGATGTTAAATGAGAAGAATACGGTAAGTTACATCATCAAAAATGTTGTGTTATTTTAATAATTAGTCTTAGACAATACACAATGCAAACAGGTGATTAACCACTTAAGCTCTGGAAGATTTTGCCCCCTTCGTGACCAGGCAATTTTTTGCTACTTAGCAATGCACTACTTTAAACCGCCAATTGCGCGTACGCTGTACCCAAACAAAATTCATATCATTTTTTTCACAAATAGAGCTTTCTTTTGGTGGTATTTGTTCTCCACTGTTTTTTAAATGTTGTATTATATAAATGGGGGGGAAAAAAATGTAAATTTTGAAAAAATAAATTAAAAAAAAACAATTTTTTTACCTTCCGCTATAAAACATACCAAATATTTTTTTTTTTTTGAAAATCTAATTTCTTCATAAACTTATTTTGCTACATGTCTTTGGTATAAAACAAAAATAAAAATCTCAATAAGTGTATATTGATTGGTTTGCGTAAAAGTTATAACATCTACAAACTATGGTATATATACTGGAATTTGTATTCTTTTTAATACTAGTAATGGCGGTGATCAGCGACCTACAGTGGGACTGCAATAAAGCGGTGGCCAATCTGACACTAATCGATATTGGGTAGGAACTGACTAAAAGACACGAACATCACCAGTGACACTAATACAGTGATCAATGCTAATACTATACACTGTCACTGTACTTATGACACGGGCTGGGATGCAGTTGACATCAAAAAGCAATCAAAGGGTTAACTCTGTGTCTAACTTATGTGTTAAGTGTGTGCTGCTTTTACTAAGCGATGTGACCGTTTTTACTCCCTTTTTTTGCAGGGAGAGTACATAAATCAGCCACATCGCTGCCCTCCATAGAGAGCCCTGTGTTGTTTAAAAATACAGGGCACTCGTTTGTCATTCGCTGGGATCCGTTGATCTGCTTGTGCTGTAGCAATTGACAGCACAGTCAGGGTGACGGGTGCGCACGCGCCCCCCTACCAGGTAATGCTGAATCACATAATACACCTGATCCAGTGTGGCAGGGCCGAACTATAGCAGTAAAGCTACAGGATGCAGTCTGGAACTGGTTAAAAAGAAAATAACGAATCACTAAACTAGGGGGTCCATTTAACCAAAAGGTGACTGTATTATAGCCATACTCCTGGTAAAAAAAACTAGCACAATTTTTTATGCTTTACAAA
Source organism: Rana temporaria (assembly GCF_905171775.1). Classification (NCBI taxonomy): domain Eukaryota; kingdom Metazoa; phylum Chordata; class Amphibia; order Anura; family Ranidae; genus Rana; species Rana temporaria. Next base: position 169,823,265 of record NC_053493.1, read on the forward strand.
TGAGCAATGCGCTCCACTGGCTTTTGGTGTTCAAGGTCAGTTGAGAGAAATAAAAGTAAATGAGAGCAGAAAAAAAAAGACCAGTCAAAAATCACATGACTGGCATTTCTCCATGGTTAGGCAGAGAAAAGCAAGCGGTCTAATATCTCTGGTACGAGGTTACGTTTGGTGTTGGAGCACAGGAGTGTTCACATGTGATTTCCAATCAGCACTTCTTCACTTGTGGATAGACTTTGGTTCTATTGTGCTGTTTTTTCATTTATATATTTGTTTGTGTATGTGGGACATTATTTTATATAAATGCATTTTTATTTGACGATTGGTTCGAGAGTATATATTTACTGAGACGTTGGGGGTTCATTTACTAAAACTGGAGAGTGCAAAATCTGGTGCATAGAAACTTGCATATGCTCTGCATAGAAACCAATCAGCTTCCAGTTTTTTTATGTCAAAAACCTAATTGAACAAGCAGACATTATAAGCAGATTGGCTACCATGCACAGCTGCACTATATGTTGGTTGTTTATTGCAATTTTGTTGGCTCATACGGTATACATTTAAATGTGAGGCACACCAGGTTTTATGTATATACAATGGAACCTCGGATTACAAGCATATTCCGTTCCAGAATGCTTGTAATCCAAAGCACTTGCATATTAAAGCAAGTTTCCCCATAGAAGTCTATGGAAACTAAGATAATTTGTTCCGCATTGACTTCTATTGCATGCAATACAGCATGTGGCCAGAGGTGGGTGGGGGGCACCATAGACTCGGAAATACTAAGAGACTGTTCGGATGCAGTCGGGAACATTCAGGAACGGAGTATTTACGAACGGCTCCTAGTGTCACTGGCACCCCGCATCTCAGGCCAAATGTGGTACTGCACAACGCAGAGGCTTGAATCTTGCAAGACAACACTCGCAAACAGAGTCAGAATAGTTTTTTGAGAAGAGGCTTGTTTTGCAAAATGCTCCAGTCCTCCCAGTGCATACTCCACTGCCGCCATATTTTCATATAATCGCTTGAAATTCTCAGCTAAATGCAAGTTTATCAGCGTTAATAAATTCTGTACACTTTTACATGGAATCACACGATGTGGCCAACTTCTTCTCTTATTCCCCTACCAATCTTCACATCATACGGCGTGAGTTTTGATACCATCCATTGTTGATTATCCATCTCTGGATTACGTGGATTGTGTCCCCGCGGATGTCTGGATGCCATGAGGTTTAACCACTGAGAATTTTCAAGTCTCCAGCCTGTCGGTTTTGATAACACACACCTTATTTGACTCATAGAAACACATGTTCCCCTGAGTTCAAAACATCCGGCAAGCCTGCACTTTTATTGGTGGAGGGTCAGTGCACTATATATATATATAACAGTTCCTGTTCACCATTCAGAAGTCTGCACAATACTTTAAAGATGTTGGTGTTCCTTCTTCACACTTTCCGCGTTGATACACGGTGGACTTTTTCATGTTTTATTTGATTTTTGCATCATATATGGACATTCAAGTCATTTACATGTGCTGTGTGTAGATTTTACGTTTGCACAGCATTTTTTTTATATCGTTTTACTATCACACTGAGGTTGATCACTTTTTGGGGTTCACACCCCTTTATTAAAGCGGCGGTCCGGCTTTAAAAAAAACACTGTAGCTGCTGACTTTTAATAAGTACACTTACCTGTCCAGGGTGCCCGGGATGTCGGCAGCCGAAGTCGAGCAATCGCTCGGGTCTCAGCTGCCCCGCCGCCATCCTCTGAGGGAATTAGGAAATGAAGCGTTGCGGCTTCACTGGCCGATTCCCTACTGCGCATGCGCGAGCTGCGTGGCGCTTTGTGAATGGGCGGATGTCTCCTGGGACACACACAAGGTCCCAGAAGACACCGCTCCAAATTTCACAGGAGACAGTGCAACAAGGAGAAAAAAGAAGACCCACCGCGGACAAGGAAGAGACAGATTAGGAGAACTGCCAAGTAACAGACACTTATGGTAAGTATTAAAAAAAAAAATTGTAGCCTTTTTGGCTATTTTTTTTTTTTTTTTTTTTTTAGGATGGACCTTCGCTTTAATATTTACAGTTGGGTTTTCACATTTCTGATCAAATATTTAAAGCGGAGCTCCGCTGTAAAAAAAATATTAAGAGCCAGCAGCTACAAATACTGCAGCTGCTGACTTTTAATATTAGGACACTTACCTGTCCTGGAGTCCAGCGCCGTCTTCAGCAGAAGACGAGCAATGGCTCGTCTATCTGCTGCCCCCACCGCCATCCTCGGTGAGGGAATCAGGAAGTGAAGCGCTCCAGCTTCACTGCCGATTCCCTACGACGCATGCGCGAGTCACGCAACGCCGTCCTCACTGGTCCCCGCTGTGTTCTGGGAGCCGAATGTTTCCCAAAACACAACAGGCGGGAAGTGACGCACTACCCGCAGAATCCCCGCAGTGAGGACTCCTGTAAGTGAGTGCAAATACCTGTCTTTGACAGGTATCTGCACCCCCTCCCCCCTGAAAGGTGTCAAATGTGACACCGGAGGGGGGAGGGTTCCAAGGAGCAGAAGTTCCACTTTAGGGTGGAGCTCCGCTTTAAGCGCTACACTCCCTTTTATCTATGTGCATTCAATAGAAGACTGTAAGCAGGCAGGTAAGTATTTCTTATTGCAGCAGGGCTTATGGAATGAGTGATCACAAATTAAACAGGCCCATGATGAAAATGTAAAATTGCTCTGGTCCATATATAACTTTGAAAGTTTAAATGGTTAAGTAGACCCTGTCCCTAACTTAAAAAGCTTCTGCGAGTATGGATACCCACAGGAATAAACGTGGTCATGGAGACGTACAACGTGCCAGTGGGACCAAGTCAGAGGAAACCTTGCTGGATTGGGCAGAAAGGTGAGCCATTTTAGCAAGTGGGCTGCACTAAGGGCAGGGAGGGGAATTTATTAAGAGACAACTTGACAACTTTCGCCAATAAACATTATTAGATCATCACATTAAATCACTCCTTATCCTGCTCTCTTAAATAAAAATTGCAGCAAAAAAATTACAGGTTAGGGTCTGTAGGTTTGTTCTTAAGTTGAATCTGTTAGTAAGTCGGAACATGGACATTTTTAGGTGTAGCTCCAGCCCAAAAAAATGTTTTTAAGCTTTTTGGATAGCAAAGGGAAGGGTTATCACCCCTGTAACATTTGTTTTGCTGTCTGTGCCCCTGTTCAGAACATTTCACCTCACTTTCTGTCCCAATGACAATTGGGATCTTGAAAAATTTGGGTTGTTGTGGAAATAAGCCTGTGTAATAAAGCATCAGTGGAGGTACCCTTTTTCCTATAATGTCTCCTGCAGGAGTGAATTTCCCTTCCTAGGGGTAGATTTCCTCTCACTTCCTGTATTCTCCCTTCGCTTGTAAGTAGGAGTCATTTGTAAGTCGGATGTTTGCAACTAGGAGACCGCCTGTACTATATAATGTGTTGATGCCATTCACAAGGAATAAGACCACAACACAGAGCAGAAGAACACGCACGTCGACACGCACTGCAATAAATATGTTTCAGCTAGGTCCTTTCAACCTCATGTTCATAGTGTGACAACACAGCCAATTTTACTGCAAAATGAACAACATTATCATCATGTTTAAGAAAGTGGAAAAAAATGGATCTATAGGCAGGAAACGTAATAAAACTGGGATATGGGGACATTCAAAAAAACGGCTTTTGTCAATTCTAGTGACAGACTTCATCATTTGTGTCGTTTTTTAATTAATTAAATTAGACTGAGTGCCTCAATATGTGGAGGATGTGTGACATTCAGACGCAACACATTCAAAGTCCAGTTCAAATTTTGTTGTTTTCAATACAGTGAAGGTTTACAACCACTGCCAACTTTGTTCGAGATACTTCCCATCACTTCCTATTTCATGGGCACCAGACAGAACAGGAAGTGACTGAATCTCCCCACCAGGGGTACAGACAGGTAAAAAAACTAAAATGTCCAGTAGAGTGGAGTTATAACCTCTTTCAATCTGTCATTGCTATCACAAAATCCTGGTAGATGATCCCAGCCCCTCCAGCACAAAGCAGGTGATTGACAGTCTCAGCTGTGCATTTTCCCTATGAGACTGTAGAGAGGGTGTGTCTTTTCCCTGCTGGAGCAGCAGATCCTTTGATCTGTGTGTTTTAGAAGGCTGCAGAGAAGAGAAGATGGCTTCAGATAAACAGGTACAACTTATGTAGGAGGTTTTGTTTCAATTCTGTGCATCACCTGAGAATATTCAGTGGGTATATGTAGGGGTTTCCAACCACATTATTGGGAAATCGATAGCACTAAAAACCTGACTGCTTTGGTTGAAGTTTGGCTTTAACTCTGTTCTGCTTTGTAGCAAGAAGCATCTTACTCTCTTATCAACACCTCTGCCTGTAATAATTTCTCATCCACCGACAGGTCAGAAACTTTGGGCTCTGGGCCAAAGACTCAGGGGTGCGGAAAACAGTTACCTTTATTTTGCAATGTTAAATATCATCTAAAAAGAAAACCACAGTTACTGCTCACACATCCTTAACTATATTATGGCTTTTCCCAACCTCTCTAACCACTTTCCGACTGCCGCACGACTATGTATGTCGACAACATGGCACGAGTGCGGCCGCGGGTCCCGGGAACTCGATGTTCCTGGGAGGCCCACGATTGCGGTTGGCAAGAGCAGAACAGGGGAATGCCTTTGTAAACAAGGCATTCCCCAATTCTGCCTAGTGACACTGATTAAGGATCCCCGTGATCGCGAATGGTCATCAGTGACGTGTCACATGTAGCCACACCCCCTGACAGTAAGAATCACTCCCTAGGGAACACTTAACACCTACAGCGCCACCTAGCGGTTAACCCCTTCATTGCCAGTGTCATTTTTACAGTAATCAGTGCATTTTTATAGCACTGATCACTGTAAAAATGACAATGGTCCCAAAATGGTGTCTGATGTGTCCGCCATAAAAATCGCTGATCACTGCCATAACTAGTAAAAAAAAAAATTATTAATAAGAATGTCATAAAGCAGTCCCCTATTTTGTAGAAGCTATAACTTTTGCGCAAACCAATCAAATGCTTATTGCAATTTTTTTACCAAAATATGTAGAAGAATTCGTGTCGGCCTAAACTGTAGAAAACATTTTTGGGGGATATTTATTATAGCAAAAATTTAAAAATATTGATTTTTTTTCAAAATTGTCGCTCTTTTTTTTGTTTATAGCGCACAAAATAAAAACCGCAGAGGTGATCAAATACCACCAAAAGAAAGCTCTATTTGTGGGGGGGGGGGGGGGGGGGGGGGAGGACGCCAATTTTGTTTGGGAGCCGAATCGCAAAAAGTGGCCTGGTTTTTGACCACCAAAATGGTCCGGGGCTGAAGTGGCTAACTTACTTTTGCTCAATCGCTTAGTCTGCATGTAAAGATGGAGAAAAATATAAACAATGGCCTGTGAAATAAACAGAACAAAAAAAAAAAAAAGACATTTAGAAAACCAGCAATACTCATATGAACCGCATAAATCTATTGCAATACAATCTTTTTTTGCAAAACTACCAATTTAAAAGGCAACTAATAATTTGGAGGAAAATCCTTTTCTTTGAGTACATCACAGAGGGGCTCATATTCATGGCTACTTGGCTTATACGTCTACCTTCAGGTGAATGGGCACTGACCACAAAAAAAGAAAGGAATACCCGCTCAGACAGAACCCCCCCCCCCCCCCCCCTTTCGGATAAAGGCATCCAAGAATAGTCCACACAAGTGTTCACCCTAAAGCACACAAAGCACACGATAGGATTATCCAATGGGAATTGTGTGACGGCAGGCTGTGTTAAAAATCAAAGGAAGAAGTATATGGACAGCCGCACACCAAAATCAACCTTGGAAGGTAGCCTTTATTGGTGCAAAATGATAAAAGCACTACAAAGCACAGCACAGCAAGCAGTGGGATATAAAAACTGATGCGTTTCGCACAGAGGTCTAGTGCTTGGTCATAGTCTAGCTATGACTAAGCACTAGACCTCTGTGCGAAACGCATCCGTTTTTATATCCCACTGCTTGCTGTGCTTTGTAGTGCTTTTATCCTTTTGCACCAATAAAGGCTACCTTCCAAGGTTGATTTTGGTGTGCGGCTGTCCATATACTTCTTCCTTTTATTTTTGCCATGAGCACCCACGGTCTCTGAGGAGAACATTGATTGCTTATTGCACTCACCTGGAGCGGCAGTCTTTATTTCAACAAATATGTGTTGTCGGATTATCCGATCGTGTGCACACACAAGTCCTTTCGGAAAAAACTCCACAGTACAAACACGCATGCTTAGAAGCAATGACACAACATTAGCAGAAGTTGCACAAAGGGTGGTGCTAAAGAGCTGAAAAACCACGTAGTTTCATGTTTGTTGGCCGGCAATTCTTTGCCGTTTGTATGCAATACAAGTTCACGGCCAACGCCCTTCAGGACAAAAGTCCTACGCTTTGTTCGATGAAAATCCGATCGTGTGTATAAGGCTTAAGACTCGGTTCACACTGGAACCGGTTGCGGTACGCACAGGAACGCTGTGCATCCCCATTCTCCGGTTCAGGGAGGAATCTTTGCCTGAATTCGGCCCTGAAACTGAGCTAAAGACGCACAGCATTTCTGTGCAGGGCGCTCCGCAGACACCCGGGAGAAATGTGAACCGGCTACAAAGAGAGCCGGTCACATTCTCCTATGCGAATTGGATGCAGGGAAACCTATCATTTTGTGCATCTTGGGGAAACTCACATCCAATTTGCATAGGGGTGAACCCAGCCTCAAAGGGTAGCCACTTAATTTTAACTGGTAAAAAAAAAAAAAAAAAAAAAAAAGACAGAAAGCAGGCTTTAGTTCTCACAAAGCCGTCGGAGCCGCTCCAGGCTCTGGAAGGATCCTGACCATATTGTCGGGATCCACCCAGCTGCATGATTGACAACTGGCTTCAGCAATCAGTGCATGACAGAGTTGAAGCCATCTGCACCTACCCTCTCTCCTGCCTGGTACTCCAGGGAGCGCTGCAAGGGCAGATCGGAGAGCAGTGACTGACAGTCATTGCTTTCCACTCCGAGCAGACTGAAAGCAGAGAGATCAGTCTCACAACCAACTCGGGACAGCTGGTAAAATTGAATGCACCTGACTGCATCTGGTGTAAAGGAGCCCTAAAGAAGATTGTAAATGGGCAGAAATGTTTGTTTTATTGCAGAAGAGACTATATTTTTCTGCAATACATACTTTGTAGGCTTGAAATTCTTTATGTTGTCCCCGAGGGACCTCTGAGCATATGCTGTGGTATCTGACACCAAGCTGTCAGTAGCAGATCCTTCAAGTCCTGTAAGCTGCAATGTGGGGCATCCATGGATTGCACTTGTTTTTCTAGCACATCCCACAGATGATCGATTGGATTGAGATCTGAAGAATTAGGAGGCAAGGCAACACCTCACATTCTTTACTGTGTTCCTCAAACCATTCTTGTAGTGTGGCAGGTTGCATTATTCTTCTTAAAAGGGATCACTGCCTTCAGGGTATACCGTTTCAATGAAGGTGGTCAGCAACAATGTTTAGGTAGGTGGTACGTGTCAAAGTAACATCCACATGAATGGCAGGACCAAAGATTTCCAGCAGAACATTGCTCAAAGCTTCACACTACCTCCACTAGCTTGCCTTCTTCCCTTACTGCACCCTGGTGCCACATCCTACCCGGGTAAGTGATGCACATACCTCGGCATCCACATGATGTGATTCATCAGACCAAGCCATCTTCTTCTATTGCTCCAGTTCAGATATGCATGTGCCCACTGTAGGCTCAGGTCAGCGTGGGCGGTCTGTCTGTGGACATGTAGTCCTATACACAACAGACTGCGATGCCCAAATGTTCTGCTTTCGACACATTAACATCAGGGACGACATGTTTACTTTCTGCCTAATATATCCCAACTATCAGGTGTCATTGTAACAAGATAATCATTGTAATTCACATAAAGTGATATTTAAAGCGGGGGTTCACCCAAAAAAAAATTTTTAACATTACATCTAGCAGAGCCAGCATACTAAGGACATTTACTTTCGGCAGGTAATTTTTATTTTCCTCCGTACTTTATATTCTGATTTTGTCCAGGGCTTCCGGGTTCCGATGACTGCGGGACTGGGCGTTCCTATCCTTCGGTTCGATGATTGACGTCTTGTGAAACAGGTGACCTGTCGCACAACGAGCGTCACCAGATTTCCGGAAATAGCCGAGCTGCGAGTAGGCACTATACGGCGCCTGCGCAGTCAGCTCTACACGGCGTATAGTGCCGACTCGCAGCTCGGCTATTTCCGGAAATCTGGTGACGCGCGTTGTGCGACAGGTCACCTGTTTCACAAGCCGTCAATCATCGAACCGAAGGATAGGAACGCCCAGTCCCCGAGTCATCAGAACGCGGAAGCCCTGGACCAAATCAGAATCTAAAGGTAAGTACAGAGAAAAAAAGAAAAAGACCTGCCGAAAGTAAATGCCCTTACTATGCTTAGTCTAATGTTAAAAATACGTTTTTAGGGTGAACCTCCACTTTAACCCAAGAACCAAAAATGTCATAAATTGCAGCTCACCAATCATGAGATATGGTGACTGTATTTATTTTCTTTTTCCCTCTGTTTTCACCTGGTAATCTGGGCAGTAAGCAGGGGCGGACTGACCATTGAGTCACTCGGGCACTCCCCGAGGGCCCCATGCCACTAGGGGGCCCCATCAGGGTTGCTAGGCTCAGTAAAACCAGGGACAGTATGTAAAAATCTATGTTTTTCTTACATCTGTCCCTGATATGTCTGAAACCGACATGCTTTTGATGTGAAAATCCTGAGATTTAGCTGCCCCGCCTCTGCACTGCCTCCTGGCGTGGTAGACATCTGTAAGCTCAGGGGCCCCATAATCTTCTATTGCCCGGGGGCCCCATGAGTTGTCAGTCCGCCCCTGGCAGTAACACATCTCCTGTATTAGAATGCCCCCACTTTGGATGAAGAAGCACAGGGGGCACCCTTGGACTGCAGCATTGTCAGTCAAGGGGGGGGGGGGGTAAAGTGTCAGATGCAATAGCAGATTAAAAAACACCAACAAATTGAAGCCAAAACTCCAGCTTATGCTTTATAAGCAGTTACAGTAGCTTTGTTTCTCTTTTGGAATAAAGGTTTTACATGAATAAATAAAAGCTGACCATTGGAAGCACCCCTGCTAATGTTAAATGGTTTGACACATTCCTGTAAACTGGTACATCTGGAGGGGAGCTTATTAGAGCTGCACAATTAATCGTCAAGAATCGTTATCGCAATCTTTTTCCCGTTGCGATTCTTGACACAAGGTTTCACGATCTTTGACATGAAAATAATTTTCTCTCTGCACTTTGGTATGCAAAGAATTTCCTGTCTGCTCCCAGCCAAAAGTCAAAGTCTGGGCAGCCTGCCAAGTTTTGAAAACATTTTTTATCAGTAGAAAGTTAAGTCCTAACATTGAATCACATTGACTTACATCAAAGGAATAAACTTCTGTATGTAAATTAGAAACGTTTAACCACTTAAACACCAAACCTTTTTCTGACAGCTCTTTTCAAGTTAAAATCATTATTTTTTTGCTAGAAAATTACCCCCAAACATTATATAATTTTTTAGTAGAGACCCTAGAGAATAAAATGGTGGTTGCTGCAATATTTTATGTTGCACTGTATTTGCGTAGCAGTCTTTTTGAATGCAATTTTTTTGGAAAAAATTACTTTAATGAATTTAAAAAAAAACTAGCCAGTAAAGTTAGCCCATTTTTTTTTTGTATAAATGTAAAAGATTTTACGCCATGAGAATCGTGATCTTCATTCTAAGCAAAAAAATCGTGATTCTCATTTTGGCCAGAATCGTGCAGCTCTAGAGCTTATGCTTCTGAAAAACAATAGATTTACTGGCCAGATCACCAAATGAAAATAAAGGAAATAAAGCCTAAAAAAAATTATAAAATGTTGGTTTTTATATTGCTTTAAAATATTACTAAACCAACAACAGTAAAAATCAGTCTGTATATGCAGTAAAGCATGCTTGTTATTAGGGTTGTCCCGATACCACTTTTTTAGGACCAAGTACAAGTGCCGATACTTTTTTTCGTGTACTCTCCGATACCGAATACCGATACTTTTTTTTAAATGCAGCCACATGTCCCCAAATGCAGCCTTGTCCCTCGATTCAGCCATGTCCCTCGATTCAGCCATGTCCCTCGATTCAGCCATGTCCCTCGATTCAGCCATGTCCCTCGATTCAGCCATGTCCCTCGATTCAGCCATGTCCCTCAATTCAGCCTTGTGTCCCTCAATTCAGCCTTGTGTCCCTCAATTCAGCCTTGTGTCCCTCAATTCAGCCATGTCCCTCGATTCAGCCATGTCCCTCAATTCAGCCTTGTGTCCCTAAATTCAGCCATGTCCCTAATGCAGCCTTGTGTCCCTAAATTCAGCCATGTGTCCCCTTAGACCAGGGATCCTCAAACTACGGCCCTCCAGCTGTTGTAGAACTACACATCCCATGAGGCATTGTACCACACGGACATTCACAGACACGACTAGGCATGATGGGAATTGTAGTTCCTGAACAACTGGAGGGCTGTAGTTTGAAGACCCATGCCTTAGACAAAGCCAAGTCAATCCCCCCCCCCCCCCCCCTGGCGACATCTAGTTACTATGCGCTGGGGTTACACAACAGCTGTCATTTGCATTTGAATAGCTGTGTGTTTGATAGACAGGTCATCTGTCGTATCAAAGTGCCCGGGCAAGGGGGAGGGGCTATACATGACGGCGCGGCGGGGAAACACACAGCTATTCAAATGCAAATGACAGCTGTTGTGTTCCCCCAGCGCATAGTAACTAGATGTCGGCAGCGGCGGGGGGAGGGGGGGGATTGACTTTGCTTTGTCTAAGGCGGCAGCAGCTCTCCTCTCCCCCATACGAGGACTGCTCTGCTCCCCACCCCCTCTCCACCCGCACTCGGGAAAAAATAAAAAAGTATTCTATCAGGCATCGGGAGTATTTGCGCGAGTACAAGTACTAGCGCAAATAATCGGTATCGGTATCGGGACAACCCTACTTGTTATACTCACTGTGGAATCGAAAGTGTTAATCCTCTGCATTGTGTAAAAAGGCTGTTTTAACCTGTCTTCTCTGATCCTCCCCTTTTTCCACTCACTGTCCCCAATCCATCTCCTCATAGAACAGAGCCTTGGCATGTGCAGTGCACCCTGCACATGCTCAGTTTAGTGAGTATTACTAAAAATAGGATTTTTTGTACTCACCGTAAAATCCTTTTCTCTGAAGTCCATGGACGGACACAGCTCCTTAAATCTTGACAAGTGGGTTATGTTCCCTGTTTACAGGAGAGGACTAGGCAGAAACATGTTAAATAGTTAAATACATGTTACATTAACAGAGTTGAACAGCCCCGCCCAGGGGGCGGTCCCTCCAGACATAACCCTCCTCACTGCAGCTTGCAGCCTCAGTTCGTAACAAGCAGTACAAACCTAAAAAGGAGGGGTGGGAGCTGTGTCCGTCCATGGACTTCAGAGAAAAGGATTTTACGGTGAGTACAAAAAATCCTATTTTCTCTTATCGTCCATGGACGGACACAGCTCCTTAAATCTTGACAAGTGGGACGTCCCCAAGCAGTGTCAAAAAACGAGGGGTGGGAAATATATCAGTAAAAACAATTTTAACTTCACCCCAAAACAAGCAGAGCTCCTCAACGGAGGAGGTGCAACTTTAAACAGCCGCCGGCAAAAACTAGCGGCTGAAAAAAACATCATAAGATGCACTCACAGCAACCATGTAAATTCTGGAAAAAGCGTGAACGGACGAGCAAATCGCCGCCTCGCACACCTGTGAGACCGACGCATGATGTCAGGAAAAAAAAAAAAAAAAAAAAACCCAGGAAGCACCAATTGCCCTGGTCGAAAGTGCTGTGACCGGAAAGGGGGGCCCGCCCTTAGGAGCATAGGCCTGTATGACGGCCTGCCCGATCCACCGAGAAATGGTGGTCGACGAGACCGCCAGGCCCTTTTGTGGACCAGACACCGACACAAAAGAGAGTCAGAAGCTCCGAAATGGAGCCGTAGTAGGCTGGTATACCCGCAAAGCGCGTACCACGCCTAAAGTATGAAAGGCCGAAACCTCCTTCGGAAGAAGGGAAGGTCGCGGGCGCACCATCACCTAATCCTTATGGTGGATCAAGCATGGCGGCTTGCAAGACAAGACCGCCAACTCAGAAACCCCTCTAACAGAGGTAAAGGCCACTAAAGGGGCCACCTTCTGAGATAGTGTCAAGAGAAAATCTCTGATGTTTCCAAAAGGAAGGTTCCTGAAGAACCGAGAGCACCAGAGTCAAAACTCATGGGGGAAGAGATGGGCCAAGAGGGGAAAGTATATGACAAACCCCTTGCACACAAAAAAAGGGGACCCACCAGGGAACGGGCCGCAAAAAGGCCACTAAAAGAACACAGCCAAGGCTGAAATCTGCCCCCAAACGGTGCTTTAAGCAATTTTTAGATCCAATCCAAGCTTTAAAAACAGCAGGACCCTGGACACCGAAAGTACGCCCGTGGACGTCACTCCATCCCTTCGCACCAAGAGAGGTGCGACGGTAGATCCTCCGGAAGAAGACTACGGTGCCCTGTTGAGATGACCGAGTCAGACAGACCCTGGTCACCTAAAGTCTGGCTTCCAATAACCATGTTAAGCAAGTCAGTGACTGTACAACAGGAGGAAGTATGGGACCTTGAGACAGGAACCTCCTGCCCTGGCAATCGCCAGGGTGCCTCCGCTACCAGGCGCCCGATATCAGCGTACCAAGGACGCCGAGATTAATCTGGAGCGATTAGAATCATCGGGATCTCCTCAGCATCCACTCTGTGGAGCGGCCGAGGAAGCAACTACCATGGAGGAATGGCAAAAAATCACCGATACAGACAACACAGGGCCACCAGCGCGACTGACGCGTCTGTACAAGATCACTAGACCTGGCCACTAACTGACACCCTTGCGGCGGAGACAAGCTGCCAGGAGATCCATGCCATGTGAGGCTCACCTCCTGCAAGGGAGCCGAAACACCACAAGCACAAAGACCAGTCGCCCTGGTCCAGCATCTGGCGACTCCAGTAGTCTGCCTGCCGGCATACCTGATGGTAGACTGAAGCCACGGCCGTGGCGTTGTCCGGCTGAAACCAGATCGGTCGACCACAAGGAGAAGCATAGCCTGATCGCCTAAAATAGTAGGACAATGAACAGTAGACAGCACCTGGTATTCCCAGGCGGTCTTCCACCAGGCACTAGCCAGGCCCGACCCTGGGTAGCTACCGAGACCAGACACATTCAAGGAGGTGTGGTCATAGGTCCACGCAAGTCCAGCGACTCAGGGCCGACTGGACCCCCCAGTTTTGTGAACCTCCAGGTTCACAACCCGTGAGCTGGCATTCGTCGTAAACACCGACCACTGGAAGGAAGGAACAACTTCCCGGACCGAAGAGTCGGGAATCTCTGTCACCAACTCAGAGAGACTGACTAGGTGGCGCACAGGAATCCAATGATTTCAGAGACAAGAGATTTTTACCACCTGGACAGTAGTTCCACTGGAAAACCAGGGTGTGGAACTGGGCATACAGTACCACCTTGAAGGAGGCTACCCACAGACCCCAAACCAGCAGGCGCCCGGAGAGAAGACCGATTGCGTGATGCCAATACCTTCTCCGCAGACTGAAGAGTCTGCAATTTCTCCAGGGGAAGAAGGACCTTTGCCACTGAGGAGTCTGGATCAACACTAGATACTCCAACGCTGAGTCGGAACCTAGCATGCCCATAATTTGAACCCTGGGTCGCACACATATAGGGCAGGCTTGCTGCCACTGAGCTACACTTTCTGGCCTAAACGTTTAACATCCACCCGAATCTTCGGAGGGTCTGAATGGGAATAACCCATCCACTAGGTCGGAGACAGAAGCTGCTCTCAGAAGAAAGTCGTCAAAGTAGCCAATGAGGCAAAGCCTCGCTGTCCCAACAAAATTCAAATAAGTGCGAGCTCCTAGCTGAAAACCCATGGTGCTGATGCCAGATCAAAAGGGAGGGCCACAGGCTGACAGAGACCCTTCTCTCATCACGAAGCACAGAAAAAAACACTGTGACATGTGCAAAACGGGACATGCATGTATGCGTCCCTGATGTCCGAGGACGTCAGGACATCCCCCGGATGAAGCACAGCTACCACCGAACAAATGGATTCCATGCGGAACTACCCGACGTTCACAAAGGTATTTAGGGCCTGAGGCCCATAGAAAACCCCAAAACTCTCGTCCTGCAGGAAAGGTAAAATTACCTTGCAGCTTAGCAAATCCCACACTGCCCAAGGCAGACCGACGTGCCGGGAGGGGAAGACACAAGGACAGAACTTTGTTCTGTGGATAGGAGGAAACCCTATCTAGTACTCCGAAGAGACCACCTCGCAGACCCACTAGTCGGAGAGCAGGGAGGTTTCACTGAATTGTGAACCTGCAAGCCGCCCCTCCCACCTAGAGACAGGGAGGGAAGGCTATATACATTGGCAGGATTTGGGTGCCGGCGTGATCGGCTTATGCACCCAGGGACAGATTAGTCCCCCAGCTGGGCCTTTGACGGCCTGGGAGGGTTGCCCCTAAATAATACACACACATAGTGTGTATGTATATTATGTAGGTGTATGCACACATGTCTTTGGAGGAAACCGGAGTACCCGGAGGAAACCCACGCAGACACAGGGAGCGACAATGCAAGCTCCAGGCAGATTGGCGTCAGTGTGAAGATTGGCGTCAGTGTGCAGATTCGAACCAATGACTCTTTTGCTGCCAAGTAATGGAGTTAAGCACTATACCACCGTGTGCATAAAACCATTCTGAAACAGACGCCCTGGATAACAAGGGCGCAGCATTCAATGAAGCATCACAGACCTATATGAGGCCCTGGACCAGCTGGTCCGCTAGGCTAATACCCTCAGGAGAGAGTCGGTGCTCCTCCACTGTCTAGTGCAAAATGCTCACTCTGTGAGTTGTATACAGCACTAGGGGTCAGGACTACTCCAAGATGGCCGCCGAGCGTTCAGAACGCGGCCACAGGAAAATGGCCAGCACAATGTAAGCTGCGCCATAGCGTGGCTACGACAAAATGGGCGCCAATGGGAGTTTTCAATGTAATTGAAAAATCTCCCAAAAAATAGCGCCAGCGACCACTGAGACCCCAGTGTAGTGGCCACAATAGGCCGCAAGCCAGACCCCAGCATGGTAAACATGGAACGGGTCAGTACTTCGGATCTTCTATCAGTCAGATCCATACAAGCGGGGGTTCCCGCCCGGCGGTGAGGGACTACAAAAGCCCTCAGTGGCTTTTCTCATTCCGCATCTCAGAAATTATCAAAGAAGGGCACAGAAGGAAAAAACCTACACAGCGGTCTGATTTGTGTGATCCAAAAAAGACCGAGCCCTCGGCGGAAACCCAGCTGCACTATGCAGCTTAGGAGAGTCCCTTGCAGCAGTAAAAAGCGCACCCATAAATGCCTTATTCTGCCTTTTTTTTTTTTTTTTTTTAACTAGGTACCTAGTCCATGGCTCCATAACAGAGCATTCCCCAGGGGATAACGGGGGAAGGGGGCACTCTTTTACCGCCCGCCCGCAGTCCACCCCCACCCTGGCACAAACTGTGTCCAGGACTAACAATAAAAACTCTGTGGGAATCACAGGTGCTAACACCTGCTGCCACCACCAGCATGTGGGGAAGGACCCAGATACTGACTCCAATATTTACATATAGTGTGTATTATAATATGCACACCTGTCCATACAAATAGACAAAAGCTCCTAGAGCCCTATTCAGGGCCTCTCACCCACTTGCTGCGCTGACCAGGGGTAACCAGGGGACTCCCTCAGGAGGAGACTGCCCAGCGCTGCCTGTGAGAGGAAAAGAACCGTGAGGTAACTTTTGCAGGGACCTGTGTTTAAACAGGAAAAGCCTCCTAGGGCTGTTTTATTTAAGGATAAGACACAGATACAGCATAAAAAGCAAAACCGTTACAGGTGTCACCAATCAGTCAGCGTCTGCTGAAGTACAATCATAAACATCTGTGCTCATCATAGGGCTTTTTACCTCACAGGAAAGCCCAATACAAAAAAGAAAAAACACAGGCCAGATAACACAGTCCCCTCAGGAAGGCCCCCTCCCCCCTGACAGCGGCAATGTTAGCAATGCAGCAAGGGAAAGGAGCAGGGAAGTAAGGGGAAGGGACCCCCGAACCCCAGGAATGCCCAGCTGTACCAACCCACCGAAGCAGGAGGGACTGTACTTACCCGTCCAAGCGAGGACTCGCTGATGCATTCCTGACAGAACTACAACCGAAATGGAGGTAGCTGTCGGCCCGGTCCACTGTGAGTGAGACAACACCACAGCCCAGTCATATGTGGACCTCGGAGCAAAGCTCACCGGCCACCTCAGGAGTCATGAGGTATGGCGTGGCAGACCAAGCCTCTTTGCAAAGGTGTGCCCACGCTTGCTGGTCGGACTGAGTAGACTACAAGGATCTATAATATCCAGCCTGTCTCTCAGCCAACAGTTGAAAGAAGATTCTTCAAGAAAAAGTAAAGTAAAATAAAATAAAATTTCTCCTCAGGGCGCTGGGCCCAAAGGGAGCCATACGTCCTTCTCCTTTGCTAGGCAGAACGAAACTGAGGCTGCAAGCTGCAGTGAGGAGGGTTATGTCTGGAGGGACCGCCCCCTGGGCGGGGCTGTTCAACTCTGTTAATGTAACATGTATTTAACTATTTAACATGTTTCTGCCTAGTCCTCTCCTGTAAACAGGGAACATAACCCACTTGTCAAGATTTAAGGAGCTGTGTCCGTCCATGGACGATAAGAGAAAAGGTGTTTTTTTTTTCCCCTTGGAAGAGTGCATGTGATCAGCACAGGACCAATCAGCACTGTCCACACAGAGGGTTAGAGATCCTGCAGCCTCATAGGACAATCAGGGTAGAATGATAGAACTCCTCCGAGCTTTAACCAGACACTAATAGAAGTCACGAGACTGCTATATACTGCTAATGAGAAAAGGTATTTAGCAGCTTATATTTACTACAATAATTGCATTTCAATGTGTACTGTGGGAGACTAGATATAATGAATGCAGGGTCCTGGGTTTACTAACACGTTAAGGCTGGGTTCACACTGATGCCATTGCAGGCATCGCAAGTGATTCACACCACATTCCTGTGCACACCATATACGATGTCTGTTTCAATGCGATTTTCAGCCAGATTGCATTGCATTCACACCAAATTGGTGCAGGGCCTCTTTTTTTTTTATTGTTTCGCTTCGGTGTTCAAACCCATGTACAGTTTGCACTGCGTCCTGCGAACCGATTTGGGGACGTCTATAACTTTATATTGACAGCGTGAACTGCCTGCGAACAGGAACACGCACAGGAATTGCTGTGGTTCTCGCACAGCATGAGTAAGAACCTAGCCTGAAGGATAACGTTCACCTTTGTGAACATGTTCCACTAATTTTTTAGGGTGGAACAAGTTCCCAATGCTGCAGCCGCACAAACTTATCCTTTAACCCGTCAATGGTCACTAAGTTGCTGCTGACCGGTGTATACACACATCCTCACCTGAGGCAGACAGAAGTTTAGCTTCCTGCTAAGTGTCTTACCGTTCCCAGGCTTTGAATAGGAAACAAATGTCCCGCGCAGCCGCCCCTGGGAGGAGGGGACAGAAAAGCAGCTCCCCCTAGAGTAGATAAAAATGTCTCCACCACGTATGGAGACTCCAAGGCATTCGCCATTTTCCCGAAGACCAATCTATTAACTCTTGCCCACACAGGATTCGGAACAAAACCTTGTTTTGTCATCATTTGACCGCTTTCAGTTTTCCCTGTAAACTATATGCATATTATTTGCACAATTACCCGTATACAAGTGTTTCATGAGCCAACCAGCCTTAGGCCAGTCAGCAAGTCTCACGATGCCGCTCGGGATTTTGGGGTTTGTGCCCCGGAAGTAAAGAGTCCTCATTCATTTCTTCCGGGGTTTAGTTGTTTTCATTTGTTAGTGGTTGTGTAAACAACTATGGGAAAGAAACACAAGAAGCATAGGTCGGAATGGAGGTCCTACGACGCCGGTGAGCTCGGATCTCCCGGAGAGCAGTCTCAGTGTGTGTATCGATGGGGGGATGGGGTGCATTGAAGTGCTTACTATTATTCTGCTTTTTATCCAAAGTCTCTTGTATTGTAATCTTTTCTGCTTATATGACTTATCTGGGAATGTTTGTAGGTTTTTATTTGTTTACTTCTTGGTGTATGCTTTGTATCAAACCCAGTATGCTTGGTGTATAATTTGTATCAAACCTAATACCAAAATACAAATGGATTGCAGCTTGCCAATCCATAAGGCTGCGTTCTCACGTACGGCGGTGAGCAGCGTTAACCGTGCTGGAACCACGCAGATCACCGTAAGGATTGCCAGAAACTGATTGTTTTCTATGTATCCTGTTCACACTGTGTAGTGAGATAGGGGGCAGTGTTGCCAACCGTCAGTATTTTTACTGGCAGCTAGTAAAAAATGGTCACTTTACTCCTGCTAGTAAAAAATATGGCTGTGACACTCAGCTCGGAACTGCGCATGCGCAGTTCTGGTCCGGAGGTGGCCGGAAACGTCCGAGTGCCTGCTACAGTGTGTCTAGTCAGTGCCGGTGATCTGACATGCTGGTTCCAGCTATCGTGGAAGTTCCAGCGCATGCGCGAACTGATGCGCTGAGATGGTTCCAGCCATCGGGAAAGTTCCTTCAAGCACTGCGCAGGTGCAAACTTGCTGACGGAAATCCCCGAACGGCGGCCGGCATCCAGGGCGACGTGGATAGTGAGGTAAGTGGCCAGTCGGCCTCACGTCCTCGCTGCGCTCGGACGGCTCGCTTCGCTCGCTCGGCCTCCTGGCTCTTTTTTTAACATCCTCCAATCCACGGGGATGTTAAAGAATGAGCCTGGATGCCGGGCGAGGTTCGGGGATTTCCGTCGGGAAATTTGCGCCTGCGCAGTCAGTGGAGGAACTTCCCCCATAGGGGAACATTCAGGACAAGTCACCGGCAGGGCTGGTAGATGTGGTGCATGAGAGTTTCGTGTGAAGCTATGGCACAAGGGAGCCAAGTGGAGCAGCCGCAGACTCATGTGCGCGTCTGAGGGATGGGAGCAAGGCAAGCCAGGAGCAGGACTGTCAGTGCTGTTTGGAGTGGAGGGACCACCTGGTGTGGAGAGAGACTACCACTGTGACTCAGGAGGGGACGTGTTGTGTCGGTGAGGTGTCATCTTCATCCACTGTGCTGCTGCACACTGCTATCAGGGTCACTGTGAGAGCCAATTTCATGTGTGTGTTCAAATCTCTTGACTTCCTGAGTCCTGTCCCTGAGCTACTTACTATACTTATGATAAAAAAGAAATATGTTTCTAATTGTAGCCTAAATTCTTACATTTGTAGTTAAAGTGACACTAAAGGTTCGCAGATTATTTTTTTTAAATAACAAACATGTCTTGCTTACCTCCACTGTGCAGCTCGTTTTGCAGAGAGTAGCCCTGAACATCATCTTCTGGGGTCCCTCGGCGGCTGTCTTGGCTCCTCCCCGCCTCAGATAACCCCCCTCTGGGAATCGCTCTCCCAAGAGGGTAACCTTGCGGGCATGCTCCCGATTCCTGTTGTCGGCATCCATTGCCCCAGAGTACAGGACTTATCCCCGGCGCCCACATCATTGGATTTGATTGACAGCAGCGTGAGCCAAAGGCTGCTCTGCTATCAATCTATCCAATGAAGAGCCTAGAAGACTGGGCAAAGAAAGAGCGCGTTTGCATAGGATGCATTAAGGTGAAAAAACATGAACCTTTGCAACCCCTTTTAAAACTAATTTTGCAACTGCCAGTAAATTTTGGGTGTTGTGTCAGTAAATTTCAATCTGGTAGGTTGGCAACACTGATAGGCGGCACGCTGTTCATGTGCCACAATACTAGTGATTATAAATCTATCAATCTATAATAATTGGCATACATCTTGAAATATATAGTCAATCTGCTGCATAAAACATGAGTGAACAGTGAAAATGTTCCTTATTAATGACAATACAGTCCCAAACATTGGAGTTCATAAAAAATTACAGTGACAAACTTGCAGCTTCACTGCCCGGTTCCCTACTGTGCATTTGCGAGTATCGTGGCGCGCCGTCACTGGTCCCCACTCTCTCCTGGGAACAGTGTTTCCTAGAAGATGGGGGGGGGGGGTGACGTGAAGAGACGGGACCCTGAAGTGGTGCAAATGCCTGTTTTATACAGGTATCTGCACCCCCCTCCCCCTGAAAGGTGCCTAATGTGACACCGGAGGGGGGGAGGGTTCCAAAAAGCGGAGGTTCACTTTTTTTTTTTGAACCTCCGCTTTAAAGTAACGCAGTGCCACACATCAAAAAATGGCCTGGTCATGAAGGGGGGGGATGTACATTTTGACTGCTCAGGTCAGATCTGTTGTACTAACAATTTGCTGTTAGTACAGTTATCTTCTTTTCTGTTGTGTTCTAACAGGGGGACGGTCCCCCCTCCACCAGAAAACTCTGGTCAGCGCTCTCAGCAATTGGCCGATCAGGAGCCAGTTGGAAGACCTTTTCTGGTCTTCGATAGCAGCCGGCTTCTGTCAGACTGGCTGCAATACATGTCGGCCTGTTTCTTTTGAACTGGCCGATGCCACCCGACATTCGGCCAGTGTGTACAGGGCTTTAGTCTTTGGCTGTGGTGTGGTATACTTGCCTAGACCTCTTTTGGGACAAACCAATGATCTATCTACAATGCTGTTTTCCTCAATGAACTTGGTGAGTATAAAATATGCTATGTTTTACACATATGAAAACTGATAAAACACTTTTTCAATAGTATATTTAACAGACCAAAAGGAAGCAAATAAGAGAAGTTCATTGTTGGGCCTTATTGTACATACCTATCAATTCATATACTTGAAACCTTTGCTGTCGGCTAGTAGTTACAACTATAAATATATAAGATAATTATTGAATTCACCACAATTAAATATATTTCTCTTTGTTCAGATTATGTAGATAAACCATCTGAAAAAACGTTAAAACTGGTTCTTAAAGTTGGAGGTAGTGAAGTGACTGAATTGTCAGGATCTGGACATGATTCTAGTTATTATGAAGATCGGTCAGATTATGAACAGCGAGAGCGACACAAAGAAAAAAAGAAAAAGAAGAAAAAGAAGGCAGAGAAAGAGAAAGAAAAGCATGTGGATGAAGAAGAAAGAAGACGAAGGAAGGTATGTCACCTGTAGTATAAACAGAAGATCCTTGATTATAAATATTTTAAAGCGTTTGTTAACCCCCCAAAAAAACTGATCATGTTCTCTCAAAGCGTGTTATAGAGCACAGTGCTTGTGCCCTTTCATTTGGCCCCCTGTAGCACCTGAAATACCTGTCTGATCCTGCCTGGCTATGCTCTCCTCTCGGCACACTGACCACGGTGTATCAGGGCTGCTGAGCCCTGACACCATGGTCAGAGTACATGCCTCCGTCATCTGCAGCCCTTCTATCTGTCTCCTGTGTCATCCTCCCCTCTCTGTCTGCTGGTACCAGTACCTTGCTACATACCTGGTGATCCTGTCAATTCCTCTTGCTTGCTTGATCTGTACTCTAGTCGATTCTTTGAAGGGCAAGTGAGACATTGTTTTTTTTTTTTTGGACGTTTTGAAGTTTAGTGTAAAAAATTGGGTTACACCCAAGCACTTAAATTTTTTTTAAAATTCGGAGCCCACTCCCACATAAATGCATGAACAAATGTAAATGCACATATTTGGGGCACCTGCACACAAAAATGTCAACTGCACTAAACATGTTGCACATCTCCACGCAAGCAGGATCAATCATTCTAGACCCATTATTCACAGGTAACTCTAAACTGATAATCTGCAAGGGCTTTGAGGCTGCATTCACACTTGTGCGGTGCAAATTTCAGCTCTGTTATCTCTGCAAAGAGATAAGAGAGCTGTTCAGCAGATCATCTCCGTTGTAGCTGCGAATTTGGAGACCTGGGAGAGGGGAGGGGGGAAGTGTATTGAGGAGAATGGGAGAAATCCTGATGAGAAGTTAACACATCTGCGAATCAGATGCGTGCCCAAAGAAGATAATGGGCCTGAATTCGCACCTGAAACGCACCGCAATGCCTAGAAAAAGCGCACGTTTTTTGGGCAGTGCGAATGCATCGCACATATGTGAACCAGCCTCATTAAAATCAATGTATTTTATAATGTTATGCAAATTGGATGTGGTTTAAGCCGCACTCAGTTTGCATAGGTCTGAAAGCAGCCTTAAAGCGTCGCCTATGGAAAATATAGGGTACTGAAGTTTGTCGCAGTTTCACTGGTGAACACAATTTTAACCCCTTCATGCGGCCTCATTGAAGTGGGCTTTTTTTGCATGGGGACCGCATATATCAGGGTTTGACAAATTTGCTTGGAATCTAGGAGCCAAAAAACGCACCCCGTCCCGCCAAGCTTGCGCGCAGAAGCGAGCGCATACGTGAGTAGCGCCCGCATATGTAAATGGTATTCAAACCACACATGTGAGGTATAACCACGATTGGTAGAGCGAACGCAATAATTCTAGCCCTAGACTTCCTCTGTAACTCAAAACATGCAACCTGTAGAATTTTTTAAACGTCGCCGAGATTTTAAATGGTAAAAGTTTGTCGCCATTCCACGAGCAGACGCAATTTGGAAGCGTGACATGTTGGGTATCAATTTACTTGGCGTAACATTATCTTTCACAATATAAAAAAAAATTGGGCTAACTTTACTGTTGTCTTATTTTTTTTTTTTTTTCAAAAAAGTGCGCTTGTAAGACCGCTGCGCAAATACGGTGTGACAGAAAGTATTGCAACGACCGCCATTTTATTCTCTAGGGTGTTAGAATAAAAAATGTATATAATGTTTGGGGGTTTTAATTGGAGGGAAGGAGATGGCAGCGAAAAACACATTAGAACTGCTGTTTTGCTACTTGTAATGTAATGTAACCTGTAATGCCAACGGCCACCACAAGATGGCACCAGATCACAGAAGGAAGCTGAGGCCAGCAGAAGGCCACAAAGCCGTGGCCTCAATTACGGGCCGGTCCGCTCCGTCCGGTAATTGAGGCCACGGCCTTCTGCAGGCCTCGGCTTCCTTCTGTGAAGGCCGCAAAGCCGCGGCCTCAATTACCGGCAGGCGCGGGCCCGCCGCGATCGCGCCGCCCGGTAATTGAGGCCGTGGCTTTGCGGCATTCTGCAGGCTTAAGCTTCACCAGGTCACAATTTCTTGTCGCAATTGCGACTGGGCGCCCGGATTTTGTCGAGGCCTGGCATATATGCATGTCTCCCTTTGTGCTAGGCATGTTCCCAACATCACATTTTTCGGGGCCCCCCGTACTGACGATTGGGACCCGGATCTCTCGATTCCAGTATATTTTGGGCAGGATTTAGTGCTCTCTCTCCCCCCCCCCCCCTCTCTCTTTTTCTGCGGCCTGCCAGGTTTGCGTGCTCGGATAAGGGTCTGGTATGGATTTTTGGGGGGAACCCCACACAATTTTTTTTTTTTTTTTTTTTTTTTTTTATCATTTTGGTGCTGGGTTCCCCTTAATATTCATACCAGACCTGAAGGGCCTGGTAATGGAATGGAGGGGAACCCCTGCCGTTTTTTTTCAATGACTTTGATCTGTATTGCCGAGACCCGACAGTTCATGAATAGCCGCAAGTAGTTTTAAATTACTTTTTTTTCCCCCTTTTAGAAATTACATTTTGTGCAGGAACAGTTCTAAACATGGGAAACATGCGCTACTTTACAGGCATACTATAGACACCCCCATGTACGCAATTTAACCACTTGAGAACTGCGCTATAGACGAAAGACGTCCACAGCGCGGCTCTCAACTGCTGGGTGGACGTCCTGCTGTTTACATTCCCCCCCGCGCGCCGCTCTGTGTGTAAAAAGAGAGCTCCACATCCTGTCAGGGAGAGAGGAGACCGATGCTGTGTCCCTTGTACATAGGGACACAGATCAGTCCCCTCCCCCCACAGTAAAAATCACTCCCAGGGAATACATTTAACCCCTTCCCTGCCAGTCACATTTATACAGTAATCCGTGCATATTTATAGCACTGTTCGCTGTATAAATGTGAATGGTTCCAAAATAGTGTCAAGTGTCCGATATGTCCGCTGCAATATCGCAGGCCTGATCAAAATATATTTTTTTATAAATCTATCCCGTATTTTGTAGGCGCTATAACTTTTGCGCAAACCAATCAATATACGCTTATTGCGATTTTTTTTTTTTACAAATATGTAGAAGAATACGTATCGGCCTAAACTGAGAAAAAAAAGTTACAAAAAAAAAAATTGGGATATTATTATAACAAACAGTAAAACAAATTGTGTGTTTTTTTTTTTTTGTTTATAGCGCAACAAATAAAAACCGCAGAGTTGATCAAATACCACCAAAAGAAAGCTCTATTTGTGGGGGAAAAAAATTATAAAAATATAATTTGGGTACAGTGTTGTATGACCGCACAATTGTCATTCAAATTGCGTCAGCGCTGAAAGCTGAAAATTGGTCTGGGCAGGAAGGGGGTTTAGGTGCCCAGTAAGGAAGTGGTTAAAGGAATATTTCACTTTTATTGTTTCATTTTAAGCATTATTAAAATTACTGCTCCCAAAAAAACATCAGTTTTAAAACTTTATTTTTTGCATTGATACATGTCCCCTGGGGCAGGACCCAGGTCCCCAAACACTTTTTATGACAATAACTTTCATATTAACCTATAAAATTAGCACTTTGACTTCTCCCATAGACTTTTAACGGGTGTTCCACGGTTTTTCGAATTTGCCGCGAACACTCCGAATTGTTCGCTGTTTGCCAAACGGGCAAACAACCAATGTTCGAGTCGAACTCATGTTTGACTCAAACATAAAGCTCATCCCTACTGCCTAGGAACAAATAGAGATAACGTTTTTTGACACTTCCTATCACTTCTCCTGTTTCTTGTGTCTAACAGAAAAGTACTGAAGTCATAACACAGATAACATCTGCCATTTTCAGAAAGAGGTCTTTAACAACCCTGGATTATGTCAGATTTTTGCATCTTAAACAATTGTTTTGTATAGAAATTTGGCATTTTATATTGTAGGTCTGTAATTCTTAGTAATAACACACTAACAAATACAAGAGTCTAGTAGACATCCCGGGTATGATAAAGTTTGAAACACAAAATCATAAATGTTCTAATTATTATATTAATTTCCCCACTATTTACTATCGCTCAATTCTGCAAGTGTTCTTATTTACTATCGCTGTTTTCTAGCTGTTTTTAAACCACTTTTGACGTAAAGGGACACTTTTTGGTTGCCATGGACAATCTCAAGTTTCCAGGCAGAAAAAACAATATAAATAATATAAAACTGCATGCAGGGCACTGGACAAAACACTTGGGACAAAAAGGAGGTAAAATAATTTCATACAGTAATGTAATCTATAAGATTACAGTGTACTGTATGCATTTTGAATTTTGTAATTTTTGAATTTGCCGCTGGGCTCTGCCCCCCATTTGTTGCAGGGAATGGAGCCTGGCACACAGAGGCATCGAGTGGAGGTCACGGCGGAGAGACATTGCAGGATTCTGGGGACAAGGTGCACCAGGATCCTGCAATGTAGCTCTTGGTTACCGCTAATGGTACTGAAATTTAACCCCAAGCCACACTCGGGAATACCGACAGGGAGGTTACAGTGGTTGTAAAGGCAGTTTTTTATTTATTTATTTATTTTTCAGTACACACTGCCTGCACACTACCACAAAGCAGCGACACCAAAGACTATGTATTTTTTGCCTTGTTTTGTACTGGGACTACGCTGGTATAGTCTCCCAACGCAATCCCACTGCACCTGGTGTACATGGACCTTTTGACACTGGGGCGGGCGTTGGCGTTAAAGCGCCGCTATTTTTAAGGACGATTTACCGTAGTTTTTGCAGTGCTTTTCGGCCACTAGCGGGGCGCTTTTAACCACTGCTAACGGGCCGAGGAGGGTTTAAAAAAGCTGGCACTGCCCATTGATTTCAATGGGCAGGGAGCTGTAAGAGCAGTGTATACACACCACACCTGCAGTGCCTCAAAGATGCTGCGTGCAGGATTTTTTTTTTTGTGTCCTACCAACAAACCGCTTCAGTGTGAAAGCACTTGGGCTTTCACACTGGAGTGAGAGGACAGGCGCTTTACAGGCGCTAGCTATAGTGCCTCAGTGTGAAGGTAGCCGAAGTGCAAACAAGCCCTTTACTGGAGTTCTTCTAAATAAAAAACATTAGTAATTTTTGTAAAGCATTAATATACAATTTGCCCTAGTTGACTTTTTTTTGTAAACTTTGGCATGTAATCTGATGATGATGATATTTGTTTTATAGGAAGAGAAAAAGCGAAAACGAGAAAAGGAACAGTGTGACTCTGATGGTGAAACCGAGTTTTTTGAGCCAATGAAAAAAGTGGAGGTTGAAACTGCAACAGACCGTCCTGTTAGAGCTTGTAGAACACATCCAGGTGAAACCGTTATTGTGGCATTTGTATTGGTTTTCTTTTCTAATGTGGGGCATTTTATTTAATTGTTGCTTTTGGCTTTGCAGCAGAAAATGAAAGCACACCGATACAACAACTTCTGGAATACTTCCTCCGTCAACTGCAACGGTAAGATTAGAATGATGCTTAGGGCTTGTTTACATCTCAATCTGTGCTTTCATTGTGTTTCTGCATCCACATTTGTGTGCGTGTTTTCAGTGCATTTACATGCATTTGCTCAGAATAAATATATATATATATATATATATATATATATATATATATATATATATATATATATATATATATATACATACATACATACATACATACATACATACATACATACATACATACATACATACGTTCATTTTATTTTGTGCACGTTTTATATTTATTTGTAGTTCATTCCATACTGCAGCATACTGTAATTTTTTTTTTTTTTGTAAACGTGCCGTGCATCACGAGGGTATTAACAGCGCTTCACTTTTTTGTAATTTTTGTTATGTTACAGCCTTATTCAAAATTGGATTAAATTCATTATTATCCTACAAACAATTCCCAATGATGACAACTAATGAAAATGTGAAAGAAGTTTGTTTTGAAATCTTTGCCAAATTTTATTAAAAATCACCTGTATATAAGTATTCACTGCCTCAATACTTTGTTGAAGCACCTTTGGCACCAATCACAGCTTCAAGTCTTTTTGAGTATGATGCTGCAAGCTCGGCACACCTATTTTTGGGCAGTTTCTCCTTTTTTTTTTTTTTTGCAACACCTCTCAAGCTCCGTCAGCTTTGATGGAGAGCGTTGCGCACAGCCATTTTCAGATCTCTCCAGAGATGTTCAATCGGGTTCAAGTCTGAGTTGTACTGTAGCCACTTCTTTTGTTATCTTGGCTGTCTGCTTAGGGTCCTTGTCCTGGTGGAAGATGAACCTTCACTTCAGTCTGAGGTCCAGAGTAGGTTTTCATCAAGGATGTCTCTGTACATTGCTGCATTCATCTTTCTCTCGATCCTGACTAGTCTCCGAGTTCCTGCCGCTCAAAAACATCCCCACAGCTGCTGCCACCACCATGCTTCACTGTAGGGAGGATATTGACCAGTGGATGTGCGATGCCTGGTTTCCCCCAGACATGGAGCTTGCTATTTAGACCAAAGAGTTCAATCTTTGTTTCATCAGACCAGAGAATGTTTCTCATTGTCAGTCCTTCAGGTGCCTTTTGGCAAACTCCAGACGGGCTGTTATGGGCCTTTTTACTGAGGAGTGCCTTCCGTCTGACCACTCTATGATACAGGCCTGATTGGTGGAGTGCTGCAGAGGTGGTTGTTCTTCTGGAAGGTTCTGTCGGCGTGAACATCAGGTTCTTGGTCACCTCTCTGTGTAAGGCCCCTTTACCCCCGATTGCTCAGTTTGGCTGGACGGCCTGCTCCAGAAAGAATCCTGGTGGTGCCAAACTTCTTTATTAATGATAGTGGCCACTGTGCTCATTGGGACCTTCAATGCTGCAGACATTTTTTCTGTACCCTTTCCCAGATCTGTGCCTCGATACAATCCTGTCTCGGAGGTCTACAGACAATTCCTTGGACTTCATGGCTTGGCTTGTTCTCCGACATGCACTGTTAACTGTGGGACCTTATATAGACAGGTGTGTGCCTTGTCAAATCGTGTCCAATCAACGGAATTTACCACAGGTGGACTCCAAGTTCTAGAAACATCTCAAGGATGGTCAGTGGAAACAGAATGCACCTGAGCTCAATTTTGAGTCATGCCAAAGGCTGTCAATACTTATGTACGTGTGATTATTTTTTATTTATAAATTTGCAAATATTTCAAACTTCTTTCAAGTTGTCATTATGGGGTATTGTTTGTAAAATTTTGAGGAAAATAATGAATTTAATCCATTTTGGGAAAAAAGGCTGTAACATAACACAATGTGGAAAAAGTGAAGCGGCTGTGAATACTTTCCGGGTGCACTGTAGATGAAAGCAATGCAGTGGTACCAGTAAACTAGGCTCATTGGAATACATCCATTCTTCTTGCCTGTGTGTTGCTACTGCGTTAATGCTGCTGGTGTAAATGAGCTTTTATAGCAGGGATATGCAATTAGCGGACCTCCAGCTGTTGCAAAACTACAACTCCCATCATACCTCTGCCTCTGGGTGTCATGCTTGTGGCTGTCAGAGTCTTGCTATGCCTCATGGGAATTGTAGTTCTGCAACAGCTGGAGGTCCGCTAATTGCATATCCCTGTTTTATAGTGTCCCATGGGAATTAAATGGCAATAGGAAAATGGCAATTATACAACGTCTTTGAGTCGCTTCTCTCTTCCGGACATACAGCAATGTAAATGCTGACTATAATGTAGCATTATACAGCAACACTGTATTCCATATCAGTGTACCAGCATATGTTGAAGTACACGAGCAAGCATCCAGGTGCAATAACATAGGTAATGGATCACTCCTGCTCAAGAATCTAGCTCTGATAAAGTAATCAGGCTCTGCCTTTTGAAGGGAAAATATTGCCATGGGGCAGAATGGAAAACTGGAAAAGAGCAGAATTTTTGACTGTTGTGAGAGAATAGTAAAAATTCACCTATGAAAGTATGGTGGTAGGGGGGCACTAAAGGGACCGTAAAAGGTAGAGAAGGCAAGCATGAGGAGACATACAGGAAAAAGGAGCCATGAACCAGAGTTAAGTACCAGTGGTACCAAGTAACATTACAGGGGATAGAAGGGGCAACGCAAAAGCAGTATTTTTTTTATTTTTTTTCCTTTTAACCAAGATTTTACATTTTTTAATAGTAGTTTGTTTATCCTTACAGTAAAGACCCCCATGGATTTTTTGCATTTCCAGTGACGGATCAGATTGCTCCAGGTTATTTTGTGATAATAAAGCATCCCATGGATTTTAGTACAATGAAGGACAAAATTTCTGCAAATGAGTACAAATCAATCACAGAATTTAAGGTATGTCGCATGTTATAGAGGTGTTCTAGTCTGTTTAATTTTCCTGTGATCTATTTTAAGTTAATCATATTCAAATGATACTTATCCTTGGGTAAGTGATCTTTTTATATATTTTTTTTTTTGTTTTTTTTTTCAAAATATTTGGCCACCTTTTTTAAATGCAAAATGAAAAAATTGCAAGTAAATAGAAGTTTAAAGGTGGCAAAATGTTTCTGAATGGCAATATTCACGGAAAATACTTGAATAAGGCCACTTCCACATGGGTTGGCTCTGCTAGGAGTCTGCTTGCTCAGCAGGGGGATCTGACCCCCCCCCCCCCCTTTCTCCCCTACTAAGCAGGCGGTTGGCTGGTCTGTGTCCTCTCTGCTGATGCAGAGCGGACAAAGAAACCGCCTGCTGTCCTTTATGGGTGGTCAGATTTAAAATGGACCGCTTGTCCGTTTTACACCCAATTGCCATCTGATCCCCATCTGTCTGTTTTTAGCAGACAGGATCGGCTATCGACAGGTGTAATCGGAGACTGGAGGGTCCAATCTGGTTCGCCTAAAAAATTGACCTGTTCAGTCAACCTGTGTGAAGGAGCCCCAATTTGTACATAGAAACCTTGTTTGTTGCATGTTTTATGTATAGCAATTCATTTATTACTCAAAGCATTAGAAAAGCATGTATTCTTTTTGCATCAATATATTTGTAACTGAATAACTGAAATATTAGTGATTTCATTTGGTGATTTTAAGGTGCTGTCTGCTTTACATCTGGTAGATTTTGTGCAATCCATTACCTCCATTTTAGGCTGGGTTCACACATGCCCCAGCTGTGGTTTGCAGTCCGGTGTCTGGTGCGTTTTTGTTCACTGGTTCAGGTGCAAATGTTTACTTGAATTTGCACCTAAACCGCACCCAAAATCGCACAGGACCCTTTTTCAAATGGGACTGCCAGTGCCCCGGGCATGTGAACAGACTCCATTGAAAGCCGGTCTGAGTCGCATGTAATGAAGATGTGAACCGAGCCTAAAGCCTTGTACACAAGTCTCAAATCGAAAGTGAAGAGGGTACTCGCTATCAGAAATGTTTTCTGACTATATCAGAAGTGACGTAATGTGTTGCATTGTTTTGTATGTGTTCTTTCATTTCTGAGCATGCCTAGTCTTGCTCTTCAGATTTTTTTGGGGGGCAGAAAACCATATTAATGAAAAGAAAATTTGGACACAAATGTTGGCGTCTGCACATCCAGTTTTTGTCTGATGAAAATTTGTAATCGGCTGTCAAAAGCAGCATACCAACGATCAGAAAATTGGCAGATCGTTCATCCGTGCGAAATTTAACTTCAGATTTCTTTATCGTACACCATGGGACACAGAGCCTTAATCGTTACATAGTGGATTGTATGGGTCACCAGATGTGATTGGACACTGGCACAACCAATGAGAGCAAGTTCCCCTCCCATACAGGAAGTACCTTTTTAGGTTTTTTTTCGCCAGTGTCTAAGAGGTTGGATGCGATTAGGATGTGCTAAAGGAAGCTCTGCCATAGAGGCCCCTGGGCCAAAAGAGCTATACTTCGGGTCCATCCAAGATGCTTAAGTTATTACGCCAAAACTGCATGGTATCCAGGCCTCGCGCAGGAGGTGTTGCCTGTAATCTCTCTCTTTGGAGGAATGGTCTATAGGGCTATAGGGTCCAGCACTTTCACTTTTTAAAAATGCTAAAAGTCCTGGCAGAGTCTTTTACAAGGCCCAGGGAAGAGGCATCCTTTAAGTAGGAACCCATATCCCTGAAGGTTGGCACACATGCCCGCGTGGTGGGTGAAGATTGATTTTGTCTGATTTTCAGCAATTCTGCGGCGGGGATAAGATAAGCAGGAAAAAAGTACTAAGCATATATCTTAAAGACTTTTTCCTTTTGAGTGGGTGTCTTCTCTATTATTGCCACTAGAGGGAGTAAAGAGTTGCATTTTACTTACCAAGCTCCAGTACAGTGTCGGTTCTTTACAGACAGCACACTCTCTGCTGCAGAGCTCTCTAATGGATAGCAACCATGTCCCTCCTCACTACCATGATGCAGGAAGACCTTTCTTCCTCTCATGATGCCGCCATTCTCCCCTAGGTGGGGCACGCTTTATGGGGCACAGCAAGGAGGAAGAGGCGGTTATTCCATGGCACTCAAGCAGGCAGAAGTGCACATAAAGCCTCTCAAACATGCAGCTCTCCCCTGATTGGGGACACAGCGACTTACAGGGCACGTAAGGTCTCTATGTGGTTGGTTATTGAGCACCCCTAAAAAAGGACACCCACTTGGCATGAAACTGTGTGTGATTTGTTGCATACTGTATGTAAATTGCTTAACTAGCACAGGAGTATATGCAGTTGCTAGTACCTTGGCTTTTTTTTGCTTAGTAATATGTCTTTCCAGAGGCAAAATACAGGGACTAAAACAGACAAAAAAGCATTGTCACCTGAGACGAGAGCCTCTAGCCGGGCCCACTTGGTAGTTTCCTCTCCGGTAATGTATGATGCACCTGTACAGGATGAGCCATTGTCTCCATCAGGAGTAACAGACTCTCCTATGGTGCCTGGGCCTGCTTATGTCACTGAGGAAACTTTGACAGTAGCCCTGAACAATTTAGAAGGAAGAATCGCTACGTTAATCGCAAAGTCCTCGCAAAAGGACAAAAAGCGAAGCAGAGCTCCTTCTGTTGTTCCAGATCTCCCTTCAGAAAGGTCTGAGGATGAGGAGGACATGGCACCATCAGAGGATAAGGATGAGGAGTCGAAAGGATCTGGGATTTCAGAAGAACCTTTTTCTGCTTCCCTGGTTCTAAAATTGCAGGTGCAATATTATACTGAAACGTTACACTCTGCATTCAAGTTACCCTTTTCAGAGTTTACTGACTCGCCTGTCTCCTCCCCGAGTTAATTAAAATCCCCACAGGCTTCATGCTCCTTTCCGGTTCATCCTTTGTTGGAGAATCTGATTAAGCGTTTCTCTCCTCCTAGGAAGGTTGAAGTTCTTTATCCCATGGAGAAGTTTCACCAAGAAGTGGAGTCTGCCTTCAGTGGATGCGGCTATCTCTTGTGTAAAAAAAAAAGCTTAACCTGTCTGGTGGACAATGCCCAGGTGTTTAAAGATCCTTCTGAGAAAAAGTTGGAATCTTTACTAAAGTCTTCCTGTCTCCTGGCGTGCGCAGTGACCCAAGCTGCCGTGGCGGCAGTGGGTATGTGTCGGGTCTTAAAGGATCAGGTGAAACGGGCTGAAAGACCTGCCTCCGGAGCAGATCAAATTTTGGGAAAATATGCCTAAGGCCTTATGTTTCACAGTGGATGCTATTAGAGATTCTATTCAACAAGCATCTCACCTTGCGCTCCAGCTGGCTAAAGCACTGGTCAGCGGAAGCCCCATGCAAAAAACTTTTGACCAGGTTTCCCTTCCATGGCGAACGCCTACTTGGGGATGATTTGGAAAAGTATATATCTAAAAGATATCAAGCGGCAAGACTACTCTATTGCCGGAGAAGAAGAAAAACAAGTGTCCTTGTTTTAGGCGTTCTCTCTCCAGCTCCCGGAACATCTGCCTCCCAGGCAGTGGCGACGGCATTCTCAGACAGCCTCAAAGGCTAAAGACCAAGCCCACAAAAACAGGAAGCAGTGGGGGCAAAGAGCTAACAAGCAAAGCCCCAAATCTTCCTCATGAAGGGGTGCCCCCGCTCGGCCGAGTGGGGAGACGGCTTCGGCAGTTTTCAGCAGCTTGGCAGACAGAGATTCAGGACAAGTGGGTGGTTTCTGCTGTATCCCTGGGGTACAATCTGGAATTTCGAGAGACCCTATCTTATCGGTTCCGAAGTTCAAGGGTCTCCAAAGATCCAGTAAAGAGAGAATCCTTCCGCAGTTTGGATCATTTGCTGTCTCGGTGGGTAATCGAGGAGGCCCCTCTAAAAGAGCAAGGTGCAGGGTTTTATTCAAACCTCTTTGTGGTTCCAAAACCAAATGGAGACGTCAGACCCATTCTGGACCTAAAGGCTCTAAACCATTTTCTGAACATTCGCCATTTCTGAATGGAAACCAATCGGTTCGTGGTCGCCTCCCTACAAGGCGGGGAGTATTTGGCGTCTATAAACGCGGCGTTGCGGCCTGCTGAAGCGGGATACACGCTCCTATCTGCCCATCAACATACTGGAGATTCGGGCAGTATACTTGGCCCTCAGAACGTGGGCACACAGGTTACAGGGCCACCCGGTTTGGATTCAATCCGACAATGCTACTGCAGTAGCTTGTATCAATCACCAAGGAGGCACCTGGAGTCCGAATGCTCAGAAGGAGGTGAATCGGATTTTGACATGGGCAGAAAAACATGTTCCTTTCTGCAATCTTCATTCCAGGGGTAGAAAACTGGCAAGCCGACTATCGGTCACCAGATGAGTAGTCTCTCCACCCCGATGTCTTTCAGGCAATATGCCAGAGATGGGGGACCCCGGCTGTAGACCTGCTAGCTTCCAGGCTCAACAGAAAGTTAGACAACTTTGTGTCCAGGACGAGAGATCCGCTGGCCTAAGGAACGGATGCTCTGGGAATTCTTTGGAATCGGTTTTCACTGATTTATGCATTCCCCCCCGATCCCTCTTACAGAGATTGCTGGACAAGATCAAGAAGGAGGAAATACCAGTACTCCTAGTGGCCCCAAATTGGCCCAGGAGGTCCTTGAGTGCTTCCACTATGTCACGACCTGCTATCACAGGGTTCAGTGTTCCACCCTTGCTTACAGAAGCTAAAATTTTGACGATTTTGCTACTGAGACACACATTTTGAAGAAACGATGGCTCTCGTGCCCAGTGCTTTCTACACTCATTAATGCTAGAAAGCCAGCCTC
The DNA here is from genome assembly GCF_905171775.1 of Rana temporaria. NCBI lineage: Eukaryota > Metazoa > Chordata > Amphibia > Anura > Ranidae > Rana > Rana temporaria. The sequence continues at coordinate 169,857,798 of NC_053493.1, forward strand.
CAGGCTAATCTACTACAAAGTCTGGAAGGTGTATGTTTCCTGGTGTGAAGCCAGAGGGTGGAATTCTCTTAAGCAGGGATATGCAATTAGCGGACCTCCAGCTGTTGCAAAACTACAAGTCCCACCACGCCTCTTGCTCTGAGTGTCATGCTTGTGGCTGTCAGAGTCTTGCTATGCCTCATGGAATTTGTAGTTCTGCAACAGCTGGAGGTCCGCTAATTGCATATCCCTGCTCTAAAGTATGCTATAAGTAGGATTCTCGCCTTTTGCCAATTAGGAGTGGATATGAAATTGGCCCTGAGTACCATCGAGGGTCAAATATCTGCTCTGTCGGTCTTTTTTCGGAGACCGCTGGCGTCTCATTCCCTAGTCTGGCCATTCATTCAGGGAGTACTGTAGATAAATCCGCTAGTCAAGTCACTCTTGTGTCCCTGGGATTTGAACTTGGTATTATCAGTCTTGCAAAAGCAACCTTTTGAACCTATCCACCATATTCCTTTGAGCAGGAAATTGGCCTTTTTGATCACTATCTCTTTTGCTAGAAGAGTATCTGAGTTGGCTGCTCTTTCTTGTAAAGAGCCTTATTTAATTTGTCACAAAGACAAAATTGTTCTACGCCCTCATCCTACCTTTCTTCCAAAGGTGGTGTCAGCGTTTCATTTAAATTAAGACATTGTTTTGCCTTCCTTTTTTCCTGAACCGCGGACAACGGAGGAAAAGTTATTGCACTCTAGATGTAGTGAGAGCAGTAAAAGATTTTATCTGCAGGCAACTGCTCAGATATGTAAAACAACGTAAAAATATGTTTTATTTGTTGTGCCAGATGGTCCCAAGAAGGGCCAGCCAGCATCAAAATCCACCATTGCTAGGTGAATTTAACAAGTAATTGTTCAAGCTTATGGTTTAAGAAAAATAAGGTTCCTCCTTTTCCTGTTAAGGCGCACTCGACCAGGGCAATAAGTGCTTCATGGGCCGTGCATCACTAGGCTTCGATGGCTCAGATCTGTAAAGCTGCAACTTGGTCTTCAGCACATACATTTATTTGATAGAATTTAGTAAATGTAAGAGGACATGAGAATTCTGTCTTTCGGGCGTAGTGTGCTGCAGGCAGCGGTCTAGGGCTTCTTGTCCGTTGGCGGCCTGATTGATCTGTCTCCCACCCATTATATCGAGCATTGCTCTGGGATGATCCACAACGTAATGATTTAAGGCTCTGTGTCCCGTGGTGTACGATAAAGAAAGTAGGATTTTTAATAATGGCTTACCTGTAAAATCCTTTTCTTTCAGTACACCACGGGACACAGAGGTCCCCCCTGCTATGGGACCCTTATGCCTCGTACACACGATCATTTTTCGGCATGAAAGAAACAGTTTTTCAGCCTGTAGAAAAAAAACGAAGTTTTTCCAACTTCATCATTAAAACGACGTTGCCCACACACCAAAGCGCGGTGACGTACAACGGCACTATAAAGGGGAAATTCCATGCAAATGACGCCACCCTTGGGGCTGCTTTAGCTGATTCCGTGTTAGTAAAAGACGATTCACGCTTTTCTGTCTGTTACAGCGTGATGAATGTGCTTACTCCATTATGAACGGTAGATTTTCCAGAACGAGCGCTCCCATCTCATAACTTGCTTCTGAGCATGCGTGGGTTTTTAACGTCGTTTTAGCCCACACAAGATAATTTTTTACAACTCGAAAAACGACATCGTTTAAAACGTTGTTAAAAAATGCAGCATGTTCAAAAAAATGTTGTTTTTCAGAACCCGGAAAATTATGTGAAGCCCACACACTATCATTTTTAAATTAAATGTTTTTTTAAAAAAACGAGAAATGATCGTGTGTACGCAGCATTACTCCTTTGCTACAAAAACTAAGGTACTTCCTGTATGGGAGGGGTTATATAAAGGGGAACTTGTTCTCATTGGTTGTGCCAGTGTCCAATCGCCTCTGGTGACCCATACAACCCACTATGTAATGATTAAGGCTCTGTGTCCCGTGGTGTACTCAAACAAAAGGATTTTACAGGTAAGCTGTTATTAAAAATCCTACTTTTCTGACCATGTGTATGGGCTTTTAGAGTGTTGTTGGGGTAATGTGGTGTTCTTAGTAAATCATCCAAATTTTGTATATTCTACAGGGAGACTTCAAACTTATGTGTGATAACGCAATGACATACAACCGACCAGAGACTGTATACTACAAGTTGGCAAAGAAGCTACTTCATACAGGCTTCAAGATGATGAGTAAAGTATGATCGAAATGGAAATACTAGTGCATGCCTCCATTTTTGTGTTTTCATCTGCCATATACTTTGGTTGTAGGAATATTTTTAGCAGTGGGGACGAATATAATTATAATTGACGTGTGGGGTGGTTGGGGGTTTTTTTTTTTTTTTTTTTTATATTCTAATTTTTTTTCTTATTATATAATTTGCTAAAGGTTATACAAATTTAGGCAAAAATGATTTGCTAAGTATGTATGATTATTATAATGTATACAATTACCAGTCACGTTAACTTTGCGTTGAAAATATTTTTCATATACTGTGTATATATATTTTGACTTCAATGTTATCATTTTGCTGTGCACTTTATTTCCTTTGCTTTCTGATTTTGAACATTTTTTATTTCTGTTTTTGCATGGCTATATTTTGGAAAGAATTGCCCAACCCTACTGCATAAGCATTAAAATCTAGAATTGTAAGGCTGAGGTAATATAGTTCCCATCCCATTCATTCATCATAGCACCTTTTTGCTATGAAAGTAAATATAAAGTTCCTGCTGCTCTGTCCTTCTTGATTCTAGGAACGGCTTTTAGCTTTGAAGCGCAGTATGTCGTTTATGCAAGACATGGATTTTTCTCAGCAGGCTGCTATATTGGGAGATGAGGACACTACAGTGGAAGACCCTACACCAGAGGTCCCAATCCCAGCTCCAGTTGAGATGACAAAGAAATCTAAAAAGCCAAGCAAGGAGGTTATTAGGTAAAAATGCAAGCCTTTTTGGTGGTTAGATATGTAAGATCTATGGAGATATGTATAAAATGCATATGAATGAGAAATTGAAAAGCTATCCGCTGCCATTGTATTATAAATCAATTTCAGGCAAAAAGTAAAACTAGTATGTTGAAAGCAAATGCCAGTACAGTTGCAATATTCCCTGGTTAATATTAAAATAACTTGATTGCCCTTATAGAGCAATTATTAACCCCGTCAATACTGGGCATTTTCAGCCCCTTCCTGCCAAGGCCTTTCAGCACTTTCATGCTTTAAATGACAATTACGCGGTCGTGCGACGTGGCTCCCAAACAAAATTTATGATCATCTCTGCGGTTTTTATTTTTTGCGCTATAAACAAAAAAAGACTGACAATTTTGAAAAAAACACTATTTTTAACTTTTTGCTATAATAAATATCCCAATTTAAAAAAATGTCTATATATTTTTTTTTTTTCTCAGTTTAAGCCGATATGTATTTTTCTACATATTTTTGGTCAAAAAATCGCAAAAAGAGTATAGTGATTGGTTTGCGCAAAAGTTATGGCGCCTACAAAATCGGGGATAGATTCGTGACTTTTTATTTTTTTACTAGTATTGGCGGTTATCTGCGTTTTTTTTTTTTTTTATCACGACTGCGCTATTGCGGCGGACAGATCGGACACTTTTGACACTATTTTGGGACCATTCACGTTTATACAGCGAACAGTGCTATGAATATGCACTGATTACTGTATAAATGTGACTGGCAGGGAAGGGGTTAACACTAGGGGGAGATCAAGGGTTTAAATGCGTTCCCTAGGGAGTGATTCCAACTGTGGGGGGAGGGGACTGACTGGGGGAGGTGACCGATCGGTGTCCCTATGTACAAGGGACACACCATCGGTCTCCTCTCTCCCTGACAGGATGTGTATCTCTGTGTTTACACACAGATCCTTATCCCTGGCTCTGTAACTGCCAATCGCGGTTACCTGGCGGACATCACGGCTGCCAGGAACGTGCATCGACACCCGAGTGATGCGGCAGGCACGTGTACTCCCTAGCGGCCGGGAGGGCCGAGGACATCATATGACGGCCACCCAGGATGGCAGAGCCATCTAGTGGCGGTTATATTATTATAGGCGGGATGGGAAGTGGTTAAAATGTGTGCTTTTTTTTTTTTGATTGTCTCACAGATGTCAACAGTACACAGATAAAAAAAGGAGTCGGAAAAGACAAATGCAGAAACATAACAATGCGCAATATATACGCAGTAGTGTTAGGGCTGGGTGAGCCGTTGGCGTAAACAGTGCAAAATATAATCCAACTCCTTTAGCAATATTGCCAGTAGAGCAAAACATAGTGGACCGTATCCTAGAACTGATATCGCATATAACTTTGCAGAGATAATCTGCATATCCAGAAACGAAAAAAAAAAGAGAGGTAGGAAAAAAAGACAAGAAAAGGGGGGGGAAAGAAGAAGGAAGAAGGAAGAAAGTAGAGAAGGGCTTTAGGTTACCGCGTTGACTCCTGTACAGACTCACGGCAAATCCTCCCATCGATGCCACCTCTCCAGCCTGTCCTGCATTCTGGCCGTCATCTTCTCCATTAGTTACACATCCTTGACCATGTAGTACAGGGCCTCTTGAGATGGGGGTGAGGTTTTCTTCCAGTAAAGGGCAATTAGGCATCAAGCTGCTGTTAGAATATGTCTGAGCAATTTCTTATATGGTTTGGCTTTTTTTGGCTGAGAGAGGCCCAACAAAAAAACATTTTAGGTGTCAGGGGTATTGGCACCTCAAAGAGGCGGGTTAGTAGTTGTGTCGATTGCCAGAACGGGGCTATGAGAGGACAAGACCAATAATTGTGGGAGAGAGCCTCTGTCTCGCTGGCAGCGCCAGCATCGGTTAGAGGTGGAGGAGTACATTTTATGGAGTACAGCTGGGGTCTGGTACCAAAAAGAGAATCTTTTATACGCACTTTCTTTATAGAGGGTACATAGGGAAGTCTTGGCATCCTGCCTCCAGACTGCCTGCCAAGCCTTTCACTGGGAGTTCCTCTCCCAACGTATCATGTATACATGTTTTCTTCGTACTGGTATTGTGTATGCGTTTAGAATCTGGTATATGTCTGAGATCAGTTCTCTACGAGTGCGCCCCTCTAGTGGAACAAATTCTGTGAGGCCCAGGCCCATCTGGTAGGTTAGGCTATCCGGTATTTTGGGATTGCAAAGAAAGGAGTTCATCAGTGAGCATTCCGACTTAAGATCGCTTTCACGGGGCAACTTGCGCCAGAGCGGACGAAGCTGGGACATTAATCCTAATGATCGACCAGGGTCCATCTCCACATCAATGTTTCAGAGGAGGCTGTTTGAATGTACAGGAGCTAGCAACATTTTTTCTATCTCTGTCCATTTATTGTAGGACCTCCTGGGGGAACCACGAGACTATCGCACGTAGCTGGGCCGCTTGGTAGTACTTAAATGCCAGGCCCCATCCGTGCATGACGCCGTCATGACGGAGCAAGGTATCCTATGTTTTTTTTTTATAGTTCCAGACATAACGTAGTGTGTCACTCTGAAGTCTGCATAGATGGGCTTAGGGGATTGGGTTGGGCAACGTCTAAAATAGGTAAAGTAGCTTAGGGAGGATAACCATTTTGATGGATGTGATCTGCCCCAAAAGGGAGATATGAGGAGTCTTCCATTTTTGAATGAGCTCCCTAATTGACCGATACAGAGGAGAGAAATTGGCTTGATACAGGGTGCCGAAAGACGGGGTAAGATGAACCCCCAGGTATTTAAAGGAGGTACGTTCTCATTTGTAGGAAAAGCGTGACTCCAGGTGGTTAACCTCGTCCTCCGGGATGTTAATTGGAAGTGCCATAGACTTTGACGCATTTGTTTTATACCCCGAGAGCGCCCCATAACAATCTAATTCGGCATGGAGGTTGGGTAGGGAGAGCCTAGGTTGGGTCAGAGTGAGGATGATGTCGTCTGCGAATACCCCGAATGTCCGGATTACCGCTAATGGCCGCCGCCAGGGTCTCTACACATAGGGCAATTGTCAAGGGAGAGAGAGCGGGCAGCACTGGTGGGTACCATTAGCAATCGGGAAGGTGGGTGATGTGGTGAAGGGGGTTTTAGCTTGTGAAGTGGGACAGGTGTAAAGGTGTTGTACCGCACGCACGAAGGGTCCCTTAATTCCCATGTGGCGCAGCGTAGCAATCATGAAAGGCCAGCTTAAACGGTCAAAGGCCTTTTCTGTGTATAAACTCGGGATCAAAGATTCTGAGTTGTCTCTATTAGCTACATCAATTAGGTCTATGACTTCTAGTGTTTTCTCCTGCTTGACACAGGGGGACGAAGCCCACTTGATCCTAAGGTATCCAGGCGGGAAGGATTGCGTTCAGTCAGATCGAAAGAATTTTCGTGAATATCTTTTAGGTCCGAATTAAGCAGGGCTATGGGCCCATAACTAGCGCAGGAGGCAGGATCGTTATTCGGGATCGGGGATAAGAAAGCCTTGCATATCGCTTGGGATGGGGGTCTGTTGGAGAAAAGCATTGAACAGTTTGGTCATAAGTGGACTCGGGAGGGGAAGGAAGGCTTTATAGTACTCCGTATGACAACCCATCCGGGCCAGGGGATTTGTGGGCTGGTAGGGCTTTTATAGTTGCCACCAATTCTTCCGCGGAAATGGGGGCATTTAGGTCAGAATGTTGAAGTCGGGGCAATCCGGCCTGCTCGACATACTGAGTCAATCGATCGACTAAGTCGGGCTATGGAGGGTTGTGTGGTATCTCCGCTTTGTTGTATAGGTCTGTGTAGAAGTCAGCGAAGGTGTTCGATATATCCTGGTGGGTCAGCAGGTCACCCCCTCTGTTCTTGATTTGGTGTGGGATAGAGGCGTGGGTCCGGTCTGCCAGTTTCCTGGCCAGGAGTGATTGTGCTTTTGTTGCCTTTTTTTTTTATTTTTTCTCTTTTTGTTTATGCAGTGCGGATGCCAAACTAAACTGTATTTTATTAAGTTTAGTTTACATTGAGCCGTTAATCTATTTAATGTTGCTAGTGGAAGGAGTTTCATACTGTAGACAACCTAATTTTTCCAAGAAATTGGGACACTGTGTAAAATCTAGCTAAAAACAGAATGTAATGTTTTGCAAATCTCATGAAACCCATATTTTATTCACAATAGAAAACATACCAAATGTTTAAACTGAGAAAATTTACCATTTTAAGAAAGGAACAATAACAATTTTGAAATTGATGGCCGCAACAATTCTCAAAGTTTGAACGGGGCAACAAAAAGCAGCAAAGTAAGTGGTACTAAGGAAGAGCTGGAGTAACATTTTGCAACAAATTAGGTTAAAGTGGAGTTCCAGTCGTTTTCATGTTTAAGTCCTTGCATATTTTAGCATAATGGCATGGCTGGGTAGTAGAAGGTTCTGGGTGCTTAACTGGCCTGTCTGCAGACCTTTCACCAACTGAAAATATATTTGTCAAATCTTTAAACAAAATGGACGACCCAGGACTGTTGAGCAGTTAGAAGCATATTGGGCAAGAATGGAACATTCCTCTCTAAACTCCAGCAACATGTCTCCTCCATTCCCAGAAATTTACAGAGTAGGGCCGAAACAACTAATCGATTATGAAATGAATAGATTACAATTTTCATAATCGATCGGCCAGTAACATAATGGGGTTATAAAAAACTAAAATGAGCCCTATAGTACACAAAAATCGCTACTGTAAATATTACTTTCACTGTCCCACCCACTGCTCTTTTTGTACTTCTCTTTGATTTTTAACCCCATTATGTTACTAAACATCTCAGGCCTGGGTTCACACCTCTGTTGGTGCTTTTTTCAGAAACACACTACAGTTCATTTACATGTTTTCCTATGGGACAGGTTCACATCCATGATTTTTTTTCAGCTGCTGCATATTTGGAAAGGGCAAGGACTTTTTAATGCAAAACTGTACTATTTTTTTTTTTTATTTTTTTTTTGGTTCAATATACTTCAATGGAGAAGCTGCAGAAAAGCATGTAATGTGTTTTTGCGGCAATTTGTGTTTTGTAATCTGCCCAACAAATTGGCCCGAAAAAAAATAAAAAAATGCTGCTTTTTTTTTTTTTAAGGATATTATGCGATTAATCGAAACAATAATCGGCCAACTAATCGATTATGAAAATAATCGTTGGTTGCAGCGATATTACAGAGTACTCTTAAAAGGAAATGCTACACCGTGGTAAAAGTGGCTCTGTCCCAACTGACATGTGACTCCCATGAATTTCAAAATTGCCTTATTTTTCTGTTTCAAATGGTACTTTTTCTCAGTTTTAACCACTTCCCTACCGAGGTATAGTGGTATAGCGGCTGCAGGAACCTTCCGGGCCGCCGTCATATGAAGTCTTTGGCTTCCTGAGCCTCTCTGGAGCCGGCGCGTGTGCCTGGCGGCTTTGATGTCCGCCAGGCACCCGCAATTGCCTGTCACACAGCAGGGACGTGGATGTGTGTGTGAGAGAGAACACACAGATCCACGTCCTGTCAGGTGAGAGAAGACCAATGGTGTTTTCCCAGTACAGAGGAACACCGATCGGTCTCCTCCCCTTGTGAGTCCCCTCCCCCCTACAGTTAGAATCACTCCCTAGGTAACACAATTAACACCTTGATCGCTCCCTAGTGTTAACCCCTTCCTTGCCAGTCACACTTACACAGTAATCAGTGCATTTTTATAGCACCAATCTCTATAAAAAGGTGAATGATCTAAAAAAAAGTGTCAAAAGTGCCCGATATGTCCGCCGCAATGTCTGTCATGCTAACATTTTCAGATAGTCGCTATTACTAGTAAAAAAAAAAAAGCAATAAAAATGGCATAAATCTATTCCCTGTTTTGTAGGCCCCATAACTTTTGCGCAAACCAATCAATATACACTTTATTGCGATTTTGGAGGGAAAAAATTATGTAGAATACATATCGGCCTAAACTGAGGAAGAATATTATAAAAAAAAAAAAAAACATTAAAGTGGTTAAACCCTCTCTGATCAGTTCCACTTACAGGTAAGCCTAGATTAAGGCTTACCTGTAGGTGCAAGACATATCTCCTTAACCTACACCAGGGATCCTCCAAACTTTTGATATGTTTTCTATTGTGAATAAAATATGTTATGAGATTTGCAGATCATTGCATTCTGTTTTTATGTAGATTTTACACAGCGTCCCAATTTTTTGGGGAATTGTGGTTGTATACAGTATTTTCATATGAAACTCCTGTCACTAGCAAGAAAATTTTGTGGAGCTGCGGTGGCTCAACGCGATTGGCACTGCGCTGACAAGCCATTCACCTCTGCAGCTAGGGGTTCGGATCCCGGTCTCGGCTACATGTGAATTGAGTTTGGTGGTCTCAGCCCGGCTCCCGGTGGGTGTGCTATGCGAGGTAAGCCTGCGCTTAGTACGCCCACCCCCCTCCCACAAAAACCACCACACTTACACGCACTCGAAATTGGGTTAACATCACGCACTTTGACCACGCGGTCTCTAAAAAGAGAGGCGAAGGACTAACGGGGCTGGTTGAGCGGGCTAGATCCTCTCACTCCCTTATAGGGAGTCCCTCTGCCCCGTTGGGCTTCAAAGCGGAGCAGGTAGGGCGGGCTGTGTGGGAGGACCCCCTCACACACCTGCCATTGCCACCCGGGGCATGGAGAAAGGTGGCAGATTGCCTCTGGGGGAGGCTTGCTTACTCCCAACTCCTGCAGTCCGGCTCCTCTCTCGAGTACACGCACAAAATACACTTTAAAAAAAAGAAAAAAAAAAAAAAAGAAAAGAAACTAGCAAGAAAATTTTGATAAAGCATAGAGTGTGCACAAAAAATATATTATAATGGGTAGCCATTATAAGAATATATATATAGGTAAGAATATATATATTATCCCGGTATGGGATGGGGCATGGGACTGTACGAATGCATTTGGGTAGTTCTGAGACCACAGGAACCGTACACCAGAAACCGTTTTACAGATAAAAAAATATATTTTAATCTTACATATTATATACATACAAAAATAGAATAAAATCACATATTGTATTAAATTTCACCAATAGTTGATTGTTGAGATATTATATACAGTAGACTGTCCAACACGTTTCGCCCATTCGGGCTTCCTCAGGGACGTATGTTTATGTATATATAAAGGATCTCAATCTGAAGTAAGAAATACAACATTAAAAAGGTTAATGGCTCAAATGTAGATTATAAAGAAGAAACGCGCATCTACACAGTGGCCCGCTCCTCCTTGTTCTGACTAGGTTTACATCCAAGCTGATCTGCGTGCCATGCTTGCATGGGCACAGCAACCTATTCTTTTAAATGTCTCTGAAATGAGCTTTGGCACTGGGCAAATCCCCGTTTCCTTTAACCACCTCCTGCCCCATTGACTTCCGCAATGTGGCTCTGTTATCCTGACTGGACATCATATGACGTCCAGTTGGATAAGCCCCCGGGGGTGCGCAGAGCGGCGATCGGTGGTGCTGTGTGTCACTCTGACGCACCGCATCTCTGATAGTGGTAAATAGCCTATGATGTAGGCTCTTTACCATGTAATCAGCTGATCACAGCTGTAATCATGAAGTGCCGGTAATCGGAGGGGGTGTGTGCTGATAATTGGCGCATTGATTATCAGCGCAGCACCCATCAGAGGTGCTCACCACAATCCCAATCGCTGCCCATTTTCAGTGCTATATATCGGTGCCTCCTCATCAGTGCGCATTAGTGCAGCCTCATCAGTGCTTGTCTATTAAGGAGAAAACAACATTTTATAACCAAAACAAAAAACTTTTTTCTTTTTTTTTTTCCTAAAAAATTCTGGTCTTTTTTAGTTAAACAAAAAAAAAACATGTGGTAATCAAATACCACCAAAAGAAAGCTTTTATTTGCGAGAAGAAAATTATGATAAAAAATGTCATGTGTACAGTGTTGCATGATGCGCAATTGTCATTCAAAGCGTGAAAGCTGAAAATTGTCCTGGGCTGGAAGGGGGGGAAAGTGCCCTGTATTGAAGTGGTTAAATAACCAGCCTGGAGATGCTCTAAACCTGCCTGTGAAGTGATGTATATTTTATGATGTATGAAACCTGCTACAGCAACAATGACATTTACAGTGGAGTGAACAGTCTCAGATGATGCACAGGGATGAAACAAATCTCCCTACATAAGTTTTACATCCATAGCTGCTGTCTTCACATTTATATACTGTTTAGGAAGCTCAGATGGTGTTAAGAAATGTTCTGTTCCTGTTTTAAAAGGAGTGTGATATCTGGGCATACAGCCAAGATAGCTAAAACTGCTGATTGGAGGAAAGGCACACGCCCACCTCTCCACATAGGCAGAGACTGACTCTCAGAGGTGTTTTGTAACAGGACAAGCTCCCTGATAATCTATTTATGGCAACCTCCTCTGACCGAAATGTCAGGCTGCTTTTATCTGATGTGTGAGAATTTGTCTGGAGACATCAGGCTGATGGCAGAGGAATGGGTCAGCAGAGAGCTACGGGACTTGGCTATTTGAAGAGAGATAACAAAACGCTGTAGATATGTGCCCAGCTCAAATTTCATGAATTGGGTTTACATCCACTTTAATTGAACAAGCAGAATTTAGAAGCTGATTGGCTACCATGCACAGCTGTACCAGATTTTGTAAATCAAGCCTACAGCATACATTTCCTTTGTTATACTGTTTTTCTAAAGTTTTTTTTATGTAGTATAGAAGACGCATAAGTAATTGTCTTCATTATTCGTGTGAGATATCTAAACTTTTCTTTCTCAATTTTTGCAGGGTGATTGAGGATGATCAGAGGTATGTTATTTATTTTTGGGTGTTTGTGGTTATTGCTTTCAAATTTGTTATGGTTTTATATCTGGCTATGTTACCTAAGCAACCAAAACTCCTTTCTCTATAAACCAGCACACTTTAGCTTTAGTTGTTTCCAATACCTTGTGCACACTGAACTTTTCACTGCAGTTTTCCTATGACTTTTGTCGATCAGCAACTGGAGATTCCTGCTGTCAGGACACAATGTCATTGGGGGGGCGGGGGGTGGGATTCCTTCATTTATCTCACTTGTGTGGATGGAGGAATCAATTTCTATGGCCACCTTCAAGTAAACTTTAGACATGAAAAAAGGCATATCCTACCATAGTGTGTACTAGCCTGTATCCAAAGCACAGAGCATGGCTTCCCTCTGATCTCTCCTCTGTAGCTGCATGAATCACTTCTGACTGTGTTTCCTCACACAACAGCCTCCTGCAAGACGGCCTTCCCTCCCTCCAGGACTACAGCAGGTGACTCCTAACCTTAGCTCTGTATTTTTCTATAACCCTGTGTAGAGGGGATGTGTCGCTTTTCTCCAATCAGATATCAAGGCACTCCATGCTCTAGTGTGTGTTTATATGATGTCAGATCCCTGCTACTAGAGCTGAGAAAATCCTTTGATCTGTGTTTTTTTTTATTTTTTATTTTATTTTTAATGATCTACAGAAGAGATGTCTGCAAATGAGTACGACTTGTGCAGGACGATTTGTTTCATCTGTGTATTGCCTGAGGCAGGGTACCTCGCTGACAGCTGAATGTAAAAAAAAAAAAGAGAGAATATTGCCGGGGGGGAACCACCATTGGTCCCTCCCCAGGTCTTTTTTTTATGGCGTGGGGTTCCCCCAAAATCTATACCAGACCCTTATCTGAGCATGCAGCCTGGCAAGTCAAAAATCGGCTCTTATTTGTTTTTTCAATGCTTTTTCAGTTGAATGGGTAGGGGTATGATGTACCTGATACCCAATCACATGGGGGAGGGGGTTAAAGGATGTTTCCAGATTCCAATAAGCCCCCCGCAGACCCAGACGACAGCCAAGGGTTGTCAGGAAGAGGCCCTTATCCCCAACATAGGTGCAAGGTGCTTTGGGCTGGGGGGCACTCGCTCATTTGTTACCTCCCTTTCCCAACTTGGCTGCATGCTAAAATAAGGGTCTGATATTGATTTGGGGGGGCTGTATATGCCTGGCAGAATTAGAAAACATGGCATTGTTTAAAAGGTGGCCCAGAAACCGCTGGGCTGAGTTGGTACAATCACTCCTCTAGGTTTACAGCAGCAATCTGGTCAAGAAATTGTGTGGATTCAGAGCAGGAAGGGGGTGGGGGCAAAGACCTGGGCGCATGGATTGGGGGGGGGGGGGGGGAGATGCCCTTTCCCAGCCCTATGGCCATTGTGGTATAAATTGTATAGCCCTGGGACTGGAACGGGCGGATGTATATGTGGAGAGTCAGTCTGGGGCAGGGTTAAGAAGGGGTTAATTGAAGAGGGCAGCTTCTTCCCCTTCAGACCTGCTTATTGCCAGCTAAGCTGAAAATGTCCCAGGAGCAGTGTGTTTGGAGAGGGAGACACGGCAGCATGCTGTGTAAAAAGATCCATTGCTGGATTGTGGCCTGCTGAGGTGAGCTTAACTATATAAAATATCTATCTTATCTATTTCATTATATTTATTACCCCCTAAACGGTGCACGTTTAGGGGAAATTTACAGTACCTATAGGTAAGCCTATAATAAAGCTTACCTATAGGTACAAGATTGAGGTTTACAACCTCTTTAGGCCTGATTTACTAAAGACCTTGACTATCTCTTGCACAATAAATTGTGACCTGACCTGACCCTGTTTAGAAGTTGGAAATCACTCTAGTAGGCACTGCTATTCCAGTGATCCTGGTAACATGACAAACTGCTGCCCTTCTTTAAGGTTAAATCTCTTTTTCTTATTTTAGTGAGTGGCCACGTGTTACTGTTTCTAGTTGGTGCATCTACCATCTGACCCATGAAATTGTCCTGTAAGTCACTTAGGAACTGGCGAGCCTTAGACGAGTGCACGGTTCCTGCATAATTAAAGCCCCCCATTATAATGACACTTCCCATCCTTGCTGTTAATCCAAATTGTGATAGGAGATCTGTCTCCCCCTCCTCCCTCAGGTTAGGGGGCCTATAGCATACTCCCAGTATTATTTTCCCCTTCGTTTCATCCCTTTGGAGCTCTACCCATAAGGATTCTACCTCCTCCATTAGTGATGTCATCTTACATTAACTTGTATCCTATTATTGATGATCAGGCATACCCCTCAACCTTTTTTACCCTCTCGATCTTTGTGATAAAGTGAATACCCTTGAATGGTTGCCAGCCAATCATGAGAGCTGTTGAACCAAGTCTCTGAAATTCCCACAAAATTTTAAATCTTCCTCGTACAACAGTATCTCTAGTTCTCCCATCTTGTCCGCCAGGCTCCTGGCATTGGTGAATATGCCACCTAGGTTAGACCGGTTGCATACTATCCTCATTATTTGTTCAGAGATTGCAAAAAGGACTTGTTACCATACTTCCCTTGGGTTTATGTGCTTTAGTCAACCTACCACTAATGCCCCCATTACTACCTTCTGGAACATGTTCCGCGCTGACTATCTCTACTACTCCTGTGACCCCATAGCATCTGAATCTGTCTCTTCCTGTCCTTCAAAAACTGCAGCTTGAAACCATTAGGGACCTTCTATCTACTCTCACCCACCAGGTGAGTATCTCAATTGGCAGCCTTATCCTGCAAGATACCTTTTTCTTGTTTTGCAAAGAGACAAGGCAGTGTTGAGACCCAGGACTTCCTTCTTGCCTAAGCACTTACCTTGCCTTACCAGCACAACTTTCTTCTGCCTCTTAATTTCGGTTTAACAAAATGAAATGCCCCTCCATTGTCTGTAAGTTGCTCGGACAGATTTTTCTTTAAAGGTGAACTTACCCTTTTTTAAAAGCCTTTTTATTTTTTTGTATTAAGATAACAAACATGTCAATGGCTCCCAATGCTATCAATCTGTCCAGTGAGGAGAGAAACGGCGCCTGGAGCCACTGCGCTTGTGCACATCGATGGAAAAGGGGGGGGGGGGGTACTGGAGGGGCACTGCGGCACAACGTTTTTCACCTTACTGCATTAAGGTGAAAAACCTTTTGGGCTTTAAAACTACTTTAAGGGAGAATTTTAAATAGATACTTTATTTACCCCCCAGCTTCCATCAATGGTGCCTATGTGAGAGGATAATGCCACCAGCCTTCCATCAAGATCTTGGGTATTCCTAGCAACCTAAATCTCACAAAAGGTTGCTCTTACGCTGCTACAATGTCTTCTCTGGGGGTCCTCTGCTTTCCCAGGATCTCATTGGAAGATAACTCCACATAGAGAATAAGTGAACAGAAACAAGGGCTGCATCAATAGCTACAAAACAATTATTTTTTATGAGTAGTGTTTTATTTATACCCTATTGTTTCTATATTTGTTTATGTATAAATTTTGTTTAACAAATTCTGAGCATTTTTGTACAGCTTGACCAGAAGCATTTTCATTTTACACTTTAGCTTTTTTGTTTTTCAGGCAGTTGTTGTTTTTAGAGAAATTTGAAAGGCTTCCTTATGCCTTTAGGGCGAGTTCTCACTGGTATGACACAACTGTTGTACCAATGTCGTTCTACTTTGACCTGCCACGTAGGTTCTCCTTCAGTCCTACTTCCATCTGACTTGAATGAACAAGATGAGATTTTTCTCTGACTTTGAGATCGTCTGACTTGTCCTTTTAACCAATCAAAACAGTCCCAGTGTTACATAAATTCCCTTTCCTACTGCTGTAATCGCCATGTCAGATGTCACAAGTTGGATGGTTAGGACAGTGGGCTAATGTAGGACCAAAGTCGGATCAGAGTAGTGCAGGAACCTTTTTCAAAGTCAGACCGACTTGTGTCGGAACAGTTAGGATGTCTCTCCTAGGGAATCATTGATTTATACACGTCATGCGACATGTGCGGAACGTATGTCGTACCAGTGTGAACCCGGCCTTAGTTTAGTTTGTGTTCTCTTTCAGTTGCATTTTTGAACCAGAGGGCAATGCATGTAGTTTAACAGACAGCACAGCAGAAGAACATGTATTGGCTCTGGTAGAGCATGCTGCAGATGAAGCAAGAGACAAAGTCAACAGAGATTTCTCTAACTGCAAGGTATGTTTTTCCTAATGCAAAAAAACGTGGCACAGAAGCAGGCAGAGATTTTTATTGGGCATTCATTTAATTTTAAAATGGTGACTTTTACTTCCAGATTGGTTACCTTAAGAAGAATACAGATGGCACTTTAATTTATACTGTAGTCAACTCTGATCCAGATGCAGAGGGTAAGTAGTATAAATGCGATTAAAATTGCACTGCGACACATTTTATTGGTACACACAATACAGAATTAAAAAATGGTAATGTGCTTATGATATACAGGTGCAAGGACTCATTTTGTCTTCAAATTTTAATTGAAAAAGTGGTCACTCGGCATGGTAGTAGAGTGACTATCCCGACATTTCGCCGCCCAGGGCTTCCTTAAGGGAATAAAAAATAAAAGACACAAAGATGTAGCACTGCATAGAACAAAACATAATTAGAAGCATTGCATTTACTCTTTTATAAAACATAATAAATTACAGATTTATTAATTTTCTCTTTGCCGGCATCCCCAAAAAACTCCCCTCAAAATCTTTTGTCTCTATTTCTCAGGGATGTTGGTGCCTGTTTCTCTCTGTCATCTACCCATATATCCATTTCTCTGTGATAAAGGTGCACCTTGTCTAACAGTAAATAGTGTTACAAAGGGGACAATAGCGTATGGGCCAGATTCACAGAGCAAGTACGCCGGTGTATCTACTGATACGCCGGCGTACTTTCAAATTTCCCGCGTCGTGTCTTTAGTTTAAATCCTCAAACCAAGATACGACGGCTTCGGGGTTCGATCCGACAGGCGTACACCTTCGGATCGTAGGTGCAATACTTCGGCACCCGCTGGGTGGAGTTTGCGTCGTTTTCCGCGTCGGGTATGCTAATTAGCGATTTACGACGATCCACGAACGTACTCGCGGCCGCCGCATTTTCTAACGTCGTCTGTAGTCGGCTTTTTCCGGCATATAGTTAAAGCTGGTATTTTGCGGCGTATACATAGACTTGCCATGTTAAGTATGGCTGTCGTTCCCGCGTCGAAATTTGAATTTTTTTTTTTTTTTGCGTAAGTCATCCGTGAATAGGGATGGACGTAACTCGCGTCTAATTTCCAAAATGACGTCGTTGCGACGTCATTTCGCGCAAAGCACGCCGGGAATTTTCGAAACGGAGCATGCGCAGTTCAATCGGCGCGGGGACGCGCTTAATTTAAATGAATCACGCCCCCTAATCGCCGATTTGAATTCCGCCGCCAGAAATACACTACGCCGCCGTAACTTTCGGTGCGGAATCTTTCAGGATTCGAACCAAAGCCGGAAAAGTTACGGCGGCGTAGCGTATCTCTGATACGCTGCGCCTATCCATTTCTATGTGGATCTGGCCCTATGTGTTGAATTAGATTCTTGTAGTAGTGTGAGTTTTAGTGTACTTTTAAAGAATGCATTTTGTTGGAAATGATACGAAAGATGTTGTAAGCAGGGGTTTTCTTTAAAGCAACCCTACTAATACAAAAAGGTGTGAATGTAGTCCAAATATTTAAAGTCTGCTTGAGGTCAAACCTAATTCACATTTACTTATCCCACAACCTAACCTTTTGGATAAGGATGAGCTCCGGCGTGTTCGAACATCCCATGTGCAGAGCCCACCAGGAAGTCGGCGCTGCACTAATCACAGGCAGTGAGAAATTGGCCCGATGCGCGGCTGCAGAGCTCGGGAAATGTCTCACTGCCTGTGATTAGCACAGCGCAGTGCCGACTTCCTGGGGGGCTCTGCACATGGGATGTTCGAACACGCCGGAGCTCATCCTTGCTCTTAAAGCTATCGTGGTAGTGAGCAAACACAATAGAGATTGGGAATTTAAAGTAAACCCTATGCATTGACAATGCAGAGCTAAGCAAGTGTTTCATTTATTTGCAGCCCGCCTCAGCTGCGCATACTTGCCTGCCTTTTACTCCCCGCCACTCCCTTTTTGCTGCCAGAAATTCAGTGAGAAAGCCCCTTTAACCTCCCTAAACTTCCTAAGGGCTCTGGATCCTTTCCCTGTTTGAGGCGAATCACCACACACCCATGCTGTTACGTGGGAGGAAGGGGAGTGAGTCTTCTGGTCTCCATACCTAAAGGTACCGGGTATTCCCTTTCATTCCTGGTTGACAAGGTATATGAGAGCAAAGGGTAGATGAACAAATACAGCTAGGTTAAATAACCCGAATGCTTGCCCCCATGTGGACAAAACACATCTTCTTCACTTTAAAGTCAACATTTTAAAATACACTAAAACCCTCATAACTGAAACCACAATGGAACTCTGTATCTTTTGTTACAATATACCTTGCAGCATATTGTTTTCTTATAAAATGTTTGATAACCAATTTTTGGAAGCATAATTGGGTAGTAGGATTTTACTGGATCATGAAGCAGACTTCAGAAATCCCCTATGTGTTTTTTGTTTTTTATTTTGTTGTCCAAACTGTTATTGCTGACTATTGCTGATATAAAATCACATGTAGCATTGTGCCTTTATAGGGCTATTGAGCTTTTTTAGGTAATTAGCTATGTTCAGACCTTGACAAGATTCCCAAAGAAAAAGTAGACAGGTTTTTCTTTTTTTATATGATTTTGTCTTTTCTTTTTTCTTTTTTTCTTGCTCCATTTTACACTATGCTGTCAACTTGACCCACTCCAGCAGCACATAATCCAATCTCTGTGTTCACCTAGCAGAATATTGTAGCTTTTTCACAGTAATCTAAGTCTTTTAGATTTTTTTTTTTGTTTTGTTACTGCCAGTTTACAATTAATCTCTCAACGCATTTAGACAGAAGTGATCTTGCTTTAAATACACCCACACCATTTTAAGGAAATGTGGATATAAACTTTTCTTGTATACACAACATTTTGGGGTAATCTATATTTTTGTTTTTTAGATGAAGAAACGCACCCAGTGGATTTAAGTTCTCTCTCAAGCAAACTGTTACCTAGCTTTACTTCACTGGGATTTAAAGATGACCGCAGGCATAAAGGTAAGAGAATAAATGCATGTATAGTTTTTCTGCAGTGTATGCTAGTTGAAAAGCTCTTCTACTCATGATTCTACTCATGAGTCTATCTACTGTATGATTTACAATTGATGTTTACCTCCTATGGGGATTTGTGTTTTTGGACTAAAGTAAACCATTTGTGGTATTCTACATCAAGAGTATAATCCTTTTCAAACATTCTAGAACCAGAACCACTTTCTCAAGTAATTCCTCAGGATGGTCACATGAGATAGGCTCCTCCTACAGGAAACACAAGCACAGAGAGAAGTTAAAAGCTCCCCACCCACTGTTGCCCTGTAGTTCTTGTTTTTTGCACTCCTGCAGGCACGTGCACAGCAACTTCTGTTTGTTGTTTTTACCCTTTCATTCCAAGGAAGTACCTGGGAATTCCGCTCCAGACCCTCTGGCATTAACAGGCGAGGGGGAAAGGGTAAGGAAGGATGTTTGCAGGTCGCTTTAGGCTACATCTTCCCTCCCTGATTTGCAACCTTCAGTTCTCCTTACTCCATACCTTTCCCACTGAGGCTGCCTGTATGAGCGCTTGCGCAGTGGTGAGAAGATGCATCTGGGGAGCTCCAGTGGGCAGGTGAGGTACTATCGCAGGGGCACCTTGGCAAACACTGGCAGTAAAGGCGGCACGCATTCCTACCAAGGTCCTTTACAGTTTGTTGGCGGGAATTGACAGATGTCACTTCCATTGGTCCTCGGAGATTCACGGGCAGTGACATCGCTGTGGGCTGCCTTCCACTTCCTGGGGAGAGGATGTTGTGTGGCAGTTATTGTTTCATGGCTGGCCCTTATCCCTCCAGGATGGGAAAACCCAGCTGAGGTGCAACTTCTCTGAAGCCAGGCACAAGCCCCTCTACAATAAGACCGTGACATGTTATGGGGTAAGTCTAAACGAGGGCTTTAAAGGTCCAGCCTATTGAGGGTGTGTACGTCTGCCTATTGAGGGTGTGTACGTCTGCCTATTGAGGGTGTGTACGTCTGCCTATTGAGGGTGTGTACGTCTGCCTATTGAGGGTGTGTACGTCTGCCTATTGAGGGTGTGTACGTCTGCCTTTTGGAACACACTCTGGATAGGCATGCGTGTCACCAGAAAGGTGATTTAGGCATTGTGCATGGTGAGAGGGATAGCCATGTGGGCAGGCAAGGCTGCTGCATAGGTCTTGTTGGCCTGCATTACTTGGCCAGAACTAGCTTACTCATCAGCGCAGGTGAAAATTGTGTGGCAATTTGGCAGTTTCACCGACGCCTTACCATTCGCATGAGGCTATTTATAAGGTGCAAAAGGAAATAACTGATAAACATACTAAGCATAATATTTTATTGTTTGTTCCATGCTTGCTCGAGTACATGAGGTTTAGGATGCTCTTTAAAGGGGTTTTAAAGGTTTGTCTTTTATTTTCTAAATAGGTTCCTTTTAAGCTAGTGCATTGTTGGTTCACTTACCTTTTCCTTCGATTTCCCTTCTAAATGTTTTTTTTCTTTGAATTTCTCACTTCCTGTTTCTCCGCAGTAAGCTTTCCACCATCATCCGAGTGGTGGAAAGTCATTTAGAACAGTTTACTGAGGAAGAACAGGAAGTGAGAAATTCAGACAAAGAAAAAAATAAATTTTAGAAGGGAAAGTGAAGGAAAGGGTAAGTGAACCAACAATGCACTAGCTTAAAGCAACATATTTAGAAAATATCTTCATGTTCAACTGTGTGTTGATTACATTTACTTACTGGTTCTAATCTACAGTAATGGTGAGGATGGAAAGGTAAGTTGCACCAGTTTGTTTTTATATAGCAGTTGGTTTGTTTCCGACACACATTTGAATTGAGTAGTGAAATGGCTTCAACGTTACTAATTTTTTTTTAATAAAAATAAAATCATGTTGAGTGTGACTAATTACTATTAGTTACACTGATGTGAATGATAGTGTGTAATATAAGAACAGTATGTAAATAAAATCAATAAATCTGCTATTTGTGTTTGCTCATTTATGCTCGTACCTTGATTGCATACGTGATTTTATTTTTAACGTAATTGGATACATTTAATAATTTTTTTTTTTTTTTTCCTTCTAGTTACATTTCTCAACAGTACAAGCACAGCTCTTTCCTTACAAAACAACACACTCTTCACTGACCTTAAGCCTGATGAGATGGATTTAATGTATGCTGGTTATGGTGATGACACAGGAATACAATGTGCACTAAGGTTAATGTCTCTTATTTTTCAATATAAGATAAACTAAAAATGTACATAATAAAAAAATGGGAGAATAAAATGAAGATTCAGATTTACTTTAAAGCGCTATTAAACCCAAATGCAGCTTAACAATCATTTTAGATGTCGTGGCTGCATTCAGTGTTTTTTTTTTTTTTTTATATACCCTCCTCTGTATTTACCTAGTAATCTGGCCAGTAAGACACCACCTGTATTGGCGTGCCTCCACTCTGGATGAAGGAGCACAGGGGCACCTTTGGACAGCAGCCTTGTGAGCCTGGGGGGAGGGGAGTGTTGGATGGACTAGCAGATTTGAATACACTAACAAATTGAAGCCAAACTTAAGATTGCACGTTCTAATCCGATACAGCAATAGTTTTTTGTTTTTGTTTCCCCCCTCCCCTTTTTGGGGTCAAAGGTTTTACATGAATAAATAAAAACTGATCATCATAAGCACCCCTGCCAGTGTTAAATTGTTTCATCCCTGTAAACTAATACATCTGTAGGAGAGCTTGTTCTTTTGAAAAAAAGGCTTGCCGCCAAAAGCCTAAAAAATAAATAAAACAAATGCAGCCATCAGATCAGAGATTTGGTAACCTTTAATATAATGTTTGCTTTGGAGTTTAATACTGCTTTAAAGTAGGTGAAAACTACAATAACCCATAGGGCAATTATTCTTCAAGTTTACTTTATGGGCAAATGCCTAGAATGCAGAGGCCCTAAACACAGGTATTACTCGGTGCAACGTCCAACCAGAGTCTGCCATAGACTTCGACTGGCTGCAGGCAACATGGTTGGATGCTTCACCTGTACCTCCCAGGCAGACTAAAATGCTGGAATGCAACTCTGCGACTTGACGTCCCCCATGTGCATGGGGCCTAAGGCTGACCAAAGATTATAATTTTTTATTTCCCCCCCCCCCCCTTCAACCATGGGTTGAAGGAAAGAAACTCTCTTGATTCTCCCATCCGCACAGTCAGTGTTGATGGGGGAATCCTTGCAGGTGCACCATTGTATTCTGACAGCAGAAGGTTTCCCCACAGTCAGAATACAATGATCACTACTGGCAGCTTCAGCCATGCCTCCATTGTACTGGGAAAAATGCAGACCGTGGGAAGACATGGACTTTGCTGGTCAGAGGTAAACATTGTGGCAGAAGGGTAGAGAAATGTTGTTCAAAACTTAAAGTATGTTAACTAGCCACAGAAATTGTTCAGAAGGTGTGATTTCTGTCAATGAGTGTGCCTGGCAGTGCCTTACATTTTTCACATACCTCAATTTTCTTTTTTCCCAGTACCGTTAAATTATGCAAATAATATAACTGTGTATTAAAGGTTGTGGACACGTGTCCCCTGCATGAGGTTTGTGTACATTTTTGTTTTTGAGAACATGCCCAAAACATGTAATGCAGGGGTGCCCAACCAGTGGCCTAGGGGCCACATGTGCCCCGCGGAGCCCTCTGATGTGGCCCGTGACCTTCTGCTCTGGGATGGAATAAAAAAGAATACTATTTAAAGGACCGTAAAATCACAGTGTATATATGGGCATATCTGTTCTGCAGTGGTTACTGGGCTGCTTTCAAACTGATACGCAGGTGCAGAGCAGTTTACCTGCGGGCTACCTCCACTGAGCCATAGACTTCTGTTATTACCTGCAAGTTTGGTGAGCTTTCTGAAAGTGCACCAAATCTGCCTAATATAATAATATTGCAAAGTGCAGGAAAGCCAAAAGGTAACTGTGTTGTACCCACGGTGTGGGTAAACCACAGCACATAAGTGTGAAAACAGCCATGGGCCCCTTTCACATGGTCAGTCTGACCAATTGGACCCTCCATTCACATCTAAGTAGTGGCAGACATAAACCGACTTGTGTCCTACCTCCAAACTGATCCACAAAAAAAAAAGAAAAGAGTATAGAGGGCTGTGTCTGTGTCCGCTCTGCATATGCAGAGCAGAACCGGACATGCCATCCACCCGCTCCGCTCATTGTGGCCCATGACTGGTAAATAAGTCTCTCTTAAGTGGCCCTCGCTCTTCAAAAGGTTGGGCACCCCTGATGTAATGTGCCCTGAGTGTTCATAGTTATATTCTGTGTATTTTCAGCATATGCTTATAGATATTTATATTCTTGTTACAGCCTGCAAGAGTTTGTAAAAGACTGTGGGGGATATGCAAAGAAAATTGTTAATGACCTCCTGGACCAGATAACTGAAGGGGACCATTCCAAAATTCTCTATCAGATAAAACAGGTGAATATTTTAGAGCATGGCTCAACAGTTTTTTTTTTTTTTCCCTCAAAATAAAAATGGAGAGCGTCTTCTATACACTTGTGAGATAAAATAAAAACTCCCTCTTTCCCTCCCTGAATATCTAAGCATGGGTGCAGTCCAGTAATCAGTCTACAAACCCAAGTTTATAGTTAACCAGAGACCGTGTTGTAGCACTTCATTTTTTTTTTTCAGTAGTGACTTTACTTTACAAAGCTAATCAGTTTCAGGCCTGCTTACTTGACCCTTCCTCAAGCATCTCAACCTTCTCATGAATTCAAATACAAGTTAAAGGATAAGTTCACCTTCTATAACATGTTACGCCTGTATCCAGGGTGGAACATGTTACTGATGCAGAAAACCCTGCACCCCATCCCCGAAGCCCACGTTGTGACAGTGGACCAGGGACATTCTCTCCACACCCGCTGTCACATATAAAAAAAAAAAAACCCCGCTGTGCAGGGCTCCGCCCACCCAGTCACATTGTTCATTCAGAGTTCTGTGAATGGGGGAACTACAACTACCGTCATTTATTGCGGCTGACAGTATGTAGTTCTCAATGAACTACCAGGGTGCTGATGAGCACTCTAGGTAGTTCATTGATGTTTCCTGTCATTCAGTAACTGCCTGCCCATACAAGGTACAGGTAGACCACTACACTGACAGTCTGCAGGAGCCTGAGATTGCATCTGCTTTTAAAGCGGGGGTTCGCCCAAAAATCAACTTTCTGCCATTAGATCCAGCCTACTGCTGACATCTGCAGCATGCTATTTTTTTTTTTTACTTATCGTTTTATCAGCCTTTGTTATCCGGCTCCGAGCGGGGATTCCTTCCGGGTATAGGCGTTCCTAAGCCAAGCGCATTTGATTAACGGGCTGCTAAAGCGCGTCACGCCTTCCGAAAATACTCAAAGTGACACTCGTATGTTTATGGCGCCTGCGCAGTCAGCTCTACACGGCAGGCGCCGTAAACACCTGAGTGTGACTTCAGGTATTTTCGGAAGGCGTGACGCGCTTTAGCAGCCCGTCAATCAAATCCGCTTGGCTTAGGAACGCCTATTCTCCACAGGAATTCCCGCTCGGAGCCGGATAACAACGTCTGATAAACGATAAGTACAAAAAAAAAAAACAGCATACTGCAGATGTCAGCAGTATGCTGGATCTAATGGCAGAAAGTTGATTTTTGGGTGAACCTCCGCTTTAAATAATAATCTAACCTAGAAGAGTGACAGCAGAAAAAAGACCAAGTGGTCCATCAAGTCTACCTCATGACATGAACTGACTCTTAAAGGATAAGTTCAAATTTCATAACATGTTACACCCATGTTCATATATTTTGTAAAAAGGTGAACTTATCCTTTTTAAGTTGGACATAAATCGTTAAGTGTGTGAAGTTTGTTTTTTTTTTTTTTGCTCGGGCAGAGAATGAATGAAAAATGTTGCAGATTCCCACACACTGGTGAGGTGGCTGAAGGAATCTTGCCTTCAAAACTTAGAAACCTACAATATTTTTTCATTAAACGGAACATATAGTATAAAATCACTTACTGCTTGGTTAACACAGGGTTCTTTCATTATTTATGTCTATAAATAAGACATTGATTAACCACTTTATGCCCGCGTTATAGCCAAAAAACTGCTACAGCAAGTCTGACTCGTTCTGGGAGGGTGTCCATGCACGTGTTCCCAGAACCATGCCCCCCCGGGGTGCGCATCTGGCATAGTCTGTGATTGCTGTGTCATTCAGATGCAGATGACTACAGATCAGTGTAAAAGGCCAATCACAGCGGCTCTTTACAATGTGATCAGCTGTGTCCATTTACCGCTGATCTGATGCAAACAAACTTGCCGGTTATCGGCATTCCTTTCCTCATGCGCTGTAACTGCATGGGGAGTCTCATCACTGGCAAGTGTGAGACATTTACGCGTAATCAGAGCACTGATCATCAGTGAAGGATAAAAATTAGGTATTTGCAACTTTTTAGAACCAAAACCAAGAAAAACTTTTTTTTTTTTTTTTTTTGTGCGTATGTGTTTTTATTTTTTTCTAAATACATTTTTTTTAAAAAGCCCAGTGGTGCTTAAATACCACCAAAAGAAAGCTCTATCGGTCTAAAAAAAATAATTATATAAAAATTCATATGGATACAGTGTTGCTTGACCACATAATTGGCATTGAAAGTGACAGCACCGAAAGCTAAAAATTTGGCCTGGGAAGGGATTGAAAGTGACTGGTATTGAAGTGGTTAAAAGAATAATTGCAGGAGCCCTGCCACCTTTTCTCTCCCACTGTGCTCACTATAGTGTATGGTGCTATATTTGTGAATCGTCAGTAAATATGGATTACAAAGTTGGAAGTGTAGCCCCCCGGATCTTCTTTGACTACTACATGCACAGGTGTGGTAACTGGGCCGCCACCCGCTTTAAGTGTTTGTTAGGTGTATATGTGGACAGACCTGAAGCAGCATTGCCTTAAGAGGGAATCTGATGGCCTAACGTAGACATTTTCTCTTGGATCAGGATGTAAAGAAGCAAGAACAATGTCCTGGTTATGTTGGAAGAAAGATCTTATGAAGGAAAGGCCAGACCTGGGCAAATACCATGGGCCACATCCAGCCCTTTGCCTCTGCCTGTGTGGTCCTTGGTACCTCCAGTGTCAGCATGCCACTCTGGAAGTGCTGCTCCTGTCAGCACTTTGATCATACATCTACATCCAGTGCACCTGAATGTTTTTGACCCCAGGGCAGGGGAATCGGTGTGGGGGAACATCCAGCCTTTATCTGCTTATTTGGCCATCCTACTGGCAGCGCTCAGATCACCAAGAAATTTCCTGCAGCTGCATAGTGTTTCTCCTCCCTAGGGCAGGGGAACCAGTGCGGTAACATGCAGCTTCTCTAGTAATCCTACTGAGCCTGTCGGCGCTTGGATCACACATCTACTGCCTGCAGCTGTATAGTGTGGCCGGTTTCTGCTGCACCATCCAATTTTCAATCCATGTGTACCCAACTAAAGTCTGCCACTTACCAGCATGTGATGAAAGTCTGCCACATGTCAGTCATAGTGTGTTTCTCCTCCAGGGAAGCAGTGACCAAGTCTGCCACAGGTGTCAGTCATCTACCTGATCCTCCTCCCCATTACAGCAGGCATCCAACACAATCTGTTTGCAATGGGTTTGGCCTTCCGCAAGAGTCCAAGCTTTTTATGTGGCCCCTTGGACCCCTGCTTTAGGACAATATTGTATTTGTGTAACACTAAAGGATTAAACAAAATTTTATGTTGTATAAAGGATTATGCAGCTGACTTGGAGACCCTCTGCAGGGTAATCGCAACAAGAAAGGCCACCTTACAAGTGAGGTTATATAAGAAAATATTCCTAAAAGGTTTTAAGGGGTGGCTTCTGAAATGCCAAAAGAAGTTCTTTCACTGGTAAAGACTAAAGGGCTTGTGTGAAGCATATGCTTCAGTGTAATTCTCCCTGCTAGTAATTGTGTGTGTGTGTGTTAGAGGTAACAGGTGATTTCAGGTGTGACTCATTCCTCTGTTGAAAGGTTTATTGATCTATTGTGTTGTGTGAAGGAGACCTGTGTTTACTGTTTACTGTGATTAGAAGTGGCTCATGTTAATTATTCTGATTGCTTCATTGTAGTAATTACCTTCACTGATGTCATTATCTAAAGAAATGTTTTCAGGGTCGACTCCGAAGTGTCTGCCTATAATCTGTATGAGAGCCCCCACTGAGTGTGGAAAGGGGGTGGAGATTTCATTGTTCCTTGATTGAGGATTTAGCTTGTAACTGCATATATACCCAGCAGCAAGCTGCCATTAAACTGTCTTGTTCCAGCAGTAAGCTTGGCTCATGTGTGGCTTATTGGGGCGATTCCAGGAATGTTCCTCCTCGTGGAATATTGGGTGATGTCCTTTATGGAAGAAGGGAATGTTTGACGGGGATATCATTCTAATACTGTCACAGCTTGTATCCCTTATTGTGATCCTAGAAATGTATTTTAAGTCATAAATCCTATTTTTCTGTAGTTCATAAACCTCCTGGGTAGTGATTCCAAACCATTTCTTCTATGCATACATGTTATCAGTAGAATGGTGAAGCTGCTGACCTATGGAGTTCTATATTCACTGTTTGTTTTTTGTTTTTCAGATTGGAGACTCTGATGGGAGCAATTCTGTTCTTGATTTTTTGTCAATGAAATCCTATTCTGATGTATCTCTCGAAATGTCAATTCTTAATTCTTTAGGTATGTTTACTAATAGGTCTTAATTTTTTTTTAAAACATTTTTTACCAGAGTTTTTTTAAATATTAAGAGATCCTTTTATGTGAGAAACTTAAAAGCTTATGAAAGTGCTAGTGCCTGGCTTTCTCTGACCTCGATGCTCTATTTATCTTGAACAAGCATAGCAAAGTAAAGTCAGAGGAAAATCCTAACCTCTAATTTACAAACTTGTTTTGGATTGGTGACTCAGTCTTTGAAGTCTTTGGTTTTACATAGTTTTCACAATCCTCTGTACATTATTAACTCTGGATTAAAAACAATGATTCTTTATTGACACTTATTTCAGTACATGGTCACCATTTTGTAAATTTTGTATACTTTAAAGGAGTACAGCCAAAGCTTCTTTGGCTGTACTTCTCATGTGGATCACAGGAGTGCAGTTTGTTGTGCACTCCTGTGACCCTTACAGCAAAGTGTTGGCTAAAGTCCACTCTCTGCGGACGCCAGTCTGATCAGATCCCTGGACCGGCACCAGGCTCAGCCTCCAAGAATGGCTGAGAGTCTGAGCCCGGCTGCTCCTGTTCCCACCACAGCCCTGTGCTCCAGTGAGTGAGGAGGGAGCAGAGAGCTGCTGACTGACAGTCAGCGGCTCTCTGCTCATGGAGCTGTGAGAACTGAGCAATCTGCAGTGTTCGATCGCTCAATTCTCAGTGTTTGAGCCAGTGAGGGACACCTAGGTCAGTATCAATCTTAAAAAATAAAATGCCCATACTTTTCTTTTTAAATATGTAATGGCAGGAAGCAAGACACTTGCTGAACCTGCCCTTTTTTTATATATTACATGTCCATTTAAAAGTATAACTTGACATTTTATATTTGCCAGTAGGACCGTCCAGAAAGGGGTCACTTTGATACGGTTGACCAGTTTAAGCATTATGTGTGTTTTAAATGCAGAGTTGGTAACTGATATGTTTAGGTGTCTTTGCATAGAAGGTTATAGCTGAACTCTGGGCAGATATAAAATACACAAATTGATGCAGTTCTGTATTCATTAATACATATGTTTTGATAAAGCATTAAATGTAAAAGTGAAGCTGTATAGTATGCAGCTTCTGGCTGGGTTCACACTACTACACTACCTTCATCCTACTTTGCTCTGCTACATTGGTCCTACATTTATCCTACATTGGTCCTACATCCATCCTACTTTCATGAACAGGATACTACTTTGGTCCGACTTCAATGATATTCAATGGGCTGAAGTAGGATCAATGTAGGACCAAAGTAGTACAGGGAGCATTTTCAAAGTCGGACCAACTTGTGTAGGACCAGTTAAGACAGCTCTCGTAGGGAAACATTGATTTTCACACGTCATGCTACATGAGCTCCCAATGTAGGACCGTTTGTCGGACAAGTGTGAACCCAGCCTAAGGCAGATGTTCTTGCATGCAGCAATTTTTTTTTTCTTTAAGCACTGCAGGATTTCTAAACTGGTATTTGGGGAGAAAAGACCAGCCTTCTCACCAGTTTCACAGTGCATCACGCTATGTCCGAGTCTTACAATGCACTAGTGCGGTCTATGGGGTAAAAAAAAAAATGTTAAAATCTAGTATTTCCTTAGCATTTTCTCTGGACTCCATTGGCACTTGGGAGTTTAGAGAATTCTGCTGGTAAGAGTATACAACTTTGCTGCTTATTATGCACTTTACTTTTGCTGTATAGCTGTCTGTTTTCCAGCAGTGTCTTTGCTGGAAGATACACCCCCCTCGTATGTCCTGGTGACCATTGTCATGGGGATAGAAGTGAGCTTAAGCCCTGGTTCGCACTGGTGCGATTTGACATGTCAAATCAGCTGCATTTTCTGGAAATTGCCAGCAATGGCACCTTCCTAATCAGTGCAACGCCACTTCTGCGGCGCTGCACCGATTTAAAAAAGTAGTTTCTGTGCTACTTTTTGCGATTTCAGCAGAAACTGCACAGATGTCTCTGTAATCGCAGCTGAAATCTGCACTGGCAGATGGGAGTGAAATCGTGCGAGTTCAACTGAACTCGCACGGCTTCACTCCCGCAGCCCAGTGTGAACCTGGGCTAAATCCAATATTTGACGGTTGTCACAGGAATAGGATTTCTGATTGAGTGACAAGTGTCTAAAAGGGGATTTCCCTTGAATCTTTTTTTGTATTTCTGTTAGGAATGTAGGAACATTTCCCCAGTGGGACACAGCAAAAAAAAAAAAAAACAGATGGGGGTTTTTATCCACTCCCTACGCAATTAAAAAATTACTTTACATAAAGGTAAAATATTCTATTCATTTATTCTAAAAGATTTATTTTAATCACTAGGAAAAGTGAAGAAAGAGCTAGACCATGAGGATGGACATCTTAACTTGGATGATACAGCTAAGCTTTTGCATGAATTTCATGATGTACACAATGACAGAGTTGGATCTCGTCCATCTTCAAACATAAGTTCTTTATCCAACAACTCAGAAAGAGATCACCATCATCTTGGTGAGTCATGTGTTTTAATAGGGGTGAACAATAAAGTGCAAAGAAGGGTTAAATAGTAATTTCAGGTAACAGTTAAAGTATCCACCCAAATGCATCAACCAACATTAAAATGTTTGTAAACCCAAAATCTTATCTTAATTCTACAGTGACGGACACAGGAATTAATTTTTAGACCATGGGTTATATGCCACTACCTCAGATGATGGACCCCTTCTTCTGTTAGAATTTTTTTTCTGTTTTCCCCAGATTACCTTTCCTCTTTCGACTGACAATTCTGTCAAAAAAAGGAAGCTTATTGCTTTACGGTTCACTAGCAGTTTCTAGATTGTTTCCTGTACCTGGCCCCCCGCAGCAATGGGACTGGCCTGGAATGTTTGCTTTGGGCACTGGATTCTGTGTTGGGTACTCACCTTGCTACCCAGGTGTTGCTCTCTAGTTAGTGATGTAGTGCTTATAAGGCCAACTACTACTTTCCAACTGCTATTTTCCACTGACAAAGCTAAAACTCCAGAGTGACAGCCACAGGAACTCTGTTAGAGCCTGGGTTACTGTGATTCCTTCATACCAGGCATGCTGCAACCCCTCTGTCCGCCTCTGTCCTGGGTGTATCCCGCAGGGGAAGATCCTCACTTCGTTATGACAGATTACAGGCGCTTGGGAGCAGGAACATATAGGAAAAATTTTGAAAATTCTGCTGCAGGCCCTGAGGAAGCTCAAAGTTCCTCTCAAGTTGATGGCTGTTCCCTTGTTCTGGAGCAGGCTCTTGTACCAACACGGCTGCAGCCCCCTGAATAAAGCTCTCACAGATGCCTAAAACGCAATCTAATCGAAGCCGAATTTTCTGCCGCTATGTCTCACCTGTTCCAAAAGCTGTCATTACTTCTGGAAATTGCAGGTGCCAACAGCCGTAAATGCCATTTTCCTCTCCTCCCCTGGACTTTATTCATGCATTACCACCTGCTGAAGTGAATATTTTCCTGATATAGACAATTCCATTTTCTCTGCAAGACTACAACTCTTGCCTTACTCTTCTGTATAGTTTTATGTGTAATGTCCAAGCTCCAGGATTTCCTTACTTTCTGTGCATAGGCACAGAATTTTATGTCTTAGAGCTTGGTCAGCCCACCCTGCTTTAGAAAGGTACTTTACAGTCACAAAAGGTGGTCATCTCCTTCCCCTTTAAGAAAATTAACAAGGGCTTTCTGAATCTTGCATAGGACCTCTTGTTCAATCAGTCCCTTTAAAAACCTATGTCCTAATTACTGCAATAGTTAGCTTCTGCATGGTCTCCTATAGACCTGTAACTGTATCTCTCATGTGATATATATATATATATAATTATTTATTTATTTTGTCTAGCTTTTGCAATGCAAAGTGAGATGGATTATTCTCCCATTCTAGTTACACATCAATGTAGTCTTTGCTTTGCTACATAAATCACTACACTCTGTGGTGCTTTTTTTTATTAGACCCTTGTTGCACCCTGAATTTTCATACCCCAGGGTGTAAAGGCCTTTTACTACCAGGTTCCTGAGCTAACTTTTGAAACATTAGACTGAATGCTGATGATCCCACTTCTTCTTTTCGGTTGATCCTGCATCATTCACAGGCTCATCCCCCCCCCTGCCTTTTGTCGTGGGGTACCTGGATCCAATTCTGATGTTCTTATTCACATTCTGCCCTCATTAACAGACACGTTTGTATATGTCAATATATGTATATATTGCCTGCCTTGGGTTCCCCCCTTTCTCTTCTGCTACATATGGACAACATATCCTGGAAACTTGTTAACTTGCTCCCCTGGTGCTGCTCTTATCTCCTTTTGTGAGATATTCCTTCTCCTCTTGTCCTGTCTTAAAGGTATGTCGCTCTTAATTTTTTATTTCGCATTATGGGTGGGGTAAGGACTGCCATCACTGGCTACATGCCATGTCTTCTCTATAGAACTGAACTGCCGCCATCCTCGGGAAAAGAGTTCCTCCTTTCCTGCCCAAGACCTCCCTCCAGGAGGTTTTGAGATGCTTGGGCTTTTTCAGAATCAAGCACCCCCCCTTTCCTTTTTTTTTCACGGGTTGTGGGGCCACCACCCGCAACATGGCAGATGATATGGTAGATCACAAGCACAAAGGGAAAAGAACCACAGGGTCTTGCTTAAATGCAGGTTAAGTAATTATCTCCAACAGGGGTGGAAGTTCATCCACCTCGGGCCCTATTACCCTTTACTGCAACAGTTGCCCCCAAACTGACCCCCTGCCTTCCTCGGCCGGTTAAGCTGGCCCATCTCTCACACCAGCTACCCTATTCCTAGCCAGTGAGGAATATTCTGCAACAATGTTAATTTCATGGGCAGAATTTCTGCCTTATCGCTGCCATAGATGACCGGTGTCACAACCTTCCTCTTTTGACCTCCCGTCCTGAAGCTCCTTGAACCAGACACATTACCTGTAGTACTTGAGGATGACTCCTATCTAGCATGGGCTCCCTTATCATTCCTAAGCCAGCTAAAAAATTCCAGGTCCACTTGCTGGTAGTACCTAATATTGTATGCTATTAAGGAAAGTTTCCTATAGAAGTAGGCAGTTCCTGTGCTAGATCCTGCCACTTCCTGTTTTGACAAGATCCTGTGTTCAAAGACCCAGTAGACCAGAGGTTAGAAGCATTCTATAAAAACTTTTTATTTGATTTGGCAGACACCACCATGCAACCTGTGGTTGCTTCTATGGCAGTCTGCCAGATCATTGTCATCCGGACAAAACTTAGGGCCCAAGATCCTAGTGCCTAACTGATGTCTTTGTCCACAATCTGACCTTTTACTACAACCTTATGCTAATGCCTGAAAGTCTTGGCAAACATACGTTTATCCGATCTCTAGGATGAGTCTTCTCTCCATCTGCATGCAGATCCTTTAGGTTTAAATGTTTGTCAGCTGAACTACAGTGCAACAGGCGCTTTGGACGATTACCCTGGTATCTCTTTGGATAAGTGCTTCAAGGAGACACTGGGCGTTCCTTTTTTGCAAAGATGATGCACAATGATAATCTATTCAGGTAACAAATGACAGGGCACAGCAACTGGAACCGTAGTAATTATGCAGGGTGCAGAAGATGGAACAAATGGCAGGGCCACAAACTGGATTTGCTAAGGACCCACAGCAAAGCAAATTGCTGATGCTCTGGGAAAAATGCCTACTGAGGTTTTATGCCTGCTGAACCCAGAAAGTCTCCCTGATGAATTGAGACTGTGGGTAGATTCCATATGGAATTTTTGAAACCAAATTAAGACATTGAGAGCCTTGAGATCCACTATTTATCCTTGGAACTATGAAAAGTTTGGAATAGAATCCCTGAAACCTTTTATAATACAGAAACAGGGGTGAAAGTCCATTGCTCAAGAGTATCTGCAAGGGCTACATTGAAGTCTTTTAATCTAAGTAGTGATAGGAAGTTTGGAGGACATTAGATGAAGGGGTAGGGAGTGGAGCTGTAATTTGAAGCAAATTTAAACTACGTCCAAAATCCAGGCATCTGAGATTCTGCCCATCCAAATGTCCACATAGGATCAGACCTCGCTCCCACTTTGGAGAGTGGGGTGTCTTTTCACGTCCAGGAGGACTTGCCCACAGGTTTAAGGGATTTGGTGACCAGGCTTGCAATGAAACTGGACTCTTGACTTTGGGTTTTGCCTTATAGACTGAAGCCTGGGAATAAGGAAATGAGCTCTTCTTGGTCTCATAGTGGGGGATGGGGTGATTTTTTTTTTTTTTTTTCTTCAGCCTGTGGCCTAGGCTTCTTCTGTTGGAATAGAAAATGTTAACTGATGGGAAATAAGAGAGATCCAATAACCCATATGTGCAGTAGAATGCATGCTGAGAGTGCAGAACTGTCAGCATGAACTCTAATCACTCTACAAATAAAGGATTGACATGGAGTATAGCTGGATTCCTTTTCAAAGGTTTCATCTATTCCCCTAATGTAATGGCAGGTTGCAGTGCAGTATTTGCTAGCGAAAACAAGGCTTTAGAACGAGTCACTAAACTATGAGATCGTTAAATACCGGCACATCATCTGCACAGATTGTTGCCAGAGCCCGACAACAGGGCTGCTCCTCTTGTGTTTGGAGTCCAATGCACTGCAAACAAGAACAATTGTATCTGTAATATACAGTAAAACTTTGACTAAACTTTGAACCAAGTGCTGGAAACGGGAGAGGTTCAAAAGGTTAGTCGATCAGTTCACTGTAGGTGGCAGCAAGGACTAACCAAGGTGGATCCATGTTTCTCTTTCAATTGGAAGCAGTGTTGGGAATGTGCTACCTCATGCTAAATGGCAGCAAAAGAACAGTGTGTGCATGCATGACTAACCACCTAGTGACACAGCATTCAATTAATTTATGTTTTATCCCTTACCCTGTAGGGGATAATTGTGGCTACAAGCTGATTTTATAAACAAAGTAGCTCCTGATGCTCAGCCAACATAGCCTACTCATCAGAGTCTTCAAAGTCTGGGTTACACCAGAAGCTGTGCCTTAGCTGTGAACCTGTGGCTAACACAGTACACAGAGGTCTGTAAAGCACCACAAGAGTCCAGTGCCTAAGTGTTTTGCTTGCATCTATCTAGCAAGGTTACTTTGTGGTATAAGCAAGGAAGCTGAGACTTCTGTAGTGTGTAAATGTGCTTTTACTATGCAAGATGCTGTACATACAAAACGATTACAATATTAGGAATACAATACAAGACTGACAGATCTCTATAACATGCAAAATGCCTAGCAAATGAACAGCCTATGGTCTGACAGTACAAATACACTTAAAAATTACTTATACTTAACTTTTGGTTACTGTATGTTCATGATCTCCATTGCTCCTGGAGAACAGGCACCTCCTTGTATGATGAGTAGCTTCTGATCTTAAAGCGGAGGTTCACCAGAATTATTATTATTTTTTTTTTTAAAGCTAGCAGCTACAAATACTGCAGCTGCTGACTTTTAAAAAATGAACACTTGCCTGTCCAGGTCGCCCGCGACGTCGGCAGACGAAGCTGAGCTACCGATCTGCTCTCTGCTTCCCCCACCGCCATCCTCGGTGAGGGAATCGGGAAGTGAAGCGATGCGGCTTCACTGCCCGTTTCCTTATTGGTATTGCGCATGCGCGAGTCGCGCTGCGCCATCCTCACTGGTCCCCGTTGTGTTCTGGGAGCTGTGTGTTTCCCAGAACACAACAGGGGGGGGGGGGGGGTTGACGTGAAGGGGTGGGAGTCTATACCTGGAAGTGGTGCAAATACCTGTATTATACAGGTATCTGCACCCCCTCCTCCCTGAAAGGTGCCAAATTTGACACCGGAGGGGGGGAGGGTTCCGAAAAGCGGAGGTTCACCTTTGGGTGAACCTCCACTTTAAAACATTAATGAGCCCCCTCTCCCTCCGTTTATGTACAAGTTTGTTGACAACTTGTTTCCATAAGAACTGATTAACAGTCATTCTTTTCAGTTTGAGAGACCTTCTCTACCTGTTTACTGTAGCTATAGAGACAATGGACTATTGAAACTGTCATTTAGTTCCCATTGTTTAGGACAGCCTATGCATTCGTTACCAAAACAATCATTTAGTTTGAGAAACGGCCTTAAACGGAAAACCTGATTTCTGTTTCTGTGAAAACTGATTGAGAAAAATAATTAATTTAATATATATGTATAATATATCTGAAACGCAACACACTGACAGGAGACTCCACAATTGTCTAATCCACCAAGATCTGGGTATGGCCCCAGGCCTATTGCTGATGATATGGTGATCTGAATTGATGTATAAAGAGATTAACTCAAGCAAGTTGTGGATTAAGCTTTGTTTTGAAGACAAAAATTTGAAGAAAAATGTTTAGTAAAAGGTAAAAACTTTTCTCGGTAGCGGAAAAATGTCCATCTTGGAACAATAGCAGAAATTTGAGACATGCTGGGGGGGAGGTGGCGGGGGTTATATGTGGCCACAGTTTTATTTTTGTTTGCCAATGTTCAAATCTTCTGTAGGCAGCTGTATAACCCAATTGTCTCTAAATCCTGTGTCCCTCCATTAAAAAAAATAATAATTCTACCATGGTTCTGTTTAGTAATTAAAACCTAGCTAGACCAGCACATGCCAATGAGCTCCAATAACTTTACTTTATTAAACTTACATGTAAATGTCTCCATGCAATCCTGTTTACACGTTTTAGCCTTGCTTTAGAAACACTACTGTCTTTTGTGTGTCAATAGAAGAGCTGCTGATAAAGCTTTATAATGGGTGTAAACAAAAGAAATACATTTGTTATTTAACTTTAACTTTAATGTTAAAGTGGTTGTAAACACTCTGTGGCAAGTTACACCTACAGGTAAGCCTAGATTAAGGCTTACCTGTAGGTGTTTGCAATATCTCCTAAACCTACACAGTTTAGGAGATATTTCCCAAAAGGAATACACCGTTGTCTATGGTGCACTGAGACTGCCGGTTTTCTCAATGGCTAATGCCGGCTCCCTCGCACATGCACGGAGTGACGTCTTCGCAGCTCCGGCCAATCACAGCGCTGGAGCGGCAATACCCGGAAGTAACCCGGAGAGATGTCTGCGGCCAGAGGGGGAGACGAGGACGGCTTTGGGGGCTTTGATCTAAGCTAAGTAATTCATAATGAGCTAGTATGCTAGTCATACTAGCTCATTATGCCTTTGTCGTGCAGGTTTTTTTTTGGGGGGGGGTTTACAACCGCTTTTAGCCTTAAAGTGATTGTAAAGGCAGAAGGTTTTTCTTCTTAATGTATTCTATGCTTTAAGATAAAAAGTCTTCTGTGTGCAGCAGCCCCCCTAATACTTAACTGAGCCCCATCTCTAGCCTGAGATGTTGTAGGATTGCCTCGGCTGCCCAGGGTTCCCCTCCTCATTGGCTAAGACAGCAACACAGCGCCATTGGCTCCTGCTGCTGTCCTCCAGTGAGGTGAGAAAGGGGATGGGCCGGGTCCGCAGCTCTGTGTCTGAATAAACACGGAGCTGCGGCTTGGCTCAGGTACCCCCATAGCAAGCTGCTTGCTGTGGGGGCACTTAACAGGAGGGAAGGGCCAGGAGAAACTAAGAGGGACCCAAGAACAGGATCTGGGCTGCTCTATGCAAATCCACTGCACAGGGCAGGTAAGTATAACATGTATGTTATTTTTAACTTTTAGAAAAACAAGACTTTACAATCCTTTTAAATATATCCGTTTTTAATTTTAAATAAGTAAACATATAATTTCAACGTAAATAACTATATATATTTTTTTTAATTATAGGTAGCCCCTCTCGTCTGAGCGTTGGAGAGCAACAGGACATTCCAGACCCTTATGAATTTCTGCAGTCCCCAGAACCTGATAACCCTAATTAAAGCCTTTTTTTTATGTAGAATGTGTCTTGTCTTGATTAAGCCAGGTTGACTGTAAAGATTTCCACCCATAGTGGTGTTCTACATAATAAAATACTATATGAATTGCTTTAAAACCTTATGACAGGTAGTACAACGTACAACCAATCCACCACGAATATGAAATATGCAAAAAATTGTGAAATGTACCATTTATTAATTGCTGCTAGGGTGTTTTTATTAACATTTTATTATACTTACCACCCACTCTTTTTCAGGGACCAGTCTTAACCCCTCATTAAACTGTATTTGAAATAAAATAAATGTTTCAGGATGTAACTAAAGCTGTATAATATACATACATATATACAGTGTATGTAACTAAATAACTTAAAAAAACATAAAAAAAAGTAAGGAGCAGAGGTATACCACTTGAATTGTGCAATGCTGTGCATTTACAGTACACATCAGGTTAAAAGTTGTTAAAAAGCATTCATTACTCACTTATCTTTTTACTGTTTTCAGGTATTTTTTGTGTTTAAAAGTTAAACGACTGATATTCCTTGTTTGTAGTTAAAGTTGTTACTGAACCCACAACAGTAAAATCTGTGTGAATGTACAGTAAAGCATGCTTGTTATACTCACTGTGGAACCTAAAGGGTTAATCCTGTGAATTGTATAAAAAGATGGTTTGATCCTGCCCTTCTTTTACTGTCACAATCCATCTGCTGATAGCACTGAGCCTTGGAGGCACTCTGCACTTGCTCTGTTTTGCGTGTATTGGTAGAAAATAGGATTTTTTATAACCGCTTACCAGTAAAATCCTTTTCTTGGAGTACACCATGGGACACAGAGCCTTAAATCATTACATAGTGGGTTTTAATTGTCACCAGAGGTGATTGGACACTGGCACAACCAATCAAAGACAGTTCCCCCTCCATATAACCCCACCCATCAGGGAAGTACCTTAGTTTTGTAGCAAGCAATAAGGTTCCCATAAGAAGGGGGGGACCTCTGTGTCCCGTGGTGTAATCCAAGAAAGGGATTTTACAGGTAAGCGGTTATACAAATCTTATTTTCTTTATCGCATACCACGGGACACAGAGCCTTAAATCATTACATTGTGGGATGTCCCAGAGCAATGCTCAATATAAAGGGGGAGACCCAGATCCGAGCCGGCCGTAAACGGACAAGAAGCCCTAGTCTGCTGCCTGCAGTACACTACGCCCAAAGGCAGAATCCTTATGTCTTCTTACATCCAGTTGATAGAATTTGGTGAATGTATGGACTGAAGACCAAGTTGCAGCTTTACAGAGCTGAGCTATCGAAGCCTGGTGATGCACTGCCCATAAAGCACTCATACCTCTGGTCTAGTGCGCCTTAACAGAGGAAGGAAGAATCCTGTTCCTTAAACCATAAGCTTGAATAATTACTTGTCGAATCCACCGCGCAATGGTTGATTTTGATGCCGCTTGTCCCTTTTGGAACCATCTGGAAAAATAAACAAAACATCAGTTTTACGTATCTGAGCAGTTGCCTACAGATACGCCTTTACTGCTCTCACTACATCTAGAGAGTGCAATAACTTTTCCTCCGCTATCTGCGGATCCGGAAAAAGGGAAGGCAAGATAATATCTTCATTCAAATGAAATGACGACGACACCTTTTGGTAAAAAGGTTGGATGGGTTCGTAGAACAATCTTGTCCTTGTGACAAATTAAATTAGGCTTTTTACAAGAACGCTGCTAATTCAGATACTCCTCTTCTAGCCGAAGAGATGGCAATCAAAAAGGCCAATTTCCCGCTTAAAAGAATCAGCGGAATATGGCGAATAGGTTCAAAAGGTTGCTTCTGCTACACTGACGATACCAAATTCAGATCCCATGGGCACAAGGGAGACTTGACTGGCGGATTGATGCACAGTACCCCCTGAATGAAAGCCCGTACTAGGGAATGAGATGCCAGTGGTCTTTGAAAAAAGACTGATAGAGCCGATATTTGACCCTTAATGGTACTAAGGGCTAATTTAATATCCACCTTTAGCTGGCAAAAGGCGAGAATCCTACGTTATGCCATATCTTTGAGGATTCCATTTGTTAGTTTCACACCATGAAACATATGCCTTCCAGACTCTATAGTAGATAATGAAAAAAATATGTAAGTGCAGCGCAATGGAAGTCCATATAAAAGTAACTGAAGATGACACCCAGTGATACAGCGAAAACTCTTCAAACGAAACTGATGTAACCTCCACCAACAAGAGAAATGCTTCCTTACCAGATGGGATGGACCATTTGCGTTAACAACTGGTCAAAACAGCTTGGTCTCAGCATAGGAGAGAAGATGCGGATGGATCCAGCGGAGTGGTAAGTAATCCGATCAGATGGGATGGGCCATTAGCATTACCAACTGGTCAAAACAGCTTGGTCTCAGCATAGGAGAAAAGATGCGGATGGATCCAGCAGAGGAGGAGGAGTTTTGTGACGTCACCCGCGTCCTTTCCATTGCCGTTTGCGGCTGTACACTACGGCTACATGACATGCTTTTTTATGGTTTTAATCTCATTCGCTATACCAGACAGTAGTCCTCCAGTGGATTTCCCTGTGCCTATTGTCCAGTCCAGGATTTTTGCTGTATAGTGAACTTTTTTACCCTTGGAATAAAATACAAACAGTCTACACTGAGATCGTGTTTTCTGTTGTTTTTTTTCCATATCTGATCGGATTACTTGCCACTCTGCTGGATCCATCCGCATCTTCTCTCCTATGGTGAGACCAAGCTGTTTTGACCAGTTGTTAACGCAAATGGTCCATCCCATCTGGAAAGGAAGCATTTCTCTTGTTGGTGGAGATAACATCACTTTCGTTTGAAGAGTTTTCACTGTATCACTGGGTGTCATCTTCAGTTACTTTTATATGGACTTTCATTGCGCTGCACTTGCATATTTTTTCATTTGCTACATTTGAGGTCATGATTACCTTTTTTTGTGTTCAGCTTGCAATATTTTTAGTTTAACTGTATTATTTGTGTGCTGATTGTTGCTTTGATTGTCCATAGTAGATAAGCCTGGAAGCGGGCTTTCTGGCATTAATAAGTGTAGAAGCACTGGACCCGAGATCTCTCATTTCTTCAGAATGTGGGTCTCAGTCGCCAAGCCGTCAAATTTAGCTCTTGTAAGGAAGGATGGAACACTTGCCCTTCAACAGCAGGTCGTGACGACGCGGAAGCTTCCAAGGTTTTCCTACTGCCATCTTTATGATTTTGGCATGCCAGGATCTTCTGGGCCAATTTGGGGCCACTATGATTACAGGAATTCTTTCCTTCTTGATCCTCCAAAGTTGTCTTTGTATGGAACAAGACTTTCCCCTCAAGGGCCAGACTTTGTAGGCACAGATAGTATAACCACAAAGGGTAAAATTCATTAAATATTTATTGTACAAAATTGGACAAAAATAAAAATTCATGTAAGAAAATAGATCATCATATAGAGCGTACAAAAATGCATGGATGAAACATACATATATTAAGAATACACTCATGTGGGGGCGTGGTCTGGAGCTGCATGGAGTAAGAAGTGCTGGGTGAGAGCTCCGCTCGTGACCGATCCTTTTAGCTGAATCCTGTTGGAATCCTCCCTGCAACCTGGCCACAGGCTCACCTACCCCTGCCTCAACTACCTGGGAACGCGATGTCGCCCCCAAAAAAGTCCGGAGCCCTCGCTAAACTCGACAAAAGCCACCATGGTGATCGAGACCTGGGGGAGGAAGATGGCGTCGCCGCGCTCCCTGATGGTGAGGACCGTCCCTCTGGAGACACTGCTCGGGTCCTGGAAGCCATCGCTGCCTGCCAAACATCCCTCACCTCCAGGATTGAGGAGGTGAAGGTCGATATATCGCATATCCGACATGATATGCACAAATTGCGGGAGCGTGTGCCGGAGATGGAGCGCCGGCTCGAGCACGTGGAGGATGGCCTACATCCGCTCCAAGTCACGGTGGAGCACCTACAGCACCAGTTACAAGCGGTTCTCTCCAAGCAGGACGACATGGAGAACCGCCTTCGTAGGTGTAATCTGCGCTTCGTGGGGCTCCCTGAACGGTCGGAAGGAGTGGACCCCCCCACTTACCTGGAGAACCTGCTGGTCAAGACTTTCGGTAGGGAGGCCTTCTCCACCTTTGTTGTGGAGCGCGCCCATCGTCTTGCTGCGAAACCCCCTCCTGAAGGTGCACCCCCGAGGACTTTCATAGCCAAGCTGCTCAACTACCGGGACGCCGTCCTCAGGCTCACCCGCGAAAAAGGGAACATACCCCTCGGCAACGTGACGGTTGCAGTGTACCCGGACTTTTCCTCGGAGGTGCAGAAAGAACGGGCGCGCTTCACGGAAGCCAAGCGGCAGCTCCGAGTGCACCATCTGCCCTACGCAATGCTTTTTCCTGCACGGCTCAGAGTCGTATGCGACGGCAAAGCGAAATTCTTTGAAGATCCTCAGGCTGTCCTCTCTTGGCTGGAGCGGCGCGATGGAGCCGGCCCGTCTCGTACTTGACTTTGTGACCCTGGCTTGACTCGCCGACAACCCACGCATCCCTACTTGGTACCGCTGCCTACGATGTGAAGAATCTAACTGTGAGTTGGATGCGCTGCCCTTGGGCCTTCCCTTCTTCTTTGGTCCTTGTCTATCCCCCCTGTCTGGACTGGGCCCCCCCCCTTTTTTTTCATTTTCTTTGAATCCCCCCAAACATTGCTATCCTGTTGTGTGTCACGGGCGACTCGCCCACACCGGTGTCCCACTTGAACGGATACCCTCCTTGCACCGGTGCGTGCTCTGCAGTTTGGTCGTCCCCCCAACCGCGCTGGTTCCCCCTGAACTTTGGGCAATGCCATCGCCCCTGGTAACCACCGCAAAGCTAAAGTTTCCCTGGCCGGCCCCTACCCTCAGACATTTGGTGGGAGGTGGGGTGTTATGCCTGCTATGTCGGTCCAGTGTTCATGCAGGACATGTTTTTTTATGTTAACCACAGTGTTGTTTTTTTTCAGAAGTTTTTTATTTATTTTTATTTTTTTTTCTATATTAATGTCAAAGTACCGTACAACATTTATTGAGTGTTCTACTGTGCTACTGTTGGAAGTATGCGGGCCTCTCTGTGCTGGGTGGTTCTCCCATCTCCTCGGGTTGGGCTCCGATTGGGCCCCCCGAGGACATGTGACTCCCACCTTACACCCCCTGGTCATTTCACGCAGGTGTGCCCGGGACTGGGTGCCGACCCTCCATCTTTGGGGGGGCGGATCTGCTCCTTCCATTACTACATCCACCCTTGGCAACCCTTAAGATTGTAACCTGGAACGTCCGTGGACTGGGCGACCGTGCTAAACGGTCGGCAGTCCTTTCCCACTTAGTCCCAGCATGCCGACGTTTCTGTTCTAGTGGAGACGCACTTAGCGGGTCAAAAACAGCTGTGCCTTAAAAAAGCCTGGGTAGGTTGGTTTTACCAGGCCCCTCACACTTCTAACTCTCGGAGTCGTGGTGCTTGTGGCAAGGTCACAACAATTTCAACTCCATACGTTGCAATCTGACCCCCAAGGTCGTTATT
Organism: Rana temporaria; assembly: GCF_905171775.1. Classification (NCBI taxonomy): domain Eukaryota; kingdom Metazoa; phylum Chordata; class Amphibia; order Anura; family Ranidae; genus Rana; species Rana temporaria. The sequence goes on from NC_053493.1 coordinate 169,901,013, forward strand.
TATTTTTGCATGCCACCATCGGAGGCCTCGAAGTACTTCTCCTTGCCTATTATGTCCCCCCCCCCTTTCAATTCAAGGTGCTGCAGCGGGGGGTGGCCTTCATGGCTCTACACCCGTCTGTACCCGCTATATGGGCGGGCGATTTCAATATGGTTATCTCCCCATCCCTGGATAGACTGGGCTTGTGCACCCCAGTGGGCTCCCTACCGGGGATTACCAGGTTTGGTAGGTTCCTAACTGACTTTGCCCTAACTGACACCTGGCGGCACAAGCATCCGTCACTGCTAAAATTCTCCTGCTTTACCCCTTCCCGTGCAGTAATGTCCCGCATAGATCTTATTTTGGTAGCGCCCTCTCTTCTCCCACACATTCTCGATGTAGGCTTTGACACTAGGACACTCTCTGACCACTCCCCGTACTGGGTCAAGCTCAGGCTCCCGTCACCCCCTGCGGTCCAGACTTGGCGCCTGAACCCATTCTGGTGAGCGTTCTCCCTGACCTGGACTCTATCGGGTCTGAGTGGGACCGCTTCTTTATTACAAACGACGGCTCCGCTTCGGTGGGTCCTGTATGGGAGACATTTAAGCTTCACGTTCGTATGATTCTGTCCTCCCGTATCAACAGGCACAAGGCCTCATCTAAACTGCTAATCCGCCAGGCGGAGGAGCAGCTCAATGCCCTTGAGCGAACCTTCCAGGCTGACCCGTCAGAAACCAATGCCTCTCAGCTGCGTTTACAGACCAGGCTGACGGACCAACTGCACCTTGAAAAAGCGCGCCGGGGTATCTTCTTCAGCAAGCAGCGCACATATGAGCATGGTGAGCGGGCCAGGCGACTTCTTGCCTATATGGCTCACCTTGATCATAAACCCCCAGTGATTGTGGCCCTCTGGGCGGCGTCCGGGGCCCTGCTCTCGGACCCCGACCGGGTGGCAGAAGAGTTCAGGTCCTTTTACTCGGAACTTTACGCTTCAACTGCACAACACTCCGCGGAGGAGCTTACTGCTCTTCTACGGGATGTCACTTTTCCCACGCTATCCCCGGATCAGGTTTCCCTGTTGGAGGCCCCCATCACCACCGTGTGTGTGGAGGGGGCTCTAGCAAGCCTCCCCACTTCTAAAACCCCGGGTTCTGACGGGATTCCCCTCGAATTCTACAAACAGTTTCAGGGGGCCCTTGTTCCCAGGCTTTGTGCACTTTACAACCATGTTTTTGATACAGGCACTCTTCCCTCCTCCATGAGCGAGGCTCTTATTGTCCTGAAGTGGAAAAGAAAATGTAGCGCCCAAAAGTATAAAAAAAACCCTAAAAAGGGTGAAATTGATGTGTACCCTGAAGGTAGATGACTTAATGTCTAAGCCTAGTACCTCTTAATACACAATGGTGAAATTGTGGAATTGTGAAGTGGGCATTGGGAGCTGTGATGTGAAAAATGCTCCTATATAGCAAAATTACATACAGATCCGTGCTATAAAAAAATCAACAAGCAAATATACATATGTGAAATAACTATGGTGTGATCACCATACATGTGTAGAAAAAATTATATACAACAAAGTGATATATAAAACTAAACTAGATGTTTAGTAATAAAAAGAAAAAGAGTCAGTGGTAAAGACAGTCCTCCAAGGCCAACATTCCACTGTTGATCAGGTGTGCCTCAATATTAAAGGCGTAAACCCAATCCTGCAAATATCAAAAAGTCTGCTGGGGAATGTGGAGTCTAAAATGCACATATAAACTTCCAATGTTGGGTGGAGCAGATATCTTCAATACCAAAAATCTTCAGTGCTGGACAAGTAAATAAATAAATGGGTGGGTACCCTTACCAGAACTGGTGGACCCTCTCAACCACCATACGGTGGGAGGGTCGTCAGGGCTTGTATAGACCGATTGTCTGGGTCCAGGGGTCCTCACTCCGCGTGTCCAATCCAGAAATGGTTACTGAAGCACTTGTTCTTCCAAGATAGATAACCAAGGTTGGTTGATCGATAGTAGCTCAAAACACCCAAAGTGGTAAAAAGAAAAAATATAGAGGTGCTCCTCGTAGTGTAAAAACATTTAATAAAAAAGCATTGCAAATACACACACGTGGCAAAGAATGCAGTAAAAATATAAAAAACTTCAAATAGCCACACATGAAAAAGGTCACTCTGCTAGCAATCAAACGAAAAAATAGCAAAAGTAAAAGTAAAATTACAGCAGCAAACTCCCACCTTGGATAAAGGTGTGGGGAGTGTTCCAACAAAGTTGAGAGTGCAATGGGGATGCAGTGGAGTAATCACCCGACCGGTTTCGTCGCTAACGGACTTCAACTGGGGTATCTGGTCCTCCTCTGCTCCCCCCATTGCATTAAATACCTTACATCCAGGTCCCTGATTGCTGGCATCTGTTCGTCCATGTCTAACTGGCGTGCGTTCCATAACAAGGAACTGGAAACATCGTCTGCGTTCCAAAGGCCGGAAGTAGTAGGGCGGGGCTTAGCGTCAGGACGCCCAGCGTCAAGACGTGCTTATCGTCAGGACATCCAGGATGACTCAGTCACTCCCCCTCTCCTCCTCCGTGATAGGCAGGAGGTGTGGTAGTCAGCCGACCAATGGGCATTAATCAGCAGCCCTTCCACAGCGTCATGACGTCAGCGCCGTCACGCCGCGTTCCACGATGCGCTTCAGGCATGTCACAGGCAGACGTCAGTATCAACACACAGACGCTCCAGGACACACAGCATCATGTATCAGCCCAAAGGTGGCAAAGAACCCACCGGGGTTATCAGAGGTCACCCTAAGTCACCCCAATCCAGTTGGACTTTACAAAAGACAGATATAGTCAGTATATAAATACTCTATATGGATCAGATGGAAGCAAGCAATCATGGAGGTGGACTCAAGGACCCACTAGAAATGTATACAACAAGTAATAATTAAAGAGACATACACACATAAATCTCCATCTTCAGAACCTCAAAAAAACGTATTTAATTATTTCTTCTGGACCTCAAAAAAATTGACGAATCAGAAGAAACAATATTATGTGTGACAAAACAGGCAATCCTAAGAATCGATCAAAATATAAAATTAGGACTGATTAATGAACGCATTCACGTCCCATTCGACGTTGAGTCCAAATGGGGCGTAACTTTTAAGGGTGTAAATCCAATATACTTCTAACTTCGAGACCCCTCTGGTACTCGGTTCACCCCTCCAGTGTGGAACAAATTTGTCGATAATCAAAAAGGAGGTGCCTGTCAATGATTTATTGTGAACCTGTAAATAGTGTCTGGGCACTGTGTGTTTATCGTTGCCTTTCTTGATTTTTGCAACATGTTCACCTACCCTTGTGGAAAAACTGCGGATAGTACGACCCACGTATTGTTTCCCACAAGGGAAGGTGATCAAATAAACTATATATGTGGAAGCACAGGTGGAAAATTGCTTCATGGGATAGTCCATCTGAGTGAGGGTAAAGTTTTGGCCTTTTCCCAACCCGGTCCATCATCAGGCCCCTTAGGTAGAAATGATGGCTCTACCAATAGAGGAACAGGCCCAAGAACCCCCAATCCTCAACAAAGAGGACAGTCTAACAGAGGCAAGGGCAAAGGACCTAGAGGGAGATCCAAGAACCGAAGGGATACCCCCCAGGATCCCCGTCCCTATGATTCATCCCCTTATGGTGGTCATAACCATTATGAACATTCCACCAGATATCCACAGTCTACCCCTGGATATGGAGGATGGAGACCCCCTCCACCCAACCCCTATAAACAGTCTAACCACACATATGGCTATATGGAAAGAGAGGACTACCGTCAGGTCAGGTCCCCATATACATACAATCAAGATCAACCCAGGTTGGAATACCAGGGGGATTTTCATCGGGACCAGGAAGACCATCCCAGGGGAAGAGAACCAAAAGGGGCTCGAGAGGGGGGCGACGAGCCCGGACGCAAAAAAAGAAAAGTTTAAAGGGGACAGGGATTTTTAATCTCAGTAAAGTCCTATTGTCAAATACAGAGAAAGCAGTACTGGATAAGGGACTCAAATACGTTCCACCCAAAACGTTGAATAAATTTGCTACGTTTATTGACGTGCAAAAATATATAAGGAAATTAAACATACAACGATACTTTATTAGTAATCCTTGTAGACCCAACCTTCCAGATACCTCCTCCCAAATTGTTCACACAGGATTCTCTAATCCTTCCCTTTTTAACCCCTCCTGCCCCATGGCTCCAAATGTGAGGGTGTTCAGGGATATGGTCCTTAAGGACCTTGAGGAATTACCTCTGAAGAAAACTTTCACAGACCCTAGTATTAGGACTGGTTTGAAAAGTCTTTGTGAACACAAGGATTTGGTGATCCGCCCTGCGGACAAAGGGGGTGGCATTGTTGTGTTGGACAAATCCGCCTACCATGCAGAAATGCTTCGGATTTTGGGTGACACTAACACCTATGTTAAATTGCCCTCAAACCCCACTTCTAAGATTAAAGCCTCATTGTGTAAATTACTTACTGCAGGAACACAAAAAGGGATACTGGACAAAAAGGAGCGAGCATACCTCATGCCTAAAGTTCCTCGTATCCCCACTATGTATTTTTTGCCAAAAATACACAAGGATGTTGCTAACCCCCCTGGAAGACCCATCATTAGTGGGATCAATTCCATCACCTCCCGAATAGGGAGATATATTGATTTTCACTTGCAACCTATGGTCAAAGATGCTCCGTCATATTTAAAGGATACCAGACATACTATTGCTCGCCTTAATGACGTTGTGTACAGTGGGGACATCATGCTGGTAACGGCAGACGTGTCCTCTCTCTACACGAGCATCGCCCATCATTTGGGGTTCCAGGCGGTGGAATGTTTCCTTCGTCGAAATGATAACATCCCTGTTGTACAGAAATATTTTATTATGGACTTGCTGAGGTTTGCGACTACCAATAACTATTTCTGGTATAATGGTGACTTTTTCCTACAACAAAGAGGAGTGGCAATGGGGGCTAAGTTTGCCCCCAGTCTCGCCAATATTTTTATGGCCAAATGGGAGGAGGATGTCGTCTATGCTTTAAACCGACCAGAAATTGTCCTCTGGGCTCGGTACATTGACGACATCCTCCTCCTATGGAGAGGTGACCAGGACTCTTTAGCTTCATTTATGGCCACATTAAACAATAATGAGGTAGGGATTGTTCTTACATACGAGGCAAGTTTCTCCAACATCCATTTCCTTGACCTCGTCATCGAAGCCAAGAATGATCGTTTGGTAACTAGAACATATTTTAAAAACACCGACCGTAACAGCTATATCCCTACGGATAGCTGTCATCATCCTGCCTGGCTGAAGTCCATCCCTAAGAGTCAGCTGTTGCGTATACGACGCAATTGTTCTGATACTAAAGACTTTTACTTACAAGCAGAGGTCTTGAAACAGAGGTTCTTAGATAAGGGATATTCGAGAGAGGGAATTGAGGAAGAAATTCAACACATTGGAAGGGTTGACCGTACAACACTCACACTTGAAAGGACTAGAGCGTTACCAGATCCCAAATTTAGGAACGCATTTTTTACTACGTTCTCGAGTCAACATAAGCAAATTAAGAATATCATTTGTAAACATTGGGGGATCCTCAAAGAAGATCAAGTGTTGGGACCCTCCCTGCCAAGCAATGCCACAGTTATCTATAGGGGTGCTTCTTCCTTAAAGAATCAAGTTGCCCCCAATGTTATTGACCCGCCTAAAAAAACAACTTTTTTTCCCTTATCCAAAGGCTTTCACCCATGCAGGAAATGCAAGGTATGCCTTGAGAATATACATGGGAGAAAGAAAAGCATTTCTTTCCGGTCTAGTGTCACTCAGATGGACTATCCCATGAAGCAATTTTCCACCTGTGCTTCCACATATATAGTTTATTTGATCACCTACCCTTGTGGGAAACAATACGTGGGTCGTACTATCCGCAGTTTTTCCACAAGGGTAGGTGAACATGTTGCAAAAATCAAGAAAGGCAACGATAAACACACAGTGCCCAGACACTATTTACAGGTTCACAATAAATCATTGACAGGCACCTCCTTTTTGATTATCGACAAATTTGTTCCACACTGGAGGGGTGAACCGAGTACCAGAGGGGTCTCGAAGTTAGAAGTATATTGGATTTACACCCTTAAAAGTTACGCCCCATTTGGACTCAACGTCGAATGGGACGTGAATGCGTTCATTAATCAGTCCTAATTTTATATTTTGATCGATTCTTAGGATTGCCTGTTTTGTCACACATAATATTGTTTCTTCTGATTCGTCAATTTTTTTGAGGTCCAGAAGAAATAATTAAATACGTTTTTTTGAGGTTCTGAAGATGGAGATTTATGTGTGTATGTCTCTTTAATTATTACTTGTTGTATACATTTCTAGTGGGTCCTTGAGTCCACCTCCATGATTGCTTGCTTCCATCTGATCCATATAGAGTATTTATATACTGACTATATCTGTCTTTTGTAAAGTCCAACTGGATTGGGGTGACTTAGGGTGACCTCTGATAACCCCGGTGGGTTCTTTGCCACCTTTGGGCTGATACATGACGCTGTGTGTCCTGGAGCGTCTGTGTGTTGATACTGACGTCTGCCTGTGACATGCCTGAAGCGCATCGTGGAACGCGGCGTGACGGCGCTGACGTCATGACGCTGTGGAAGGGCTGCTGATTAATGCCCATTGGTCGGCTGACTACCACACCTCCTGCCTATCACGGAGGAGGAGAGGGGGAGTGACTGAGTCATCCTGGATGTCCTGACGATAAGCACGTCTTGACGCTGGGCGTCCTGACGCTAAGCCCCGCCCTACTACTTCCGGCCTTTGGAACGCAGACGATGTTTCCAGTTCCTTGTTATGGAACGCACGCCGGTTAGACATGGATGAACAGATGGCAGCAATCAGGGACCTGGATGTAAGGTATTTAATGCAATGGGGGGAGCAGAGGAGGACCAGATACCCCAGTTGAAGTCCGTTAGCGACGAAACCGGTCGGGTGATTACTCCACTGCATCCCCATTGCACTCTCAACTTTGTTGGAACACTCCCCACACCTTTATCCAAGGTGGGAGTTTGCTGCTGTAATTTTACTTTTACTTTTGCTATTTTTTCGTTTGATTGCTAGCAGAGTGACCTTTTTCATGTGTGGCTATTTGAAGTTTCTTATATTTTTACTGCATTCTTTGCCACGTGTGTGTATTTGCAATGCTTTTTTATTAAATGTTTTTACACTATGAGGAGCACCTCTATATTTTTTCTTTTTACCACTTTGGGTGTTTTGAGCTACTATCGATCAACCAACCTTGGTTATCTATCTTGGAAGAACAAGTGCTTCAGTAACCATTTCTGGATTGGACACGCGGAGTGAGGACCCCTGGACCCAGACAATCGGTCTATACAAGCCCTGACGACCCTCCCACCGTATGGTGGTTGAGAGGGTCCACCAGTTCTGGTAAGGGTACCCACCCATTTATTTATTTACTTGTCCAGCACTGAAGATTTTTGGTATTGAAGATATCTGCTCCACCCAACATTGGAAGTTTATATGTGCATTTTAGACTCCACATTCCCCAGCAGACTTTTTGATATTTGCAGGATTGGGTTTACGCCTTTAATATTGAGGCACACCTGATCAACAGTGGAATGTTGGCCTTGGAGGACTGTCTTTACCACTGACTCTTTTTCTTTTTATTACTAAACATCTAGTTTAGTTTTATATATCACTTTGTTGTATATAATTTTTTCTACACATGTATGGTGATCACACCATAGTTATTTCACATATGTATATTTGCTTGTTGATTTTTTTATAGCACGGATCTGTATGTAATTTTGCTATATAGGAGCATTTTTCACATCACAGCTCCCAATGCCCACTTCACAATTCCACAATTTCACCATTGTGTATTAAGAGGTACTAGGCTTAGACATTAAGTCATCTACCTTCAGGGTACACATCAATTTCACCCTTTTTAGGTTTTTTTTTATACTTTTGGGCGCTACATTTTCTTTTCCACATTTTTCACCTTACATCCATATGGTATGTTGGCAGCCTGATCTACACTAAGCATTTGGTTTGCGCATTATTATATATACACCTTTTCTTATTGTCCTGATACCGAAGCCTGGCAAGGATCCCTTGCTTCCTGAATCCTACCGACCCATCTCACTTCTCCAACTGGATGTGAAAATCCTTGCTAAGATCCTCGCCCTGCGCCTTAATAAAGTCATCACTAGCCTAGTACACCCCGACCAGACTGGGTTCATGCCTAATAAAAACACAGCCTTTAACCTCCTAAGATTACACATGAACCTTCAGGCCCAACATATGGAGGTGGGTTCCAGAGTGGTAGTTAGCCTCGACGCCGCCAAGGCCTTCGACTCGGTTGAATGGAAATATCTGTGGGAGTGCCTTGGTAGGTTTGGTTTCGGTCCCCACTTCATTAAGTGGCTCCAACTCCTCTACCATGCCCCCACGGCGCGTATTAGAGTTAATGGTAGGACCTCCTCCCCCTTCTCCCTGTCTCGTGGCACTCGCCAGGGTTGCCTGGTTTCGCCCATGCTCTATGCTCTTGCAGTAGAACCTCTCTGCATAGGTCTGCGACATCATCCCGGGATTAACGGGTTGCGCTGCGGTCAGGTTACTGAGCTACTCAGCCTTTACGCCGACGACATGCTCCTCTATCTCTCGGATGCGGGTCCCTCACTTCAGGCAGCCCTTTAAGTCATAATGCAATTTGGGAAATTCTCGGGCTTACAGATAAATTGGACCAAGTCCCATATCCTTCCCTTAGATCTAGGCCCCCCCACCGCCGCGCAGGCGGCTCTCCCCTTGGTGAGAACGGATGTCATTAAATATCTGGGTGTTCACGTCACTAGATCTCCCCTAGACTACATACACCTTAACATTGAACCCGTGTTTAATATCCTTAAGACCAAGATGCAAACATGGTCCCGTCTACCCCTAGGAGTTATGGGCCGCATAAGCCTTGTTAAGATGATTCTCCTCCCGAAGCTGCTTTACGCCTTTTGGCATGCCCCGCTGTACATCCCCCCCCCCCCCCCGCATTTTTAAAGCCATGGAGTCTATCATTAACTCATTCATCTGGGGTCCCTCACAGCACAAACTATTGTGGCGGGTGCTAAAATGCCCAACCAGCCAGGGCGGCACGTCGGTTCCGGACCTTTTCCTTTATTACGTCGCATCCCAACTCTCCCACTTTTATTATTTTCATCACTCAGACAGGAAACGCTACCTGGCCATGGTGTGCTCTAAGGCCCCTGGCTTGGTCTCGCACCCCTTCCAGATTCTGTTTTGCGAGCCTCGCGTCTCCCGGCGGGCGGATGATAGACACCAATTTCTTTTTCACCATCGTAAAATATGGCAAATTGCCATGTCTGTCGGCGAGGCGCCATTTCCACACTCACATACACCTCTCTGGGACAACCCTCGCTTACCCGAACTTGCTACGGTCCCCGACCACGGTATTTGGATCAGGAGTGGAGTTATATACCTAACACAGGTCGTTGCCCACGGATCGGTTAGGACCTTCCAGTCCCTCAAGGAAGCCCACACCTTGGCTAACCACATGTTCTTCCGTTACCTCCAACTCCGACATGCACTCACCACACAGTTTAGTGCTAACATCCCCACGCTCGAGATTCCGCTGCCTGTTGACATCGTTCAGGGCTCGGACCCCAAGAGACTGATTTCCCAATTTTATTCTTACCTACTGGCGCCTTCGGCGACTACCACTCTCCAGCAGGTAAAGTCCCGGTCGGAGCCTGATCTGGGGGTGGTGTCGACGGAGGACTGGGACGAGGCCCTTATTAATTGCAGATTAGTCTCTCCCAAACTTTCAGACCGCCTTACTCAACTATATATCCTGCATCGGTCATACCTGACACCACACCGCATCTCAAAGTTTAAGCCAGGTAGCAACCCCAACTGCCCGGGCTGTGACCATTCTAATGCCTCCTTTTACCACCTCATCTGGGAATGCCCCTGTGTGCAAGGTTTCTGGACTCAGGTGGTCCGGTTCCTTCACGACCGCATGGGATCACCACTGTCCTTGAGCCCCCGCCAATGCTTGCTTGGGCTCCTCTCACTGTCTGAACCCGAGAAATATCTTAATACCTTTTTGCAAGAGACACTATTCCTTGCTAGGCTTCAGATAGCTAGAACTTGGATGAGGGGACCCCCCCTACACTGCAGCAATGGATCAGAGCTGTCAATGCAACCCTACCCTTCCCCTACCCTGATGAATAAGGTCCCTCATGGTGCCCTTCAGATGCTCCCGACTACAGGTCCACAACTTTGCTTTTTCCCCACATGTTGCTCTACATATGTAACCCGCTCTTCCCTCAATGTGTCTGTTATGTCTGTGTACTTGACATTGCATTGTATCCTTGCTTGTGGTGCATGTTGCACCGATTATTCATATGTCTGTAATTCTTTACCTTTATGCTCAATAAACGTTGTTTTGATTTAAAAAAAAAAGAATACACTCGTGTGGAAATCATACATATAGAAAGGATCCTACACGTTACAGAGACAAAACTCCTTCTTCAGGGAAAATCCACTATATGTTTAATATTGTAATCTAAAATACAAAAAACAATTCATGAACTTACAGCATTCACTTAGTCAAACATTTGAAACATCCAAGTGGCAAACAGATGGATCTTATACAGGGCAAATATAGTAGTATGGCGGCAGTATACTTACATAGACAAACATGCATAAAAGCTTGCAGCAGAGTGTCCGAAAAAACAAAACTTAACGGGCATGTGTAGAAAAATTATGATCCGGAAAAGAGGGGTTAAAAAAACCAAAGCCTCATGGGCAGGCATAGAGCAGGTCAGCGCACGGATGGCCATGGAACAAACCAGGATCGCATACACCCAGGACACTGGAGGAGGATTGTATAAAATCTATAAACAAAATTAAATGTTACATTTCTCTAATAATTGTAGAGCTATAAATTATTCTGATAGCATTCATCCATCTTAATGGTTTTGACCTATCAGAATAATTTATAGCTCTACAATTATTAGAGAAATGTAACATTTAATTTTGTATCGGGATGGAGAGACTACTCTCCTGGTAGTAGTTGCTGGCGACTCAGATAGTCCGCTTGCCAGTTTTCTACCCCTGGAATGAAAATTGCAGAGAGACAAGGAACATGTTCTTCTGCCCCTGCCAAAATCCAATACACCTCTTTCTGGGCGCCCTGACTGTGGGTGCCTCCCTGGTGATTGATGTAAGCTACTGCAGTAGCATTGTCAGATTGAATCCGCACCGGGTGGCCCTGTAACCTGTGTGTCCAGGTTCTGAGGGCTAAGTATACTGCCCGCAACTCCAGTATGTTGATGGTCAGGTTCCTTTCGGTCTTGGCCCAGGTGCCCTGGGCTGAAACTTCTTCTAACGCCGCTCCCCCAGCCCTTTAGGCTGGCATCCATAGACACCACCTTCCAGGTGACTGGGAGAAAGGATCTTCCTTTCCGCAAGTTCTTGGTTTCTAACCACCAACTGAAGCTTTGGCGCACTTTTGGAGACAGGCGCATGGGTAGATCCAGAGCTTGGATCTTCCTGTTCCAGGCGGCTAAGATACTGCCTTGAAGTAGTCTCGAATGAAACTGGGCGTAAGGGACAGCCTCGAAGGAGGCCAATAGACGGCTTTTTCTTTGCCTTGACCTTGTGGATCAAGTCCTTTAGCGACTTGATCTTTGGTTCTGGAAGGAATACCCTGCCTTAGGCTGTGTCTATGATCATGCCCATATACTCTACCCTTTTTTGGGCTTGTAGAGAGGATTTTTGTAGATTTACAATCCATCCCAACTGTACCAGGTATTTTATTGTGGTGAGCACAGCGTGATCTAATCCTGCCACTGACTGATCTATCACAAGTAGATCGTCTAGATAGGCCATTACTGCTATGCCCTGTACCCTCAGATTTGCCAACAGAGGGGCTAGTACCTTTGTAAATACCCGGGGGGCGGCAGCCACCCCCAAATGGAAGTGGCGATGTTCTACCGCAAACCTTTAAAAATCTTTGGTGCGCGGGATGGATAGGCACATGTAAATATGCGTCCTTGATGTCTATCGACGCCATGAATTCTCCGCCTTGTAGGGAGGCGACCGCTGATCGAATAGTTTCCATTCGGAAATGGCAAATGTTCAGAAACTGATTTAGAGATCTTAGGTCCAGGATGGGTCTGACGTCTCTGTTTGGTTTTGGAATAACAAAGAGGTTTGAATAAAAACCTGAACCTTGCTCCTTCAGGGGTACTTCTGTGATTACCCCTTGGGACAGCAAGTGATCCAATCCTTTGAAAAAGGATACTCTTTTTAGTGAATCCTTGTAGAGTCTTGAGCTTCGGAATTGAGAAGATGGGATTACTCAAAAGTTCAGTTTGTATCCTAGGGCTACTGTGAATACTACTCGCTTGTCCTGAATTTCTGTCTGCCATGCCGCTGAAAACTGCCAAAGTCGTCCCCCCCACTCGGCCGAGCGGGGGCGCCTCTTCATGAAGAGGCTTTGGGGTTTTGCTTGTTAGCCTTTGAACCCCACTGCTTCTTGTTTTTCTGGGTTTGGTCTTCCTTAGCTTTTGTGGCTGGCTGAAAATGCCGTTGCCACTGGCTGTAGATAGATCTACCAGTAGCCAGGGAGAGAGAACGCTTAAAACAAGGACGCTTGTTTTTCTTCTTCTCTGGTAAAAGGATAGTTTTACCGCTCAATATCTTTTGGATATATTTCTCCAAATCTTCCCCAAAGAGGTGTTTGCCATGAAAGGGGAAGCTGGCCAAAAGCTTCTTGCATGGAACGTCTGCTGACTAATGCTTAAGCCAATAATTCAGCTGCAGCGTTAGGCGGGATGCCTGTTGGATAGAATCTCCAATGGCATCCACTGTAAAACATAAGGCCTTAGGCATATTCTCCCAAAATGTCATCTGTTCCGCAGTCAGATCTTTTATCCCCTGTTTTACCTGGTCCTTTAAGACCCAACACATATCCACCGCTGCCACAGCAGGTTGGGTTACTGCGCCTGCCAGGAGGAAGGATGACTTTAGTAAAGATTCCAACCTTTTTTTTAGAAGGATCTTTAAATACCTGGGTATTGTCCACCGGACAAGTTAGGCTTTTGTTTACAGAAGAAATCGCTGCATCCACAGAAGGCAGACTCCACTTATTGATAAACTTCTCCTCCATAGGATAAAGCACTTCAAACTTCCTAGGAGGAGCAAAACACTTATCTGGGTTTTTCCAGTCTGCGTAAATCAGATTCTCTAATAAAGGAAGAATCGGAAAAGCACAGGCAGCCTGTGGGGGATTTTAACAAGCCCAGAGAGGAGACCGGTGATTCAGTTAACTTTGTGATTAACGTAGTGATTCTCCCTTCTAAATTGCTTAGGGTTGTTGTCAAAGTGTCTTCAGTGACATATGCAGGCACAGGCACAACAGGAGAGGCTGCAACTCCTGATAGAGGTAATGGCTCATCCTGTATAAATACTTCAGGTATTACAGGAACATGAGGGTACCACGCAGGCACGGCTAGAACCTCCTGTCTCTGACGGGAATGCTTTTTTGCTTCTCCCAGAGCCTCTTCTTTGGGAAGATATAATGCTAAGCAAAGCCAAGGTACCAACAAATGTATATACTACTGTGCTAGTTTAGCATATACGTATGCAACTAATAACACACAGTTTCATGACAGAGTGGGTGTCTTATCCTTGGGGAGTGCTCAGCCAACCACATTGAGATCTTACGTGCCCTTAAACGCTGCTGTGACCCTTGCAGGGAAGCTCCAGACATGTGAGGTTTGTTCCTTCCTGTCTGACCGTCATAAAAGCGTGCCCGTCCCCGTGCCTATTTAGGCCCGCCCCCCACTGAGATTGTCATAAAGCGCGCCCCCATCCTAGGGGCATCCTAGGACGGGGGCTTGCAGAGCTTGCAGTGAAAGGAGTGTGCTTGTCGTTAGGACTGACACTGCTTTGGAACTCGGTGAGTGAAAACTCAGCTCTTTACTCCCTCCAGTGGCGGCTTAAATAATTATACCCACTCTAAATAGGAAAAGTCCTAGGCCGGGATTCAGAAAGGACTTACGACGTATCTCCAGATACGCCGTCGTAAGTCCAAATGTGCGCCATTGTATCTATACGCGTATTCTTGAAACTAGATACACCTGAAATTTGCCAAGATATGACCGACGTAAGTCTCCTACGCCGTCGTATCTTGGGTGCATATTTACGCTGGCCGCAAGGGGCGCTTCCGTAGATTTACGCGTCGAATATGCAAATGACCTAGATACGCCAATTCACGAACGTACTTGCGCCCGTCGCATTAAGCTACGCCGTTTACGTAAGGCGTACGTCCAGCGTAAGTTTACCCCCTCATAAAGCAGGGGTAAGTCATGTTAAGGTATGGACGTCGGAAAAGCGTCGTATTTTACGTCGTTTGCGTAAGTCGTACGTGAATGGGGCTGGGCGTAGGTTACGTTCACGTCGAAAGCATTGAGCCGATGTATCTTAGGTAGTATTTGCGACGTGATTCTGAGCATGCGACACCTCGTCCATGAGGTCCGCATACATAGTCGGGTTGAAAAAAAAGACACAAGTCCATCCAGTTCAACCACAAAAAAATAAACAAAATAGAAAACGTAGCACAATCCCATACACCCAACTCCATACCGACAGTTGATCCAGAGGAAGGCAAAAAAAAACAGCAGAGCATGATCCAATATTCTACCGAGAGGCAATCGAATTTACCCTGGATACAACTTTACAACTTTAATCTTAGTACTCAGTTATATTATGTACATTTAGGAAAATATCCAGGCCTTTCTTAAAGCAATCTACTGAGGCCCCGTACACACGGTCGGACAAAACCGATGAGAATGGAGCGAGGTTCAGTTTCATCGGTCCAAACCGACCCGTGTGTATAGGCCATCGGTCTGTTTTCCTTCGGTCCAAAATTTTAAAACATGCTTCAAAACCGAACCGATGGACCGCTGCCCGATCGGCCCAAACCGATGGTTAGTACAGAAAAGCATTGGTTCAAAACCCGCGCATTCTCAGAATCAAGTCGACGCATGCTTGGAAGCATTGAACTTCGTTTTATTCAGCACGTTGTGTGTTTGACGTCACCGCGTTCTGACCCGATCGGTTTTTGGAACGATGGTGTGTACACACATCAGGCCACTTCAGCGGTGAACCGATGGAAATGGCCCGTCGGACCATTGTCATCGGTTTGGAACGACCGTGTGTACGCGGCCTGAGCTGGCCAGAACCACCTCTGGAGGGAGTCTGTTCCACATTTTCACAGCTCTTACTGTGAAGAAACCTTTCCGTATTTGGAGATGAAAGCACTTTTCCTCTAGACATACAGAGTGCCCCCTTGTCCTCAGTGTTGACCGTAAAGTAAATAACTCAACACCAAGTTTACTATATGGACCCCTTATATATTTGTACATGTGGATCATATCCCCCCTTATTCTCCTAGATACCATCCAGTTTTGGCGTAATATAATTAAGCGTCTTGGATGGACCCACAGTGTAGCTCTCTACCCTCATAGGGCTTCTTAGGCAGAACTATCTTCAGCACATCTTTTTCCTCGAGTCCAACACCTTAGACACTGGTGAAAAAACTAAGGTACTTCCCTGATGGGAGGGGAACGTGAGAGAAAGGGGTTCCCCAGTAGGGCTTTTAGGCAGAGGGATCAAAAAGTAAATTAAATAGTTTCAGTAAAAAATGATATTTATTTGCCGATGATATCAGATGTCACAGTGAATAATGGTGGAAAATATACAAATAAACAAGAAGAGTACAAAAGTAAATATCACAATCCTGGTTGCAGTAGACATGAATACATATACCGTATTTATCGGCGTATATCGCGCACTATTTTCCCCTTAAAATAAGGGGAAAATCGTGGGTGCGCGATATACGCCGATAGCCGCTTCCCGCGCTCAGTTTGAAATCCTGCGCCAACATATACCGAGTGCAGTACACTCGGGTACATTCGGCTAGGCTCGGCTTCGCTCGTGCTCACGCATAAACGTCACAGAGCGTGAGCGCGAGCGAAGCCGAGCCTTGCCGAATGTACCCGAGTGTACTGCACTCGGTATATGTCGGCGGAGGCGTTCAAACTGAGCGCGGGAAGCGAGGACTCGACTTGAGGCGCGTGCTGGAGAAGCCGGGAGGACACCATCCAGGCCGCAGATGGACGCCGGACCGGACGATGGACGCTGAGAAGACACCAAAACTGTAAGTAATAAAATCATATAACATTTTTTTTTACAGGAATTTCGGGGCGCAACTTTAGGGGTGCGCGGTATAAGCGGGAGCGCATTAAACCGCGATAAATACGGTACATCTCAAAGTACTATGGGTTATTGTACAATGTAGATCCCCAATGTAGGTCCCCGACGACCGTTTGTTCGGTCTCTTCAGGGGGACAAGGGTTCTAAAACATCAATTAGAAAATTTTAAATTAGAAAAAGAGAACATGTCAACATACATCACATAGCGTGGTGATATATTTACCGCTAAAACAAGGAATCCGGGATAATGGGAGCCGCTGGACAGTCCGGGAGGGGTTATGGCTGCCCCCACCCCCCCAAAATACAATCGGAGCAAAATGTCCGTCCAAAAGGGCTTGCAAGGAGCCAAAGCGTGGACGCCCTCTCGGCGGTGGAGGAGCAGGCACCTGCAAAGAACACCCACAATTTTGTAGTTGGTTGGGGAGAATTGAATAAATAATTCAATGCAAAGCTGCCAAAATGACAGTTAGAGTCTGGGTTAGACATGTGCAATTCGTTTTGTTTCTAATTTGTTTTTTTACGGAAATTCGGAAATTCGTTAATTAAGAATTTTCGTATTTGCGAATTTTTTATTTACGAATTTTCGTATTTCCGAAAATTTTGAATTTACGAATTTTCGTATTTCCGAAAATTCGAATTTACGAATTTTCGTATTTCCGTTTTTTTCCCCGAATTTTCGTATTTCCGTTTTTTTCCCCGAATTTTCGTATTTCCGTTTTTTCCCCCGAATTTTCGTATTTCCGTTTTTTTTCCCGAATTTTCGTATTTCCGTTTTTTTCCCGAATTTTCGAATTTTTCAATTTTCGAATTTCGAATTTTTTAATTTTCAAATTTCGAATTTTTGATTTTTCGAATTTTTCACTTTTCGAATTTCGAATTTTCAAATTTCGAATTTTCAAATTTCGAATTTTCAAATTTCGAATTTTCAAATTTCGAATTTTCAAATTTCGAATTTTCAAATTTCGAATTTTCAAATTTACGAATTTCGAAAATTCAAAATGGAAAAATTCAAAAGTTGAAAAATTCAAAATTCGAACATCGAACTTTGATTTTTTAAATTTTCGAATTTCGAATTTTTCAATCTTCGAAATTTCGAAATACGAAAATTCGGAAATACGAAAATATTCGGAAATACGAAAATTCGAATTTTTCCATTTTCGAATTTTTCTATTTTCGAATTGAAAAATTCGAAAATTGAAAAATTCTAAATTTTTCAATACGAAAATTAGAAAATTCGAAAATAGAAAAATTCGAAATTTGAAAAATTCTAAAATTCAAATTTTTCGATTTTCGAATTTTTCAATTCTCGAAATTTCGATTTTCGAATTTTTCAATTTTCGAAATTTCGATTTTCGAATATTTCAATTTTCAAATTTCGAATTTTCAAATTTCGAATTTTCAAATTTCGAATTTTCAAATTTACGAATTTCGAAAATTCAAAATGGAAAAATTCGAAAGTTGAAAAATTCGAAATTCGAACATCGAACTTTGATTTTTTAAATTTTCGAATTTCGAATTTTTCAATCTTCGAAATTTCGAAATACGAAAATTCGGAAATACGAAAATATTCGGAAATACGAAAATTCGAATTTTTCCATTTTCGAATTTTTCTATTTTCGAATTGAAAAATTCGAAAATTGAAAAATTCTAAATTTTTCAATACGAAAATTAGAAAATTAGAAAATTCGAAAATAGAAAAATTCGAAATTTGAAAAATTCTAAAATTCGAATTTTTCGATTTTCGAATTTTTCAATTCTCGAAATTTCGATTTTCGAATTTTTCAATTTTCGAAATTTCGATTTTCGAATATTTCAATTTTCGAATTTCGAACTTCGATTTTTTTCGGAATTTTCTTATTTCCGAATTTTCGTATTTCAGAATATTTTCGTATTTCAGAATTTTCGTATTTCGAAAAAAACGAATGAAACGAAAAAAAAATATTTTTTTTTTCAGAAATTCGGAAATTTACGAAATTTCCAATTTTCGAATTTCGAATTTTTTAATTTTCGATATTTCGAATTTTTCGATATTTCGAATTTTTCAATTTTCGATATTTCGAATTTTTCGAAATTTCGAATTTCGAATTTTTCAGTTTTCGAATTTTTTAATTTTTTAATTTCGAATTTTCGAAATACGATAGCATTTCCGAATTTTCATATTTCGAAATTTCGAGAATTGAAAAATTTTAGAATCGAAATTTCGAAAGGGAGCCGGATCGAGAGTGGATTTTTTTATTTATTTTTTTATTAATAAAGGACTTTTTTCTACGGTGTCTGTGTTTTTTTTACAATAATTTACACTTCCTTCGTGAAATGGTAGGGGTACAGTGTACCCCATTACCAATTCACATAGGGGGGGCCAGGATCTGGGGGTCCCCTTTGTTAAAGGGGTCTTCCAGATTCTGATAAGCCCCCCACCCGCAGACCCCCACAACCACCGGGCAAGGGTTGTGGGGATGAGGCCCTTGTCCCCATCAACATGTGGACATCCTCCCCATGTTGAGGGCATGTGGCCTGGTACGGTTCAGGAGAGGGGGGGCCTCACTCTGTCCCCCCCTCTTTTCTGCGGCCGGCCAGGTTAACGTGCTCGGATAATTGTCGAAGATTGAAAAAAATTTCGAATTTTCAAATTTCGAATTTTCAAATTTACGAATTTCGAAAATTCAAAATGGAAAAATTCGAAAGTTGAAAAATTCGAAATTCGAACATCGAACTTTGATTTTTTAAATTTTCGAATTTCGAATTTTTCAATCTTCGAAATTTCGAAATACGAAAATTCGGAAATACGAAAATATTCGGAAATACGAAAATTCGAATTTTTCCATTTTCGAATTTTTCTATTTTCGAATTGAGAAATTCGAAAATTGAAAAATTCTAAATTTTTCAATACGAAAATTAGAAAATTAGAAAATTCGAAAATAGAAAAATTCGAAATTTGAAAAATTCTAAAATTCGAATTTTTCGATTTTCGAATTTTTCAATTCTCGAAATTTCGATTTTCGAATTTTTCAATTTTCGAAATTTCGATTTTCGAATATTTCAATTTTCGAATTTCGAACTTCGATTTTTTTCGGAATTTTCTTATTTCCGAATTTTCGTATTTCAGAATATTTTCGTATTTCAGAATTTTCGTATTTCGAAAAAAACGAATGAAACGAAAAAAAAATATTTTTTTTTTCAGAAATTCGGAAATTTACGAAATTTCCAATTTTCGAATTTCGAATTTTTCAATTTTAGATATTTCGAATTTTTCGATATTTCGAATTTCGAATTTTTCAATTTTCGATATTTCGAATTTTTCGAAATTTCGAATTTCGAATTTTTCAGTTTTCGAATTTTTTAATTTTTTAATTTCGAATTTTCGAAATACGATAGCATTTCCGAATTTTCATATTTCGAAATTTCGAGAATTGAAAAATTTTAGAATCGAAATTTCGAAAGGGAGCCGGATCGAGAGTGGATTTTTTTATTTATTTTTTTATTAATAAAGGACTTTTTTCTACGGTGTCTGTGTTTTTTTTACAATAATTTACACTTCCTTCGTGAAATGGTAGGGGTACAGTGTACCCCATTACCAATTCACATAGGGGGGGCCAGGATCTGGGGGTCCCCTTTGTTAAAGGGGTCTTCCAGATTCTGATAAGCCCCCCGCCCGCAGACCCCCACAACCACCGGGCAAGGGTTGTGGGGATGAGGCCCTTGTCCCCATCAACACGTGGACATCCTCCCCATGTTGAGGGCATGTGGCCTGGTACGGTTCAGGAGAGGGGGGGCCTCACTCTGTCCCCCCCTCTTTTCTGCGGCCGGCCAGGTTAACGTGCTCGGATAATTGTCTGGTGTGGATTTTGGGGGGAACTCCACGCCATTTTTTTTTTAAATTTGGGGTGGAGTTCCCCTTAAAATCCACACCAGACCTGAAGGGTCTGGTCATAACCCCTCACTCTTCAGTCACCAGCTCAGTTTTTTTTCTGCCTAGCAAAGGAGAAGGACCTGGCTTCCTGGGGTCCCATTGGTCCTAAGAGAACTTTTATTTTTATTTTTTTGATCCTGAGTAGGGATGAGCTTTGTGTTCGACTCGAACGTATGTTCGACTCGAACATCGTCTGTTCGTACGTTCGACGAAATTCAAACAAAATGGGTCGTTCGCGTCAAATTCGAGGGTGACGCGCAACGGCCCATAATTCACTGCGGCATTGCACGCTGATGATTGGTCAAGCATGCACTATGACCCTGCATGCTTGGCCAATCACAGCGCGCAAAAAACGGAGAGAAATAATTGGCCAAAGCCAGGGTGGCTTTGGCTAATTATGGCTCAGGGGGTTTAGTACACGCCCCACACTATATAAGGCCGCCTGCAAGTCGGCGGCGTGTAGTGTGTTGCGGCGTTGTTAAAGAACAGATCAGACAGTCAGTCAGTTAGAGAGAGAGAGAGAGAGAGACACAGTGTCTTTTCTACCAGATAGATAGATAGATAGAGCAGGCAGGCTAGTCAGTTTAGTTAAATTTACAGTGTGTAAAGGATATATATACATCCTAGGAGTTTTACATATATTTATACACTGTATAGCTTAGCTAGATCAGCTATTCCTATTTGGCAGGCAGTAGATTGTGCTAGCTGCAGTGCTCTAACGTGTTGTATTGCCTGTGTGCGGGGAAACGTGCGGAGCTTCTCACATGCGCAGTGTATAAAGCGATATTGCGTGAGTGAGAACGTCATTCACAGTCGGTAGAAAATGTCGGAAAAACGATTGTGCAGTACGACGATACAAAACTTGATTTTGGACTTTATGATCAGTGGATGAGTTTGTGGGTTAGATATGGGGAGAAAGCTAAGGCTTGACTGACATTAGCTTTTTTTTCTTAATTTTGACTTGCAGAAATAATGGAGGCCTTCAGAGAACAGGAGTTCTTCACCAAATTTGTTCAAAGGGGGCCCCGGATGGCAACCCCCCTTTTTTCTAGAATTTGGCATTGTAATGGCCCCCCCAACCCTAAAATAATCGACATATTGTTGCCACACAGCAAGTGCGCTTTGGGGGGCCAAGCCTGCATGGACAGTCTCACGGGCCACCACCACTGGAACATCAGTGGCCTCATCAGGCACAAGTGTCATGTAGTTTGTTGAGGGTCTCTTTAGAAAATTGTGCAATATGCAGCAGCAAAGTCTGACATGGTTCAGATTCTACTTAACAAACCTACAGTCCTTATCTTGTTTGCACCGCCTGTATACTGCTGTTCAAAGTATATAGGGCCAAAGGGTCTTGTCAGGGCCGATCCTCCCTATAGGCTCACTATGCAAACCGCTTAGGGCCCCGCAAAGCTGTGAAGGGCCCCCCAAATTACTAGAGGCCCCGCCTGGTGAGAAGTAATTTTCGCCCCCTTACCCAGCTTCTAAACTCGCTGGCTGAGTAATTTCCGACAGCAGAACACCCCCTCCCCCCGCTTCTCAACTTTCTTTAATGTGACATGTCACTGTCGTCAGCGCCCTCCGCTTCTCATTTTTAATGTGCCAGGTCATTTTGCTTAGGGTCCTAGGGAGGTCAGGATCGGCACTGGGTCTTGTAATGACCTGGGGGGAGTGGTGGCGGGGAAACTAATGCTATTTTTTTCAATGATTTTTATCCATATTGCAGGGACCAAACATTACATTAAAGCCGCAAGCAGTATTACATTTTTTTTTTCTTATAGTAATCTCATGTTGTGCAGTGACATTTCTAAACACGTGCCACTACTATAGACACCCATTTCATTTTAAGCATCATTAAAATTGCTGCTCCAGAAAAAAACTACAGTTTTTAAAACTTTTTTTTCCATTGATACATGTTCCCTGGGGCAAGACCCGGGTTCTCAAAGACGTTTTCCAACAATAACTTGCATATTGGGCTTTAAAATGAGCACTTTTGAATTCGAACGTTCGAGTCCCATAGACTTCAATGGGGTTCTAAATGTTCGCGCGAACGTTCGGTCCGTTCATAAGTTCTGGTGCAAACCGAACGCGGGTATGTTTGGCTCATCCCTAATCCTGAGATCTACTTTTCCTTGTTTCCTTGTAGTCTCCCCAGTCTGGCCATCGAGCATGAGCAGACCTTTAGCTGCGTGCGGGGTCGGCCACGACACACCCCATTGCTCCAGGGGTGGCCGGTGAGCTACATGCTACGGGGCTCACTTATGATCAGGCTACTGCAGTCGGTGTCACGTGGGCTGTGGCCGACAGCCACCTCATACTAGTACGGCGGTGGGTTTGTCTGGAATGCTTCCAGCAGTCCCCGTGGGACGGGTAAGTAGGTTCCTCCTGCTCTGGCAGGATGGAGCAGCTGGGCATTCCTGGGGTGGTCGTTAAGGGGGTCTCTCGCCCTCCCTTTCCTCTCCCCCCATCCTTTCCTCCTTCCCATGCGTTGCTGGGCCTGCTGTTTTCCGGGGTCCCTGGGGGGGCTCCGGGTCCTGTACTGGGGGCTGTGTGTGGGGTCTGCTGCCTGTGTGGGGTGATCTGCCATTAAGGGGGGCCTCTGCTCGGTGTTTGTGGCCTTGTTATACCTCAGATTGGCACAACGCCATTTTCTTGGGGCCGCACTGTATTTATTTCAATGCAGCTGGTGGCCATTTTCTTGTAGCTTGCGCTCTTTTTTTTCATGAGGCGAGCGATGGCCATTTTGTTGTGGTCTTAACAGCGCTCAGATGGCTATTTCTGTACGGCATGAACTACAGATCACCTCAGAGACTCCTCAGGGACACACTGTGCTGAGTGTTAGTGGCGGACCACAGCGCTAACAGTAACCAGGTCTGTGTAACCATCCCTGTGTGGCTGTCAGGTGAGCGGTATGGCGCCAGAGGCTGTCGCTTCTTCCCCAGAAATGCCAGTGATAGCAACTGGTTCCCCAGCACCTGCAAGTACAGGTAGATGCTTTGTCAGCGGTCCTGGAATAATTTGTTGCCAGGGTGGAAGCGGTGTGCGGGCGTAAGAGGGGTAAATAGCGGCCCCTCCCCCCACCATCATCTGGGGACAGCTCTGATTCAGACTCGGGTGTCAGAGGATGCAGACCGTGATCTTTCGGACAGTGAGGAGAAACCCTCAAATTGGAGGATGCGTCTGGGGCATCTACTGAGGTGCAGGTCTGTTTTGGGTCCCGCAAGTCGACCCGCACTGCTAAGGTTTTTCCTTATCTGTCTTATTTTTGATAAATTTATAGACAAAGAATGGGAACAGCCGCAGTGGACCTTTTGTGGTCCCAAACCGAATGGTGGTCCGTTACCCTTTTGAGGAATGCCTTTTGAAAAAATGGTCATTCCCCCCGGTTGTGGACCCCCTGGTGTCTAGGTTGAACAAGTTCACCACAATTCCGGTGGAAGGGACCCCTGCTTTTAAAGACCCTACTGACAGGAGGTCCAAAGCGCTGGCCCGGTCCATGTTCACCATGCTAGGGTCAGCATTGCGACCGGTATTGGCCTTGGTCCTGGTGTCACAGACTCTTACTGAGTGGGCAAAATTGTTGCACTGTGAACTGGAGAAGCTCCCTTGCTCTCCAGAGCCTCAGTATCTTTGAAGCACCCACTCTTCTAACCACCCGACCCACCAAGTCAGTTCAGACACTTTGTCTACATGAACAAAACATTTAAAAGATTTTTGGCTAGAAAATTATTTTGAATCCCCAAATATTATATATATATATATATATATTTTTTAATATATATATATATATATATATATATATATATATATATATATATATATATATATATATATATATATATATATATATATTTTAAAGCAGAGGCCCTACAGATTAAAATAGTGGGTGTTGCAATTTGTTTTTTCACAAAAAAAAATTCAAATGCAATTATTGGGGAACATTTTTTTTATTTGAATGCACAAAAACACACTATATTGGCCAAATGTTTCGTAAAATTATGATCCTTGGCCCGAGTACATAGATACCAAATGTTCCCGCCCACTGCTTGTAAAAGTCTAGTGGCTAATTAGCTGCTTGGATTGCTTTTACATGAAAGCTGACCGCCTGCTAAAAAAACGATACCAAGATGATACCTAAACCTCCTTCATGCACCCTGTGGGTTTAGTGAAAAAAGAGATTCCTCTGTTCACGTCGATCGGTGATATACCCACCATTAGAATACCGCCCTACATTCACCCACTTCTAATGATGGGCATACATACATGCAGTGGTCTTTCTCTCTCTCTCTTTTTTCCTTCAGCCTAAGGCCCCATACACACGAGAGGATTTATCCGCGAATACGGTCCAGCGGACCGTTTCCGCGGATAAATCCTCTCGAGGATTTGCGCGGATTTCCATGCGATGGAGTGTACTCACCATCGCATTGAAATCCGTGCCGAAATCCTCTGGCGATGACGTGTCGCGCCGTCGCCGCGATTATGGCGCGGCGACGTGCGCGACGCTGTCATATAAGGAATTCCACGCATGCGTCGAATCATTACGACGCATGCGGGGGATCCCTTCGGACGGATGGATCCGGTGAGTCTGTACAGACCAGCGGATCCATCCGTTGGGATGGATTCCAGCGGATAGATTTGATAGCATGTCAGCAAATATTTATCTGCTGGAAATCCATCCCAGGGGATAAATATCCGCGGAAACAGATCCGCTGGAGTGTACACACCATAGGATCTATCCGCTGAAACCCATTCGCTGGGATTTTTCAGCGGATGGATTCTATCGTGTGTATGGGGCCTAACAGTTTCCCAGATTCTTCCATTCACATTGATCGATGTGGATGAAGAAATCTCTGCCAAGAATGGGCATACATGCACTGTTTTTCCCCCTTGGGCTGAACGAAAAAAAAAAAGAACCTAACAGATTCCTCCATTCACATCTGCCAAGAAAAGTAAATAAAAATATATGCCGAAGCATAGGGGCAATCCGCCCCTAATGTCCACCCCTGTCCCTTTTTGCTTTGGCATATATATGCCGCTTCTTTTTCTTTTTTTAAAAACTGTGGTGGTGAAATCACGTCCTACATCGCTGGAGTCGCTGATTTTACGTATCGTGAGAGCAAACTCTGTTGCTGTCAAAATAAATCAGTGCTGCAGCTGAATGGTGTACCTGCAAAGCAAACAATGATAACAATAAAACACAGTAACATTACAGTATAACAGTAGGACATAAGCAAACACGATAAAACACAGTAACAATAAAACATTACAGTTAAGCAAATACAATAAAACAGAGCAGAAAACTATAGCCGAGAACAACAATAAAACAACAACTACCGTCCTCGGAAGTACAATAAAAAAAAAAGATAGCCATGGCTGCAATACTCACCTCTTCTCTGGTGCTTTCCCTGCATGCTCTATGATCCAACACCAGTGCCCTGTTCACACCAAAACGCATGTTTTTTTTTTTAATGGAGAAAGCCTGGGTTCTCACACTCAGCAGAGGGAAATTATCTGTTTTTCACTGGGTAGTGCCCGTGGTTGACAGGCTTTTGGGGGATGGTGCATTTTTTATTTATTTTTTTACAATGCAAGGCACGGTTTCCCCCCTTTAAAAAAATAAAAGTGACATTCAGTTAATTTCTGGCTCAGCTGCACTGCATGAAAATGGAGGGTGCAATAAAATATTTGGGGGGAGGGGGAAAAAATGGTGTGATGGAGAACTGTGGAGCCGTACAGAAAAATGCAGACATGTTGCAGTTTTTTTCACCATTCTGCTGCACAGCACACAGATAAAACGGAGTTTTTCTTTCACATGAAAATTAAGCTCTGCGCACAAGTATCAATTTGCCAAAAGATGGAGCACAAAGGTCCCTGTAAAGCCCTGTACACACGATCGTTTCGTCTGATGAAAACGGACCGATGGACCGGTTTCATCGGACGAACCGATCGTGTGTGGGCCCCATCGGTGAAAAAAAATAGAACCTGTTTTAAATGTTTCTTATGGTTAAAAAAAACGATCATCTGTGGGGAAATCCATTGGTCAAAAATCCATGCATGCTCAGAATCAAGTCGAAGCATTGAATTTCATTTTTCTCAGCACGTTGTAGTGTTTTACGTCAATGCGTTGGACACGATCGGATTTTTAACTGATGGGGTGTAGGCAAGACACGTTGAAAAAATCCATCGGATTAGATTCCATCAGATATCCGAGTGTGTACAGGGCTTAAGGCCACAAAGCAAATTATTTTCTACATGCCGTATTCACATCACAGTGCTGGTGTCATGTGAGGTTTTTTTTCTGTTAAAAAAAAAAGGGACAAAAAGTGCCCTTTAGAGAGCTGCATTTTCATTTGCATAAAAATTCAGCTCTTTGCAGAAGTGTGAATTTGCCCAAATATGCAACATAAAGGTCACTGCAAAGGCAAAAGGAAAGCAATTGTTTTCTATGTGCTCTGTTCACACCACAATGTTGGTGTCGTTATTTTTTTTTCTCTATTGCATATTGCATATTTCTGCGCAGAATAAAAATGCACATGACATCATTGTTTTCCTTTTGCCTACCAATTCTTATGCCGCATACACACGATAATTTTTCAGCTTGTAAAAAAACGACGTTTTAAAAAAATGTAATTTAAAACGATCGTGTGTGGGCTTCACATAATTTTTCGGGTTCTGAAAAACGTCAAAGAAAAATTTCCAACATGCTCCATTTTTTAATGACGTTTTAAACTATGTCGTTTTTCGGGTTGTAAAAAATGGTCGTGTGTGGGCTTAAACGATGTGAAAAACCAGCGCATGCTCAGAAGCAAGTTATTAGACGGAACTTCCCCTTTATAGTGCAGTCGTACGTGTTGTACGTCACCGCGCTTTGCTAGAGCATTTTTTTTTAACGATCGTGTGTGGGCAACGTCGTTTTAATGATGAAGTTTGAAAAAAAAACTTTTTCTAGAGGCTGAAAAACTTAGTTTTTTTACAAGCCGAAAAATGATCGTGTGTACGCGGCATAACACTACCCTCCCTCAAGACTGACAATGCTACTGTCCAAAGGTGACCCCGTGCTCCTTCATCCAGAGTGGGGGGAACTCTTAGTTACAGTGACATAGTAGGCAAGGTTGAAAATAGACCAGGGGCGGACTGACAGTTCATGGGGCCCCCGGGCAAAAGGAGATCATGGGGCCCCCTGTGTCTCCGCCCATGTGTCCCTGCCCACGTTAAAGCTACATTCACACAAAGTCCCACCTACATATTGCACTGCCCACATTGCAGGCGTTCAAAGAATTTCTCTACACACTGTTCAAAATAAATGTTTATTATAGGAATTAAAACATTCTTTTCACTGATCACCAATGTAAGGGACATTCTTCCCACTGATCACCAATGTAAGGAACATTCTTCTCACTGATCACCAATGTAAGGAGCATTCTTCCCACTGACCACCAATGTAAGGGACATTCTTCCCACTGATCACCAATGTAAGGGACATTCTTCTCACTGATCACCAATGTAAGGAACATTCTTCCCACTGATCACCAATGTAAGGAACATTCTTCCCACTGATCACCAATGTAAGGATCATATTTCCCACTGATCACCAATGTAAGGGACATTCTTCTCACTGATCACCAATGTAAGGATCATATTTCCCACTGATCACCAATGTAAGGAACATTCTTCTCACTGATCACCAATGTAAGGGACATTCTTCTCACTGATCACCAATGTAAGGGACATTCTTCCCACTGATCACCAATGTAAGGGACATTCTTCCCACTGATCACCAATGTAAGGGACATTCTTCTCACTGATCACCAATGTAAGGAACATTCTTCTCACTGATCACCAATGTAAGGAACATTCTTCCCACTGACCACCAATGTAAGGAACATTCTTCCCACTGATCACCAATGTAAGGGACATTCTTCCCACTGATCACCAATGTAAGGGACATTCTTCCCACTGATCACCAATGTAAGGAACATTCTTCTCACTGATCACCAATGTAAGGGACATTCTTCCCACTGATCACCAATGTAAGGAACATTCTTCCCACTGATCACCAATGTAAGGGACATTCTTCTCACTGATCACCAATGTAAGGGACATACTTCCCACTGATCACCAATGTAAGGAACATTCTTCCCACTGATCACCAATATAAAGGAAGGACATACTTCTCACTGACCATCAATGTAAGGAACATTCTTCTCACTGATCACCAATGTAAGGGACATTCTTCTCACTGATCACCAATGTAAGGGACATTCTTCCCACTGATCACCAATGTAAGGAGCATTCTTCCCACTGATCACCAATGTAAGGAACATTCTTCTCACTGATCACCAATGTAAGGATCATATTTCCCACTGATCACCAATGTAAGGGACATTCTTCTCACTGATCACCAATGTAAGAAGCATTCTTCTCACTGATCACCAATGTAAGGGGCATTCTTCCCACTGATCACCAATGTAAGGGACATTCTTCCCACTGATCACCAATGTAAGGGACATTCTTCTCACTGATCACCAATGTAAGGATCATATTTCCCACTGATCACCAATGTAAGGGACATTCTTCCCACTGATCACCAATGTAAGGAACATTCTTCCCACTGATCACCAATGTAAGGAACATTCTTCCCACTGATCACCAATGTAAGGAACATTCTTCTCACTGACCACCAATGTAAGGAACATTCTTCCCACTGACCACCAATGTAAGGAACATTCTTCCCACTGATGATCACCAATGTAAGGAACATTCTTCTCACTGATCACCAATGTAAGGAACATTCTTCCCACTGATCACCAATGTAAGGAACATTCTTCTCACTGATCACCAATGTAAGGGGCATTCTTCCCACTGATCACCAATGTAAGGAACATTCTTCCCACTGATCACCAATGTAAGGGACATTCTTCCCACTGATCACCAATGTAAGGGACATTCTTCTCACTGATCACCAATGTAAGGAACATTCTTCTCACTGATCACCAATGTAAGGGACATTCTTCCCACTGATCACCAATGTAAGGAACATTCTTCCCACTGATCACCAATGTAAGGGACATTCTTCCCACTGATCACCAATGTAAGGAACATTCTTCTCACTGATCACCAATGTAAGGGACATTCTTCCCACTGATCACCAATGTAAGGAACATTCTTCCCACTGATCACCAATGTAAGGAGCATTCTTCTCACTGATCACCAATGTAAGGAACATTCTTCCCACTGATCACCAATGTAAGGAACATTCTTCCCACTGATCACCAATGTAAGGAACATTCTTCTCACTGATCACCAATGTAAGGAACATTCTTCTCACTGATCACCAATGTAAGGGACATTCTTCCCACTGATCACCAATGTAAGGGACATTCTTCCCACTGATCACCAATGTAAGGGGCATTCTTCTCACTGATCACCAATGTAAGGAATATATATAGGGAATAACACTCACTTAGGCTGGATTCACACCTATGCATTTTTAGTGCTTTTTGCATTTTGCAGATTTGCACTACAGAACGTGTTCCATAGGAAACCATGTTAAATGGATTGTTGTGCAAATCTGCAAAATGCACAAAAAATGCCATAGGTGTGAATCCGCTTTAGTCCAGGTTCGCACTGACAGCGGGAATGAAATTGTGCGAGACAGTTCAGCTAAACTCGCATGATTTCATACCCGCATATCAGTGCGAATTTGGCGGGTGATTTCAGAGACATCTGTGAGGGTTGCTGCACAGATGTCTATGGAAATTGCACCAAGAAGTCGCCAAAAGTTGTACAGAAACTACTTTTGGGAATCGGCGCCACGAATGGGGCATCGCACCGATTCGGTTAGTGCCATTGCCATGCGATTTGACATGTCAAATCGCATGGTAAATTGCTTCAATGTGAACCAGGTCTAAGTGCTATTCCCTATATATAACACTGATATCTATACACTGAGTGGCATTCAGTGTACCAGATATCAGTGTGCAGGGGCGGATTGACCAGTCAGTCGGCACCGTGGTGGCAGGGCCCAGGCCGGCTCAGTCCGCCACTGGAGGTGCCCGCAGCAGTGGCAGCTTATCATACACAATAAAAAAAACTGAGTCTGTACCCCCGAGAAAGCAGTGCCTTGAACCATTAAATCCCACTAGCTAGGTTGATGTGGCTGTTGTATATGAGGGGGTCGGGAGGTATGAGCTGGCCGGTGTCCTGACGATATGGTTCCTCTATCTGATAGTTTTCGACCTCAACTGTGCATGCTCAGTCAGAGTCTACGGAAATCTCCGAGGCTGAACAGCTGTTTGTCCGCTGTAAATGGAGCATGCGCAATGCGCTCGCTCCCGACCCGATGCTTGGGGCTGGTTATACACGGCTCCTCCACTCGATGGCCAGTGCTTTTGTCAAAGGGGTGGATGTCATATTGAGAATATCAACAAACTGGGGGTGTGTGTAACCAGCACCAAGCATTGAGTCGGGAGCGAGCGCAGTGTTCATTGCATATGCTCTGTTTACAGCTAACAAGCAGCTCTTCGGGCTTGGAGATTTTCGTAGCCTCCGACTGCGCAAGTGCAGCGCCTGCGCAGTCGAGGTGGGAACCTATCCGATAGGGGAACCATCTTGACAAGAAAACGGGATGGATGGCTCATCGTGTGCACTAGTGCAGTGTTTCTCAACTCCAGTCCTCAAGGCGCCCCAACAGGTCATGTTTTCAGGATTTCCTTTAGATGAAACGGCTGTGGTGATTACTAAGGCAGATCAAATCATCTGTGCAAAATAGTGGAAAGCCTGAAAACATGACCTGTTGGTGCGCCTTGAGGACTGGAGTTGAAAAACACTGCACTAGTGAATAGCCCCTGACATGACCTGCTACCTGGTAAATAAGCACAGACACAGCACAGGGCAAGAAGGTAAAGAAACAATCAGCATGGGCATGGCTCTTATAACACAGATTAGACACTGTCACGGTAACTGCAATCACGGGGCTTTCATTATTTATGACACTGACCTGCTAATCTGCACACAACACAAGACAGGTCATTGTGAATGCCATTCGTTCCTGTGTCTGTGCAATTCAGTCAGCTCTGCCTCTCCAGTCCAGCAGCAGCAGCTCCTTCACATGCAGTCCTCCGAGGCAGTGACTTATGGCCCCGCCCCCTCAGCTGAATTCCACAGGGGAGAGAGGTGGCCGGAGCGCCTGTCACAGTGTCACTGTACATCCCCGCACGCACGACTCACGGCTCTGATGAGCCATCCATCCTGGGAAGCTCATAACTCCCGAGCGAGCCTCTTATACAAGGCATCTCGGGGGTACAGAGTGCAGACTCGTTTTTTTAATTGTGTAGAAGCTGACGCTGCTGCGGGCACCTCCAGGGACGGACTGAGCCAGCCCGGGCCCCCCCCACCACGGGCCCTCGGGCAATGACCGAATGACCGAATGGTCAGTCCGCCCCTGAAATAGACACAAGTCCAACCTATGTGTGTGATTTTATGTCAGTATTACATTGTAGATCCCTGTATGTTGTGGTCGTTCAGGTGCTTATTTTTCTATTGATGCTTCCCGCTGAGACCACCACCTGTTGAAGGGAATTCCATATCCTCGCCGCTCCTGCAGTAAAGAACCCTCTACGTAGTTTAAGGTTAAACCTCCTTTCTTCTAATTTTAGTGAATGGCCGCATGTCTTATTAAATTCCCTTTCGCCGAGTTTTATCCCTATTGTGCGGTCACCAGTACAGGATTTGGATTTGGATTGTTTGTCTGATGC
This sequence comes from Rana temporaria, assembly GCF_905171775.1. Classification (NCBI taxonomy): domain Eukaryota; kingdom Metazoa; phylum Chordata; class Amphibia; order Anura; family Ranidae; genus Rana; species Rana temporaria. The sequence continues at coordinate 169,933,023 of NC_053493.1, forward strand.
AGGACACGTGTCCCCATGAGTGAGATTGAAGCTGCTTGGATTTTTTTTTACCTTTGTGTAAGATGGCCACTCCCATGTGGCTTGAATTGGAGAGGGGCAGCCAGCTATGAGGCATATGAAAACTGTATATTGTGGATGAATTCAGCCTGAAATGTGTGTGTTTGGCTGAGCAGTTTGTATTTCTCAATGTATTGTTTGGTGTGCCATGTACTTTAGTGGGGGATGGGCAGCCAGCACTGCTGCCCCATTATTTGCAATGATGAAAGTTCGTTGCTTTCTGTAAACAGTGGCATGGAGGAGTTCTTTTTGTTTGGAGATGGAAAGATCATGCAAGCATCACTGTAGATTGGATGGTCTCAGGTTTCTAGGATCACTGTTTAAAGCTCATATGAACTTGGGTAGGGACAGGAGTGTATGTTTTAAGTTGTGTTTCATATAACTAAAATTTTTTGAATGTGCTGTTTAGTTGCCCAAACGGTCTGAGTTGAAGTAGCCTAAAGTGTGTGAAGATTGTTCTTAAAATGTTTTTAAATGTTCAATTCATGTGATGTCCCATGTTTGTCAGTTTTTGTGGAGGTATTTTGGCTAGTAGGGAAGTTTGTGCTGGTTTTGGGGGGAACAATTGCATGCGTTAATGGCGCCATATTGCTGCGGCCTGCCTTTTGTTGTTGTCCATGCGGCTTGTCGGCCATCTTGCGATGATGCAGATTTCATCCACCATTTTGTTATGGCCTGGCTTGTCGGCCATCTTGAGAGGCGCAGTTCTTAACATTTTTATCCGGGAGAACCCCACATTTTGAGGGATTTTTGCTTTATACTGTTTGGCCTGTGGGTCATCCTATAGGGCAGTGGTCATCAACCCTGTCCTGCAGGGCCCACTGACAGGCCAGGTTTTATGTATTACCTTGGGGAGATGGAGTCTAGAATACTGCAATCACTGAGGAGCAAATGATATCAGCTGTGCTGTATTCCAGTTATCTTGCAAATCTGGCCTGTTAGTGGGCCCTGCAGGACAGGGTTGATGACCACTGCTATAGGGGAAGGTGCAGCCACCTTTTCTTTGGGTGTGGTATTCGTCGGCTATCTTGCTGGTGGAATTTCGCAGTCTTTGAGGCAGATTTCAATGTTTGGTGCAAATTAAATAGTGCGGTCTTTTCTGTGTTGGAATCTGGTGGATGCTATTTTTGTTTTCCTTTGTGTGCGTGTGTGGTACGGTCTGTCCGGTTTTAAAAAGGTGATTTGGAGGTGCAGTTCTTGGTTGATGTTTACTGTTTGGCCTGTCGTCCCAGAGTGGTGAGACACCGGGATGACATACTGAGAAACTGTTTTATTTAATGTTAAATTCGCTGGTTTAAATTGTTTTTCTAAGCATTGCCTTTTGAGTTGTGTAGAGCGGTATTTTGATATAGCGCGGTCTTTCCCCGGAGGGTCCAGACATGCTTGCGGACACATGCACATGCTAGGGCCAATTTATAGAAAGGATCTGGCTAACCTACCAGTATGTCTTTGGGGTGTGGGAGGAAACCGGTGTACCCAGAGGAAACTGGCGCATGCTCAGGGAGAACGTGCCGGCTCCAGGCAGATGGTGTCAGGATGTCTCTGTTCTCATTTGTGAGAGTGTGGGATGTTGTGGGTTGGCTGATTTTGCAGTGTAAGAGTCTAGATTTTTGTATTGAATTACGTTTTTGGGTGAAAGACTCTGCTTTGTACTGAATTTTGATAGATTGTAAGACTAACTTTGACTGCGTTTTTGTGCACAGTAGTGTGTGTTGTTTTTGTGTTTGAATGTTTGGGAGTCTCCCAGAGGGCAATTCATTGTTTTTGGATCTTGTGTTGTGTGGCCTGCGAAAGGGGAGGGGGGGTTTGGTTGAACTACTTGAGCCATCTTTTTGCAGGAGTTTTGTATTGGTTTTGAAACTTGTGGTTGGACTTCCAGGGGATGTTTGGGTCAGGGGGATCAACTCCCATTTTGCAGTGTGGGGGGGGGGGGGGGGTTATTTTTCCCTTTCCTGAACTAAAGGTGTTTTGTTTGTTTTTTAACAGGAAACAAATGCAGGACATTCAGTTTTGGCTCTTTGTTTACTGCTGTGTAATATTTAGGTCTCAAAACTTGTGGCTTGACTTTCCAGGGGAAATTGTTGAAATATATATGAAGTTTAGCCATGGATTTTTTTGATTTGTATATAGACAAGGTGATGGGGCTAGGATTCCCCCCTCCCTCTTCCTGTACAGTGATATGTAAATAAACCAGTTTGGGGTATTTAAGAGCTGAGCATGAAACAGGAAGTTATTTTCCGCATTTATGTATCAACAGGAAGTTGGTGGGAGGAGCTTGTGGTCTTCTGAAAGGTGAGCAATGAGATTTGTGCTTGAAAGGACAATGGAAACACTTTGGCGTTTGAAAGAGTGTTTTAAAGTTTAATTTCAGTTGTTTTTGTGAAGTTTTATACTGTAAATACAGTTTTGGTTAGAGATTAGTACAGGAAGGCATCACCATTATTGTTGTAACATCTAGATGCAGAGAGAAGCCACATCTGCAGGTGGTAAACGGGCGTAAGTGTTCTGTGTAATTTAGTCTGGCGACGCATTGTATGGGTGTATAGCGGAAAACGATTGTGTATGCATACACTGTGAGGGGTAGAGGCCTAATTCGGGGGGTGATAACACCTCGGTTAGGGTTTCTAGTTGGGCACTGGACCAGGTATAGTGGTTGTAGTCCATCAATCCACCAAAGAAGAAGGCACCTTGATGTGCTCTCCGAAATAGGTGCAATGGTTCCCCTGGACGCAGGGTTAAGACAATAAGCCGATTCAAATCGCCATGGACACAAGGAGGTCTACTCAAGGGAAGGAATAGAGGCTTCCCACAGTCAGACGGCTACACAGTGCACGAAGCCTAGTTTTGGGGGCAAAGGCCTTTAGACCCCTTAAAAGATTGACATGAGTGGTCCAAGGATACTATTTGGGTATCCCTCTAGAGTGGATGTATGGATGTGTGTTGATGGAGTTGTAATACACGTTTTTGTGATTCTCAGAGGAGGAACTATGGTTAAAATTCTCATGACCGTCTGTTTGAACTTTGTATGGCTGATCCCATTGGCTTTTTCCCATTGTATTTGTTTCTATTGCTGAAAGAGTGAAAGTAGAATTCTGTCTGTTTTGTTTTTTCATTTTTGGTTTTGGAAACTATGAAGTCTCTCCCCCACATTTGTATATGAATGTTTGTATGTAGTAACATGAATATGTTCGAACTTACTGCGGCGATCCTCTGATGCATCGCGGCTGTTGTATTTTTGTAGGAACGGGAAAAGTAAGGGTTACATAGGTTTTTGTTTGAATCGGTTTTGAAAGAATGTCATTGACAATTTACCAATGTACAGGAATGTCATTTTTGTTTGCCATTCTTTGCAGGTTAAATATGAAGGATAGAGTAATAATTTTTGCTTAGAAGTATTTTTCATGTCCAAGGAGTTTCTGAAAGTGTTTTTGCATAGAGAGCAGGTGTATGTAGACAGCTGTACACATGGATAAATACACAAGTCTAAGGGGGTACAAGTATCATAGGCTATTTAATTGTTTCTTTTTTTCCTGCACCACGCATTTCTTCCTTCAGTCTGTAATGAGGAAGAAAATGGGGGGATAAATAAATGTAAGAATGACAGTTTTTCAAACTAATAACACTAACCTTGACTGTTGTATAATCTATGTCATCTCAGATCTATACCCTTACCCACGTTGCTATACCTTAACAAGTAACTTAGACCAGACCAAGGGTGTGGAGTAAACATGGCCGTAGCAGCCTCCTTTATTAAAAATATAAACCTTTTAACATAACTTAAAAAACCGGATTTCCTAACCCAGGGTGTGATCAATGATGGAGGAAAACTTTAATAGAACTTGTGTACCATTCCTGCACTACGGCCTTCTTCTTCCGGTAACAGGCCTCAAGCCGACTTCCTGACTCAAAGACAACTTGACCGCAGTGCCCCATTTCCATTACTTTCAGCTAAGCCTCCGCTTGCTGTAATTCCCAAACCTCAGGACCCATACCAACGACAAGTCCTGACCATGTTTTCCTGGTATTTCCTCCTCCTCAACCCGACCGACACCCGCCACTGCCACGACTCAGGCAAACGTCATAATCTACATAGAAAGGGAAGACACAAAAACAGACACCCCCAAAACAACAAGACCAACTTATATCCAACTTAGGGACGGGTGGGTGGGAAAATCACTAGGGGAAGTGTTACAGCAATGGGCGGGCTCTTTCTATTTATATCGCCCTCCCTGCCCCTCCCCTGTTATCCCGGCCAGTCCCCTGCCGTCTCTCTTTCCTTCCCAGTTTAACCCCTGTCATGCCCGCCCTCCGCCTATGGCATTCTTTTTTCTTTGGCTCCGGGCTTTTCTTGACTGTTGTATAATCTATGTCATCTCAGATCTATACCCTTACCCACGTTGCTATACCTTAACAAGTAACTTAGACCAGACCAAGGGTGTGGAGTAAACATGGCCGTAGCAGCCTCCTTTATTAAAAATATAAACCTTTTAACATAACTTAAAAAACCGGATTTCCTAACCCAGGGTGTGATCAATGATGGAGGAAAACTTTAATAGAACTTGTGTACCATTCCTGCACTACGGCCTTCTTCTTCCGGTAACAGGCCTCAAGCCGACTTCCTGACTCAAAGACAACTTGACCGCAGTGCCCCATTTCCATTACTTTCAGCTAAGCCTCCGCTTGCTGTAATTCCCAAACCTCAGGACCCATACCAACGACAAGTCCTGACCATGTTTTCCTGGTATTTCCTCCTCCTCAACCCGACCGACACCCGCCACAGCGCCCCACTGTAAACACCTTTACAGTTGGGCGACCCTCCACACCCTAAGGGCCCTCTGAATCCCATCCTGCAGTCCTAGCACCCACATATCTATTCCTACGTCTGTCAAATGTACCCCATCCCTGCGCAGGTACCGCCACGTCCCCTCCTCTAGCTCCAGATGACGAACGACCAACCCCCCATTCCTCTCCATGAACCTCCCAATGTCCCTATTCACCTTTCTCCTGGCCCTGTTGATGCCCCCCCATGATCTGGCAAGGCGCCACGACGTGCGAGACACCATGTCAGACCATACAACTACCATCTCTGGAAAAGCCATGCGCAGCCTGAGGACATCAAACTTTATGTCCTTAGTCAGGTCTAACATGGACTTCAGGCCGAGGTCGTTCCCGCCCACGTGCAAAACTAAGACGTCGGGCAGTCTGTCCAACCGCGCATATTTATGCACCTCGGGCACGAGCCTGCTCTAAAGCATCCCCCGAACCCCTATCCAACGAATCCTAGCCTCCTCCCTAGGAAAACCCAGCTGTCTACCACCAGGTCTGGCCTCCGCCCTCTTTGCCCCCCAATAGACGTAGGAGTGACCCATGATCCATATCAATGCCGGCTCCGAACCTGTAAAACAAAAGAAATTCTCCAGCGTAACCTAGCCGCCCCACTAATAGGCCTCGCAACCACACAGTTATCTATTCCCGCCTCCCCCATAGTTACCCTTCCTCTCCCAATTAGACTAACAAATGAGGGCGAACATAGATACGAAACCTATTAGACTCCCATCTCCCTATCTTTTTCACTGACTCGTCATCTAAACCGTTCCTAGCTGCCTCTGTAGCTGCTCCGATCCTGAACGAGTGGGCTGAATATTCTTTGTCAGCCAGGCCCAAGACCCTCAAACCAGAGCGAAATACCGCCGTGAATTGAAACTTGGATAAAGGGGACCCATCCGCGTGTATCAGAAAGGACTGCCCAACCTCTGGGCGATTGTCCATAAAACTACGTATCACCCCCACCGGACAAACCGGCGACCCAGGCACACCAAAGACCACGACCCTTTTACCTTTTCCCATTTGGTCTGTCTTGGACTTTCTCAGCCAAAGTGTCACTCTATCCGTCTCGCAACTTACCTCGGTCTTCCAAATCCCCCCTTGTATCTTCTTGGAAGGGCTAACCAATTCCCCTATCCGAAAAGCTCCAAAGAAGGCTAACGCAAATGCCGCACGGAATAATGCGACTTCATAAGCCGAGGCGCAGACCTCCGGCAAACATTCGAATAAACCCTTCAGCACCCCAAACGACACTGGCCGTCTGGCATCTCTGTTGGGTTTTCCCCGTCTATAGCCTTTTAATGCCTGTCTCACCCAAAATTCTTTTGTGAGATCCGGTAGGCCTTGCCATTTCAATAGAAAAGCCAATGCCGCCACTTTCTTGTTCAGCCCTGAAACTGAGACCCCTCCCTCCATTAACCTTGTCACAAAGTACAACACCAGTAACCTACCATCCGGACCCTTAACTTCGACCCCAGTATCGCGGACAACATCCTCCTACTCCTGCCAAACCTTGCTGTAGGCGGCCCACGTCGTCTCACTCACCGACCTGCGAATCCACCCCTGCGCTACTCCAAGGCAATTTTCCACAGACCGTCGGGACAGGTGAGTCCTTCTTTCTCCGCTTCCGGCGCCAACTCCCGAAACCTGTCCCACTGAAAACGAGACAACGCATCAGCGATGACGTTTTCAACCCCGGGATGTGCACTGCATAAATGAATATATTCAATTGCATGCAACGTAAAGTCAACCTTTGGAGCATCCTCACCACCGGCGGGGATGACGCAGACATTTTATTAAGCACCTGGACCACCCCCATGTTGTCTACGTGGAAATGAACCTTTCGATCCCGAAAGGACTCCCCCCACAGTTCCACCGCCAGCACCACCGGAAACAATTCCAGTAGCACCAGGTTTTTCGTGAAACCTGCCTGTACCCAACTCTGTGGCCAAGCGCCCGCACACCATTGTCCTTGGAAAAAGGATCCGAATCCCGTGGAACCCGCTGCATCGGTAAATAACTCCATGTCATAATTGCTAACCGGCCCCGCCATCCACATGGCCCTACCGTTAAAAGACTCCAGAAAGCTAAGCCACACCCGTAAATCCTGCCTGTGCGTTCTGCCCAAACGTATAAAATGGTGCGGTGAACGCACCCCTGCCGTGCTGGCCGACAGCCGTCGACAAAAGGCCCTACCCATGGGTATAATGCGACAGGCAAAATTGAGCTTGCCCAGCAATGATTGGAGAGCTCGCAATGTCACTTTCTGAGACGCCAACATACCCCTGACTTCGTCCTGCAGCGCTTCCACTTTGCCATCCGGCAGCCGGCACTCTATGGCAACCGAGTCAATCGTGATCCCCAAAAAGGTAATCACAGTCCTCGGCCCCTCTGTCTTGTCCGGGGCCAACGGGACCCCAAAGCAATCCGCCATGTGCTCCAATGTCCCTAACAGTACCGCACACGTCCTGGTTCCGGTCGGTCCGACGCACAGGAAGTCATCTAGGTAGTGAATTATGGAACTCACCCCTGAAACTTCCCTGACCACCCATTCCAGAAATGAACTAAACTGCTCGAAGAAAGCACAGGATATCGAACATCCCATGGGCAGGCAACGGTCAATGAAGAACTCGTCTTTCCAAGTGCACCCCAACAGGCGGAAGCTGTCTGGGTGCACTGGTAGCAGCCGAAAGGCAGCCTCCACGTCGGCCTTAGCCAACAGTGCCCCCTGACCGTAATGCCGCACCCAAGCCACCGCCGCATCAAAAGAAGTATACTTAACTGCACAGGTGTCAGGGTCTATGGCATCATTCACCGACCCCCCTTTGGGAAAAGAGAGGTGGTGAATCAACCGAAATTTGTTAGGCTCCTTTTTTGGAACTACCCCCAACGGCGACACCACCAACTCGGGCAAGGGAGACTCCGCGAACGGGCCCGCCATGCGCCCTAGCGCCACTTCCTTCCGGAGTTTCTCCGAAACCACGTCGGGATGGCGCAAAGCCGACCTCAAGTTCCGAGGAACCGGCGGAATGTCCCGCAACGAGCATGGAATTCTAAATCCCTCCCCAAAACCCTCCTCCAGCAAGCGGGCGGCCTGTCTATCCGGATACCTACTTAGAAACGGCCGCATCTTTTCCACCTTCACCGGCGTCGTCCCTCTTACTGCCAAACTCACCTGATCGCCCTTTTCCTTGTTTAAAGCATCTCGCCTGGGTGTGGGATCCACCGCAGCCCGAACATTCGTGTTTGAACCTGCAGGAAGATCCAAACTTGCAGTTGCCGGCGTTGTATTGCCAACAAACCCCTTTCGTTTTGCTGGCCGGCTGTCCAGAGGAAGACGACCCGCCGGCCCCGTCTCGAAAAAACTGATTCGGCGCCCGCGCAGCCGTCATAAGGCGGACCCACAAGTTAATGTCCTTGTGGTCCCACCTTAAATCCGGCCGCATCGCCATCCTCTGCCTAAATTGTTCATCATAGCGCAGCCAAGCTGTGCCCCCATAAACCCTGTAGGCCTCCCCAATAGAGTCCTGGTACCCAAAAAGCGCCGCCCCGCATTCCGGCTTCTTAGTGCTAATCACACTAGCTAGAATGCCGAAAGCCTGCAGCCAATTTGAGAAAGTACGCGGAATGAGACGATACCTACGTTTCTCTTCGTCCCCTTTCTTGTAGTCGTCCGGTTTCACCCTGTCCAGGTTAAACTTCTCCAGGGGCAACAGAGAAAAAATCTCCACATACTCACCCTTCCCTATTTTCTCGCGCACCTCCGCCTTCAAATGTGTCCCCAGCGGCCCCTCAAAACATATGTACATTTCGCACTTGGCCGCGTCGTCCAGCCTGACCAAGTCCTGCCTTTCAACCGGGGCCTTGTCGGCCTCTTCCCCCTTCTTCTTTTCCCCCTCCGCCGCCGCGGCCGCGGGGGCGGGGGGTGATACTACGGACGCCGCGAGCTGAACCCCCCCAGTGTCCGCCATCCCCGTGCCAGCCGAACTACCACCAGTCTGCGGGGCCCCCCATGCACCTACGGGGTTAACTTCACCCCCCCCCTGTTCAAACCGGGACACCAGCTCCTTGATCCCCTCCAGAAAGCCCTTAAATCCAGCCTCCTCCCCCCTGCTGCCCTGTCCTGTCGCTGTCTGGCTACCACTGACCCCCCCTTCCCTGACCACAGCAGTAGCATGGGAAATGAAAGAAGACTTACCGGGTTGCCTGGGGGGTGGCGCCCCAGCCGAACGTCCAGACTCCACCGCCGCTGCGATCGCCGCGTTGAAACCTTCCTCCTCAGATCCGGAAAGTTCCCCTTCCGACCTGTCAGCCCCCGGATCGACCTCCACAGATGAAAACCCCCCAGGGGAAGGATCCCTGGAGGGGTAAGGTCCTGCCGCATCCTGGCCCCTCCTCCTCGCGGCAGACCCGCCGAACGATTTCACCGCCGACTTTCCCGCTCGGGGGGGGCTTCCTCCAGCCCTGCTGACCTCACTCCTGGACGTCGATCCTCTGGAAGTCCCCTCCATCCGGCTGGGAGACCCGGCCGCCGAGGTGATAGGCCCGCGGTCCGCGGCCCTGGATACATCCTGCCGAGGCCCCTCCCCGCGACAGGCCGCATGGTGAGAGGGGCCCGCGCGCTCCGGATCCAAACGGCGAACGGGCGAATCGGCCGACCCAGAGCTCCTGGAGCGGCCGCCCGTGGAGCCACGCGGATGCTGGGGATTCCGTCCGGTAACCCCCCCAGCGTGAGCGTTGCGACGCTTGGCGGGGGGGCCCGAGTAGCGGGATTCCCTGGACGCGTGGCTCTTGGGGAGAGGTCAGGTGAAAAGCGCTCAGGCGGCTTGGACCGCCTAGCTCGCGCTGACTCTCTCCCCCTCGTCTGCGGACCCACGGCAGGTGGATCCATAATAGGCCCCAGGTTCTCCTGAACCCAGTCTCGCCCCCTGGAAGAGGCTTCGGCCCTGAGCTCTTCTAGCAGCTCCTGGATGCGGGACAAAATCACTAGGGGAAGTGTTACAGCAATGGGCGGGCTCTTTCTATTTATATCGCCCTCCCTGCCCCTCCCCTGTTATCCCGGCCAGTCCCCTGCCGTCTCTCTTTCCTTCCCAGTTTAACCCCTGTCATGCCCGCCCTCCGCCTATGGCATTCTTTTTTCTTTGGCTCCGGGCTTTTCTTTCAAATTATAACCAAGTTTGTGCCAAGACTGTCTTTCTTTGATAGAATTTCAATCAGCAAGCAGCAGTCTGGTGAAGTAGGTTCCCATCCCAGAACCTTTCAAGTGTTCCTGGTATTACAGGTGATGGTAAGCAAATACAGGCGATGGTAAACCATGCACAGGTTATGCAGTGACCACAGTCCCGATGTCTGAGTTATTCTCATATGAGGTTTGTTTGGAGGTCAACCAAAACCAGGGTCGTACTTTCCTCATCAGCTGTCACTTATATTCTCAGTTGATGGGTGCGATTACTGTAACATGAACTTCATAGATTTCAGGAGTCCCTCCTGGACCCTGACACGGTAATCAGTTTTCATTCTTTCCAACCAGGTGACTGGGTCGTTGTAAATAAGCTTGAGGGATGGGACCACGCCAGCCACTGCAAGAAGCAGCTCAACCACACCAAAGAATTGAGTAGTATCTTTGTTTATTTATTTTTTTGCTTAGTAAATTTACGCAAGGGTAACGATGAAAAGTATGACTATTGACGGCCGCAGGGTGGTTCTAATTCTCTGAGGCGACGTCAATTGACGTCCGCCCCTTTGCTCGTTCCCCGCACGCGCTCCCGAGCGCGCAGCGGGGAACTGCTGTGCTGGCCGTGTCCCTTGGACACAGCCAATCACAGATCGCCGTGAACGGCCAATCGGAGTGGCCGTTTCCTAGGCGATCTGTGCGGCCAATGAGAGATGATCTCATATGTTTACATATGAGATCATTTCTCATTGCCGGCTCTCGCAGACAGCGGTGCTGTCAGGGAGAGAGGAGACGGATCTGTGTCTCTTGTACATAGAGACACAGATCGGTCACTCCCCCCCCCAGTCACCCCCCTTCGCCCACAGTTAGAACACTATATAGGGAATACATTTAACCCCTTCCTCACCCCCTAGTGTTAACCCCTTCCCTGCCAGTCACATTTATACAGTAATTAGTGCATATTTATAGCACTGATTGCAGTATAAATGTGAATGGTGCCAAAAATGTGTCAAAAGTGTCAGATGTGTCCGCCATAATGTCGCAGTCGCAATAAAAATTGCAGATCGCCGCCATTACTAGTAAAAAAAAAATAATAAAAAAAATAATTCTGTCCCTTATTTTGTAGGCGCTATAACTTTTGCGCAAACCAGTCGCTTATTGCGATTTTTTTATTTTTTTACAAAAAATATGTAGAATACGTATCGGCCTAGACTGAGGATAAAAAAACAATTAAATTTTTTTTTAGCTATTTATTATAGCAACAAGTACATTTTTTTAATTTTTTTTCAAAATTGTCGCTCTATTTTTGTTTATAGCGCAAAAAATAATAACCGCAGAGGTGATCAAATACCACCAAAAGAAAGCTCTATTTGTGGGAAAAAAAGGATGTCAATTTTGTTTGGGAGCCACGTCGCACGACCGCGCAATTGTCAGTTAAAGCGACGCAGTGCCGAATCGCAAAAAGTCCTCTGGGCAGGAAGGGGGTTTAAGTGCCCAGTAAGGAAGTGGTTAAAGTGTATTCTATGACTAACTAATAAAGCGAACAGGACCGATTGCGATACAAAAAAAAACATTGGCCGGCTAGCAAAGTGTCCCTTACCTTTCCAGCAGTCCAGCACCTTTTACGACATCAGGCAGAGGAGGTCTCCTCCAGCTCCTCCCCCTTCACGGTCACCTGACCTGTCCTCTTCATTTTCTATTGAGCTTAACAGATTCAGAGGGCTGGCCACGGCTGTGGTGAGCGATGCCGGCAAAAGGAGCAGCTCAGCTCGCTGCCTTCAGAGTAGGGACCCTGGCTGGCAGAAAGAAATGCGGCTTTTGCCGCAGAGTTTGCCGCAGCTGAGAGTGCACTGGGGGGAGATGTGACATGTGGTCCAGCGGCCTGCGGCGGCCCTCCGGACATATGCCCGGTATGCCCTATGGCCAGTCTGGGCTTGGAGGACACTGAACGGTTGGCAAGGTGGATGAGTCTTGCAGCAGCATTCATTATGGACTGAAGGGGGGATAGTGTATGTAAAGTTTATGGGGAACTGTATCAAATGCTTTTGCAAAATCCAGATATACCACGTCTATGGGCCTTCCTTTTTAGGTGGCAGCTCACCAGCTCATAGAAGATTAATAGATTGGTTTGGCAAGAACGATTCTTCATGAATCCATGCTGATTACTGCTGATACCGTTGTCATTACTAAAATATTGTATATAAAGTCCCTTATCATTCCCTCCAAGAGTGTCAGAAACCATGAATCAGACCGAGATTGCAGTTAAAAATCACAGTTGTTTAATAATAATAATAATAATAATAATAATAGTAAGAGGTAAACAGAGCAATATAGTCAAATCATAGCCAGAGTTTGGTAACTGGAATGGATAGTCAGACAAGCCAAGACGTCAAGGAGCCAGAGATTAGTGTACTTAAGGACAGGCCAGGAAATCAGGAAACTGGATAATCAGCACAGTGGAACAGCAAGCAGGATCAGGAACCAGAAGGGACATCAGCCAAGCAAATCTTCAACAGGTAACAGCTGTCAAGAGAGAAACGCTTAAGTAATCAGCAGGACTGACTAACTAATATCATCATTAGGTGAGTCACTGTGGAAAAGATTGGAGCTGGCAATTAACCAACAGCTGAGCGGCCTGCTCTGAGAAGGAAGGGCTGAGCCCAGCCCTGACAGTACCCCTCCTTAATGACCCCTCCCCCTCAGAGGACCACCAGGTTTGAGGGGAAAACCTGTATGGGAAGCACAGAGGAGGACAGGGGCATCTACGTCCGAGGATGAGACCCAAGAGCGTTTCTCCAGACCATACCCTTTCCAATGCACCAGGTACTGTAAGCGCCCATGGAACCTACGGGAGTCAACAATGGACTGTACTTCATACTCCTTATGGTTCTCAAACTGTACTGGGTGAGAACGTGGCACCAAGGTGGTAAAACGGTTGCAGACCAAAGGTTTTAGGAGACATGGAATACATGGAATACATTTGAGATACGCATATTAGAAGGAAGGTTGCGCATGCGCGAGCGGCACCGTGCTATCCAATTGGACAGGCGATCGCCTGGGACCTATCACGTGTCCCAGGCGATCGCCTACAGGGAGGGGCTGCAGAAAGGCGATTAGACTATTCGCCTTAGCAGCCCCTCGGCAGAAGGGGGACAGGAAGTCCCACTCCTCCTGAAGCCACCACCCCCCCCCCCAAAAAAAAATTACATGCCAAATGTGGCATGTAAGGGGGCGAGGAGTGGATTAAGCAGAAGAAGTTCCACTTTTGGGTGGAACACCGCTTTGAGGTCAGGGCCAGTAAGAAGGACAACACTTAGGGAGACACCCTCATGCTTGGGACTAGAGTCAAACACTACTTCGATCTGCCCTGGCTTCTTTGGGTGATAGACTCCAAATATAGATAAGTACCAACATTCCTCTAAGTCTTTGAGGTTTGGAGGTATCTTTGCATGACCATTCTTCAATATTTTTTCCATGAAGGAAAAATAAGTGTTCTCTCAGATCGTTTCTTAGGGAAGTAAAGCGTTTATATACTTGCTCCCACTTGTCTTTGTGGCCTGAAGGAAAGAGGTGTAACCCAGCTATAGGACTCATCTTTTTTTTTAAAAGATACTTTTTCTATTTTGCTGATAAATAAAAAATGTAACATGGTACACAACACAATATCATACAGTGCAAAAAGTACAAAATTACAAGGTTGCAAGGGTCAGAAATAAAAGCACATCTGCAAAGCTACGAATTTAGGGTAGATAGTTCAAATCAACGACCATGGGGCAATTAGGTACATTACGAACAGGTAGCTCACCAGGGGAGAAAAGAGAGAGAGGAAAGGGAAAAAAAAAGGGAGGGGAGGACAAAACAGGGAAAGGGACAAAGAGAGGTGGGGGAAGGAGAGGGGGCAGGGGAGGGGGAAAAAACAGAAAGTGGTCGAAGAGAAGGCGGAGAAGGAGTAAGACACCCAAATCAGCCTCCCACAAACAAAGCAGTACCATATCCGGTAAACAGCCTCCAGCATTAAACGGCCCTAATCCGGAATTGGCCATTTCCTCACCCATCCCCCTCACACCTTATCAAATTTCTGGGGACATTTCCGGCCCATATAGGTCAGCTTGTAAAGGGGCAGCACCTTATCCACCATTGACCTCCACTGTGAGATCATCGGCGGGTCAGCCAATTTCCACTTGCACAAAATTGCCTTCCTGGCATAAAAGGCAGAGTAGAAGACAAATAGTTGTTTATGTTTATTGGGCGTGACAGTGTCACAGACACCCAACAGAAGGATTATAGGATCCAGGTCAACCTGCAGCCCTCCAGTCTCATTAATCTCAGTCACCACTCCTCTCTAAAAATCTTGAATAATAGGGCAAGTCCACACTACGTGTATAAAGGTACCCACCTCAGTCAGACATTTTGAGACACCGGTCCGAGCAGGAGGGATAGATCCTAGCCAGCTTTTGAGGGGTATAATAAGCCTTATGTAGAAACTTAAGCTGCATAAATCTATCCCTGGCTGAGATCATCAGCGGAATGTACTGCTGGATCCCCTCATCCCAGTCATCCGAGTCCATGCTTGGAATGTCACTCTGCCAGCTTTGGAAGAGCTGCGCAGTTGGACTCAATAGTTACTTATCTGTTTGCAGGCTTCAATGCAGGAGATAGGGAATGTGTAGTGTAGGATGTTCAGCAAAGGCCTCAAGGTTGTCCCCAGGAATGCTCTGCGTTGTAGTAGGTGCAATAGCACTGAAGTAGTAGTTGTTGCCTGGAGCTGTGTTGCAGCATGGGGAGCGATGGCAGCGGTATGAGTAGCATGGCCGAGCTACGGCTGACAATAATAGAACAGTATGCAGAAGGCACACCGCTCTGTTCAAAGGTAGGCGTCAGGTGCAGTGCACCAGCACTGATTTGAAAGGGAGCGCCGGTGGAACGCACGAGGGCGCAACGCGATGACGTCATCGCGCGGTCGCCGTATTGCGCTCCAGGCTGTGTAAACACACAGCTCCCGGTCCTGTCAGGGAGAGAAATGCTGATCTTCTGTTCATACAATGTATGAACAGAAGATCAGTCATTTCCCCTAGTGAGGCCACCCCCCCTACAGTTAGAACACACCCAGGGAACATACTTGACCCCTTCCCCGCCCCCTAGTGTTAACCCCTTCACTGCCAGTGGCATTTTTATAGTAATCCAATGCATTTTTATAGCACTGATCGCTATAAAAAAATGCCAAATGGTTCCAAAAATGTGTCAAAAGTGTCCGAAGTGTCCGCCATAATGTCGCAGTACCGAAAAAAAATCGCTGATTGCCGCGATTACTAGTAAAAAAAATATATTAATAAAAATGCCATAAAAATACCCCCTATTTTGTAAACGCTATAACTTTTGCGCAAACCAATCAATAAACGCTTATTGCGATTTTTTTTTTACGAAAAATATGTAGAAGAATACGTATCGGCCTAAATTGAGGAATTTTTTTTTATATATATATTTCTGGGGGATATTTATTATAGCAAAAAGTAAAAAATATAATTTTTTTTCAAAATTGTCGCTCTATTTTTGTTTAAAGCGCAAAAAACTAAAAACCGCAGAGGTGATCAAATACCACCAAAATAAAGCTCTATTTGTGGGGAAAAAAGGATGCCAATTTTACGACCGCGCAATTGTCAGTTAAAGTGACGCAGTGCCGAATCGCATAAAGTGCTCTGGTCTTTGACCTGCAATATGGTCCAGGGCTGAAGTGGTTAAGCGGAACAAAATTAGCCATTTTAGCATATCAACTGTTACCATGATGGTGTTATATGCACTAGAAAGAGGCAATTCTACGATGGAATCCAAAGACCATGCTTCCCAAGGTTTTGTAGGAATAGTTAAAGACATAAGCAATCCATAAGGTGGTTTTCTTTCATGTTTGGCTCTTATACAGACCTCACAGATAGATACATAGGGCCGGATTCAGGTAGATCGGCGCATTTTTTGGCGGGCGTAGCGCATCTCATATGCGCTACGCCAAAGTAAAGCAGAGAGGCAAGCACCCAATTCACAATGCAAATGCTCCCAACGTTGCGCCGGCGTAACGTAAAATCGTCAGCGTAAGCCCGCCTAATTCAAAGTAGGTGGAAGGTGGGCGTGATCCATTTAAATGAACCGTGACCCCATGCAAATGATGGGCCGAACGAACGGCACATGCGCCGTCCCGTGGATGCTTCCCAGTGCACATGCCCAGAATCACGTTGGAACGAACACCTAAGATACGTCGAATCATTGAACGTAACCTACGCCCAGCCCTATTCACGTAGTACTACGTAAACAACGTAAAATACGACTTAGAATCAATTTACGCCGGACGTACGCCTTACGTAAATGGCGTAGATTATTGCAACGGGCGCAAGTACGTTCGTGAATCGGCATATCTCTGTCATTTGCATATTCAACGCGTAAATCAATGGGAGCGTCCCTTGCGGCCAGCGTAAATATGCGCCCAAGATACGCCGGCGTAGGAAAGTTACGTCAGTCGGAGGAAGCCTATTTTCAGGCGTATCTAGTTCTATGGGCACGGCGCATAGATACGACGGCGCACATTTACACTTACGCAGCATATCTGTAGATACGTCA
Source organism: Rana temporaria (assembly GCF_905171775.1). Lineage (NCBI taxonomy): Eukaryota > Metazoa > Chordata > Amphibia > Anura > Ranidae > Rana > Rana temporaria. The sequence goes on from NC_053493.1 coordinate 169,949,683, forward strand.
GCGTAAGTGCTACGAGAATCCGGGCCATAATCTTTTATGGTGGTAGTCATATTAGGCCACCAGAAATAACGTTGGATCAGATCAGTGGGTTTCTCTATTCCAGGATGACCAGCTAGGGGAGCGTCATGTAACACTTTCAATGTATGGATAACCATAGAAGGAGGAACAAAAAGTTGAGTATGCTTATAAAAGAAACCTTCTTCATCTTGCGTTAACCCGTGAGGGATAGTAGTATCTTGCATTTTTAAACTTTGTTTGAGTAACTGTTTTAGATTCAGATTAGCAAGTGTAAACTTATGAGAAGGAATAAGAAGGGATGGAGGAGGAATTTCTTCAACAGATCCTGCAAGTCTAGAAAGAGAATCTGCGTTTCCATATTTTGCGCCAGACCTGTAAGTAATCAAAAAGTCAAATCTATCAAAGAAAAAACTCCATCGTAGCTGTCTAGAGGAGAGGGTTTTGCTAGAATTGAGGTATTGTAAATTACGAGGATCAGTATAAATCATTATGGAATGGAATGATCCTTCTAATAAGTGTCGCAATTTTCCAAGGCGCATTTAATTGCGAGCAATTCTTTTTCTCCAATAGGATAGTTACATTCAGCTGTATTCAAGGTTTTTGAGAGAAATGCAACAGGATGAAGTGAAGAATCAGGAGCAGATCGCTGAAAAAGGATTGCGCCCAAGGCGCATTGTGAGGCATCGACTTCCAATACAAAATGATAATTAGGATTGGGAAGTTGCAGGATTGGGGCTGTGGTAAAGCAATGTTTTGGGCAGCTTTTGACCAGGTGAACTTTACCAATGAGCTGGTAAGTTGAGTAAGTGGCTTCACCACTAAGGAGAAATGTTTTATGAACTTCCTATAGAAATTAGCCAAGCACAGAAAACTCTGTACAGCCTTTCTAGAAGTAGGTGTAGGCCAGTTCGAAATGCAAGTCACTTTGGACTGATCCATCTGTATTCCTTTTGGAGAAATGACAAAGCCAAGGAAGGAGATAGCAGTTTGTTCAAAGACACATTTCTCAAGTTTGGCGTATAAGGCATGAGCTCTAAGTCTTGCAAGTACCCATCTGACATGTTTTCGATGTTGCATCAAGTCATCCGAGTAAATGATTATGTCATCCAAGTAAACGACTACGCATATGTCGAGAAGGTCTCTGAAAATATCATTCACAAAGCATTGGAAGGTTGCTGGAGCATTACACAACCCAAAAGGCATGACCGTATATTCGAAGACTCCATAACGTGTGCAGAAAGCGGTCTTCCATTCATCACCTGATCTAATACGAATCAAATTATAAAATCCTCTAAGATCGAGTTTAGTGAATACGGTAGAAGCCTGTAGTCTTTCGATCAATTCAGGAATAAGTGGAAGAGGATAGCGATTTTTCACTGTGACTTTGTTCAAGGCTTGATAGTCTATGATAGGTCTGAGGCTACCATCTTTGTTTGTAACAAAAAACATAGCAACACTGGCAGGAGAGGTAGAAGGTAATGAAACCCTTTTTTAGGTTATCTTGTAAATATTTCTTTAAATGTTGAAGTTCTGGTTGAGAAAGGAAATAGATTCTACCGGTAGGTATAGGGGTACCTGGCAGTAATTCGATGGGACAGTCATACATTGAGGGGGCAATGTCTGCACATTCTTCTCACTGAATACATCAGAAAATTCAAGGTACTGGAATGGTATCTCTTGAGGGGCAAGATGAAGCAGTGGAGCAACTTGATAACAAGTCTTTTTACAATATGGTGAATGCAGAAGTACAGTTGCTTGATCCCAGAGAAAGGTAGGCATATGCTGTTTAAGCCAGGTTAACCCCAAAACAACAGGGAATAGTGGAGATGGTATAACATCAAAAGTCAGAAATTCACTATGGTTATCTCCACAAGTAGTCAATAAAGGTTGGGTTTGGTACAATATAGGTCCAGATGCTGAAGTTGTACCATTGATAAAGCTCACGGAAAGAGGGGATGACTTCTTCAAGTGTGGAATTTTGTGTAAAGAAACAAGGGCTGAATCGATGAAGTTACCAAATGCGCCTGTATCCAACAGAGCCTTGACAGGAATTCTAACTTGATCCCACTGTAAGATAAGAAGTAAAAAGATACAAGGAGCATGTTTAGAAACAGAACGCGACAATTTGCAAAGGTGAATTGGCTTACGTTCGTCCTTTTTCTTTTTTACAAAAGGACAGGAAGAGATGGCATGTTCCGATGAGGCACAATAAGGGCAGAGATTCAATGAGCGGCGACAAAGTGTTTTAGATGAGGTAAGTGGGGCACGTGTAGACGCAATGTCAATTTTTTCATCAAGAGGAATCAAACTAAATTTTTTAGGCATAGGGGCAGATGTAATTGCACTTGATTGACGTTCAGCTTGTCTCTCTCTTAACCTACGTTGTATGATGTCATTAAGAGTAAGAGGGAGATCTGACTGAGCCAATTCATCCTTGAGTGGTTCGGAAAGGCCAAGGCGAAATTGGTTACGCAGTGTGAGATCATTCCACTCAGTTTCAATAGCCCACCTCTGGAATTCCGCAATTAAATCCTCAACTGGTCTTCTACCTTGTTTGAGGTTCCTCATCGCATTTCAGCAGTGAGTTGCTTATTGAAGTCATCATATAGCAAAGACATAGTTTCTAGAAATTGTTGACAGGAATTTAGGATTGGATCCTCTTTTTCTAGGTAGGTATTTGCCCAAGCACGGGGTTCACCCTGTAAATAGGATATAAGGGTGAGCACCTTAATACTATCATTGGGGAAAGTGCGAGGACGGAGTTCAAACATTAATTTACAGGCATTAATGAACTCTCTATAGGTCTTTCGATCACCAGAAAAAGTAGAAGGTGGATGAACCTTAAGTTCAGGGGGGAGACGGGGTAAATTAGGGGTAAGGGCAACTAAATCTTGCAAGGCCTGATTTTTTGCTTGTAGTTTTTGTAGTGTATGAGCGAGAGCGTCTACCCTCTGAGTAAGGGTGACAACTTGGTTTGCAAGTTCCGCTGGGTTCATAATATGGTTCTATTATTCTGTAACAGCACTGGTGAACGGAGTGAACCACAACTGCGGGACGGGGTGCTTTAAAAAAAAAAAATTTTTGTTTTCTTATTTATTTATTTTTTTTCTTTTTTTCTTCTTATTTATTTTTATTTAGTTAATAATTTTTTACACTGAAATAAAAAAAAAAATTGGTCACTTTTATTCCTATTACAAGCAATGTAAACATCCCTTGTAATAGAAAAAAGCATGACAGGTCCTCTTAAATATAAGATCTGGGGTCAAAAAGACCTCAGATCTCATATTTAGACTTAAATGCAAAAAAAAGAAAAAAAAATTGAAACTGTCATTTTTTCAAATGACAAAAAAAAAATGTTGCTTTAAGACGCTGGGCGGGACTGACGTTTTGACGTTACTTCCGCCCAGCAGAGCTATGGGGACGGGTGAAGGAAATTTTTCCTTCACTCGCAACCCCAGTCAGCTGCCGAACAGTCCCGATCGCCTCCGCCGCTACCGACGGCTCCGGTAAGCGGCGGAGGGCGCGGGAGAGCGGCGGGAGGGAGGGGCCCCTCTCCCGCCACCGATAACGGCGAATCCGCCGCGGAGACCGCCGTTATCGTGTACACCACTGCCCACTGAAAAGATGGATACCTCGGTTGTGGCAGCAGCTGCTGACGTTACCGAGATATCCATCTTTAAAAACAGGACGTCTTTTGGACATGGGGCGGTGGTCAAGAGGTTAAAGTTGCATATATGTGGTGAATATTGCACACGTAATAGTAGTTGCATGTGAGAGGCAATATAGCTCAGGTAATTATAGTTGTATATATGAGGTGAATATTACACAAGTAATTTGAGGGTAGCTCACCATTTAAGGTACTCCTTAGCAAACAGTCCTTAGCACAGCAGTATCTCCCAAATAGGTCAGGTAAGTCTCCTTTTAGGGAGATGAGTCACTTCCGGTTAGCAGACAGGACGCCGTAGTGCTGCTGTGGCTCTGAGCTCCGGTCTCCAAAACCCCACAGGGAGCAATGATTAAAAGGCACTAGAAGGAGCCCTATGGTCTATAGCTTAAACGGTCCTACCGGTGGAAAGATGAGACGGCTTGCAGGAGACCGACATCCATGGCTCAGTGCGAGCTTCCACGGCTTCCTGGGTGAACCCTGAGCGCTGGTGTCTGCAGGTGCGTCTCCGGGGAAGAGCTGCCTAGGGGGCGGAACACTGAGCTCCTGTGTGGAGTATCGAGGACACGCGTGCTGTGTCCAGCCTGTTGCAGCTCGGCAAGCGGGACCAGACAACGTGGCGTGTATGGCGGAGGAGAGCCGGGTGGCTGCGGGCGCAGAGGACAGAAGAGGGGGTCTCTGTATTGATTAAGGACGGTGATCAGTGTACCAGGGGGAGCGTGAAGTGTCAGCTCCTCTGACAAGGTGGGGAAGACTTGAACCGCGATCTCCCCCCTACCCCCCCCAGCCTCCTCTGTCCTCAAAGGCACTGAAGAATAGGAGACCACCACGTGTACTAAGGACCCCCAGTCCCTCAGTTAGGACGGGTCAAACGGATGGTCCCGGAGAAGTCCTAAAACGGCAGACATCAGAAACAGCAGCAGCAGGTGGGTCAGATTTCATTTTCTCCCTTGTTTCTTCTCGTATATTTGTTAAGATCATAGAGAAGACACAAAAGTTAAAGACTTTCTTATTTCTGATGGTCTAAGGAGGTGTGCTTGGAGATACTGGCCCAGATTCTCGTAGGGCCACGTAAATGTAAGCGGGCGTAGCGTATCGTAGTTGCGCTACGCTGCCGCAACTTAGAGAGGCAAGTGCTGTATTCACAAAGCACTTGCGTCCAAAGTTACGTCGGCGTAGCGTAAATGTGCCGGCGTAAGCGCGCCTAAATCAAATGAGGAACAGGGGGGCGTGTTTTATGTAAACTAATCCTGACCCCACGTAAATTACACTTTTTTCGAACGGCGCATTCGAGCGCATGCTCAGTATCATGTCGCATTTTCTAATTAAATTACGCCCGCTCAATGCCTAGTCGACGTGAACGTAACTTACGTCCAGCCCTATTCACGGACGACTTACGAAAACGACGTAAAATACGACGTTGTTCGTACATTTCCGACGTCCATACCTAACATGACTTACCCCTGCTTTATGAGGGGTAACTTTATGCCGGCGTATGTCTTACGTGAACAGCGTATCTTGCTACGCCGGGCGCACCTACGTTCGTGAATCGATGTATCTAGCTAATTTACATATTCAACGCGGAAATCTCCGGAAGCGCCACCTAGCGGCCAGCGTAAATATGCAACTAAGATACGACGGCGTAAGAGACTTATGCCGCTCGTATCTTAGCCAAATTTATGCGTAACTGATCTAAGAATCAGCCGCATAGATACGACGGCTCTCATTGGGACTTACGACGGCGTACATGGCGATACGCCGTCGTAAGTCCTTTGAGATCTGAGCCACTGTGACTATATAAATGTTATTGGGCCTACAAGGTCTGGAAGGAGTGTAAAAGGAGGAATAAATGCCTATGGGAAATACTATATACAATATTCATTAAATTATAAACCCAATACACCTGCTGCACTGCTGTACTAGCTGTAATACACAACACGGTACTAATATATGATACTATAAACGGACAGACGGCACTTCCGTATTGCTCTATTGGAGTATCAAGAGGGCTTTAATTAACAGGGACTTAAAGCGGAGGTTCACCCTAAGTTACAAGTTTGGCTGTCTAAAACCAGCAGCCATTGTTAGCTATGTATCCTTTTTTTTTTTTATCGGCCTCCTTACCTTAGTACTAGGGCCTTTAGTGAGCTGTCACTCACTTTTCCCCGCGGGAGTGGGCGTGGATTCCAAATTTCCCCGATGAGCGCTATGTCTCCTGGGAGTGAGTCCTGAGAATCCCAGGAGACGCGCTGTGTTGAAATCCCGCGATATTTTGCGGGTCACGTGGCAACAGTGCAGTGTTGACGGCGACGCTCGCCGTCAACACTGCACATGCGCGGGATAGAGCGGTGAATGCTGGGACGTCAGCATTCGCCGAATCCCAGAAGGAAAAGGAGCTGGGCTTCAAAGTGCCCACAGTAAAGATGGAAACGTCCATCTTGGAATTTTTTAAAAGATATTCTTTTATCGCGATTTAGAATGCAGCGGGCTAAGAGACTGGGACACATGAGCGATTACCTTCACAAGGTAAGAGCGGCAGAAGCCTTTAAAAAAAAAAAAAAACGAAAACCTGCGGAACACCCGCTTTAAGTACATGGAAGAACAGAACGGAAGAACTGTTGCTCAATAATTAATGTCCAGACCAGTGACACATATTAAGTCACCAGCCATAGCCATAGACACTACCAGAAAACTTTCTAAGATTTGCCTTTGCGCATAAAGGAATCATAAAGGAAGATAGAACCTGCAAAGAAGTCTCTCCTTTTTTTTTTTTTTGGGGAAATACTGACCGTTGTAAACTTCCTTTAATATACCAGGGGAAATGGTAAAGAAAGCTCTGAAAAACCAGGGGGAGGTACTCAGTAAAAAAACAATTAAAGCCTACTTTGTTACGGAAGGGGGGAGCTCCAGTGGAACGGGAATAACTTCCACCTCATCAACCCCGATAAAGGAGAGGCTTACTCCTGAGAAGGACATGGGTAAAAAGGGAGGTGAAGCGACAGCTGGATTGTCTCCAGGAAAACTGACGCCGGGAAAAGACACAAGTAAAACCCCAGAAGCATGTAGCAAAGGGAAAACCTTGAGCACCCCCGAGAGACAACAAAAAAAGGTAATTACCCATGAAGAAGAACTACTACTCCCCCCTACAAAACAAGACATGGCAGATATGATTGACATGATATGCCGCCTGGAGCGGACTATCAAAGGGGAGATGGGAGCAACTAGAAAATATATACACAGTGTCCTACAGAGAGTGGAAGGTATAGAAGAACAATTAGAGGAACATAAAATTGCAATATCAGAATTAAGAGAAAGAGCAGATATGGATTGGATAGAGATAAGAAATGCTCAATATAAACTCAGGGACCAAGAAAATCGTAGTAGGAGTAATGTGTTTTATACAGAAGGTTTTGAAAGCAGAATAAGAGGTACTTGGCCCGAGGGTAAAATCTGAGCTTATTTCTCCAATTGGTAACATAAAATGTTGTATAGGGAGTCTAGTAGCCAGTAAAAAGGTAATGTCCCCAGGGGAGGAAGGACAATGGGAACTTCCTCCCTCAGGTGCAGTGTAAGAATAATGTATGGCACAGGCCCGGAGATTAAAATTAAAGGAAAAAAAGGGAAAAACTTAAAACTATGTCTAGACTAAATATAATAACCTATAATGTAAGGGGTCTTAATAGCCCCAATAAGCACTACCAGGTCCTGCAGGAGATGACAAATATGTCAGCTAATATAGTATTCCTCCAGGAAACCCACTTTAAGCAGACAACAAGATCTAGACTGTATTCAAAGGAAGGATTTCCCTTTGTGGTTCCATAGTTATTCTCCCAACAATAGATCTAAGGGAACCGCGATAGGTTTTGACAAAAGCACACGGTTTACTCTGGATGCCATGGAAATAGACCCGGACGGAAGATATATCTTCATCAGGGGATCCCTTTTTTAATAAGAAGTACACTTTTGTGAATGTATACTGTCCCAACTCCCACCCAGTTAGGTACCTAAGGAAGATTTTGAACAGAGTGGAGGGTTTTAGAGAGGGCAGGTTAGTTTTGGCAGGAGACTTTAATTTTGTCTTCGACCCGGCATTAGATACCCAACCGGTATCATTAAGGTCAGAGGGCAAGCACCTACGTGCACTCAAACATAAACTACATCTAATGCACTTGGTTGAGGCCTGGAGAATATTTCACCCAAGAGATAAAGATTTTTTTCTTCTGTACATGGGTCCTACTCTAGAATAAACCATATCCTTCTGGACCACCAGCTGTTGGAAGGCCTGAGAAAGATTGAAATAAAATCAATAACACTCTCTGACCATGCTCCAGTGGAGATGTCGTTGGACATGGGTGGGAGCCCCTGGGGCCAGAGAGTTTGGAGAATGGAGGAATCTCTCCTGAGAAACACTAGGATAGCTGATGAGTTGGAGAAGGATATGGGTCTATTTTTTAAAGAAAATGACAAGGACAATATCGATAGATCGGTCTTATGGGAAACTAATAAAGTATATATGAGAGAGAAAATTATATCGGGAAAGACCAAGAGGAGTAAAATTAGGCAGGCTCAGAAAGGAATTCTGTTAGAAGAAATGCAGGCACTGGAACAGGAGCATAAAGATAGCCTGGAGGAGCAAACCCTGACCCTATTAACTAGGAAGAGAGAAACTCTACCGGAACTATTGGAGCAGGAAACTAAGTGGGTATTTGACAATACGAATCAGAGGTTTTATGCTATGGGTAATAAAACAGGGAAACTCCTAGCAAGGATAATTAAACCTAAAAACGCACAAAACTTCATATTAAAAATGAGGGATAAGAAAGGGGATATGAAGCATCCGACTAAAGATATAGCAGATACCCTTAAAGAATACTACCAAAATCTATATAACGTTAACAAAGATCAAGACATAATAGAAACGCAGAATAGAGAAAGAAAAATGGGACAATACTTAGAGGGGTCAAAGACTCTGCGAATGTTAGTAGAAGATGCTGCTAATTTAGAGAGAGAGATATCCAGAGAGGAGATAATTTAAAAAATTAGAAAAATCTAAATGGGAAAAAGCCCGGGCCCAGACAGATATACCTCTCTCTATTATAAAAGATTTGGAGATACTCTTATACCGTACTTTCAGGACTATATGAACTCTATAGGAAGAGGCCTGGCAATTCGTCAGGAAGCCCTGGGAGCTCATATAACCCTTATAGTAAAGGAGGGAAAAGATCCTACGATCTGTACCAGTTACAGGCCCATCTCTTTGATTAATGTTGATATTAAGATATATGCGAAGATTTTGGCTGAAAGAATAAGACCGTTAATGGCAGGGCTGATAGATAAAGATCGTGCAGTGTTTGTTCCTGGGAGGGAAACAAGAGACAATGTGCTGAGAGGGCTCTTCCTGATTCAAAAAGCCAGGAAGAATAGAACACCGGTAATGTTTATGTCTCTTGACGCTGAAAAAGCTTTCGATAGACTAGACTGGAAATTTATGACAGCAACATTACAATATATAGGATTGGGTCCCAGAATGCTCAGGTTAATAGAAGCATTATATTCTAAACCCTCGGCGCAGCTCCGAGTTAACGGTACTCTGATAGAAAGTTTTCCACTTTTCAATGGGACCCGCCAGGGCTGCCCGCTCCCTCCACTCTTATTTGTATTATCTCTGGAACCCCTACTGGCTACAATTAGATCTAATGAGGAGATAAAGGGGGTGAATGTGGATGAGGGGGAACACAAGATCTCTGCGTTCGCCGATGATATATGTATCTAACCCAAGACAGACAATACCAAAAATTATGGAGGAATATGGTAGATATGGAGAAATCTCAAATCTAAAAATTAATAGAGAGAAAACTGAAACCCTGATTGTATCTATGAGTCCAAAAGAACGTAGAGATCTTGGGGCCCTATACCCATTCACATTGAAACAAAAGGCAATGACGTATCTAGGGATACTCATGTCAAAGTCAGAAAGGGAGCTATATGTAGATAACTATATCTCCTTATTAAATAAAATTAAAAGAGATCTCAAAGGCTACCGGACAGATATAATATCCTGGTTTGGGAGAATAAACATTATTAAAATGATGATTCTGCCCAAAATCCTGTATATATTTCAAGTACTTCCAATTAAAATCCCAGAAGTCTATTTTAAAACACTGGGGAAAATAATAAGGGGATACATATGGAAAAACAAGAAATCCTGCATTTCTGCTGAAATTATGTCTAGGCCTAGAAATGGGGGAGGAATACAACTACCAGATTTCAAAAGATACCACGAAGCAGCCGTATTAAAAAGGATAACTGGTTTCAGGAGGAGGGATTAAGGAAAAAATGGGTAGGCATAGATGAAAACTTGAGTGGCAAAGACCTGGGAACAAGAATATGGATCCCAAAACAATGCAGATGCCTCTTAGGGGATACACCATCAATAACCAAAGAAGCTTTTATAATATGGGACAGAATATGTAAAATTAAAAGATGGCCGTATAATAGTCCTCAATTGCCCCTCACGGGTACGGACTACTTCCTGCCCGGTAAGGAGGGGGGCCGTTTCCTGAGATGGGCAAGGACGGACGTATTGAAACTAAAAGATTTAATGAATGGAGACACCCTAAGCCCTCTGAGAGATATACAAGAAAGGTGTGGAGTTGCGGAGGGGGATGACTGGAGGTACAGACAAGTCCAGCACTTTGTCCAATCTCTGCCAAAGCCTATTCGGGCTATGAATGAGCCAAACCCATGGGAGAGACTCATAGACCGGAGTGGCTCAGGCAGACAAGAGATATCAAACATATACGGCATACTGACCCCGTCGGGAGGCGTGGAGACATTGAAATCTGTAAGGGCTTGGGAAGTAGAATTAAAACAAAATTTACCAGAGGGCAAGGAGAGACAGATCCTGGACTATGTCCACTCTACTTCTATAGACACCAAAATAAAAGAGATGAACTACAAGCTTTTGACTAGATGGTACTTTGTCCCACCAAGACTCCATAAAATAAACAGCGATATGTCTCCTTTATGCTGGCGAGGATGTGGGCTGGAGGGAACCCACGCCCACATCTGGTGGCAGTGCCCGCGGATACAGAAATTCTGGAAAGAAGTCTTAGGTCTGATAAAAAGGATATGTGGGATAGAGGTGAAATGTGATCCATGGGTTTGTTTGTTTCATAATACGATGACTTCAAGGAAAAAATATAGAATGTCCTTGATCCCTTACTTACTGAATGGAGCAAAGGCAGTAATACCAACAAATTGGAAGAAAGAAAGCGCTCCATTGGTGGGGGAATGGCTTAGAGAGGTGGGTAAGATGGGGGAAATGGAGGAATTACTGTCAATTCAAAATGAATGTAGACCAAAATTTGAAGAGACATGGAGAGGCTGGAGAGAGTTCAGGAAGACAGAAACCTTTTTCAACACTTTAGGTCATTAGGTGGGTGGGAGTAAGAGGGAAGCATGGCTTTCTCTTTCTGTCTCAATATATATCCTTTTTTTTTTATTATTTATTCTGCACAAGTTCTTTAGAGACTGGAGCACGGAGGTGGGCCTGGGGCTGTTGGTATAGTCCCCCTAATTGGAGCCCTACATTGGGCTACAGTTTAATACACTTTGTCAACAATGGGGTGTTTTTGGTAGCTTTTCTCCTTTAGAATTTTCTGCACAAGCACTTCCGAGACTGGAGCATGGGAGCGGGCTTAGGGCTGAAGGTATAGTCCCCCCTATTAGAGCCCTACACTGGGCTAAAGTTAATACACTTTTTTTTTTTTTTAATATACGCACTTATTGCATATTTGGAGAGGTTTAAACCTTGGCACCATAATTTTTTTTCTCTCTCTCCCCTATATCACATAGGCACGTTGGCACTTTACAGAATTGAAATCCAATATGAATATATGAGGCACGTCCAAAGGGTCAGGTGTACACATAAGTGTGTATCATTACACTTCTTCCCCCCCCCTTTTTTTTTCCCGACATATCACGTTGCCACTTTATAGAGTGGGCAATTCCAATATATATTTTTTTCTTCTCTCTCTTTCGTCTTCGTTCCTCTTTCTCTACTCTTTATTTCTCTTATCTCCCCAGTTCCTCCTACTTCCCTATATGTATCTCACTTCCTCCTTATATACTAAGATATTTAAGGAGATCTGGACCGTCAGGCAGAAGAATAGAATTTGGTGAACCCTAGGCCTAGACTAGAGGACAGTGGGAAAAAAAGGTACTCTAGAGCAGAATAGGAGCTCGGGATCAGGGGGCCTCTTACATGCTTCGAATATAGTTAGGTAAAGGTAAGTCTCCTTCTGCTTTAGAAACTTGTAACTCCATACACAGGTCACTGAATTATGTGAGTCTTTGGTAACCTCTGCTAGGTATTTTTGGGAAGTCCTCTATCCTTTTAAAAAGTGTACTCTCTATGGCCTCTGGTGAGCCACAACATCTGTCCAGCCTGTTTCAGATGTTTGTAAGACCTATTTCAGGGTGGTTTATATTAATGTCTCTGATTCTCTTGGCATGCTTAGCAGAATAATTGCCAAGTCACTTTACGATGAGATCTATCTGTTCCCTGCAGGATAGATCTAGACCCTTGGTACTCAGGAAAGAAGAGCGCCATTCTCTATAATGCTGGGGGCAATCACTGAATTTGAGAAGTCCTTGGGTAACTAAGTCACGTTTTGCAAGGTCCACAGTAGCCTGATTAGCATTGGGGTAGGCTGCTGGTATTGTGGTGTGGTGTATAGGCATACCTGGTAGAAGTCTTTTCTTTAGGTGGGCTGAGGTCATACTTGCAAAAGGTTGGCGGCTTGTGCCAGCTTGTTTGATACTCCCTTGGAGTGAAAGCAGGTGTTCGTTGTTTGTATGAAGGCTGAGTATCTTTCTGAGTAGGAGGTTTGGTTGGAACTGCATAACCTGGATCTTGTTTAGATTCAAGGGCAGCCTCTTGCTGTTCTGCTTGATGTGACTCACTGACATCATATTTGATTTCTTGCTGTGGAGTACTGCTTGGGTTAGAGTGCTGGTAGACATAATCTGAAGTGCGCTGCATGGAATCTTGGTGGTCCTCCTCTGGACCCAGTATGCTGCTACCTACTCTTGACTGTAGGTAGCTGCTTCTGCATCACTGCCAGCCTCTTCGTGTCAGCTTCTAAGATCGCCTGCTGCATTTTCAGAGATGCCTCTTGCTGAGCTCGTTCAGCCTCCAGGCGTACTTTTTTCTGTTCCATGCTTACTCTCTCCTGTTCCATGTGTACGCTCTCCTGCTCTCTCTCTTGCTCCTGCCTTGCCTTTTCTCTTTTCATCTGCAACTTTTGGTCTGCAAATATGGTTTTGGCCTTCGCTGTTTCAGTTTTCAAATGAACGATTGCTGCTGCATTTGTGACAGATGACTTAAATGAGCTTGCTTGCGATCGTGTTTTGTAAGAAGGTGCTTGACTGTGATACATAGCTGCGGTAGAGAAGCTGTCCTGCTGTGTAGAGACCGCTGTAGTGTCGAGTGCGGGGATGCTGCGTGACAGAGTGCGTCTCTGTGTAGTCTGGCTGCTTGCTTCACCTGCTGAAGGCCTGTGTAGCATGCGGGCTGTACAGATTTCCGAAGTCAGCTTATCTTAACCTCAGAGGTCTGCAAAATTGTTACTGTTCTGTCTGTAGGACAGAGAGTTAAACCTTCCAACTCCATAAACTTCAGATACCTTATTTCTTTGATCTTAAATTTATTAGAAAGAGCCAGGGGAAACTACAAATTGATAAAATAATCATTAATCAGTACAATACTGCATATAATAGAGAAACAATAACTCACTTTTTAAGCTCGCTGAGGGGTGATAGCGGGAGATAGAGAAAACAGCCTTACTGCCTTGCTGAAGATACTTAAAATGGTGGTTGGCTCACTTCCTCTCCAGAAATCTCACAGAATGCACTAGTTCCTAACAACTTTATAAACACATTCTAAGAAATTACAATATGTAACTAATACAAACATCTAAAGCTATACCAGAAAAGAACAGTAGTTGGTGTCTGCATATAACTATTGTTGTATAAAACAAGAAAAACAAGTTATTTCAGCACATAAACACAAGTAACTGAATAAAGGCACTAACGACAACTCGTTATGTGTATAAAAGACTCCTGTCCGCAGAATTTTTCTTCCATTCAAATCTCACAATCATAAGCAAGACCAAAGAGCAGTCTGTCATGGATATGCAGTAGTCTGTTAGCTTACCTGTTTCCATCTGTTCATTATGTAGCTTTACCCCCGGAAGAGCCGCTGATTAGATTTGGGATCTACTCTCTTTAATTTATCTGTCCCCCTCTTAACTAGCTCGAACCCTCCCTTGGCACACCGAATGTATTTCAAGTATATTGTGACCTCTATTTGTCTAGGCCACCATAGCAAGGCATATAACATACAATGATAATATAATAATAATGTTACCTGCTTTTGTGGGCGATCTCCATATGAAAGACACGTCACACAATTAATATGTTTAAACCAAACGAATGACTTTACTTTGTATATGTCAAAGAAGGAAATGGGTTTGAATAACAGGTAAATAACAAATATACGTTAACACACAATGACTTTGCAAGGGCCCTTGCGAAAGTCAGAAAGTAAAGGAAAAGGGGTTTAAACTAGAGGGTAGTGTTGTCCAACCTAAATTAAAAAGGCAGTCTATGCTCGCGAGCTCCCTCTAACGGGCAATCCTGCAAAACAGCTTAATGTAAAATACTTCTTGCCAGGCCTGGCTTGAACATATATCAAGAATAACTTTGAGAACGGAGTCCACGTTGCGGCCGTTGGTGCACTTTTAGATTTGTAATCCAAAAGGGGAAAAAGATGAAATAAACTCAGTCAACAAGGTACGATGAATAACAAAGTTGATTAACCGATCGCTCGTCAGCGTCAGTCAATCCTGCGGAACAGCTCTCAACTTGAAAGACCGCTATAGTTCAGTCAGAGATCACACTCGTGTATAAGGCTTGTGGGGTGACACTAAGTGATATGTCTAAGAAACAGAGGATTGGAAGTTCAGCATGTGCTCTCTCACCCAAACAGGCCCGAACCGCCTGATTACTTCTCAAAGGGCGCACTGGTCATTCACTGCTTCACAGCACGAGATCTCTGGTATCCAGTTCCCACTGTTTCAGTTGTCAGCTGGGCGGCTTCTCTGGTCTCCTGGCATACGAGCTGGGCACTCTTGGTCTTGCTTCCCTCTGGATGGTTAGTCTTCCGGAGAAATCCAGGCCCAGGCTTCAGGCCTAGCAACACTGCTGTGTGGCTCTACACAGCTCCGCAGCAGAGAAGATGCAGGTCCCGAGAGAGAGAAATCAGCTCCTCCCTCTCTTTAAATAATCTCCCCCATAAGCCTGTGTGGAGATGTCACATGTTCCAATAAGGTAGGGCATTGTGGGAAGTGTAGTCTATTTCTGCTGAGAGTCAGTGGAGTCCATATCTCCCGATACTTTCGATCCCACAATGCACGGCTTCTAAAAGGGTGTGAACATGTATATACAACATAACTAGAGTTCAGTGGGGATTCACACTACATAGTCCACGATAGTGTGACCCCGCTACAATTAGAGGCCTGACCCTGTTCTGGTTCCCTTTTTATCACTTCCTCTTCCTGTATGGCCCCACCAGGGCCATCCCAGGAAGTCTATATTAACTGTTGCACTACAGGTCTGCAGTGCTGTTCAACAGTGTTGCTTAAGTTCCTGTCTGCAGTGTGCTACTATTGTCTTCCTGTGTACCGTTTTTGGCCTGTCCCTGACTTCTCCTGTTTGCCTGTGCCCATCACTACTGTTTGTCCTGCCTGCTGCTTCCCCTCTCTCCCTGCGGACTGTGACCTAGGGGATCATGACAAAAGTGAGGGATCAGCTCAGAACAACACGGGAGGAGCTTGTGAATGATCTCAAGGCAGTTGGGACCACAGTCACCAATCAAACCATTGGCAACACAATATGCCACCATGGATTGAAATCCTGCAACACCCGCAAGGTCCCCCTCCTCAAGAAGGCACATCTATAGGCCCATCTGAAGTTCACCAATAAACATCTAAATGATTCAGAGAAGGATTGGGAGAAAGAGGTCAGATGAGACCAAAATTGAACTATTTGGCATTAATTCGACTCGCCGTGTTTGGATGAAAAAAAATGCTGACTATAAACATAAGAGCACCATTCCTACAGCCAAGCACAGAGGTGGAAACATTATGCTTTGGGGCTGTTTCTCAGCTAAAAGTATAGGCCAACTTTGCCGCATTGAGGGGCCAATGGAAGGGCCATGTATTGTAAAATCTTGGATGAGAACCTTCTTTCCTCAGTCAGAATACTTGAGAAAAATAAAAAGTACCCCTAGGGACTTTGAATTGCAGCAAAAAACAACAAAATTAACAGTGAGTAAAAAATGTTTTTTTTATAAAAGTATAAAGTTTATTTACATTCGAGTGGTATCAAAGAAATATATGTATAGATAGTAAAAACAATGGAATTGGAATCAGGACATTTCCCCTGGGTCCTGCCTGGTGGCCTCGTCCCTCCACCCGCTCTCCACCCCCCCCTTCCTGGCTCTGCTGGTGTGTGGCTGCAGGTTGCAGCCTTTTGTAGGCCAGGGGGCGATGCTTTTTCACCCCGTAATCTTTTGGTCTTTCTATCCACCGACCATCCTCCCATCCAAGGGCTGTTCCTCAGCATTTGGTTACTGGATGACTGCTGTCCTTGACCTCTGACAGTCTCCTGGGTATGTATACCTTGGCAGTGATGTCATTATATGTCATGTGTGTGCTGCTTGCAAAAAACGTGGATATAATGTTTAATATATATGTATTTTATTGTAGTACTTTTTTTTATAAATCTCTTTATTAATTTTTTTTATTTTTTTTCCATACAAAAAATAAAATCATACATATTCATTACATTCATATTCCAATAACATTCCTCTGCTTCTTCGAAGCATTCATGCAATATCCTTCCACCCAATACAATACATTCCTCTTTCCCCCCTTTTTTTTCCAATGGTGTAATTAACCTCCCCCTTTCCCCCTTTATCTCGACGCTGTTATAGAGTTCTCTATCCAATTTGCCCATACTCTCTCATATTTCTCCCCATGTCATCTATTGCAATAAGTCTCTCTATACAGTGTCAGGTTGCTGTTTACCAAATTTTTCCACTGTGCTACTAAAGGGGCCTCCGGCTTTTTCCAGTTTAGCACTATTACTTTCCTAGCATAGAACAGTAACAGGCCTATCTGCGTCCTCCTTTCCTTTGAGACAATATTACCCCCCATCAATCCTAAGAGACAGATCTCCACTTCTTGTTCCAAAATTACAGATGTCACTCTTGCAATCATTCTCAGAACCTCTCTCCAAAACACTACTATTTTTGGACAAAGCCAAAATATGTGCATGAAGTCTCCTGGAGTATCTGTACATCTCCAGCAGTTCTGAGGATTGGTCGGTGATATCTTATGTAGCTTATATGGTGTATAGTGACTTCTGTGTATAATTTTATATTGTATCAGTTTATCTCGGAGTGATACCAGTATCTGCAGTGGGAACCTCCATACTTCCTCCCAATTCTCCAGACCCGGGACCTCTCTCTTCCAATTTTCTCTTAATTTGCTTATATGCGAGGTTGTAATGTTTATTAAATATTCATAGAAATTTGAGATTGTCCTCTTCCCGCCTTTTACCATTTGCTCTACCTCTGATTCCATTAATTGCGGAGTCCCCTCTGGGAACTGAGCTGATAAGGCATGGCTAAGCTGCCTATACCTAAACCCATGACTCTCGGGAATATTCCAAAGCTGTCTCATTTCCCCATATGAGAGAAACTTTCCCCCCTGTATCAACTGTGATAGTTTCTTCACCCCATATCTAGTCCATGCTCCCGGGTCCTGAATTAAATCCAGGTGTGGAAGTTCAGGATTCCTCCACAGTGGAGTATTTGGAGATAAATTCTTTTTTTCCCCCCTTCTCTTCCTATGACGGCTTTCCATATTTTAACTGTTGTTCTCATTGCTGGGGTCAAATCTTGCCTAGTTTTAATCCCCCTATACATCAGTCCCTGCAGTGCTTCTACCGATTGGGCCACTGCTGCTTCCAACATGGTGTCCGAGTCATACCCATCCGGGTTTAGCCATCTCCCTGCTGTCACTAACTGTGCAGCTGTATAATATTTGTGGAAGTCTGGGAATGCCAATCCTCCCTGCATGGGCGTCCGCTCCATAGGGCAAGGGGGGTCGTTTGCCCCCCCTGAAATTGCCAGGGAGAGCCAGGAGCAGGGTCGAACTGGCCCTGGGGATGATATAAGTGGTGACTGCAGCATTCCCCTCTAATTAAGATTGCCTGTCCCTCTTCTGGAATCAAATCCATTTGTCCCTCATTCCGAAAGGTTCCTTTTTCAGACCTGAAATAAATATACTGTCAATATAGTGTAGCGTTTCAGTGAAGGGAAAGAGGTGCTGTGTAATGTGAAGGGGTCCAGTGATGCAGGGTGCTGTGTAATGTGAAGGGGTCCAGTGATGCAGGGTGCTGTGTAATGTGAAGGGGTCCAGTGATGCAGGGTGCTGTGTAATGTAAAGGGGGCCAGTGATGCAGGGTGCTGTGTAATGTGAAGGGGTCCAGTGATGCAGGGTGCTGTGTAATGTAAAGGGGGCCAGTGATGCAGGGTGCTGTGTAATGTGAAGGGGTCCAGTGATGCAGGGTGCTGTGTAATGTAAAGGGGTCCAGTGATGCAGGGTGCTGTGTAATGTAAAGGGGCCAGAGCTGTGGGGTGATGTGTAATGTAAAGGGGTCCAGAGATGTGGGGTGCTGTGTAATGTAAAGGGGGCCAGAGCTGTGGGGTGCTGTGTAATGTAAAGGGGTGCAGAGGTGCAGTTGTGGAGAGGGTACACAGTAGTGACGAAGAGATATTGAAAGATGCAGGGGGCACAGTGGGGTGTTTTTACATTTTAACGTGGGGGCGCTTTTAACCCCCGCTAGCGGTCGAAGAAAGGGTAAAATGCGACTGTGTATCGCCGCTGCCGAAGCGCCCCCCTCTGAAAAAATTTCAGCGGATGCCCATGCCTCCCTGTGCTTCCGGTCTCATAAGTGTACTTAATTTAATTCTAGCTGGTTTATTGGCCCATATAAATGTAGAGAGCATTCAGTGTAGCTGTATAAAGAAGCTTTTTGGCAGCCACTGTGGAGAGTTTCTGAAAACATATAGAAATTTAGGAAGGACTTTCATCTTTACCAAGTTTATACGTCCCAGCAATGACAATGGCAGTGTCGCCCAAATTTGTATTTTCCTCCCAAGCTCCTGCACCTCCGGATCCAAATCTAATTTCCGAAAATCCTCAACCTGTCTAGATATTTTTATACCCAGGTATTTAAATTCCAATACCCATTTCAATGGTGAATTCGGGGCAGCGTTTTTTTGTGCTCCTTGATCTATAGGGAACAATATGGACTTACCCCAATCCCCAATTCACTTTAAGCCCAGTGTATACTGAATAGGCATTCGGCAGTTCTAACGCTCCTTCCAGAGATGGACCCGCATCTCTCAAAAATAGAAGCATGTCATCGGCATACAGGGCTACCCTCACCTTCAGCCCCCCCACCCGGAGTCCCTGGATGTTTAATGTGGTCCTAAGAGCCTCTGCCACTGGCTCTATTGCAATTGCGAAGAGCGCTGGAGAGAGAGGGCAGCCCTGCCCCGTGCCTCTATATAGCTGGAAAAAAGACGACAGTCTTCCTCCTAATTTCACTGCTTACATTGGCCTCCCGTAAATTATTTGGATCCACTTAATGAACACTAATGGAAATCCCATACTCCTGAGTATTTCCCAGAGAAATGGGCATTCCACTGTATCAAAGGCCTTCTCGATATCCAAAGAGGCCACTGTCCTTGATCCCTCATACGTATGATGGGCGTGTATGTTCGTGTAGAGCCTATGTAAATTATTGTCTGTTGTTCTCTGTGGCATGAATCCTGTCTGATCTGAATCTATTATATTTCTAAACAGAGGTTGTACTCTAAATGTTAATATTTTTGTCAATATTTTCAAATCTGTGTTTAATAGTGCAATTGGCCTATACGATGAACATAACTTTGGATCTTTTGTTTCCTTATATATTAGTGTTATGTGTGCCTCTCTCATAGATTCTGGCAGGGCCCCTTGCATTAACCCACTTGTAAATACTTCTGCTAGTTTAGGGGCCATTAATGCTCCATACTTTTTGTAAAATTCTATAGGGATTCCATCTGGACCAGGTGCCTTTCCTCCCGAAAATGTACGTATAATGTTACGTACCTGGTATGTCAGAGTCTGGTTGTAGGAGGCCTCTCTTACGGCTCTGGTTCACGAGAGTGGGAACAGCGGACTCGGAGCACAGCGGGGTAGGAGTGCCGGTGTAAGGATGATGAGCTGTAGGTAGCTCGGTCTCTCTGGCTGGAGGTGCGACGACACTGAAGCAGAGGAGAGGGTCAGCGACCCAAACAGAAGGTGCAGCTACACGGCAACAAGGTGATAAGCAAGCGGATTAGTAACAAGCAGGAAACGGCAGGGTCAGGCAAGC